>NC_138827.1:14896603-15504103 GCF_965183815.1 Platalea leucorodia | reverse complement strand
AATCACCGAGTCCAACTTAGGACGTTACTCATGCCGAGTTAAGAGTTTGTCAAATCTTGTGTTCTACAACAGTACATGCCATTACCTGTGAATTAAGTGCAGATTCAAAAACAGCTTTGGCCTCGTTGGAAGGTCAGAGATTACATTACATCAAAACCAACTCTACTAAGGAGTTCTGTTTGGCAGATTCACAGTCATCCATTCTACTTTTCCAGCTAACTGACCACAAAGAGAAGAAATCTGAAAACAAAGCTCCTTACCACAAGTTTCTTAAAAAAAAAAAACTGCAGAGGGAAGTGAAGAAAGCCATGAAGCTGAAGAAAACATGCTGGAATCTTCTTCCTGCTTGAACACTCACCATACTTACATCTTCTTTTTCGTTGCAGAATTGGTAAAACTGTAAAGCATGACTTCAGCTCTTTGATCTGGTTTGCTAGAAATTTTTCTATAGATGCAGTTAGGAGATTCCACCAATCATCAGCTTCACCTCTAATGCAGCTTTACTTTGCTTCATGAACCAGAAGAAATGTATAATATTAATGCTGGTAGAATTGATTTCACAGATTATGTGTTCTACTTCCAAGATCTTAACTTGAAGGAAATACTTTAAGAAGTTAAGCAGTGTGAGTTGAAGCACATGAATAGGTGAGGTTAAGGGATTCAGCACTGATGAAAACCAGGACAAAAGCATTTCATCTCTTAAAAAAAAAAAGAAATCTAATTCATGAACTATTAGTAGTAGCTGGATATAAAAGTATGTTAAAGTGACAGAACAGTCTAGTAGGCATCACAATCAGTAGGGTTTTACATAGAACACAGCTTTCTGCATAACAAAAGGAAAATTTTACAATTTCCTTGAAAAGCTTTATTTCAAACACATACCTGTAAGTAGATACAATATACCTCCAAACTCTCAAATATGACAGCACAAGAGAGAATTAAAAGAAGAGTATGTGTTGAGAATTTTGTAAGGAAGTGATTACAATTCATCTATTATCTTCCTAGGAAATTAGCTCCAATTCCCTGAGATTAGAAGCTTCGCTGTAAGTAAAAAGGTAGCAAAAATATTGTCTAGCAAAGAGGAATAAACACTGAGTTGAAGCAGATTCTGTAACTGAAGTCAGTTTGGAAAAATCTACTTTGTAAAGAAATCAGGGAAGTGCATCTAAAACTTTTTTAATACTGGCTTGTAATGATGAAATGAATGCCGTATTGGCTGGCAAGACCAACCTTCATCCAAGGGGCATAGTTTAGTATGAAGTGTCCACAAACCAGACTCCAGTCTTCTGGGGCACAGCGCTACCACTTCAGTTCCACTGGACTGCTCCGAAACACTAATTAATTCATACTATTCAGAGAGATCACACTTACTGCTGCCATCTATGGTTGATCACTCAGGAAACAAAAAACCAAACCAAATCAATCCTAACAGAAACACATTACCCCCCAACACCCATGAAACTACAAACAAGCTAAAGTACAAAGTTCTGGTTTTAATTCCCCCAGAGCAGCTTGTAAATTATTTCTCGCCATACTTTTTTTCCCTAGTACTCCGTTACTTCAAGCTAGCGTATCTTTCATGATAGACTGAGCCTTAAATCACTTACCTTTGCTAACAAAGACAAAACGATGACTCCCAAACCAATGTAATGTCCTATGGGATCACAAAAATACCAGCAGTTTGTCTTCAAGCGCAGAGATAGATACTATTTAGGTTGGAATATGATAGCCCCGTTTTCTGTGGTCCATTCTCCTTCTACTTCACTCCTCCAGCACAGATAATCATTGGAGCAAGGGAGCTACAGGGCACACCCTTCCTTACCTATTCCCACTAGTATCCATACAGTTCTGGGGGCTGACGGGGGTTTTTTGTCTCAAAGTAAGTAAATTGCTCTTCTGAGAAGGGCCTTTTTACATACTATCGTGTTTATTAGCTTATTTAAATCAGACACTTGAAATATCTTTTACGCGCCTCAGTTGGGTTTTTTTTCAGCTACAGTTCAGCATGTTGGGTTATATCAACTATCTGTGCAGCAACTGCCACCAGAGCAAAATCCAGACTTGACAGCTATTTTGGGCTGCTGGATTAGAAGCGTTAGCTGCATTAATGGGGCAATGAGAACAAAGTCTTCTGTGGCAAGAGAGTGATAAAACACTGGGTAAGCTGGCATATCTCAGCTCCTCTAAAAAATGACTACTGTTTGAGCGGCCATCAGGTAACACGATTCTTCGAGGAGTTTCACCCATTTACTGTCTTCATCTCTACAAGACAGAAATTTTCAAATGCATTGTTTTTGTGGGGTACATCTGCAGATGAGACTATACTGCTCCTGCTGGAAGACTACTCTGACTAAGCTTGTTCTTGAAGACAAAGAAGGCCACAGGGTTCAGATGGACCAGCAGGCCCACCTGAATATAATGCAGTAATACCAACAACAGATTTCACTAGTATTCTAAGAAATAACTTTCAGTAAAAACTATAAGTCAGCTCACCAAATGAAGGGATTAAAACTTCTGATATCTTTCATTTTGAGCATGTTTAAAGTTGTCATTCTCTGGCAGTAAAATTAAAGGTTTGAGGTTTTGTTTCGTTTTAATAAAAAAAGAAAAACCATCAGCATTAACAAGCTTTTCTTGTCTGGATATCTTACAGATAACAGCATTTTTCAATAGTCAGGAAAAAACAGGACAACACATCAGGAAACACCATAGTTGCTCAACATTAAGACAGATTTTTGTCTATTTGATTATCTGTACAAGCTATGGAATTTACATTTCACAGATACAGTACAGAAGCATAAAACTAGGAAAAAGGAGATGCTAACACACTCAAAATGTTTCAAAAACTGAATCCTGTATTACGCATCTCCTCAAAAAAAAAAGACCCACAGACCCACTAGTCCAGTCCTTTCCATGGCTGCACCAGTACAAGAGTAACTGAATACCAGCACAACCACTTGCCCAGGGATGCCCTGGTGTGGTTGCAGAGCTAGCACCTCTCCTTGACCCTAGGAAGCATGTTAGAGCTTTACTGGAGTGCTGCTATTCTCCTGTCTCCATCTGGCACACCAGTCCCGCAGGGCTACAGCCAGCTGGCACAGCTCAGATCAGCCTTGGGGCTGCTCTAGACTACACAAGGAAGCAGGCCAGAGGAAAACCAGTACCATAAAGAGCTAATTTACAAACCCATTACCCCATCATCCTCAACTATATGCAGCATGAGCATGATCTAGGGACACGCCCCATGACCAGATGCTTTAAACAAAACAAAACAAAAAGTTAAAACATCTTAATAGAGTTTGATTATAGAAGACAGAAATCTTAACTGAGAGACAAGCCTGTTTAAAGAGGGAAACAAGTGGCTCATAACTTGATTACTTAGAAAAACACTATTCATTTCATTAAATTAAATGTAATGTGAAAAGTGGATTTTCTGTAATAGCTGATCACAGATTACAGGCATTCTACACTCCCTGGTTCATTTATTTTTCACAAGGAAACTGGAGTAGAAGCAAATTATTTGCATACAGGAATAAGTTCTAATGACTGCAAACAGAAGACAAGTTTCACGTATCAGGCTCAGCACACACTAGTACATCTGTGAAAGCATGCCATACTTAAAATAGCAGGTACAATCACACAACTGTAGCAGTAACAGAGGTCTACCTTCACAGAACCTTTCAAATGAAGATAGTATTAGCCACACTCTACAGAAGAAACCATTAGTACATGGACAATATTCAAACACAGTCAATCTGTCAGTGGCAGAGTCTGGGGGAAGGCAGCAGTTGCACACTGGCAGCAGTTGTTACTCAAGCTGCCTTACGCAGCCTCCAAGCGCCACCGCTCAGGTCCTCTGCCATCACCCAGGCACTCCTCCCCTCAAGCTACCAACACTACAGCTGTTTGTTCAACCCTACGTTGACACATAACATAGAGCCAATTCAGGTGAAATATTATTAAGAGAAGAAAAAAGCCTTTTTCATCGTTATCTGTTCTTTCTGGTTCACAGCACAATCGCACCAACACGATGCAGCGAATGGTATGACAGCAAGAACATGCAGCCAAGAGCTGCTAATTCCTCAGACTGTTAACACACATACACCCACAGTCAAAGAGCTGGATTTCATGTTCCCCACTCATTAGTCTTTGGTGATAATGCACAGAAAGGTCCAAATTTCACATCTCTTGCTCTCCTCTGGTAAATCAAATATTGCACTGTCCTGTATGTGAATGGCATTTTTGCCATCCAAACCATTTGCCAAGTCCCTCACATACTTGTGTGTCGCTAATACCCACATATATAGCTAGTTTTTAAATTTTAATTCAAGCTTTTAAAATTTGTCAATTTGCTAACTTCCTTTTTCCTCCTTAAAGCAATTTTCTTGCGTTCTTTTTTTTTTCCACTGCTTAAAACACCTTGTCTGCAAAACAGCTTCAACCTACAGGTACATCGCACTTACAGAATTAAATTGCTTGCTCTATAAAGAATTACCATAATAAAGTCATTCTTCAGGTGACCACTAGACTGGAATTCTGTTTTTCTACAGCCAGACTTTTGCACTACGCAGCCTAAGACAGACAAAAAAAACCTCTACCTCCTACTGCCTGAAATCTTTCGATAAGGGCCCAAAAACTTGCATTCCAATTATGAGATGTCCCTGTGACCTCAGACATACCAGGATCTCTCCCCACAACTTTCCTTTTTGTAAAATACTTAACCGCATGGATGAACAAGAGGGTTACTTAGCATCATAAAGCAATTTCTCTAATGCTCCATGTACATTTTTCATTTTTAAACTTGGCACTATTTCACGGATACACAGTGATATACTCCATATAATTATGAACTTTGGTACCATTCCATTGCACTTTGTGATTAAGATCCCTTCAATTAGCAAACAAGTGGTCGACAGTAACTCTACTGTATGTGCAAGTCTGAATCAATTCTGATAACTGAATCAATGCAGAATAATTATAAAGAAATGCAGAAAAGGAATTGCATTTATTGGGGCAACACGAACTTAAACATCAAGAAAAGTTATAAGAAGCAAAATTACTATGTGACAACGAAACACATCACTAAGGGTAGTAACAAAATTATGCTGGACAAAGTGTAAGATCAATTTCATTAGGGAACAGCCTCATAATTAGAGAAGAGAGCTTTGTTCCTCTTTATGCACATAACTGCAATAACTCTTGAAACTATTTTCACTGTCTTCCTCATTCTGTTCTCCACATCACTGTTAAGATCATCCCACAACCAAAAACACAAAATGTAGTCACAAATGACCAAATAACAGAGTATTAACCATTCAGATAATTATAATTCAGATAATATTCAATAATTAGCTTTTGGGGGAGGATGCTTGCTAAGAGAGCATGACAAAGTCAGCAATGTACAGAAAACAAGATTGTATGAGAATTTCACCCAGGTTACTAGCTGCCAAGCAGGACAACGATCCAGTTTTAAGAAGAAAACTGGGCAGTAATATGACCATATTGAAGCACAGCAAAGAAAAACCTAAAACCTTAAGACAAATTTTGCATTTGTCACTGGAGGGCACAGGGTCACAAAACCTCACCTAACATAAATGAGGTACTGAAACCAGTCAGCTATCTCAGCTGTCTTCACTTATGAAGTCATCATACATCTGCTGTGCAATAAATCTTACCTTTATTTACCAACTATATTCTAAAGAATGTCCCTTACAATCTGACTTGCATGCAATAACAAGCCTGAATGCACAGGACAGAAGCCCAAATTATAATTAGACAAACCTTGTGAAATAACATTAGGTGGTTCAAAGACACAAGGGGGGCAAGATTAATCTTTTAAAAAAAAAAAAGATTATGGGGGGGAAGGCAAAAATAAAGGTTATAGCTGCTGTTTTCTCTCCTTGTGCTAACACACACTGAAGTAATAGAATTCAAGTCTGTACTTTATGCAAAACAAAACCCCTTTAAAAACAGAAGCAAAACATACATATAAAAGCCCTGGCAGTCAATTCAGTAAGATGAATCCAAAGTCAATCCTATTTAAAAAAGGCTGCTTGGATACGTGAACTTCTGAGTGACAAGCAAGGCAATCACCACGAATGGAACTCAGTGTCACATCAGTGTTTGATACTTCCACCATCCCCATCACTTCACTATATTCACGTAGTACAGGGTCTTTCATGTGTTTAGACAAAAATAAAGTTATTACTAATTTTGTAATTTTTACTTTTTAGATTTATACATACTACTTTTTAAATTGTGGATTAACATATATACACATATATGGATGAAAACAACTTGGTTTAATATACTAGGGCAAAAGTTGCAACACAGAATTCCAGACTAAGACACTAATGAAAAAAAAGAGATATTCTAATAATCTCTTAACTGAAATGTAGATTAATCATCTCTAAAATTTAATGCTACATAAACACAACTCATTGAATTTATGAATAGTTATATTTTTACATATTACATGCATGCGTGGAAGAGCTCGGCTGTGTGTGCAAACTGTCACATTGCAAAAACAGCATGGTATAAGAACAAGACCATGTAAGCATAGTTACTCTTTTCAGAGTTACTACTACGGCAGTGTCACATTTAGTGAGCTGCTTCTCACTACTACTTTTAATATGAGAATAATTAATATATTTGACATGTCTTAATGTCTGAATTTGTTACTGCACATCAGAACTTCCACTGGCCCCAATATTCATGCTAAAAAGACACTACATTCTTTAACTGTGTTGAAAACAACTTTTGTTACCATGTCTACCTTTTTTTTTTTTTTTTTTTGAGTTTCACCTTGTCTAACACCCAATTTTTTAACTCAATGACAAGTTTAGCACACTGTAGACCTTCACAGAAATATTTCCCAGGGATAGGCTGACATCACCAGTGATACTATACAAAAGGTAGACAAGAAGAGCCATGTTAATTTCAAGCTCCACTGAACACAGGAAAGGAAGAAGGGGGAAAAAGTTATCTTTACCAACTTGGAAAAGCAGCAGAGACAGACAGAAAAAAAATAAGAATCTTAAATTAGTGTTACATATAACTGAGAGGTTTAAAAAAAAAAAAAAAAAAAAAACAAACCAACAACCCCCCCCCCAAAAAAAAACCCAACACAAAAAACCCACAACAACCTTGAGTAACATTCTACCTAAGTGGAGAACTGAAAAAAGTCGAGTATTTGCTGTATTTCACACACAAAAGAATGTGACAAGATAGACGCTTACTGCTCATCAGCTACCAACTGATAAAGTGAATCTCAGGTTACTTTGAGTCAATTGGCATCTGCTAACAGTTCACTTTACTGATTGTCAAATAGGTCTTGAAATAATTAAAATCATTCTTTTTCTTAAATGAGAGATATCAACATGGTGGAAGCTGTCCTACCACTAAAGTAAACCACAGATTGTTCTGGAGTTGCTATGCAAGTTGCATGTGTTTTGAACCAAACAGAACGCAGGTTAATTTTGCAATGAGTAACTCTTTACAACATTGATTATATTACTAGCTAATGCAGCAAAGTTCTTTTTGAATTAATCTTGAATTAAGCAGAGTGTACATAAAGGACTGCCAAATCAATATGTAGAAGTATACAACTACCAAGACAGAGCTTTCATCCAGTCAGAACAGATCCATCGGCTTCTAGAACTGCTTCTGCTAAGAAAAGGTTCCCAATTCAGGCCTCTCAGATGACATATGGCTCTCCCTACGCTTCAGCACTGCTTGCTGACAACACAGTCCAGGATAACATAATAAACTGTAATGTCATCATAGCATTTCACTCACTTAGCTCCGTTGCCCATAGGTTAACAAGAGAATGGAGATAGCTGCTCTAGGCAGCTCTTTCTGTCCAAGTCTACAAAGGCTCCAACAACGATGGCTCTTTCCATGGTTTAAAAAAAAAAAAGATTACTTTTTTAAAATATAGTTCTAGTAAATCCAGCAAAATGCATACAGGTCACCTTCAGATTGCCTTTCTTGTGATGCCCCTATAATTGATACATAAGCAAGAGTACCTATGTATCTCCTCACCTTAGATGCTGCCATGTGCTACAGACACATTACAAATACTTGGAGAACCATGGGAATTCAAGAATTAAAAAACCCAACCTTTTCAAGTAGCTACCAGCCAAATGAAATGGAAAGGTACAGCTGATAAAAGAAAGCCCTACATCTATCAGGAAAAAGACGTCAAGAAACCACAGTTCCAAGTCAATCGCACATAAGCAGGAAAAACTATGGGTGCTAGGTTTAATGTAAGAAACACAAGCTTTTCAACTGAGTTAATCTTTCTCTGATTTAAAACAAACCAGCCACCACAGCCACTGTTGGGAACCAAACTAACAGTTGCAACATCATTTGTTATGAAGCAGGATCCCCAGAGTATGACCCAAAGGAAAACACACTTTTTTTTTTGCTCAGACTCAAGGAGTAGTTAAGGCAGGAGGAGGGGAGTCAGCAATTCACAAGCAGGCAACTTCCACTATCAGTCAGCAGCATTTACCTGTTGATTTGTTACTCCAGTTACCAAGATAGAAAATCCTCAAATGAAAGGAGAGTAGAAGGTTTGAAACTGATTTGCAGCTCCAGTTTCATGTTAACGCTACAGATTAAGGCCTGAAACAAAAATGAGGATATCAGCTAACCTTTGTTTGGGGTTTAAAGCTTTGATGGCTTAAAATAAAGCTCAACGGATAGTCCAACAAATCAAACAAAGCCATTCCACTCTGCTCACCTTCACACTACTAGCTGTCGTTCTACTTTGAAAGCTTTCACCATTTTCAACATCAAGCAAGTAAGATCATTGACTGCAGACAAAATTAAAGAGATGCTACAACTGCTCCCAACAAACAGCCCGGCTATTAGCAAACCTTGACTGCTGATAAGACCACAGAAAAAAAGAAGCCTTCTTGTCCAGCATATCCATTTTTTTCCTTTGTCAGCTTGTGCAGATCCATCTTCTTTCTCTGGAACAGGGAGCAAACAAAAGTATAGGGAAAACTGTATTCCTTGTGCTCGTTTGTGTCTCCATCCATATTAAAAAAAATAGAGAAGGAAATGGTTCCAATACAACTACTGTTCATGAGTCAGCTTCAATGACAGAGATCTGTGTAACCTCTAAATCAGACTGTAAGTGTTGACTTGAGAAAGAGATATGAGCAAGTATTCGGGTAAGTCCTGATGGTTCAGGTCCCACAACTCACGAATTGCTGTTCACCACTGCAGAGTTCATGGCACAAGAGTAATTCCTAACCTTTGGCCTGGAAACCAACCATTTATTTAAAAAAACATGGCAGAGGATACACAATAGGGAGTAACACCACTAGGAAGAGGAAGGCCTTCGACACCAAAGACAAGCTCAGTGGAGCATTTTCAAACTGGCTTGTCCCACATATGCAAGTCTCTGCTGTGTATGGAGCTAAAAATCTCATCTCTGGATATCTCTCACACCAGACAGTGTCTTCACACCAAGAAGAAAGAGAACATTACCTTCAGCAGGTCTAAGGACCTTTCTACTCCTTACAGGTTAAGGGCTAAGGAAGATTGTTCAGTTATGAAACTGGAGACCTCCTGAACAATGAAGCTTGCAGTTGATTTTGACACTTCTTATGGGCTTTCAGGGAGAAGGTAGTCCCCACAACACATGGCAAAGAAGAAGATCCTTCCTGAGTGAATCAGACAGTTCACATAGGCAGCCAAAGTGGAGTATGCAGCTGAAAAAGAGACATGCTTCTTGAATCCTGGACTCCTCTTTCAAATTATCCACATGATTTGTAATCCAGAAGTTTGGTGCATATGCTAAAAACGTTAAAGAAAAACAAGCTAAGATTTCCTTATTAATTTAAGCAACCAAAACACCAAGCCTGAGAAGGCGGCCCAGCCTGGTAAGGTTCCTTGCCCATCTGTTACGGTACAAAGCAAATCGCCTAAGCAACACCTCCCTATTCCTGGACAGGTATATGGGGAGAAAGCAAGTGAGCAAGCATGCCTCAACAGGCATTCGATGAGAAGTTCCACCATTAGCTTACCCTGTGACTGCAAGGTCATTTTAGCAAGAACTTAACATGTTGATTTAGACTGTGAACCACAATACTTGCTACTGAAAACATGACATGGCATTTATTTGCTAAGATATTATTAAGCTTTTTCTGCTTTGAAAGTTAGGAAGCGAACCAAAGTCATTTCAGTTTTAAGCACCTATGAATCAATTATCTGTCAAATATTAGAAGGAACAAAGGACTGAAGTCGCAAGTACACGGGGAGGATACCTGTGAAAAGGTCATCACCCATAAAAGAAATTGTTTCTTCATATCTGAAAGCATCAATAAGTCTGGAGGGTCCATGTAAAGATGGAAAAATGGAAAAAACAACAGAAGCTCTCAAACAGGAAGAAATATGCTAGAATGCACCGCTGTCAATGACAGCGTACAACCCCTGACAGGCAATTATTCTTTGATCTATTGGCAGAAGCACAGAACAAACATTCTGAAATTCCAAATAGGACCCTGTGCGTATCATGACTGTGGTCATGATGAGCAGCTTACTTTTATCATCAAGAACCTTTTCAGAGCAGTGATAATACGAATCATTCAGAACAAGAAAGACAGCTTTCCTCCAAGGTGTATAGTCCAGTAAGACAGAATTTAATTGTAAATTCAGTTGCCCTTCAAGCACTGAAACCATTACTTACCAACTCCTAGACACAAAGATGCATCTACATGTCTAATTGCTCCCTGATGGGGACCAAAAACTACATTCAGCACTGCAAAACAGATTTTTGCTCATCTGTAATTCTAATGGAATAAGCAAAGCATTTCAAGTGTGACCCTACAGAAAAACGGAAAAAGCTGACACGAAGGGCTGGCAGTAAGTCTTTTCAGCATCCTCTGTCTGTTCCATAATCCCTGAATGGGAGGTAGTGGTGTCAAATTTAAGGACCTCTTATACAGTGCTACTTAATTAAGTGTGAGGCAATTTCCACATCAAAATATTCAAGGTAAAGTCCACGACCTACAGAAACATGAACTTTGCCATCAGCTTATTAAACAGATTCTAACTATCACAAATTAAAAATCAAGAGTTATAGGTCAAAGTCCTAAAGCCAAGACAGTCAACCCTAATTTTGTGCCACTTTACATACAACTTAAGTCCTGAAATCCAGTTCCAACTTTTAATCACAATTATTACAATTTCAAGAACCATTCTTCAGATTTCTTCCTCTACCCCTTTTCCTGTTCCACTCTTCAGCGACAGACAGGTCTTGTCTTCGCTTAGGCTTTACCGTCAGCAACACATTTACACTATGGCAAAGCCTTTGCCTAGAACAGCACGTACTACGACTGCTGCACTTTACTACTTTGGCCAAGATGCAGTGAGGTGAGGCAAGCTACAGCCTCGCTCCTTCGTGTAGATACAACGATGCACCATGACGACAGCTCAAATCCGGTGTCGACAACGTTTCAGAAGCAAATATACTCCCAAAACCTTCACCAGAATTCCAGTACCTACAAAGGTAAATACATAATTACCTCTCGCTTCTGACTGAGAATTCAAATACACATTCAAAAGACAGCTTTCCAATTATAAACTGTGCTTTACAGCTACTCTATTCAAAACTCTGGGTGTAAAGCATACCAAACCAAGAGCTGAAGCTCGTAAAAGCTTATTCGCAGAAAAGGTATGTATTAAAAACGAACAGCAAACAGCAAGCAACGTTAAAATGGTCTTCCAAAGCATAATGCAGTAGGCAGTGTACGTAAAGCGGGAGGAATGGACACTTTCTGCCCCCTGCAGTTTCCATCGCTATCTAGATTTTTAAGACAGCCTTAGGAGGGATAGTATGTTACCATTCTAGAAACCTAACAATTTACATCTGGCTATCACCAGGCAGCCAAGACATTTTTTACAGCTAGGTTCATCTGACTAACAATTGACCAATGCTTCCCATTAACGATCAGCTACATATGTTGAATGTTTTCTGTAATAAATGAATGATGCGATCATCCTTGATTTTGCAACAGAACAGAAAATCACCTTTTACCAAACCTTTAATTTGACCTCATCATTTTCATTAGGATTAAGAACAAGAATCCTCACCACCAATAAATAGGTACTCTCAAGCAGTCAGAGCTATGCTCCTAAAATACATATATGTACACATACATAATATATGTATATATAAAATATCAAAGGACAAAGGATTGTTTTCTAGGTATTAGACTATAAACATGCCTCCAAACAGAAAATATCGTTTATCAAATTTTACATGTAAAACTGCAAGGCATACATACGGACAGAGAATTTCAGTAAAGAAAAATTCCACAGGAGAAGGTCTCATGTCCACATGCAGGAGAGATAAGTACCGTAACTGTCGTTTCTATACTTTCTTCAATCTTTATGAATATAGACTGGGAACTGAACCCCAAATTCAGCTAGCCAAAACATTTCCCTATCATGTACTCCCACATATTTCAGGTTGGCTGAATTCAGGAATCCAACTATTTTCAGACTGGTAACCTGCTTAAAAAGAAGCGGGAGGGGAAGGAATTTTTAGCATGTATTTGGAAAACTGATGTTTTCCATGAGATGACAGATAATTTTGAAACAATCCTGTTCTGCTTTATGAGCCTGGCTGTGTGAAGAGGAAGTGAGAACAGATTGATTACAATGGAATATTATTTATTTCCAGCTGTTTTTTCAAGCAATGATGAACACATCACTACCATTAAATTTCAGGAGAAAAAACCCAAACTGTTGCAGCATACAAATGGTATGCAGGTTACAAGGGATGCTCCACATTTAAAAAAAAAAAAAAAAAAAGCTAAAGCGGTAATTTTGCTCATGAAATTTTATTTTCATTCTTCCACGTAACACTTGATTTATCTTTGTCTGAGACATCTTCTTACCTCACTTGTCATTTTTTTCTTCCACAGCACATGTATATTTTTTCCTCCATTTAAGCTGTAAGTACCACGTATTATATACCAATTTGTATTTTGACACACTAAAGGCTAAATAAAACCAGATTTTCACTAATATATTTCATAACATTGACTTGTTGGGGACTATAAATACTGGAAACAAGTCTGACTATATTTTGCAGGGCTATCAAGTAACTAAACACATTTAAAACGTGTTTCTTCTCAGATTCCATTTTTTTTCCTCTTTAAGTAAAAAACTGGATCGTCCTGAGAACATAAACGGAACACAGAAAAATGGTTAGCCACCTCACCCCTGAAGTACATCCTTCATACTCTAGTTCTTGGATGAATAATAAGCTGAGCAGCTTAATGCACAGCAACTGGGATGAGAAAGTTTTCAATGGGTTGCTTCAACACAAACACAATCTGTGCTGTCCCAAAAAACAAGTTTTGCTACGTGTAGCTGTTGCGCTCCCCTCCTCAGTCATGAATATGACGACCGATAGAAATCTGCCAAGTCACTTTGAAGTAAAAACTAGTTGATTCTAGGGAAAACAGTAATTCGTTGCATAGTTAAGAGAGGAGTCCTCCCGAAACATGCATGTGGATAGGGATGTAATTTTAGAAGATCCGTGGGAAAACGCGCTCTTCCTCCCGCATTTTGCCTCGTTAACACGGATTTTTTTCCTGGCGTTTGCCTGCGCAGCGCCTGCCCCAAGCACCGACAGCCTCCGAGAGCAAACTCCCCTCTCCCCTTCCGTCTGCTCCGGACTGAGTCAGTTCCTTTCCTCCCCCCGCCCCACTACAGCAGGAATCCCCTTTTCCAACCGGATTATCAGAACGAGCAGCTTGCTTGCCTTTTTTTTTTTTTTTTCTTCTTTTAAGGAAATAAATAAATAAACAAGCCAACCAGCCCGTCCCGTCCCCCCCCCGCCTCCGGGACCCGCAGACACGCTCCCAGCCATTGTGCCTCCCCGCTTTCCCCACGCACTCGCCACACGCCGCCGTGCCCCGGGCGGCCCCGCCGCGCCCCGGCGGCACAAAGCTCCGCCGCAGGCCGGACGTGCCCGTTGCCCCGGGGCCTCGCCTCCCCTCCCCCGCCGCCGTATTCCGGGAAACCCTCGCTGCCTCCCGCACCTCCGGGAGGAGGAAGGCGGCGGCGCTGCGGAACAGCCCCGCTGCGGAAAACCGTCCCCGCCGCCGGGGCAGGTGGCAGGGAGGGGAGGCCCCGCCGCCGGGGGCTGCCTCCTCCATCCCGGTGACCGGTCCCGCTGTGCCCCCCGACTCCCCCCCCCGCCCCCCCCCGGAGGCCGGAGACACCGACCGCTTCCTCCTCCCCCCCCCCCCCCCGCGACCGCGTGTCGGAGCCCGGGCCCCTTCCCTGCCGGCGGGGCGGGGACGGGGCTGGGGGAAGCTCGGGCCCACCTGCCCCGTGGGGAGGGAGGGAGGGAGGAAGGGCGGGCGGGGGACCCGTCCCCTCCCCGCGGCCGCGGGCAGGCCGAGGCGGCGGAGTGCGTGTGAGGGAGGGCGGGCGGGTGGGCCGGGGGAGGGAGGGAGGGGAAGGGACGGGAGCGCGTGTGGGGAAGGGAAGGGAAGGGACGGGACGGGACGGGAAGGGGGGTGGATGCGAGCCGCCCCCGGTACCTTGCGCTTCCTGGTCTCGGCCGAGCCGCTCCACACGAAGCACTGGTAAATCGCCCGCAGGTTCTGCTTCCAGTTCTCCACCTTGAAGCCGGTCACATGGCAGCACCCGGCCGCCGGCGGACTCATGTCAGACCCCCCCACATCAATCCGCCCGCAGACGGGCCGGGCCGGCGGGCAGCGAGCCGGCCCCTTCCCCCGCTCCGCAGCAACCGCACGGACACGGACGCGGGCACGGGCCGGGGCGGCCGCGCGCCCCCCCCGCCGCCGGCCCCCCCCCCGCCGCTCGCCCGCCCTCCGGGGCTCCGGCCCCTCAGGCCGCCGCCTGCCGCGCGGCCTCCGCCGCCCCCGCCGGCTGCTGTGGGGGCGCGGGGAGCGGCTGGCACATAGAGCCGGGGCTCCGCGCCGCCACGGCCCCCCGGCTCCGAACAAAGCGCGGCGACGGGCGGGCAGCGCGCACTCCCTCTCGCCCGCCCTCTCCCTCACACACAAAGATGGGGCTCTCTGAGGCGAGGAGGAGGAGGAGGCGGCGGCTGTAGCGGCCGCTGCCGCCCCCGGAGTGGCCGCCGCTCCCTTCTACCTCATAGAGGCCGCTGTGGAAGCGGCGGGCGGAGGGGAAGGGGAGGGGGGGGGCGCTGGCGGCGGCGGCGACCCTGGCCGCGGTGTGAGCGAGCGTGTGTGGGGAAGGGGGCGAGTCTCCGCCCGCCGCCGCTCCTGCTCCCCCAGCCGGCCGCCCGCTCGGCTCTTGTCTCTTTAAACCGCCCCCCCGCCTCCTTCGTCGTCTCCTTCCTCCTCCTCCTCCTCGCCCGCACCCCCCTCCGCCCGCCGTGTGCAATGGTCCGAGCCGCTAACTCAACCTAGCCCGCCAGGCCCGGAGTGGGACAGACCAACGGGGAAGGGGCGGTAGGTGCGCCCCCTCTGCCCCGCCACCCTTGAGGGAGGGAGCCGGAGGGGGAAGGAGCGCGGCAATTGGCCCCTCCGCCTGTCACTCCGCCGCCGAGGGGTCCCTCTCTAGCGCCTCATTGGTTTCTTTCCCTTTCTTCTCCCCCCTCCACCCTTCCTACCTAGCATTTCCCCCTGCCGGAAAGGGGCGGGAAGGGCTCGGCCGATTGACAGGACGTCCGGCCAACGGAGGAAAGGGGCGTGGCCTGCATGGCGAGTGTTGCGGCGGGACTGGCCGGAGCGTCCGTCAGTCACACACCAAGGCGTAAGGGGATTGGCGATGGCCGGCTGAGGGGGCGGTCCCTCCCGGCAGCAGCCTGCGCTGTGGGGGCAGCGCTGCTGTCACATCCGCTGGTCCCGGCTGTTTCGCTGCTCCCTCAGTGGTTTCCTGAGGGGAGAGGGGCGGCGGCGGCCGGGCCGCTCCCCGGGGCAGGGCTCCCGCTCCCGGGGCAGGGCTGCCTCCCCGCCTGTGCCTCTGTGTGCTTGGCAGAGGCCCTGCCAAGGCCCGGCCTCCGCGCCGGGCGGCTGTTAACAGCCTGCGCGCCGCTCGGGGCTCCCGCCCGGGGGTGGCTCCGGCAACGCCGCAGCGGGCTCCGGTTAGGTCAGCCGGTATTGCGGGACAAAATGAACACGAGAGGCAGGCCCCCTCCTTATCGTTCGCAGGTTCAAAAAGCCAAGGGCGGCTCTGTGGGGGCAGGTCTGGGTGTAACAGGCCTCGCCGAGCATCGGGATCGTCGGGGTCCGGGGAGCCGATCTGTGCGATGCTCCGATTTGCCCTGAGGACCATATATGGTCCCGCTAGGCTGCCATCCTTCTCTCCTGGTGTTTCCACAGGGAAGAAACAAAAGTAGCGTATAGCCAGAAGTGGTATTATTTCAGCTTTTTCCTATAAATGACTATACAAGGAAATGAGAAGACGTTGAAAAAAATTTGAATCTGTGCATAGTTCTTGGCTTGTGTGCCACACGCACTATAGGGTTACATAATGGTGGAGCAAGGCAGGAGGAAAAGGATGGGAATTCTGCCGAGATTTGTGAAAAAAGAGGCAGGAGGCTTTGCAGAGGCTAGGCTCTTAAACAAGCCCTGGAAGGACTGTGCAACAGGAAAGGTAGTGGTTAAGTACCACTGCATTATTTTATCAATCCATTTTTCGATATGTGCTATTTACATTCTTTTTCAGGAGCTACAACCTTTAAGTCTTTACCTGGCAGACTTTTGTAAGGCCCTGTCTGGTTCCCTGACCTACTGCTGCAACTTGGAGAAATCAAAGACAATTGCAACTATCCCTTGAGGACAGAATCACTTTCCGTTTTCTTTAGAGGTGCTGCCATTTTAGAAAGCAAGCATGGTATCCGGTAGTATGAGAAACATTTTTTCATGATTCGTGTATAACTTGAGGTTTGGTGGCAAAGCAAGTAGGGAATATAGGGCTAGCAAAAGGCCTGAGTTTATACCCTCAGGCTGTGAAGCAGCATCAGGCCGCGCTGTCCAGCCAGTGTAGCTGTGTGCCATACGGGTGACCTCCTGTAACGGTAACATGGATCGTTCAGTCTGCCTGGCTCATACTGCTTGTTAGCCTCCCTCTGAAATGCTACTTCCATGAAGTTTAGGGATTATGGCTCCAGCAATGAAACTAGAATTGCCCCACAGGAGAAAAAAAAAGATGCCAAGAGATAGGAAGGGGCCCAGTTATCCTGCTGTGTACACAAGCTGGTAGAGGCTGCTAGTTGCACTGCTAGAGAAGCAGTTTCAGAAGATTCTGTGCAAAATCTGGAGTGAGGCTATGCCCCCTCTTTGACCCTACATAATCATTAGACCTATTAAGTCATCATAGTGAGTGTGCAACCTACGCCTCTTCTTGAAAAGGTAACAAGAACTGGTGCTGCATATAGTTCCCACATGTTAGCCCGTCGCCCTCAGTGACATCTTTACCCACGACTGTGCAGCAGAACGCTTCCAACCGCAGTCACTTCAGTGTTGCAGCTCTGACACCACCTACTCACCCTAACACATCTGAGAGACTATGAGCCATAACGGGGCTTGTAAGCCCTCGTCCTTTCTGTGTGAGAAGACCCCTGCACATGCGTGACGCCTTCCTGATGCTAATGAATACAGCTTAATGACCCCAGTGTTGAGCATTTCTCACATCAAGGAACGGCTGGACGTCTTGCTAAGACAGTCATTCCCTGAAGTCCGAATGGCTCTTTTATAAACATAAGAAACAGTATGAACCAATTAAGCTATGCCATCTCCCATGCTTGGGACAAGCTCCCTGATGACACCTATGTAGCTTCTTCTTTCCTTCCTTTGAACCCCTGATTAGAACCCTTTGCTTGCAGTGGGCACAAAGAAGCTGAGGCTCAGGAAACTACTTACATATCAATACCAATGTCTACCTGATGATTAGTAGGTTGTTTCCCTGAACGCTCTCAAAGTCTCCCTCTTATCTTGTCCTAGCTCCTAAGCTGTTTGGAGCAGGGACTCAGTTTTTTGTTTGTTTGGTTGTTTTTTTTGCATTTGTCCAGCGAAGATTAGTGGGGGTTACTAGGTGTTATAATAAATGGTAATAACTGAGCTAAAGTGAAACCTTTATAGATCTGAGAACGCTCTCCCAATGTTAAAAAACAGCCTCATGGGTTTGGCAATGATCCTTTTCTACTTCCATTAAGTCAATGTTAATATTCCTTATTGACTTCAGGTGTAACAGAACTGTACTCTAAATGCTGCACGCTTGTCCTGTCTTCACAAAGACAATACCAAAGAAACTTCTTACATGCCATGATCGGCCATACTCTTTCATATCACTCTGATTTCAACACCAAATCTACAGCAGACACATTCAAGAGTGTCTCACCTAAGAAATGTCATAAACTGTTTTTAATAACCTTGATCTTAACATCTACCAGATCTTTAGCAATGAAAAACCATCAGGAAAATATAGATCTTTTACATTTACTAATCAAACAACTCTTATCTTCTCAAAAGAAATGTACATAAGTCATGATGGCGTTCTGACATCATCCACTAAAATTAAGTAGTAATAAAAATGAGTTCTCGTATATCTTTCTCATCCAGATACAAAAGGGCCATCAAAGGAAGCTACCAATTAGTTTTAATTCAGAAGCCAGTCTTCAAGCAGACCCTGGTCTCTCTGACAATCTGCCTTTTCTCTGTAGCCTTAAAATCAGCTAGTCATCCAACCCTAGTTTCCATCCCCATGAATCAAAATAGGACATTAGCTGTGATCATTTGGAAACAAGATATATGTTGTAAAAGCACATTGACTGGTGCTTAACAATATGTGATATTATCTCTATGTGTCACTGTGTGTCTCTGTCATCCTTCAATGTCATCCCAGCAAAAGCAGTGTAAATTCTTTTCTTCCTAAATATGCTGCAAGAGCTCTGGTTTGTATGGTCCTATAAAATGCAAAATAGTCTTCTAAAGAAAAGTTGCAAAACATGCATGAGGCTACGTGCTGAGATGCTGAGGTGAGGCAAATCAAGTAATATACCAGACAGCATGGATATCACCTATATTTGGGAAACTAAAACTTTATGGCCAAGCATTCACTAATCCTACCCATAGCCTGCTTTGCCAATAGCAAACCAGAGCGAGGTGTGGTGTCCTTGTTCTACCACTGTCCCGCTTTCTTAGCCCATGTCACTGCCAAAGGCGTTCAGTCTTTTCCTAGGTTCTCTGAGAGAAGATTCACCACCTCCTTCCTTTCTCTAAAGTTTCTCAGTACGGGCTTCCAGAGGGAATCTGGAAACTCATTGCTAGACACTGCTGCTAAAGTAGTATTTTTTAATTTGGCTTTCTTGTGGCACTCGAGGCATCTCAGCTTCAGAATATGGCCCATTTCATTCATTATTAGCCAGAGTCAAGTTGCAAGGGTCCGGGTGCCCTGGTGTCTGTAGCAGGGCAAAAGTATAAACACATTGACCTTCAGGAGAACTAACCGTTGTTTCCAAAAGCAGTAGGCATAGAGAACCACCCTCTACCCTGTGAAAGCCACCTAAACATCCCTCAGAACAGATGGAAGTTAAAGATGACCAGCGTTGAGTTCAAGGTGGATAGAACTCAATGGGATGGGTGATTAATGTCCTAACAACATTTAGTATTTATTCTGTGCAATCTGAGTATCTTCCAGTTAGACAAAAACCCCGATATTACTAGAGTCTAAATACAAGTAGAGAGTTATTCTTATTCTGCAACAACCTGCTGTTACTAATCTTGGGCTTTTCTCCATGGCTACCACATCAAAACAGGAGATAAAGATAAAAGAGAGAATTTCTGCCGGTGAAATTTAACTCCATCTCTCTGAAAAAATAAGATACCAAAAAGACAATACATATGTTCAATGCCCTGCGGATTCTGAAATTTTCACAGAGATTTCTGTACCACTCTTTCTTGCAGAGTCCTCATGTTTACTCGATGTAGGGTGTGGTGGTGTTTGTCTTATGCAGCAATAACAAGAATTGTGAGTTTATAAACACAGTTGTTTTCTTTTAAGAAACACCTGTGTTTGTTACTCCTTCCCTCTCAAAGAAATATTTCCTTTGGAAAAATACTAATTTTTCTCTCTGGCCATTTCAAGAACAATTACAACATTTAACTATTCCTGCTCCCTGAGGTTTCATGGCCCACCACTTGAAGACCTGCTGAGGACATGAGAAGCATTCTTTGAGACACAAGGAACCCACGTGCAGGACACCCATCCTTGACCACACCTGCTACCAATGGGGGCTGAGGCCTGCTGTCATCTCCCAAAGGCAGGAACGCAGAAATTTAAAGATTGACTCTTAGGGGACATTTCCAAGGTTTGGACGTTACCTTTCAAACTTAAAGTTCCTCCAAGGTTTTCCTGGCATTTATTCTCCATAAAGAAGTCTCTTTAAGCCAGAAATCCAATCTGAGGTTCTTGTTGTCAATGAATAATTTTGGAACTAGAGTAAAAATCCACTCTAAAATAGTCTAGAAAAGAATGGCTTTTGAGATTTTTTGAGGCCAGCTCCCGAGCTGGGGAGCTTGAGGCAAGCTCTAGAAGGGGGCACTGTCATTAAACCTTTTGCTTTCCATCTTGTGAAGACACCAGAATCTGTCCTGTGAAATATAAAAACTTCATACTCTACAAACACTTCTTGATTGTTCCAGCCCACACAGTAAAGGTGACAGAGCAGCACAGAGCAGCAGTCAAAACAAAATAGTGGGAAATAGTGACAACGTTTTGCCATGTAGTAATTGTCAAATCAGGGCCTGCTTGCTACACACACACACACACACACACACGAGAGTTCACAAGTTTGCTGTAGTTTAATTTACTCTTGGGCATAGCTTGGGAATGTTTCTAGAATAAAACCTCTTGGTGCAGCAGATAGCTTGGGAAAGGATTTGCCTCTGGGAACAGGAAACAGTTTCAATCCCTCCTGCGTCTTTTGGAAGAATTTTTAATTTTAAAGCATTGATGATTATGCTAATTAGTGCTTACCCCCAAATGACAATGGAATATAAATGTTGATAGTAGCTAAAACATACTGCAAATGTGCAGCAAACGCTTCCTCCAGAGAGTCATCTACATTACATGATAGCTCAGCTGGGAAGAAGCAGCGTTCTTCACTTGGAAAAGCAAAGTAAATGTATCCTTTATCCATGTCATCCCAAGGTGGCGCTTCTAGACTTTGCTGGATAGCCACGAATCAATTGTTACTTTATCACTTGGGCATGCATTAAAATTTCCAATTTAGTTCTCAGGTAAACGTGAACCTTTCCCTTAGCTCAGATGTATGAGCAACATCAAGGATTTAGCTAGGATTCCTCACATAAACTTGGATTACAAGTGAAGCTGTCTTATGTTTGAACCTACAAGAAGCTGAAGACCCTGGCTCCAAAAGTGGATTTGAAGGGGGTTATTCAGGAGCTTGCATTGCTTGCTGGTTTGAAACTCAAGGACTGAATAGCTTGCAAAGTTCTTAATTCTGCACATGCTTGGTAGAACTGAGAAAGGAACTCAGGAATATGTTGCCATAAAGTAGTACTCCTTAAGTGTCATCCTGCTTCTGGCAGAGCAATCAAAGCAGACTCCTAAGTAGGCACTCCTCCATATAAAGACAAGAGAAGCATGGCTTGGGTATTCTGTGGTAGATGCTGGACTTTAGCACTCACTCCTTTGTGGCTTCCCCTGGACCCAGGTCTCCAGATATGAACCCCATTTCATCTTCTAGTAAGAGACACAGAGAAGTTAGCCTCTGTGCATGTGGCTAAAATGCTAGATCCAGTTATGGCATATTGTTCTCGTCACAAAGAGTCTATTTGCTCCTGCAAGCACAAGGACTCTCCATGCTAATAACCAATACATAATACATGAAGATTCCTCAGTATCTCTCCTGCATTTTTTCAGGCACTCTAAAAAAGACAAGTTCTTCCACAATCTAACAGGAGAGAACTTACAGAACAACTCTGCTTACTGAAACCCACATGGAAAAATTTTTGAAACCCTAAACAGAACACTTTTAACATTTTAAAATTACTCTATTTTTAGATCTTTAGTGTTTTTTTTTTTTTCCTAGCGCAAGCCTTTTTTCATCGAAGCATTATGAACTTCCATCCAAGTAGTACTACCATTACTTAATCCAAAGCCTTTAAAGCACTTCAGGTTGTATGTCTGACCGCAGGGCTTAAATCTCTGGAGGTATCATAGGTAGAATCTGTTGCATGATTCTGCCTGAAGCTGATTGCCTTTAGTTCCCAATCAAGTTCATCTGAGATACTTCAGGCACCTCACAGTCTAGGGAGAACACTGTGGACCTGCTCATTTATCTCAGGGACAAAGTACTGACCTTGCTACAAAACTGAATTGGTTGTACAGTCCGAGCTACAGCAGCTTCTCTAAAACAAAGGTTTTGTTTTCAGCCTAATCCATTGGTAACGGCACCTCATAGGTGCCAGATTAGAGGTTTCCACATGGCTCAGTCCTAGTGTAGGGGACAGAGCGGCTTCTTGATTCCACAATGTTCAGTGACAAAGGGTTAGTTCAGCTGCACAGGTCCTGCCAGAAGGATGCTTGTTAGTCTATCGATCGAGCTGACTTAGAACTTTGTAATTGCCTCCTGAAGTTTTCCCTTGGAATCACGGACCCCTGTATAGCGAATTTAAATCTACTGATAATAAGCTTCCTTGTCTTTCTGATATTTTGCAGACCTCTTCAAAGTAGTGCACAGAATTCCAAGGATTCATGGCCCATAGGTTGAAAAGAGTCCTAGAAAAACAGAATGCCTATGCTTATTTTTCTGAAGATCATTTGTTAGATTTCCCATCAGCACTGTCATAGGATGAAATCTTGGCCCCAGTTGAACTCAACAGGAATTTTGCCACTGACTTAAATGGAGCTAAAATGTCACTCCTGCTATTTGTCAAGTCAATTACATCCAGACAATACTTTAACATCTGGCTTCAACTGAACACAGAGGAAAGTTCACTCCCTTAGTCTCTGAAGACAACACAAGACATTGGCTATCGCAATAAAAATGAGAAATTTGTTCTTTGCGAGCTGCTTGTAATAAAGAGTGGATCCGTCCAGTGACACTGTCGGAACCAAATCCACGTTCTTTAGCATATAGTTATTGGCAATAGCATCAACAGATTCTCTGTCATTTTCTGGGAAGAATGTCAAAGGCACCCATCGACTGTTGAAAGTCATTCTGTTGTAAAAACTTTGTTTAGAACAACAGATCTGTCCTCATCTGTGGTTTCCCACAGACGAGGGGGGTTTTCACCCAAGCAATCTTCTGTTTCCCAAGCCACTGGAAGGTCCCTTGTTAGGTTAGGTAGTAGCTGTTCTATCTAAACCCCTCTCTGAGTATGGTGATCAAAGGTAAGGCTGAAGGATAACTAATGTGAGCTTGTTTCCCTCTCTTAAAAACCCAGCTGAGACAAGGCATTATTTTATTGCAAAATATTCAGGCTAGGTCAACCACAAGTGGGGTACATCTTTTCATGTCAGAAAAAAAATAAAGCTATAGAGTTATTTGATCAGTGGTGACTTAAAAAATCTATTCAAATGGGAAGAATCATCGGATGATGTCTGTCTGGAAGAAAAGGGACATACAAAGAGAGGGGCTTTTATGCTCAAGGTAGACAAGGATCTGCACACTGTTTTTCCCTGCTCCAAGTACTGGTGAGTTACCATCCTGCACACCTGTGCAAAACCAGCTTCCTTCCATCTTGCTCCATCCCCTGGGAAGCAAAACCAAAATCAGTCTCCAGTATCTGATGAGCCTTAATTCCCAGCACTTAAATAATTAGCTTCTCAAATGTACGAAAACAACTCTCATTTTCTGGATTAATGAAGGAAGCTGGGTTCCAGTGAGCAAAGCTATTATGGAGCTGCTAATGCACGGTTTGATTTCATCGCCTGCCACTGAACACAGAGCGATGTGGGCTCCTGGGAGAGCAAGAATACAAGGAGACCAATGCTGGAGGGTTAAAGTGGAAGGCAGGGCAGTGGGGGAAACCCTAGCAATACTTCGTGGTTTTATGCAGAGGGAGGGCTGGTTTTATTTGTGTGTCTGCTCAGCGGCATCTGGGTTTGTGAAGATGCCATAAAACCCCAAAGAAGGCTAAAGCTCAGGGAGGTCCCAAGGGGTGGAAAGTTTGCTTTAATCACAGACCAGGCAAAGGCAGTTTGTGAAGCAGGGTAACAGAAATGTCACCCACAAAGAAGCCTAAACCTCCGGAAGCCATGCAGCAGCTTCTGCCCAGGTTCTGTAGCTCGAGCAGTAGAGAATGGCAAAGAGCTGTAGTGCGATGTCTTTCACAGTTGGAAGGCTACAATGTACTGGAGCATACTTGTCCTCCCTGCTCATTTGGCTATCAGTTGATGGGAAACTGGTTGCAAAGAGTCAGTCTTTTTCTTGCCTCATCTTGGCAGGTACAGGCATATAAACTCTTCAAAACAAACTTCTTTCTTTTATATCTAGGCACAGGACTGGTGATTTCATTTTTCCTAACTGGATGGAGAAGGGACTGAGAAAATGTCAGAAAAGACTGCAAAGGCTGCTTTGCTCTGTCCTGGGAGATTTCAACCTAGGCCATATTACATGTACAACTCAACAGTATTAGGACTGTTCCCTTCCCCTCTCTGCCTCACTATTTTGCTGCCTGGCCCCAGACTCTACTGTTTCACACAGGCAGAACCAAAAGCCCACGCTGAACCTCTCTATGTGGTACATGGAATGGGGAACAGAGAACAACTAGGAAATCAGGGCCTTTGAGATGGAACTACAGCTATTAAACGAATGCAAAGTCATGCAACTTTTCAGACACCGGGAGATGGCAAGGCCTAGAGTGTTGATTTCCTTAGATTTTTCAGCCATCAGAAAACCCTTCAGTATGTGTCATTCTCCACCACTCATTAGTACATCCAAATTAGTGGACTTGCAGTTCTGGATGTGGATTTGGGACTAAATAGCTTCTTACACTGAAATTAGAAAACTCCAGTACTGTCAATATGCCCTCAAGCACGTAACATCTGTCACACCCTGCAAAACAAAAGAAAAGAAAACAAAACAAAACTTTTGACCTCTGTAAGAAAAGCTTGAAATTGTAATGGAAGCCCTGGGTTAATAAAGAAACCTTGGTGCAGACATGCCGCAGAAGTTGTGAGATTAACGAGGAAATCAATGGAACTGGGATGGTTTATGCAGCAAAGTTTCTGCTTCATAGCCCGACTTTCAGAGATAGGGATCAAGGACACTAGGGACCTGCAGATGCTTAAGAACCTCAGCGCCTTCCCAAGTCAGGGACAGTTTTCTAGAGGTGGCCATTCAAAATTAAGCCTCTTTGAAAATGCAGAGATGCTGCTTCTTGTGTCAGGGCTTGTTGGACCACTGACTTCAGAGGAGTTACACCTCGTGTAATTTAGCTGAAGCAATCAGGAAATAGTTACGTACAGTGGAGAGTTAAAAGACGGTAATTAAACTGTACAAATAAATCACTAAAGTGATTAAAAAAGTCCACCCAAAGCCTACTTTTGGAGCACTATTTAATGTAAATGTATCACTTAGTGGACAATGCAACAATCATCTGTTCAGCTTCTATTCATTATCAAAAACAATACAAAAGGATTGGCAGGGAATAGCCATGTGCCACAGGGAGCCCTTTAGGAAATACCACGGAATCTGGATTGGCTTTTGTCTGTTCTTCTATTGTGTTCTGACAATGCTTCCCTAATGAATGTCGGTTGTCCTTTTCTTTTCCCCCCAAAACAAATCAGTAGTAATCTTGGCCTTTCAGAATCAACTGAAATGCTTCATGTTAGGAAGACTTCCACACATTATGTGTCAGTTTCACCAAGGTCTAAGAGGCTGAAGATGTGTGGTCGCAGGCTCCCTGGGAAATCCCACTGTAGGTGATGAGGCAAAATCCTTTAATTTGGACAAAAATCCATTAAGTTTTAAAGAAATCATCACCTATCTTTGAAACTTCAAATGCTTACTGAATTCAGTACTTCAGTGAGTTGTATACTCAGTAAATTCATCTTTTGTTACTCAATTTGAAATGACACTAACCTCATTCTAAGAAATAAGCTACTTTTCAATAGGGAGTATTTGTAGTGATCATGCCCAGCATTATCTTGGGAGTTATCTGCAGGAAATTGCAAGCTGAAGGGAATCCCCGTTAGGGATCTGGGGAGGTAAACATACCAGGCAGACACCTATGCTAGAAGAGGCTAAGAAGACAATATCAAGCACTAAAATACTGTCATTATGCTTCAGACCTGACGATCCACTGGCATTCACATCTCTTAGAGTTACTGGTTTGGAATATCTGAAAGGTCAAACTTGTCAGCGTAGCAGGTACCCATAGGGGTACCCTTTTCTTACCTGGGTCCTTGGCTCTCTCCTACATTGTTGCCGCAACTTAGAGCTCCTGCAGCATTGCTGGTTCAACTCTTTGCAGACCTGCAGTGTAAGCCAAATCACTGAAACAGTCTGAGTTAAGAAAAACAGGCAACAATGATAGACAAAAGAGAAAAGAGTGGGGTGGATAAGTAGGCTTTGCTGCTGAGAAAAAGGCATGTGGAATGTCACACAGATTTGACTTCTCAAGGTTGTCTCTGAGGTTGTTTTATTTTGTATTAAACAAAATCTTAGGCTCTGCAGCAAATTTCTGCAGCCAGAGATTATTTTTGTCAAATCTAGTGACGATAGAGTATGTGGGTTTCTAGTTAACACTATCTAAATTTGAGATAGAAATGCACACTTCATAAAAATCTCGCTACTAGCTCAGTCTTCCAAATAAAATAGACAGAGATGGCATCAACCCCCCTAGGGCTTATGCTTGCAAAATCCCCACCAAGTTAGCTGCATAGCTTGGCTTGCAATTTGGGAGTTTTACTCACAGCATGTATTCAGAATGCCACTGAAGGTGGGACTCGAGGGGAGGGCTGCCAGCCCATACTGGGACTATTTATGATATTACTATTTCCAGCTTCTTCCTGTCTTTCAGCTGGAGATCATTACTGTTGAAGCAGAGGCTGCAAAATGGGTGGCATCTTCTCCGTGGCCACCACAGTTCAGTGCTTGGAATAGTAATGCAGCCTGAAATAGTTGGCAGTTTAGAATAATACGCTGGGCGGTGAGTGGTGATGCACAGTGCAGCCTGCCACCTTGGGTACTGGACAGAGACCTCTGACAGCGGGCAGGGGCAGCGACATCGAAAATCAGTCTGCCTGGAACTGCTAGGGCTCTTTGGGAGACACCATTAGTATTGCAGCTACCGTGGTACTTTAGTTCAAGATAGACGGTTCCTAGTACCTACTAGGCAGAGCTGCCATGCAGAGTCGCGAAAATGGGTGGTTGTAAAACCCTAGAGCACGAATCCTGAATGCTGCCCTTTGACTAAATATTTTTACCACTGGACAGAGGTTGGGCAGGGAGAGACAACTACTCAGCTGCTGGTAAACAGTAGTTCATTTTGCAAGACCATTGCCATCATTTGCACTAATTGACACTTTTTTAATAGCAATCTCTGTTAAAAGACAAAAGATCTCAAGTATCATTTTAGAAGGAAAAAAAAATGACTATATTAACACACAGTATATTAAAGGCATCATCCTAATATTGGGAAACACAGAGAAGAATCCAGCATAATTAATCCCTTTTGTTTAATAAACTTCCCCTAAAATATCCCCCAAAATGTATTCAGTAAAATTCTCTTCCTCCCTGCTCTGGTAAAGAATTTTTTTTGTTAGTCCCTTGAGGGGTTGCTTAAGTCAGGTCTCACTGTAATTACATACCTCACAGCAGTGCGGGGAGACTTAATTAAGAGAGTCACTGTAGGTGTGTTGCCAGACAGATACAACCTAGTCCTGTTGGAGGAGGCACTGGGATCCAGCTGCAGTGGGCATGTTAAGGAAGGCAACTAAAGTTTGCAGAGGGTTTCGAGATCCTCCTGCAAAAAGCAGTGTGGACACACCCAGCAGCCTTTATTCAAAGCCCCTCAACTCCATCATCAGGGAGCCTGTGGTTTTAAAAATCTCTCTGTACTCACCAGGAGACGCTCTGCCACACTGCAAGATTTCATATTCTCCCCCCCCCCCCCCCCTTCAAAAAGTGTGACTCACCAGTTTCAAACGGTGACATTTCATTCCCAAACTATTCCGGGAGCAGCTGGCTCCATAACACATGAAGATGTGGGGAAAAGAGAGGAGGGAGGGAAGAGCCAGACTGCAAAGCGAAACCACTCATTCTCTCCCCCTCACAGGTATGTTGCTTTTCATTTTCAGAACCACATAATTTGGGACAGGTCGGCAAATTCCACCAAAGGAAAACAATAAAACAAGCAGATTTCAGGAAAAATATCTGCACGCACCAGTGATGCAATTCCCTCTCAGCCAGGAGGGACAAGGAGAGTGGTTTGCTCTCCAGATCTAATGGGAGGAAATGCACTGTCCCCACTTCTCACTCTTCTTACGAGTTTGAACCCTGCAGTTCTGGGCTGCTCCTTCAAACGTTTTCTCTGTGATGCAGACCCAGTGTTTAGTCATCAGCAATATCTTACTAATGATGAACAAATGTATGTGCAGTGGGAAGATGACAACAGGGGAATGACAAAGAAATCACTGTCAGCTCCCAGTCCCGAGAGGAGTTTTGTGTCACACTGCAGTTTAGCATAGCTCGTGTCCCTCCTGTGGGGACGTCACTGCCATAAGCATAACATCCAGCATGTGAGGACAGGGCTGCTGCGGGCACTGGCCTTGAGGGCTTGTCAGCACGCACATGAAATTGCTGTCATTGGAACAGTGCCAGAGGCAGAAGCACAATCTCCCCTGGCCTCAGACTATAAATCTGTGCATGGCTGATTGGCGTCATAGCAGCAATCCAGCCCCATTCATTAATGTTTGTAAAATTCCACGGGGAGGGAGCTGTAAGTGATGTAACCTCGCAGCCTCCCGGATGGGAGTGTCTGGATGCACGTTTGCAGTGTGCGAGGTCAGCCTGGCATGAAGGCACGGGCACCGCAGGCTGCAGGTAGCCCTGCGAGCGCGCAAATGTGAACAAACGTCATCGCTGCAGGCGAGTGCCAGAGGGGCGAGAGCCTTGGGGCGGACTCAGAGGGGGCCAGCACACGATGGTTATCGTCTGCGTGCGCCAGGTTGGGGTGCTGGGGGCAGGCAGCCCGATTTGCCCCGCACGCACCGTCACGGATGATGACAGCACACCACCACACACCCTGCTGTGCCTCACACTGTACGAGCTCATAACTGATCCCCGTGCATGTCTGCACAGGAAATGTTTGATTACAATTTCATTCATCTCCTCTGCTGCCTTTATAACAGGGAAGGCTGTTCTGGCGGCTTTCTCTACCCAGCAGCAGCTTGGGACCTCGCACTGGCAGATTCAAGCCCGTTCCCATTCCTTACCTGGGGAAGCCTTACCGAAATCAGTGCTCATTCAAGGAAGAGGAGGCTGACTCGCTGCTTGATGCTGGCATGCAGCAGCAATGACCTTGGCTAGGTAACCATCTCCTGAATACAAAGATGGATATAAACGCAGCAATTCTCTTTTTTAAAAAAAAAAAAACCACAACCAATCTTCTGCTAAGGTAGGGAAAGGCAGTGGTTTGTTAAATAAATGCATCTGTCAGAGCTGGATTTCTTTTCCCAGCTTCCCTAAATGCCCTTCACCAGCAGAGAGGGGGAGGGGACCTGGTCTTTGAAGCCTTTTCCTTATGGGAATAGAAAACACGGAAAGAATTCAATTCTCTGCCACAGCCCAGCAGCGCTGATACACGCTTCAAAAACCAAAGCCCAGACGACAAGCTGGCTGGTGGGCGCGGGTGGCTCGGAGCGTGTATTACCACCAGATTAGCCTTGCTCAATATCCAGCATCATTAAGTGTCCCCCGTAGTGTTAAAGCGCAGAAAGAAGAGGGGAAGGAATGGAGACTGGGGAAGAGAAATTGGGAAATTCTGGGCAGAACAGAACTGCCGTTATTCAAATCTTTGATCAAAAGCACCATCTAGTGAAGAAAAGGATCACTGCAGCTGGCATTGCTCTCGGGCAGCTGCATCAACGACAAATGGAATTTGACTTTCACTACAGGTTTGCCTACTAAAAAAAACAAATATCACCATATGCACAGCCCGCGCCGTATCTGAGTGAACAAGAACACGTCCAAAAATTGCTACCCTCTGTGTAAATATTTCTCCGTTGGAAATGTGTTCTTCTCCTCCCATCATCTCCCACCAGAGAACCTCAGCCACCCTGAAACCCGCAGGGAAGGAGGCACCACAGGAAGAGAATGATTTCCATGTTATAATTTGGGAGTTAAGGAAAAGAAAAGGTAAGTGACCGGTCCAAGGTCATGCAGGAAGCCAGAGGCAGATCCGGGAATAGAGATCAGCCACCCTGGACCCAGGGATGCCTGAACAATAGCACAGCCTCTCCCTCTGGTGTCATTTAACTCTTTCCTAACCCACCAAAAAGCAGAAAAGGGGGAAGCTATACACTTCTCTGCATACGTGCCTGCTGCCTTACAGCTCTTGGGGGCCCAGCCCTTAGACCTCACCTGCTTTTACCACTCTAAAACAAAGAGGGAAGGCAGCAGGGAAAGATGGGGCTGGATAGCCTGCGATCAGCAAAGCTGCAGGTAGGAGATATTTCTGTACACTGGGCCTGAGCTGTCTGCTCAGCAATTAAAGCAATGGAAATGGTACCTCAGCTTTGCCATGTCTCTATTTCTGTGTGTGACAAAACATCACTCTCTCCCCTGGAGGCGTTCAACTCGGTTAAAAAGGTTGTGGTGTATGTTTGAGGATCTTTAGCTGCAGGAGGAGAGGATATTGCTCCCTCTTCCCCGGCTTTTGGGTTAGCTACAAAGATCAGGGATTTGCAGCACAGTAATACATCAGAAATGCAGTCTCACTAAGTCTACACTGTTTTCATACTGAGCCTGGAAATGCTGCAGTGCAGGGTCTGGAGAAGACAGTAATTATAAACAACTGGAACCAAACCTCATAGAAACTAACTTTGAAAAAAGACTCAGGCAGTGCAAAAACCGTGAGTGCAGTGAACTGAACCTAGGGCAAAATTCTCCTGGAGAGAAGAGCTGAGAGACTAGTGACCAGGTGTCCAGCAAGAGTTCTCCGGAAGGTGTTTGATGTCCTTGGGTCAGAGCCCAGTTCCAAACCAGAACTCTCACTGGCACAAAAATCAAGACCATCTTCTTGGGTCCGCTGCCTGGAAGGGACACAGGTGACTAATCTGCACAGAGCTGCAGGGGCAAAGAATGGAAAAGCCCCAAGAAGCCCTTGTTTCTCTGTTTTCTACCTTAGGTCTCTGTTTCTTCCCCTAACGCCCTAGTCTGCTTTCATTCATGCCGGTAAACCCAATCTATGCATGGGTAAACCCAATCTATGCAAGGAGGGAGGGGACGAGGAGGGTCTGCACTCTTGCATCAGAGGCTGAGACAAGAAAATCTTTAATCATGCCACAGCTCTTTGAACATTTACATTTTCCAGCCAAAGGCACTGTGAAATTGGGAGCTTTCAGTTCAAACTAGTTCAAGGATGTTTTCCCTGGGGAAGGTTTTTGTTACCCTGTGGGGAGTTCTGTACAGATCTTTGCTCTTAGGGTAAGCAACTAAAGCTTTTCTTAAGAGAGAAACTACATCTTATGCTCCTTGAAAAAAGGTGACAAATAAGAGCCTGGAAGAACTAGAGCACAAAATTGTTGCCCTAGAGAATAGGGTTAAAAGGCTGTAGATCTGCATTCAGTGATGCTTGCAGTAAAGCAGATGTCACCAAGCACAAGTGCAAATAGTTCCTTGAGTTTGGAGGTATTTTTCCCCTCAAAAAAAGAGCTCCTACACTTCAGGAGGGCAGCGATAGAACAGCAGGATGTTTGTCAAGGAAGTGTAAAAATGCTAAAAGGATTCCAGCCCTTTGCAGTTCTGGCCTGACACAGTGAGAAAGAAAAGAGGAGACTGAGTGCTAATGGAAACAATAGGCGTAGTTTTAGAAGACTGTATCAACATTTACCAGTCAGGCCTGTACAGTCTCCAAAACAAAAGTCCTAGATTCGGGATAGACTCCCCTCTAACGTTTCTGCGAACAAAGGCATGTCAACATAAGTCAGTCACCTAACTGCCATCCAATGTGCAATGTGTGAATCAGCAGGTTTAAATCAACGGTGAATTTGTTCCTAATTACAGCAGGTTAACCTAAGAAAATAGAATCCCAATCAGATTCAGCCTTAGTTCAATGAATTTCCTTCTCTAATTGCAGCTCCAGTCTAGCGCTTTCCTATATGACTCACTACTTATACAATCACTGCAGGGCACTTGGTTTCAATCAACTTTGCCAGCACCTGCCAGTCTGGTGACAGACTATTCCCTGCTAAAATAAATAAGCTGGCAGATACCAGGTAAATGACCACAGGAGATTGGACAGGGCTCTCAGGCAACTACTGTCCTGTAAGAAAGAGAATGCATTAGCCTGCAGCTCATCCTGCCTTGATTTGGTGGGAAAGAGGGCCTGAAATGGCTTTTTCCAGCTCTGATTTTCAGAAGACTGAACTGACTACAGCTTCCAGTAAGGTTGCCATGACACAAATTACCTTCTTCTGGTTTTTGTTTTTCAGTATCATTTGCATAAATAAAGTTATTGATTCTTTCCTTTCATTTTGCATTGGTCCTGAAGCCAGAAAAGTGCATTACCATCAGACCTTTCAGAATGTAATTTTTTAGGAAGATCTTGAATTCTTTTATCCTTTTTCCTCAAATATTGATCCCTTACTAGTGGCAAACTTACTGAGATGAATTCACAGCTTCAGTGTATTTTCCTTATTAGAAGAGAGGAGCAGAACACTGTTATCATAAAAACCTCTGATAAAACTGTCTTTCAAATAGCTGTGATAAAAAGCTATCTTTTATCTTGCTGCTGTTCACAGGGAAAGACATCTGGGATTAACTGCCTTTGTCTCTGGATAACACTACAGTATTTCCAACTGCCTCTGTAAATGTATCTTCTGCTCACGCATACCGTAACAAATAGGTGGAAAAGCTCTCGGTGCTGGGATGAAGCCATGCACCCTTTCCTTCCTCAGGGCAAAAGCTCCTTACACCACTGAGTCCATTTGGGCTTTTGGTATCACTGGGGCCTTGGGTTTCCAAAGGCCTGGTCAGATTTGTGCTACAGCCCAGCAAGGCTCTCTTGCCCCTTACCAGTGCCATTACCTCAACGAGGAAATTTAAAGCTATAGAACCTGTAGCACATTAGAATCATAGAATCATTTAGGTTGGAAAAGACCCTTAAGATCATCAAGTCCAACCGTTAACCTGGCACTGCCAAGTCCACCACTAAACCATGTCCCTAAGCACCACGTCTACCCGTCTTTTAAACACCTCCAGGGATGGGGACTCAACCACTTCCCTGGGCAGCCTGCTCCAGGGCCTGACAACCCGTTCGGTGAAGAAGGTTTTCCTAGTATGCCTAACATTCAGGGCCCATTTCATCACAGACAAACTGAAATGTTTCCATACAACTGCTGCAGTCTGTGAGCAGCGCTGCACAGAGCTCATTTAAAAATGGAGAAATCAGACTTCCTCTGATCATGGCTTTGAAAGGGACTCTGCAGAAACACCTCTTTTTCTCCTTCTACAGGAATTCACCATCCATTGCTCCTCATAGTCACGTATTGCATGCAGTCCCGTCACATGCAGCTGCCCCATCTTCACCTTTGATGCAGAGGTATCAAAGAAGAGAAGAGAATTTAGGTCAGTGTCATCAGCAATGTGCACATAAAATAATGACCATTGGAAATGGGAAGTCTTCCAAGCTCGTCAGGGATCCTCTTTGGAGGTCAAATTTGTAATTATGGAAGACTCCCCTAAAACGAGCCACAGACACAGCCCGCCCAGCTTAGGAACAGCCACATTTCTGTGTCTGGGACCTGATGGTAAAAATCAGCCCCAACTGCAGCCGTTTGGTGAAGCCAAACTGCGCCACTGCCACCTTCCCCGCTCTGCCCCCGCCGGGCCTCCCCAGGCCGCCGGGACAGCAGCCTGGGCGCTCCCGCCCCATCCGCCCAGCCCCACCGCGCAGCTCGGCCGGAGGCGACCCTGGCAGGAGACACGGGGTAAGCAGTGCCCATACGAAGGGCGGGAGCCCGGCGCTCACGGTGACAAGCCCCGGCCTTAGCGCTGCGGGCCGGCAAGGCACGACCCTCCTCGGCCGGGCGGGCGGGAAGGCCGGGGGAACCCCGGGCCCGGAGCGCCGCTCCCCGGCCGGGCGGCACCTGCGGGCGGACCGGCGAGAGCAGGCGGGCCGCCCTCCGGCGGCGGCTTCCGGTTCGCCTCGCGGAGGAGCTGCCTGTCATTGGGCGCTCTGGCAGAAGGCCCGCCTCTCCCTCGGGGGCGCCTCAGGCGCATGCGCGCTGCCGGCACTTCCGGCGGTGGCCATGGTGACGGCGGTAGCCAGGTAGGGCCCGGCCGCCCCCGCCGCTCTGCCCCCGGGCCTCCCGCTCCCCTCGGCCCCGGCCCCGGCCGCCTCCGTCCCTTTCCGGCGGGGAGGCGGCTCCCTTCTGCCGGCGGCCCCCTCAGGGGATGCTGGCACCCCGCCGTGGCCCTGCCCACCGCCGCCCGCCCGTGATCTCCCCGGGGGAACCCACGGGGAGGTGCCGGGGGGCTGCGAGTGCGGGCCAAGGAGATGAAAGTCTGGCGAGTGGGAGAGGCTGGGGGAAAGTGCCCCGGGTCTGGGTGCGGGGAAGCACTGGGCTCCCGAGTACATAGTTCATCGCTGTGACAGCCATTAAACACATAGTTATATATAAACCAGGGCGGGGAGAGACATTAAGCCAACTGTTCATTTTCTCGCTATGTTTTAGGTGAGTCTTGATTTGGTAAATATCTGCAAAATACTTTCTCTGGCACAGCAAATGTTTTAATTTTCTAATCATGTCCCTTTGATTTACCTTTTTTTGTGTCCCAAACACCAACAGAGGATTTTCGAGTGGGAGGGTTGGAAATGAAGCTTGTAACTGAATAAAAGTGGCAGGAAGGTTTATGAGAAGATGATTTCTCAAGTCCAGTCTGGTTTTTGGGTGCTGGAAACATATTTTTTCCCTCTTCCTGTACCATGGGGCAAGGTGTTTTTTTTGCATAACGATTATGTAAAAACATAAGCAGGATGCCATTGAATGTACTATTGAAATACAACAGATGGTTTTCCTGGGTGTTGCTTCAAGCAATGCTTGTGAGATGGTAGCTTGTTCAAATTGCACTAGAAAAAGCGAATTCAAAATATTACAACTGATACTTACCCACCCCCCAGCGAAGCTCAAACATTTGTTCATTGTTGCCAGCTACTTAGAATGAGACCTACCAGCTACCAGTGCGTAGCACTTCTGTGGCGCTCCTGATAACACCGGTTGCCATCCTTTCTTTAGAGAATTCCAGTTGGGTTATTGTATTCCTTCTCCTGAACCCCTTCTCTGCTTTCTGTTTGAAATGGTTGTGTTGTAGTGAGGAGCTCTGGCCAGTTCCTGCATCCTTTCTTAGGAGTTTTACCGGTTTATGATGACTTCTGTGTATTTTTTACATTATTTTCTGCTCGTAAAGTTTGGAATGAAAGCTGATTATGTAAGCACGTAAGTGCAGACTGGCATTTCAGTAATTCATTTGTTTGAATTAATTTAATCTGTTTTTTCTCATTGGGTTTTGAATGAGTTTTCTTAAGTTTCACTTACTGTTTATGGGGATCTTGTGCATGAGAGAAATTGTCAGCAAATTTCCCATAGGCTTATATTAAACCCCTGATTTAACAGACAATGCTATATGACTTTTTTTTTTTTTTCCTGGCTTAGATGTCTGTAAGTCTGATTTCAGTTTCTTTCCAAAGCCGTTAGGTCAGTAAAACTGCTTAGCTGATATAAAATGCAAGTAATGCTCACTTTTCTCCCTGTCATACATGGCTTATAAGGGATTTAGTGAATTTGCTCTGCTGGAGGGAAAGCCCATTTCCCCAGTAAATATCGGGTGTTGATGCGGAGTGTGATGAGAAACTTATCTGTCCATTCAGTTGTCCTCAAAGTTCTCAAGAATCCTAAGTAAAGACAGAAAAAAGTCCTTTTTGTTTTAATTAGCGTGGTACCCATTTTAGAGTGTGCACTGTAAAATCAGTGTATGCCCCAAAACTAATTACAGTAATAGAGAACTGTATAGAGAACTGTAATAGAGAACCATTGCAACTGATTCACAAGTTGCCTTTTTTTTTTTTTTTTAAGTGTTGATCTTTATGGATGCTGTGGATTCAATACTAGAAATTACTTATTTAGTACTAGAAATAATCAGAGGGTCATCATAAGTTTTGAATTCACCTCCATCTTTTTAATCTGGGGGTTAAATTACCCCCACATTTCAAAGGTCACAGACTGTATTCCTGAGGTTTGTTTTTAGAGGCAGTTCTTGGCTGTGCTAGCATTGGACAGAGCGCGTTTGCCTGGACTGCTGCCACTTCCAAATTTAAGTCAGGTCTCTCCTGTTAAAAGACCAGAGGGAGACACCATCTCACAGAGTCACTGGCAAGTGAGTTCTTTTCAAAGGTAGGATATTGTGCTTTCTTCAGACTAAAGTCAGTAGCTAATCAAGCTTAGAGCTGCTGTGCTCCTGGATGAGGGCTTCCATAGGAAAAAAATTATTTTTTTCCTTCCTTTTATCCCCCCACCTTTTAAATGACACCTTTTGATTTCTGAAAATAGCCTCCCAGTTGCTGCCATTTGTCATGTAAAGGACAATGTGATTCTAGGTGGCTGAAGCTAAAGGAGAATAGGTGTTGTTTAGGAAAACTATCATGGTTTTTGTTTCTTTTAGGACTTGATCTCATCTTTGCTGCCTTTAGTGCACTCTTGACCTTATTAACTAAGATCCTTGTTCCTTTGGAAATCGTAGTCCCGGCTTTTATAGGATAACGTCCAGTTCTTGTTTTAAGGGGAAAGTTTTTTTTAACTGGATATATGTGATTTATTTTATGGTAAGCCTTTCAAAAAGTTTCCAATCACTTGTATTTGCTTACATTATCGGTGTTCTTATTTCTGCTCTCTAATAACCTGCATGTTCCAGCCCTGCCTTTTGGGATGGAGAACGGAGAATGACAGGACTTCATTTGAACCAATTATGAGCAGTGGTTTCTCTCCTGCTGATAACCTGGTGATAATAAACAGATAATAAACGTTATCTGTTAAGAATTAATAACAGATTTTTTCAACATGAATACCCAAATTTTTGAACAAAGGCGATATTGGGGTCTCAGACCTTTGAGCAGGAGATCTGAGGATATCCAGCTCATCTCGAATTAGGTGTGGAAACCCATGTGTTCCCCACCCTCCCCCACGTTTTTAATGTGACATGGCGTTATCTGCCCTGGGATATCTTTAGCTACTTCAAAGTGTTATCTATCTTAAGTTGGGTTTTATGCTTTTTATCTTCTTCTCCCGGCCTTTGTCTTGCAACTTAGCATTTTTGTTGATATGAATCAAGTCTTTTTTATCTATGATCTCTTTCATTCTCCTTCAGATTGCAGCAGTTTTTTCCTCTGGCTTTTGCAGCAAATAACCCTAATACCGAACAGAATATAACTTCTTCAGGTTGCAGCAATTCTTTCCTTTGGTCTTTCCACCAAATAACCCTGAAAACTGAACAGAATGTAAAACTGCCACCCTGTTGTGTCAGTAGCCTGGCACTGGGCTCCAGAAGATGGATACTGTTGAACACACTGCAGTGTCGCTCTATGGCTTGAGCTGATTTCCACATTCTCTTGTTCCACTGATATTTATTTTATCAATTACTTTTTTCAGCATGTTCAATATGACAAGCTAAAATAAGGACTCATGCGTTTGTGGTATGAGCTAGCCTATGAAATCAAAGCAAAACTTGTTGCTGTAGGTCTACAGTGCTACAGAAATTCTTCCTTCCTTCCAAAATAATTTAGTTCGGCTAGGTTGTCCTCCTTCTCAAGTCTGACTGAACTGAGATTTTCTTTGTTCTGGGGCTTGGGGAGGAGTGGCTGGAGAGCTGCCTGGCAGAAAAGGACCTGGGGGTGTTGGTTGACAGCCGCCTGAACATGAGCCAGCAGTGTGCCCAGGTGGCCAAGAGGGCCAATGGCATCCTGGCTTGTATCAGGAATAGTGTGGCCAGCAGCACCAGGGAGGTGATAGTGCCCCCGTACTGGGCACTGGTGAGGCCGCACCTCGAGTGCTGTGTTCAGTTTTGGGCCCCTCACTACAAGAAGGACATGGAGGTGCTGGAGCGTGTCCATAGGAGGGCAACGAAGCTGGTGAAGGGTCTAGAGCACAAGTCTTATGAGGAGCAGCTGAGGGAGCTGGGGTTGTTTAGCCTGGAGAAGAGGAGGCTGAGGGGAGACCTTATTGCTCTCTACAACTGCCTGAAAGGAGGTTGTAGCGAGGTGGGGGTCCATCTCTTCTCCCTAGTAACAAATGACAGGACGAGAGGAAATGGCCTCAAGCTGCGCCAGGGGAGGTTTAGCTTGGGTATTAGGAAAAACTTCTTCACTGAAAGGGTAGTCAGGCCCTGGAACAGGCTGCCCAGGGAAGTGGTTGAGTCTCCATCCCTGGAGGTATTTAAAAGATGGGTAGACGTGGTGCTTGAGGACATGGTTTAGCGGCGGACTTGGCAGTACTAGGTTAATGGTTGGACTCGATGATCTTAAGGGTCTTTTCCAACCTTAATGATTCTATGATTCTGTGATTCTTTTTAAGGGGCCATTTGAGTACCTTCCTTGGAAGAAGGTACTGCAACTGTACACCCTAATAAAAAAGGGATCCACATCTCTGATCGGCTAGTCCTTCTCTCTCTTGCTCTCCCTCCTTTGTCCAGTCTTTCTCTTCCCCATCCTGTATTTCCCCTCCCCATATATCAGAGAGGCTTATCTGTTGATTCCAACTCTATCCTGGAAGCTGCAAAAGTGGGTTGTTGCTGCTGACTGGGTTCATGGCTTGCTGCAGCCTTCGGGCGGAGATTGGGTAATTTACCCAGTTCCTGTATATGATAGGGGGGTGGGGAAGAGAAAGAAAACCCATAAAAGGCGAGTAAAGATTTTTTCAAATGAAAAAGGATTAAAGGCAGACCTTCTTTCTTTAGAAAGTAGATGAATAAGTGATACGATTAAGGAATAAGTTAAGCAGGCATAACTGGTTCATATTGATGAGCAATGGATGCTACCTGACCAAAACACAGTTAGCTTTTAGTTGGTAAGATGGGGGCTCTTTTCCACCAGCCCTGTGGCAGAGTTCAGTCCTTGCAAATTCAACCTTTATTTTTGCCAAAGAACGTGAAGGAACTGTGCTGTAATCAAACATGGGACTCCCTCCCATCTCCTAGTGTGGTTTAGTTAGAAAAGGTGTCAGAAAAGCCCCATCTTCCCAGTTACCTTTTCATCTGCTTTACACAGTCAGCTGCATTTTACTGAAATCAGAAGCAAAGCTGGTCAGGACCAGATTTTTAAAATGCCTCAGCTTCAATCTGGGCCCATAAAGGACGTGCCACTCCACCTGTCAGCTCCCACTTTGGAAATAACAAAAGGTCCTAAATGGGAGCTGAAGATTTTTTTGATTCCAAAATGTCCTGTAAGCCCTGCTGCTCAATGTCAGAACAGCACCTGTTGTCCCTGCCCACATCTTGTCTTCTGAATCTCAAGAGACCTTTGAGAGAAAAAAAAAAAAAGGGACAACATAAAGAGGGCAGCTGCTTGAAATGGCTAGCTGAACGTGAACCAGTAAGGAGAACCTCCTGCTTATCCAGCCTAAAGGTCAGTGGCCTTGTGTCTAAACAGCTCTTTCCCAGGAATTATTTTAGGGGCGATATACACTCTTACGTTAAATCAGCTCTACCAGTCCTCTGCTGTAAATCAGTACAAAATACACACTCTCTATGCGCACTCAGTACAAGGAGGGGGAAGAATAAGACGCTGGTCTGAGCAGCTGGGTGCTGTGCTCATGCACTGCTTTGCAACAGAATGAGTTTAATCCTCCTTTTGGGTTTCTGATTTCCCACTTTGGGCATACTCCCTACGCCCAGGGGAGCTTGTGGCCTGGATGTCTAGCTGCATTACGCACAGCGTGTTACACAATGAAGTACTTTGTAGATACATGAGTTAGCTCATGAATGGGAAGCTCCATAGTACCTTGAGAAGAGCTGCGTACTAACTTGATGACTTTATTTTTAGACCTTGTCAAGCTTATTTAGAGCTAGCTCAGCTATCTTTATGTGCTATTTTATTGTGTTTTAGCTATACCTCCAGAAATACTTATTTTATACAGTTTGCTACTGGTTCAGCGAGCTAGTCTGTTCACTGACCACCTACTTGAGGAATTCTGTCCAAGCCTGTGATGGAAATCTGGAAGAGCCTGACACTTTCCACATTAGCTCTGTTCCATGGCATGTAGAGCCTCTGTTATCCCTTCAGCTCCATACAAGCTCAGTCCTACTTAATGACACTGAATTCTGGCTTAGCATTATTAGTTACCTCTTGTTTTCTGCTCCTCATGCTGTCCTTTTGTTTGAAGTAGTCTATGAGTTGTGTGCCCAGACCTTTCCAGTATCTGCCTGGTAAAAGCCTATCTTGCAGGTCAAACTGCAAGAGTTTAAACTCTATCTGCACAACAGGGAAGATGTACTCCGCTTTGGTTTTGACTTCATGTGTGCCCCAAAAGTTGTAGAGATTCCAGGAAGGGGTTGTAACTGACTTTACTGTGACATCAAGCATAAAAGCTTGGGGGTATATACAGTGGGAAAATTAGTGACCTTTTTTAAGCAGAAGTATCACTTACTCTTTGGCCATGTAGTAAGCTGTAACATAAACTACTCCCTTGAAGGCAGTGGCTTAGCAAGGAGATTAGAACTATGCATTGGTATCAGAATCCAATTCCAGGATGAGCTTGGGTTTCATTCACAGGTTTAATTTCAGTATATTAGAACAGAGGTTCATGCTGTTAAACTGCACAATTAATGTTGGCATAAAAGTAAAGAGCATTAATGTAGGCTTTAGCCTACTAGATTAGACATGTGATTGATTTAAATCAGTTAGCTTGCCTCTACTAACGGGTGGTGAAAGACACTGGAGATGGAAGCACAGATTTCAGTGCATAAAGCAAATAACACGCTCAGAGAGAAAACTTACTCTGCGTCTCCAGAAGATGGACTGGCTTATGTCCATCTGGGATAATACACAGTCACTGGTCTCTAGCATGTAGATACTGCGGTACTGGCTGTTCTAGAGAAATCCAAGAGGTTTTATTGCAATCAGAAGAATGCAGAGACATACCCCAGCCCTGAGGAGCTTCCACTCTAAATACACTTTGTATAAGAGAGTGAATCTAGAGCAAACTGGAAAAGCATGTGGGAAGAGCATCTCTGAACCCAAGTTTGTTACAAGACAGCTGACAAGATCCAGCACCAAGTGTCCTGCTGGGATGTTCAGATTAGCATTTAAATGCTTAAAATTGGGTACTGATGTGAACTTTTGAAAGTCTAAATGAAGAGATGAGGAAATCTGTTGAAGATACCTCTGTGTGGGATTTGGTTTATTGGTGGTCTAAGGCAGGGTTAAGAAAAAGGATTTCCCTAGTTTTCAAGCCTCTGCTAATTTTCTCGATGGTGAAATGGTCTGTTTCCTTCATCTTGTGGCTCTAGGAAGACTGTTCATAAAGGAAAACTCATGGATCTCACAAGCACAGTCATCATCCCGCTGCTTTTTGGCAGCTTGGGGATCTTCGCCCTTTTCCGGCTATTGCAGTGGATGCGGATGCGAGCTTACCTGCAGGAAGCAGTGGTTGTGATCACAGGGGCTACCTCTGGCCTGGGAAAAGGTAGGTACCGACAGAAGGGCACCAAAGGCAGGACAAGCAGAGGGTTGTGGAAGGGCCACTGATTGGAATAAAGCAGTAATGAACAGAAAGTTCCTATTGCTCTGAATTTTGAGGGACATAGCTTGCACAGCCATATCAGTTATAACTATAGCCAGTGCAAATTTTGATGCAAGAAAGTCTCCAAATTTGTTGAGGAAAATTTTAAGTATGCTGTATAAACTGGAGCTCATCAAAGCAAGGAACAAGTTATACTGTTCTTGTACTGTCAGGGGTGTTTTCTCTAAATCCTGAAAAAGCCAGAAAGTCAAATTGTTTCTCCAAAACTTCCCAGACTACATTCGTGTTTGGTATATTTCCAGATACCCTGCTACACTTTCTACTCCTTCTCCCTGCCCCTCTCCCCCAAGTTAAGGTACTTTTCACTTGTGGTACAAATCCATCCATTCTAAATTCAAACTCTTGGCAATATTAACACCAGTGAGTATTTTTTTCTAAATAAAATCACAGTATTTTTTTTTCCAAATAAAATTTATTCTTTGTTTGAGTGGATAGGTTCTCTAATTCTGCTTTCTCTTCAAGAAGCTTTTAAAGCAAGTATAGAAGACAAGGTGCTCTCTGCTATCGAGGCCTTTCACTAGGATGACTACATTTCTAGAACAATAGAGCTTAAATTGATGCTGTCTTTGCATGTGAGCTTGTCCTTAAGGATAGGAGTGTTCAGTAACTGAATGGCCAAAGGAGATGAAATGGTCCTCTCTGCCTGTCAGAACCAAAGAGCTGGGAGTGGTAAAAGAATTTGTATTTCACATCAAGAAGAGATAGAACTAGTATCTCAGGAGAGACCTTCCAGCTGTGATAGGCCGGGCAGATGAAGTGCTGTGTGGTGTTGGGTGTATAGATCCACCACTGTACAGTGAAGTTTCCCCCCTTATTGACTCATTGGCAAGATCTTACACTATTCCCCTGACTCCCAGTTATTAATATACTACACCACCTCTAATTGCTGTGTGCTCTTAAACACCCTTCGTTACCACCCACTGTAATCTCTTGCACAAATAAGCAATTTGTCTCACTGGATCACAGAGGGGTGGGGTAGAAGAACACGCGGTTGCCTCAGCAGCTGGTAGCACTGAAAGGCAGACAATAGCATGGCATCCATTCTTCAGCCTTTTCTTGATGAAGAGGATCACCTTGATGAAGCCATTAGCTCCAAGGCTTCCAAAACCCTTGGAGCGTTCACTAGAACTGAAACTCCTAAGACTAGGACCTGCTGCATTAGATGACATACACAAGGTAACCGCAGTCCCTCTTAAGAAGGGCATATAGTCAAAAATTAAGAGGCACAGGCAAATTCAGGCAGCTGATGGGGGCGGATGCATAAACAGCACAGTAACTGCATAACCAGCCCAGTAACTGTGAACACACCAGCTGCCTCACCGTTGTCACACGTCTGTCAAAGTCACAGGAAAATGGCATCTTGCTGTGACTTCACTGTAAATCAGTCCATCACTCAGGAGTAATAAAGCCACCTTAGATCCTTGCCAGCTAAAAGAAGTTTTAGCCTATCACCAGGTATGATGTGGATCTGCTGTTTGTCTCTGGCATTCAAATGTCTACTTTTCTCTCTTCCTTGCTTCCTCCAAAGAATGTGCAAAAGCCTTCCATGCAGCTGGCTCCAAGCTGGTGCTCTGTGGCAGAGACAGCGAGAAACTCAAAGACCTGGTGCAGGAGCTTTCTACCATGACCAATCACCAAAAGAACGTAAGTGTGGGAGAAGGAGAGGCTTGTTGTCTCGTGAGGCAGGGATTTCTGTTCATGTCATTACAGAAGTTACAGAATTGCTTGTGGGTTGTTCTGTTGAGCAATAGCAAAAATGCAACTCTGTGGTTAGGGATAGATATTGTTATAGGAGTACATTGAGCTGACATGTCGTATCTTGTAAAAACCCTACAAAAATAAGCCAGCTGAAAGACTCCTTGCCTTGTAATGGAAGTGAAAGCATGCGAGTGCAGAGTGCCCAGACCCTGTGCAACTGTATGTCATATACTGAATCTGGAAAAGTGACTTTCCTTCTGTTGGCTTTTATTTTTGATGTCTAGTTCTGCTGACAGTGGCTAAGAAGGGTATTGCTGGGTTCCATAGAAGACACGTGGGTTAAGTTTTTTACTTTTTCGGATGCATTTTCTTTAATAAGACAATAGGAAACTTTAGTACTTGAGAAAGATCTCACTTGCCCCTTTCCTAGGCTCTGGTATAAGGAACAGGCTACAGGAGCAGAGAAAAACGAGAGCACAACCTGCTTCTGTCACGTATTCCTACCAAATGGAACCGCTGCACTGTAATTGCACAAGGGTTAGATGGCCCTGCTTCTGTGTTTCCAGAGCTGGGAAATCCCATCATGAGCATGAACATAACACCACATTCAGCACAGCCTGAACTGCTCTTTTGCCAACTTTGTTTATTCACAGACACACAAACCTCACACTGTGGTATTTGACCTCTCGGACACTAAAACTGTCCTAAATGCTGCTGAAGAGATCCTGAAGTACTTGGGTCACGTGGACATACTGATCAACAATGCAGGCATCAGTTTCCGAGGCACAATTGTGGACACAGGACTGGATGTGGATAAGAAAGTGATGGAAACAAATTATTTTGGTCCTATAGCCCTCACCAAAGGTACCTGTGATCCGGATTACAGGGGGACAAGGGATTTGGCTGATACCTTCCGCAGGCCAACACAACTAAGCACAGCTTAACTTCTGTTTGCAATTGTATTTGGTACAGTACAGTATAAGAGGGGAGGAAAGTTTTGTTTTATGGGCAGGCCTAAAGGAAATGCTTGGGCATGACTGCATGTGAAGTACCTGATTAGAGATACCATCTTGTTTAAAAAACCTCCTGACCCTACTTTGGCAGGAACTTATAAAGAGAGATATGGTTAGCCTGTCTGCACTGATAAAACCCTAGAGAATGCAGTGCGGGTTCTAGGTGAAGCTGTAGCTTTCCTAGGAAGCTTCTTTGGTTACACAGAAAGTTCAGCCTGGAGTGGGTCAGCTGCAGGAACTGGAAAGATGTACTGGTGGCAGAAAAGAGCAAGTCCTGCTGACCATGCCTGTGGTGGGAGATTATAGCAACTGTAACAGCCTTTGTGCAGCCTCCTTGGCACAAGGAGTCTCCTCATAGGTGAATGTCCCAGCCAGACTGCAGCCTCAGTTAGAGGCATCCTAAGCACTGTCCCTTGCCCAGCCCCTACGCTGAAAAAGGATCTTGTAATTCACTTAGGCGTCTTTGAATGCTCTGAAAGCATCGATTCTTGACAGCAGTAATGGCAGGACTGTTATTCTGAATGAGTCTTTTCTGTCTTTTGCTAGCACTTCTCCCCTCCATGATCAAGAGGAGACAAGGCCACATTGTGGCCATCAGCAGTGTTCAAGGCAAAATAAGCATTCCTTTCAGATCCGCATGTAAGTACCTCCACAGAAGATGGGGAAGACATATTTGGGGCACCGGACTGAATGAATACTTGGCTACTGCTTCCACATTTAGCTCTCTGTAGAGCTGGCTGCACGCAGGGAAGGCAGAGCTGTGCATCATTCTTAGTGTGGTCACAAATCACTGACAGCTGTTGAGGAAGGCACTCTCAAATACAAAATCTTAGCCCTGTCCTAAAGTTGTTAAGGGATGGGGAAGGAGAATATGTTTTCAGTCTATCTCTTGAAAACAGCTTGATATTCCTATCTTAACACTTGAGAGTCCCTATAAACTTTCTGATTAATTCCATAATTTTATTGCACTTTATCCTTGCTGTTTGCCTGGTTAATCTCCTATAAGAAAGTAGGAACTTTTTGTTTTAATAAGTTACGAAGTGCCATAGTATAACCAATGCCAAAATAAAAGCCTAAACAGTTATCTTGATCCAGCAAACTCTTTATGCTAAATCAGTTATGACAAGAAATAATGTTGGTGAGATTACTGGAAAAGGCCTTATAAAAGAAGGAGGAACTAAAAGGAGAGGGTTTGGCATACAAGCATCTGTAAATCACTGAAAATAAACATAAAAATGGAAAAGTACAGTGGTGATGGCATAAGAGTGGTAGGGCATGATGCTGAGTGAGGAACGTCTGGGCCACCTGGTGTTGCAGATGATGTGGGTACAACTGCACCAAGAAGTGTGTTCTGAAGAGCTTCCCGAGCGCTTGCACAGTGATCAGAGCCACGTGGGCCTGGCAGGACGGAGCTCAGCTCTTGCCTAGGTCCTCAGACGGGGTATGCAGCCTGTGCTCAGCTCTGTGCTGCTGGTATCAACCCTGCAGCCACGTTGAGGTGATGGCAGTCACGGTGGTAGTGACCAAGTATACATGGAAAGGGAGCGAGCAAACGGAGTCGCTCAGCTGTTTAACAGGGGGAAGTCCTGCCTGAGGCCACACTTCTCTACTCCTGTCCGATTGTGTGATCGGGTTTTGACTCTTGCGCAGCCAGGCTCTGAACTGGCTCTGCAAGTCCATAACGCTCAGCGCATGCAGGCCAGCAGGGTGCTCAGCAGCGAATGTCAGCTCTGCCCTCCTGTACTGGCATCGCATTCCCCCAGCCCCAGCCTGTCTTATCAAATGCTTCCCAAGCCAGGCTTCGCGTCTCCTTTATCGCGAGTAGGAGGCAGCTTAGGTTCGCTCCGTAGTGCTTTGGCAGGGCTGTGATATTAAGCTCAGGATCCTAGCCAGTTTCCAACTTGAGTATTTACATTTTGCCTTCCTAAATTGCCTCTCACTCCCACTACCTGTTGCTGCCATTCACTAAAAAAAAAAAAAAAACAAAACCAACCTAGAAGTTGGAGAACAGCTGCTGGGTTCTTGCTGAGAAGTGGCTGCATTGCAGTGAAAAACCTGTTCAGGGGAGTGAATTTTCCTTCAGCCTTGCTCCTTCTCCTTAGTGCAGTCCTTTTCCTGTTTTTCAGATGCTGCCTCTAAGCATGCTACCCAGGCCTTCTTTGATTGTCTACGAGCAGAGGTAGAGCAGTATGACATTGATGTGACGGTTGTAAGCCCCGGATACATTCAGACAAACCTCTCTCTCAATGCTGTAACAGCAGATGGATCTCGCTATGGAGGTGAGATATGATTTTGTGCCCTATATCTAAAGCATCTCCACCTCACTGAGTTACTCCAAGATGTGCTTGCAATATATGGCCTCTAGTGGGGACACAGGTTAGCCCTGAAGTATCAAAAGACAACTCTGGATGCAGGGTAGGAACAGTAACCCCCAAATTTAGCCTTCCTAGACAGTAACTACTGCCTTCTAGCCCAACCATGAATTATACCTGCCTGTGCTCCCATACACAACTGGTGTAAAAACCAAAACCATACAAGCAGCCATGTACCTAGGAAAGGTACTTCAGCGTGGGCTTACCTGCTGGCGTTGGTGCTTACTCGGCTTTCCTTTGGCAGTTATGGACAAGAACACCGCTGAAGGACAGACAGCCGCAGAGGTCGCTCAGGTGGTTCTCAATGCAGTGGGACAGAAGAAGAAGGAAGTACTTGTAGCTGGCCTAACCCCCTCCCTGGCTGTCTACCTGCGAAACCTCTTCCCCAGGCTCTTCTTCACCTTGATGGCAGCTAGAGCAAAGAAGGAGAGAAAAGGAAAGGACTCTTAGAGCTCAGCTCATTCGAGCAGTAACTGTAGGGAGAGGCTAACCCCCTGCAGATTGGCTGGGACATCAGTGGAGGTGCTCCTGCAGGAAAAACCTTTCTCAAAATGCTGCAATTTACCATTGCATGGAGAGTGGGAAGCGGTTTCCCCCACATCGGGTCAGGCCTGCTTGCTGGAAGACAGCATCTAAACCTCACCTGAAGAAGGGTGCTTGGACAAAGGGGGAGAGCTGAGGCTGCAGGGGAGGGGAACTGAAGGGAACACACTTTGCAGCAGGGGAGGCCTATGTGCTGAAAGACAGCACCTTACCTCACCTCACTCCAGGCATGCTCAGCTTTACTGGCCTGCTACAAATAAAAACCACCCGTTTTGCCTTCACAAAAGCAGATCTTGGCTTTCCCCACCCTGTGGCCCCTGTGAAATACAGTCCTTGGCTGGGAGCTCTGGTGATCAGTGTCTCCTTCCCACTCCCAATCTGATCTAGAACATGTTGCTTGAAGCAGGAAACTTCAGAGCCTCTGCTTGTTAACGCGCCAAATCATCTGACATGTTAAGCTAAAGTCAAGTCTCGTGCTCCTTTTAAAGAAGCAACTGATGTAAAATTTAAGTTTTATTTGGCAGTTATTTTATCTGTCTGAACCATGCCTTACTGATATACAGGGACATTTAACTCTGTGCTACCCGACAGTACAGTATTAACCCCTAATGCAGGGGCACCACTGAACAGATAGAAAACAGCACCACCAGGTATGTTGTTGTGTGTAAATACTGCGCAGCTGGCAGCAGCGCGCCTGGTCCACCTGCAGGCCTAGAGCACGGAGTAGGTGCAATTCTGTAGATGCCAGGCAGACTGTCTCCTGGCAAGCAGAGGAGAATCTGTGTGTGTAGAGAGGACAGTATAAGAGACAGACCCTTAGTTCTCATCTGTTTTAAAGCAATCACGGATGCCAATTAGGATCACATCCAGTGGGGGAGCGATACCCGCCTGTTCACATATCACAGGCTTCAGGGAGTCTGACAGCCTGAGGGAGTGCCATATTCCATTCTTCAGCCCTTCTCCTCATGTGAGGGATACCAGCACCACTAGGAAAAAGGAGTGGCTGCACAGAGATGGCTCAGTAAGGACAGAAATAATCTTTTTTGACTTATAACTGAAATAAAGCCTGCTAGTGGGAACCAAGGTCCAGACCCCTGCTTGCCACCTCCATGCACTTACCCGCATTCTCCATGTGTACTGCCTTGTATGTCCTGCCTGTGAGTGCACATCTGGTGACAAATAAATTACATTGCTATGAAATTAATCCTTTGTTCTACTTCAGCTCCTCACAGCAGGTAACATTAGAGGAAGAGAAAGCAGGAGGGTTTTGTTTTTCTTTTCTTACATTCCTGCAAGGTGCTATTTTACCAGTAGTAGTTGCAGAACAACATACTTCATCCCAGCCCTCTTTACATCATCTGCTAGCTCACAGTAGACATAGTGTGAATCCACACAGAGGACTAGTCACACTAAAACTGATACAGGTGTGCAGGCTCAGCAGGACCTTCTCCTTCAAAAAGCCTTTTCTTGACCACTACAGATTTAGAAATGATCTCCGAGAATCCATCCCAGATGATGACCAGGACATGTTTAATGATCACAATGCCGCTGCTCAGCTGGGACATCCTCTACCATTTTCGCTGTGGCTGAGGTTGCAGATTTGTTACATAAAGGCCTAGGGTTGAAGTTACAAGTTGAAGCTTTCAGGTGTATGTATCTATCTTTTTTCCTGTTAAGATAGGAAACCAAGGCATTACCTTCTCTCCCTCTCCACAAGGAGAGTTTCTGTAAGCGTTACTTGTGCTTTTCCTTTCGTGTTTTGCATGTTCAGGTCCTCCACTTCTTGGCAAAATACAGTACTCCCGCCAGTCTTGTCCAGCTGCTCCGTCTTCTGGCGTTTCAGGTCATGGCTCCCCAGGAAGGACCAAGGAGCCGCTTTGCATTTCTGTGTTATCTTCCAGGGTGCCGAGGGCTGTGACACATCAGGCCTGAGGAAAAAAAAATTACGTGGGGAGTTACCATAGTTACTGTTTGAACTACCGCTCCAAGTCAGAGGTTACTGACAGCGGGCACATTCCCCTTTGACAGTAAATTCCCTCTCTGTGATGAGAGGAATGTAGCACACTCCATTTCAGAGCACCTCCATAACAGCTGGGATGGGCAGCAAAGCGTGCGGGGCTTTTGAAAGGAAGGCTTGTTCCCAGCCGCTGTAACCCACAGCTGCCGGCACGGGGGAGGCAGAGACTGACCCCAAAGCCCTGCATACAGCAACCATCCACGCAATGTGGCGAAACACACGACCCTTGAGACCCCTCTCATTCTCCCAGGTCACCTTGCATCGTTACAGCACTGACTGACTAATACCCAGGATATCACCAAGCATTTTAGCTACATTATCACTAATATTTCTTGGAAAACAAGCCCCCATCTATGTCCTCTCCACCTCAGAATGGAGTGAAGGGTGTGTTTTTAAAACAGACCTACCTGTTTTGACAGCTAAGCTGACTTTTCACCTTTCCTCCTGCAGTAAGAGACCAGAGGAAACTTGCTCATTTTTAACTCCAGAGTCTGACGCAAGCCACGCATTTAGGGAGCCTACCAAGGGTTAGTCCTTCTGCCATAGTCATCATTCCAGGCAAGGGAAAGCTTAACACAAAAAACATGCCCAGGACCACAGAGGTTTGGTGAAGAAAAGGAGCTAATAGCCCTGACAATTATTCTGCATTATTAAAAAAGAGCAGGAATGTCTTCTGTGTGGCTAGCATAAGGATGTTTCAGGGCCTTCTGCAGCAATAGAGTACGTATTAGCTATGGCAGATCTGCCACTAGTTTAAAATTCATCCAGTAGACAGGACTTTAGGAACAAACAACGCCAGGACTCGGAAGGCAGCCGGCCCAGCCGTCTTGGCCTAACCGCAGAATGATGAAGTACTTGCATTTCTTCCCCTCCTGTCTGCCAAGGCAACTGTACATTGTTGCTATAAATAGAGACACTCTGGATCCCAGCTTCTTTTAACCTTGGAGGGAGACAACTCAGCCACTGTACCAGCAGAAGAGGCAAAGGGCTGTTGCCACCTAGAAATGTCTCCGTGCCACAGGAGTTTCCTCCAGCTCACGTGCCTGCTCAGCTACGGCTGCCTGCGCGGGTGGTAAAAGCACTCGCTCAAAACTGCTGGCAAACCCCGTTTGCCCAGCCCGCAGACGGCTGGGATGCACAGCCTGCTAACACAAAAGCTGCATCAGCAGAAAAGCACAAGTTGGAACCGCGGCCAGAAAAGGCTGCTGCAGTCTGGAGGCGAGGGGGAGTTCTTGGTGCCTGCTGTTGCAATTTGGAAAGATAAAGATAGAACTACTGAATTTGGTTTCCGACCTCATGAGACTCCTTTCCAAGGTCAGTGCTTCAGCTGTGGAGGTCGGACTGCAACTACCACTGAAGCAAGCAGTACACCTGTGTGCAGGCGGTTTTTATGACAGGGCTTTGCTCTTGTATTCAGATCGTAACACTTGAAGCTGTGCCAAGCCGGCCTTGTAAATGCAAGCCACGCCTATTTTCCATCTGGTAGGAGGAGATTAAAGAAAGCAAGCCCCTATCTTTTAAAAGTCACTGGCAGATCTTGCAAAACAGTAAATACTTGCCATTCTAAGAACAAGATTTTGACAGTTTTGAGCTAAAAAGATGAATTAATGCACAAGACTGACTTGTAAAATTTCAGATAACACAGTTACAAGATACAATCATGTGGATGCCTTGCAGCAGTAGCAGGCAACTCCAGAAGCGTGTTCCAAGCAAGAGCAGTGGAATTGCGTAGTCAGGGCACAGCCAGAGCATCAGCAGCAGTAACAAAGCACAAAGGGAAGACAGCTGGGCTCCCACCTCAGCACTCCTCAGCTGCATGTGCTACAACGCATGTCAGTGGAGATGTATCCACACTGGAAAGAACTTGTACAGGAACTGAGCAGAATGTGTTTGTAACTGGAAACTTAAGAGCGTTATCTCCATTGTGCAGAGAAGTCATAGTTGGAGGTGGCGGGGCAGCAGAGGATTTGGACACCTTAGCCCCAACCATCAATGCTTAAGCAATTATCAAAAAGATATAAACACTGGGGTAACAAGTAAGCCCTCTTCCAAGAAACAAAACTAGTCAAGCAAGAGGGAAAGCAACACTCCACAGCTATTCCTTCAACAGATGGCTGCTGTGAAGTAACATGGGTGCTGCTGCCATGTGCAATGGACAAGAGGAATATCAGGTCTGTGTATGAGCATGCATAAATAATTATCACCACTGGACTTCTCATAGCAAAGCCTCCATCCCCTGGAAGCACACTATAAAAGGGAACTATGATAACAGTAACCAGAGAGCAAAAGCATTTGAAATTCTCATCCTTTAATGGTCAATGATAACTTCTGGCTGGTTCTGTGTAATACAATTAAACAATATACTTAAATGTTTCAAAAAAAAAAAAAAAAAAAAGAAGCTCTCACACCCCCTCTTTCTATAGCTTTCTTTCATCGACGTTCCACTGCTGGATTGGACTCCCATGGCCTAACATACAGCTCTCAAGTCACCACACATCCACATCTTAAGTGTAACGAAGAACTGAAAAACCTTGGTGCACCAGTGATGTTATTTTAAAAATAACAGCTCTATTAAACCAAATCCTTCCCAGTCTCCACTGCTTCTCAAAGAGGAAAAACAAAATGTTACTGTGGGAGTCTTAATACACTTGTCTTTGTGGGTTTCTCTCTTCCCTGCTGAAGTCATACAGCATAGAGTTCATAGATCTTCTTTACACAGTACACCAGGGCAGCGAGTGCTATCGTGTTATGCAGTCTCTTTCTGTGCAGGTCGTCCTTCCTCACCAGCACCACTGGAGTGGAGGAGGTGAGCGTATGCAGGGGCAGGCGGGAAAGTTTATAGGCATCGTACTCTACTTGGTACTTGCAACAGGGATCAAATTGCCAAGAGATACCATAAAGGGTGCAGCAAGCCACGCTCAGCACACCAGCAGGCAGGGAGATGTAGTGAGAATAATCTACTGGAAGTGCCAGAGGGGTGAAGAGACAGGTGGTGCCCGCTAACACGGCGGTCTTGTGCAGGCAGTTCCCGACAGTGATCCAGCGGGCCGTCTCATCCCCAATGCGAGTGGGCTCTATCACTATGTATTTGTACTGCGCTTCCAGCGCCTGCTCCAGCTCATACTCAAACTGGTCCTGAGCGTTCTCTCCATTGTAGATCTCATGCACGATGTAACAGTCCGTGGAGGACAAGGTGACCCTGTTAACAGGAAATACAGAATTAAAACTACAGAGCTTAAAGATGGACTTTTCACCCACCCAGCTGTGAGAACACGCGAGAAAAATGCCTGAAGTGAGGGCAGCCCCTCAAGGTCAGTCACTGCCTCTGTTAAACAACAAGCAGCTTTTTCAAATCAAGATTCATTTCACATCAGCTAGTTATGCCTCCTGTACATGAAGTCATCCCAGAATAAGGCAATGTATTTTTCCTTACCTTTTCCTAACTTGGAGGAGCTAGAACATTTTGAGAAAAACAGGATCTTGTTAACAATCCTGAAGTGGTTCCTCACACTGAGACCCAAGCAGTTTCTCTGGAGATACTGGAAGCGTCACACCCTAGTGACCACACCCCATCAATGAACGAACCATACAGACTTCAGGAGTTTTCACAGAAAATAAGACTAGCAACTCATCCATCAAGAGGGCAAGTTGCACTGAAAGGTTTTAAGAGAGGAAGCATCTTCAGTGAATACGTTTGCTTTCTCCCCACAGTAACTACCCTCCTTGCCACTGATGCAGTTTGCTATTTAGTCCTCCGTAGTAAATCCAACAAGGATGGCCAAGAAACATTGCTGGAAGTGAAGGTGAAAAAGGTAGCAGAGAACTCGGTTTGTTACAGAACAGCTCACTCCTGAAACAGGGCGCAGCAAAGCAAGAAAGGAACATGTTTTTAACCCAGGCAGGTTTTAACAGTGAAGAAAGAGCTGCTCGCTTTGCCTTGGAGCAGTGTCCCTGCTGACAGGGAATTCACAAGACTTGTACATTCCCCCATCTGAGTAGCAGCTTTCAGCTACCTGAAGTCACATCAGTTTCCACCTTCCCTCCACCCTCTTCACACACATCACCTTGGCTGCAGCTACATTAATGTAACAGATAGCTAAGAAATAGGATTATGACTGTTTACCTGCGCTGAGGAAGGGTAAACACCCAGCCATGAGAAGAAGGCAAAATCCTCCCTTCTAAGCAGAAGAAATAACTATTTCTGACATACTTGTGCTTAACCAGAGCAAAACTGAGCACGTGGCCTCTCAAGGATAAAAATATCTAGCAGATTCCTTTAGCAGAAGGAGAACAAATGGCACACATATTTGACCTAATCACAGCAGACAAAATCCCAACAGCATTTAGACCCTCCCGATACTGGGAGGCAAGACACTGCTGAGATGGAGAATGAAACTAGCACTTCTTGCTCCATTAGTACAGTGGTACTTATGTGCATACACTGGAAAATAAGGGAGAAAAATACACATTCGCAAGCTGCTGTGTTACCAGACATTACCCTTAATGCGCAGCTCCGTTCATGCTGCAAAGGGTATCGTGCAGTGGCCATCTGTAATCAAGAATATTGTTAAATTACAAGCTGTTGCCAGAAGTAGCTGCTTTTGTGAACAGTGGCAAACATATCAAACAGCAGGACCCAAGACGTACCAGCCTCTCTCAAAGCAGAGTAATAAGCAGTTTCATTAAAAGTCTGGCTGGAATTTATATAAACTACAAGGAAAACTCAACTCACAAGCTAGTTATTGAGTTCTCTGCAGTGCATTTCCCCCTTGGCCTGTTCACGGGTAGAAAGAAAAATAAAAATCCACCTGAATGCTGTGTATGCCAGGGGCTTCTTTAAGGCCATCATCTTGTAGGACATTATTTGGAAAATTATGATTATACCTTTCAGCACAGGATGCGGTGGGTTCTGACATTCTGTAGTGAATTGGCAAGTATTTAAAGAAAAACTTCAAAAGACAGCACTTAGATAAAAATTTTACAGAGTACTACATCTCTAATATAACTAAGAGTATCAGCTAACATTAAGGAATTTCCAACAAAGAAATAGTTAACCAGGTGTTATCCTGAGACATTAAGGACACAGCTGGTAATGGTTTCTGCCAAGGATTTTTTTTTCTTGATGACAACTGTTCCAAGCGCAGCTTCTTCCAAATCAAAAATTCCAGTTTCATTACAGAAGACATGCTGAGATTTAAGGTAACTCTAAAACAACACCAATGACTATGTGAAACCACTTGCTAAGGCATAATGACTTCAGGGAAGAGCTATTGCTGAAAGGCATTTTCAAGCTGGAAGCTGACCCAGTGCTAACACAACCCTCCAGATAAAATTAGTATTTCCTACCAAGGAGCATTTTCAGCGTTTTGTAACACCTAGGAACACACAGCATGGGTCTGCAAAACTGTCGTGGTTTAACCCCAGTTGGCAACTAAGTACCAGAGAAGCAGAATCCAAGTTCAACTAAGAACTCTGCAGAGGCTCAGGAACAGCACAGTAGCCTAGTCACCCTTGGATCTCCCTGCCATCAGTGAGAAAACAAGGGTGAAGCAAGCCCATTTCTTCTCTGTACAAGAGCCATGGGGAACTGGGCTTCTAACTCTAGGAATTAAGTCAAGTAACTACATTAGATGGGATTTCTCCAGGTTCAGCATCAGGACAGGTGGCACTAACCTATCAGCCTCACTTCTAGCTCAAATCTTGCCTGTTCTTCCCTCTGAATATCCCTTCTTTCCTTTCACTGTAACGTACACGAACAGAGCCATACCACAAGCAATGGCCACCTGTCAAAGAGAGCAGGAATCCGACAGACTTCGGCGAGAGGCAGTACTGTCCATCTCTTCTGGAATCTTTTGGCTTGCCAGGCTCTGGAGCTTTTTAACAATAAAGTCAAGAAATGCAGAATCCTCCTAAGCCAAAACAAGCAGATCCTAAAACATGTTCTGTTGAAAAAATCACTGGGAAATAAACTGCACAAAGGCTTCATCCCTGATAGAGTCTGGCCCTTTAACTATGCTGTTTCTCCAAATTAGTCCTCTAATATGGGAATAAATCTCTATCACAGTGCTGAAGCTGCAAATGGCAAAATGGGCAATCCAAAAACAAAGAATGAAAAATTAGCTGCTCAAACAATAGGACACATGAAGAGTCAGCAACGCAAGCAGAAAGTCTCCATTTCTGTAACAGAGGAAGTGGGGTTTATCACGTATTATTTTCACACAAGAACTGTCTGCCCCTGGAGGATGGAAAGCTGAAAACTGGTTTGTTTTCAGATGATATAGGCAGAGACACAGATGAGGTACGTGGGCTTGAGAAGGTTTTAGCCCTTGTTGGCATGCAGAGTAGGACCAAGGACCTTAGTCCGCAGAGGCAATCTCTCCTGACACAGCCTTTCAATTGAACACAGCAGCTGCACATGAACAAATCCAGCCAAAGCAATTGGATTTGCTCAAACACTGGAGGCTATGGAGTTTCCTTTTTGGAGCTTGTCCCCCACCCCCCAGCAATGACAAACAAAAATGCAGAGCTATGCAATCGACTCCAAGCTGGCATCCACTGGTTACAAAGTGCAGTGATTTTATATAAATTCCATTTTACTTAAAAGAATAGTAAATAACCAGTGTCAGAGAGGATCTAGTTCCAGAAACCATAAAATGCTGCCACATATTCAGAAGCCCAGATTGCTATTTACTAGACAGACCAGAACCTAAAAGCAGTTGTTAATATTCAATCAAATGCTTTTCTAGGACCTGCCTCCCCACCCCAAAAAAGAGGGCTATGTTAAAAAGTTGTACAGCTGTTCTATAAGAATAGTTCTGGACCTTATTTGCAAATAGTTTTTTCTATTGCAGCTTCACACATTCTGTTCTTGAGAAATTTTAAATATCTCATTCCTGGTACCAACTGCATGCATAGATGGGGGAATGTGACAGTACTCAACTATTCAGCATAGAAAGATGAATATAATTTAAAATCACTGATGTAAAATTTTGGTATTGCCAAAGTTATAAACAAGGAATCAGTTGTTAACAGAGCTACCACCAGCAGGAGGGGCAGAAGTGTCTTAGCTATAGGGCAAGCTTCAAATTACATTTGGATTATCTTCCTAACATGGGAATATCAGAGAGCACCAGGAGAGGGGTGCTGCAGCTGGCTGAACAATAGCAACTCCAGCAGTTTCCCAGTTACAGCCCTCAAAGCAGCTCCATTTCTCTGCCTCCAACTTGGAAGCAGTCTCCTAGTTGCCTCTTGAAAACAGCAGCTTGTCTGTTAAGTAAGTTTCAACTGGATAGTGCCTATGGATGAAGAAATAAATACCCTTCTAAGGAGGAGACACAATGCCACTCGATGTAAAAAGAGCTTAAGTTTTGCCAGGTGCCAACTGGCAAAAAGAGAAACAAACGAACACAGTGCTGAAAACAGGGCAGATGACAACATCCTGGAAGAAACCCCAGCATCCTTCTACCACTGTCCACTTGCAGGGGAGAATGACTGAGCCTCACGAGTTTGTTGCTGTCAGCCTAATGGTGTTCCTCGATCTGCCAGATAGACTTCTGGCGAGAGTTTCAAGTTGTCCAGCTATCTCAGTTCTGCAAAATGTTCAGAATCACAATTAGAAACAATCTCAATCTGCACAAAGCACAGGTACAGTTCTGTGCAAAAAAAAGGTTCTTTTTAAACCCCTCCCATAACACGTAGCTCAAGTTTGTTAGGGTTTTTTTGTTGTTGTCGTTGTTTTTTAAAAGAAGAATGTTCCTGGACAACAGTATTGCTCAGAGCACCAAACATACATTCAGATTAACTGTAAATGAAGACCAGCCTGATTAGTAGTTCAAAAAATAAGAAAGGAGAGGCTTGCAGCAGTGTGGTAATGCCAGTCACAAGCAGCACACACACACAAAATCTAGTTTAGCAATGCAGCAGAGGGACTTCATGCTGGCTGGGCAAGTGAACTGCAGAAAAAGGACATTACTGATAGCCAAAGCACAGCACTGGGGTCATTATTAGCATCTAAGCCAAGCTTGAGTAAGTCAATGAAGTCAAAGCATGACAAATTCAAAAACTAAATTTCCCTCACCCCACATAAATCCTTCTTGAAATTTAATTTAATTTCAAGATTAAGGAATGAGCTATGGTCTGGCTTTAATTCTCAGTGGAAATACTCCACCTCAAAGTCATATTCAACAGTATATTTTCCTACTCAGGAGAGCTCCAGGATATGGCATACAGAACGTATGAACACATCCGAGCTTAAGCACCTGAAGAATTGTTTCTCTGCTGAACGTCCACACAATATAACAGTCTCAGGCCATCAGCCACAGCTGTCAGGCCTATGGCTTCTTAAAGGCCATTCTCAACAGGTTGCCAATGCATGCATTAAAGCAGAGGAAGAACGGGAAAATCGTAGCAATAAAGCAAGACTTTTGTTCAAAAGATACACCTTAAATACAGATAGGAAAGAGAACAGGAGAACATAAGCGAGATCTTCAAGCAGCCTCGGCAAGGGAAGACAATACTAAGGAAAACATCACCAGACCATAAGAAAAAGCTCCAGCCACCAGAGCAAAAAGAGGTGTCAATTTTAAGTCAACTAATGATTAGCCAGGCTAATGGAAATAGGTCAATCATTGCTGTAAGCAAACAGAGTACCAGAAATCTGAGCAGTGCAGGTAGCGAAAGGAGAGATCTCTTTAAGGGTGCAGAGAAGCCAATACAAGCAGTGGTGATGACATTAAAGCTGTCCTTTCTGGAGTCTATTAGAACATCTTCCGGGAGAACAAATGGCATTCTGTCTTGTGTTCTGGCGGTCATCGTGCTGAATTTTATACAAAAACACTAAGTACAATTCAGTGTCTGTTCTGTATAAAAAAGTTGTTTTGGTCTACAGATTAACAATTCCCTTTAGACAGTCTCCATTAAAGAGTCTATCCAGAATGAAGAAAAACAAATATTTAGTTGGTTCTCGTCAGTGTTTTGGGTTATTTTGTTTAACCTTATTATTTCACCACCAGAGCCCAGCTGGAGTTCACAGCCAACATTAACATTGAAATTAACATCCTTACATTTAGTGCTACTGGGGAAAGCACTTTTTGACCAATTTCAGACTTCCTTATATCAATAAAGTCATTTATTGATACAGTCTCCACAGATAGAGTTGCTGGACCTTTTTTTTTTTTTTTTTTTTTTTAAATGAAAGCTGGTCTAGTCTAATAGCAGACAGTATTTTATTCACTACTGAGTTTCCTCACACCACCTCCCAACACACAGATGCCTTTTAGACTAGCTGGCTGACAACTATAAAAACTCCTTGAAGCAGCTCATTTATGAGGAAAGCTGGATTAGCATATTCAGTTCAAAGGAATGTGTCTTTGGACAAGAATCCTGCCCAGTCTAAGAAAACTGTATTCACCGTATAAAAAGCATATGTCATCATTTGATGACATCAGGTCTGTCAGCACTGCCTTTTACACAACTTGCGTTGCCAGCAGTCAAACAAGATCAGTAGGTGTGATTTGGGATTAGCCACTGATGGAGAGAGGCAGAGGCCCAGTCACGCGTATCTCCAGCTCTGCAATTGCAAGGAAGAAGTAGTACCTAGCTGACATCACCTGATACCTATGAGAAGCATGATCTTCCGTCACGTTCATATAGGATGACACCTACAAGAACCACCATCTTTTGATAGGGATTGTGAAACGCTGGTCAATGGTGTATCTGTTGTTCTGCTGTGTTGCTTCTGTGCTCTCTTATACTTAGCCATATACTTCTCATTGCCAAAGGAAAAATACTACGTGCAGCAGGTTCATGAAGTAACTCGTGTTTATGAATAAATATTTTTGATCATAATCATAGCTTTAAAAAATCACCTCAAACTACAATTAGATTATTGTATAGTTCACAATCTAGACTAAATTACAAGGTAACAATTCACTTTTAAGTCTGCATCCGTTTTCACCCTGGTAGAATAATTTTCATTGAAGTTATTAAGTGCTCTTTTCCATATTTTTTTTTTTTCTTCACTTCTGCTGGGAGGACAGATCTACCACACGAAAACTCCACACCTCTTGTGCTTAGCGCTGGGGCAGGTGCCAGCAGTGGTGCAGACAGCTTCGCCACTATGCCACCGAGCTCTGAGGTATTCTTAGTTGTTTATATGAACTACACTGATGCAGTAATTCCATTGGCTCTTCCAGTTCAATTACTTTTAAATTCCCTGAGCAGAGACAGCATTCCTGCAATTCACATTAGCACCAGAATTTTAAGGGCTACTTGTGGCTCTCCTTGGCTATGTAAAGTCAACACCATCAAAAAGAATACTGTTGAATTACAGCAAGGGAACAAAATGAAGCAAAAGCCACAGCAAAAATGAAGAGAGATACCAGAGTCTCTAGGTAAGGCAGCAGGACAAAAGAAAACTCCTCACAATAAAAATGCAGCAGCTTTCAGCAGCTGCTGGTTACATCAGTCAGCCCTGGGGCAAAACAGGGAAAATGCCAACGTAAGGAAATACAGGGTTTAACTAGACATTTTAAGTAGGTACAGAACTGTGCATACAGATTTTAAAGTAGCTGAACAAGATTTTCCTCTGTCTCTTTTTGCTGTATTAAAGTTACAATTCCCAAACTTCTACAGCTACTCTGCGGGTAGTTCCAGCATGTCCTAGCTGCTCCTCCGCCCTGACAGCGGCAAAGCGGGAGCCTTACGGAGCTCTGCGACCGCCGAGCCGGCGACCGCCGCCCGCCCCGGCCCCGCGGACCGGGGGAGCGCGGCGGCTCCGCGCTGAACCCCCAAGCGGCCGGGACCGCCGTGGCCGCCCGCAAAAGGAGGTCACCCTGGAGGACTCGTCGCTGCCCTTACCGCCTTTAAAAATAGCCGTGAAGGAGCCTCCCCAGGGCTGGCCCTCCTCCACCCCGGCCCCGAGCGCCGCATCCCCGCGGCGGGAAGGGCTGCGGCCGCCGCCACCGCCACCCTGCGGGCCGCGCTGACCTTCCCCGGCCCCGGCCCCCCTCCGCGGCCCCATCCCCGCGCCCGCCCACAGCGGGAGCCCGCCGGCCCCGGCGAGCCCCTCCGCCCCGGCCCCACCTCAGCGGGGCCGCGTCCCCCACCCGCCCTGCCTGGCCACGCTCCCCTCAGCGGGGCCCCCGCCCTTGCCGCGGGGTCGCGGGGAGCCCCGGGCGGCTGCAGCCCACCTCCTCCCGCTCCCTGCCCGCCCGAGGCGCCTCAGCTGCCCCGCACCCTCCACTCCAGCCTCAGCTCACCTCTCCCGGCCGCCACCGCTGTTGGTGCTGCCGGGGCCAGCGCGCCTCCTTCCCCACGCCGCCATCTTGGAGACACTCGGCTCGCAAATGTCTCCACCAACGGACCCCGGGCCCGCCGCGACGCCCGACGGGAAATGTAGTTCGCGGGGGCCGCCGGAACCACTCAGCGGGCGGGGGGCGAGCCCACCTGCGGACTACAAGTCCCACAGTGCCCCGCGCCACCGCCCGGCCGCGGGGGCCCCTGGGACGCGTAGTTCCCTCGGCGGGTGTGGGGGTGGCGGGGCCGGAGGGGGCCCGGGGCGGGAGCCCGGATGGGGGCCCCCCGTCACTGGCGGTCGGCTGCGGCGGGCAGGGCCGCCCCGCGGCCCTTGGCTCGGCCCTTGCTGCCGGCTTCTTCCGCGGGGAGCGGGCCGGCCGTGGGAGGAGCGCCGCGGCGGGTCCCGGCCTGCCCCGCGGCCCCGCCATGAGGGGGGGTGCGGCCGGGGATGCGGCCTGCGCCGCGGGCGAGGCGGCCTGGCCCGGGCCGTGGAAGAGGCCGTAGGCAGGAGCGGGGTCAGCTCTCGGTGGGGTTCAGCAGCCTTCCAGAGCCTGAGCGTGGCCTTGTTCTCCTGCTCGAAAAGAAGCACACGAGTTGTGTTCGCAGGCGGAGGAGGAACGGCGGAGCGCCGCCGAGCAGCGCCTCCGCGGGCAGGAGAGGCTGGCCTTTGCCGGGGCAAATTCAGCCCCTTTAATCCATTCCGAAAGAGGAGCGGGGAATGGGGAGGCTCCACCACTGCTGCACCTCTGAGGACGAATAACAGTTTATAGCCAAACTCTTCACTAGGAAACAAAACTCAGGTTTGCCACTGTGGCAGGTTTCCCGGCTCCCGCCGATCCAGCAGCAGCCGGTGCTGGAGGTTTTGCGGGGGTGGCCCAGGACCCACCCTGGCCTCAGCCTCTGGCCCCGGGGCCACCCCCCAGCACAGCAGGGCCACCCAAGGGGACCCACGCCGGGGTCCCTGCGCCTCTCCGGGGCCCTCTCTAGCTCCCAGTCCTGACTCCTCCCAGGAGAGGAGCCTTTTTCTCAGGAATTGGTTTTCCCTGAACAAACAGCGGCTCCCTGCTCCGCTGCCTCCCCTCTCCCCGAGGTACGCTGTGCTGCCAGCTGTCCTCAGCGTGACCAACCCTCCTCCAGCCTGACAGTCCGCTTCAGAAGAGAGCGGCGCTGTCTTTGCATCTCCCATTCCTAGAAAATGCCTCTTTTTGACAACGTTATTTCCAAGTGATGTAACTAAAGAAGACAAACCCACGGCTTCCTCCACCTTCCCTGGCATTGTGGGGCTGCGCTTGCAGGCTGCAGGGCCCTCCCGCACCCCTGCTTTCTCAGCTGTAATTTGGGGGTCGGCTGTTTCGGTGGAGGTAAATGGTGCATTTGCACGAACAAGAGGCAGCTGGGAAGCGTGCCCAGCTTGGCAGAGCGCACGGCCGAGCGGCGGCATTGCTGGGGCAGGCCGGAGCATCGGACTCTCTGGAATGTGGAATGTAAACAGAGCGTGTTACCAGCAACAGCCCGGCTTTGTGCTATAACCCAAACCTACCGTGCTGTCTCTTGGGAGGAGCAAAACCCACGCTCCTGCCTGCTCGAATTGCAGCCCAGGGGCCACTTGTCACTTGTCACGTTGGATCAAATCATAACTGTAAATAAGCTGTGGCCCTTCTCCCCACTACCCGCCCCAGCCCTGGCATTTTCAGCTATTGAAACTCCGGCCTCAGCCTCCATAGCTTGCACCCAGCTTTAGGAAGCGACGTAAACTTGTTGCGCAGGGAGCCCAGGCTGCGCTCCCAGGGCTGAGGAGCGCTGGCCCCAGGAGGGAAGCGCCTTGTGTTCCTCTGAGTCACCTGCCCGCCTGCCTTGCTCTGGACAAGGACAGCAGGGAACAACTGCCTGCCTATTTAAATGTTTTTGTGACTTAATGTTTTCAAACATCTTAAAGTGATGAACACAAACGTTGAGTGCCTGCTCACCCGAAGCTGCATTTCAGTAGCTTCAGCCCACGCCTCCCTGTTCATTTGCAATGGGAGCATGCTGGGCTCACCTGGGATCTGGCTCCGAGGTGCTCCGTGATGGGAGAAGGGTGATGCTGGTAGCATCCAGGTTAGGTGATGAAGAGACATGAGTGGCTGGTGGCAAGTCAGGGGGAGCTGTGGCCAACACTAGCCCTGGGACCAAGACTCATTTGTCCTGAACCTAGTGAGGGTCTTATGGACCCTCCAAAATCCTCACCACCTGGATGGGGTTCTTCTTGCACAAGGTCCTCTTCCTCATGAGAGAGAGAAGTAGCATTTTCTCCATTTTTTGGAGGGGAAGGCTAGGCAGTAGGAGAGTAGCTGCTGAGTACACCAATGTGCAGATTTGCCAACTTTTGCCTTTTCCCTCACCTTCTCCAAGACACTGACAGATGCATGGTGGTTACTGTCCAAGAGATTTGGGGTTAGATTTGTTAGAGGACATGTTTTTTGGGGATGAGAAAAATATTGTTTACATTTATGTAGAAAATAAATACGCAACAAGACAGCAAAAATCATAGCCTGGACACGGACTGGAGAGCAGAGTTGTTTGACAGGACCTGTGAAACAGGCTCTCTGCTGAAGTGACCCAGCCCAGCAGTGACAGAGCTGGGGATGCCCGAGGTCCCCTGGTTCTGTGGGCACCTCCTCCTGCCTCCCACCAAGCGCAGCACAGCGAACCACTGCGGGTCAGTTAAGCCACACTTTTTATTGTATTGTATTCCATGCAATATGTTCATGTTTTATAGTATGACAGAGGGAGGGATAAAGATAAATGTTAGACATAAACAAAAGCAGAAAGGTCATTTGTAACAGGTCCTGAGAAGGAAAGGCACATTGTAACCACCGAATTCAACAGAATGGAAACCTTGGACAGAGGAAGACAATGCTGGAAAGCAGAGAAGGGATAGGGGTGTTTCAAGTTGGGTGATGTGGAAGCAGGTTTGACAGCAATCTGCATTTCCCCACCCACCAAGGTCTGTAGTTCAAATGGGTTTGGGGACCTCAATATTCAACCAAACCACTTCCACAGTCCCGTCGCCAGAGAGAGTCCAGGATCCCCAACTCCTCCAGGCTTAGTCAGCACCAAGGGGCAGTGCAGGACTCAAAGCTCCTTCCTGCAGAGACCAGCTGGGAAAGGGTGGCTGGTGGAAGGGCTGCCCAGCGCCGAGGGACCCCGAGTCATCCCCCACCCAGCAGTGCCAGATCACAGGAGCACCGTGGACCACGGCATCACTGGTGACCTGTGGGTATTGCTATTCGCTGACATCAAAGACCACAGGGAAGGGAAGGCCAGGGTGGAGGATGGGTACAGCAGTGAAACGGTTGGCACGGACACTGGCACACCTCTCCGTCAGGTCAGACACCGGAGGGATTGTAGCACCTCGAAGGGAAGCAGCAGCAAAACTGTGTGCGGTGCCTGATTTAAGGCAGCGATTGCCACTTGTGATCCAGCGCCAGGAAGCATGAGGTTCCTGCCAGAGCAGCACGAAGGGCTCCAGGACTGGACTTGGATGCTGGGACCCTGCCGGTGCAGCGACCACAGCACACCCTCCAGCGAGCTGCTCTCATGCAGCGGACATGACGGGGTACTTCTGGGAACTGTCACACAGTGGAAATGAGCACAAAACCAGGGCAGAGGCTTGCAGTGCTGGGCTCACACTATTGCTCCCACGAGGCAACCAGGCACACATCTCTTCCAAGCACCCAGCCCCACTGTGACAAAGATATGACAGTGTCTTATCTTGGCTTGCAGGAGAGGAGACGGTTCAGCTTCACCTTGAGATCAAGAGCAGGGACGGTTCTGTCATCACTTGGCTATAACAGAGCCAGCCTTGCTCCTGTGACTAGATGTTGAGGTGTGTTTTGCATGTTAAAGAGTGAACATTTAGCAGCCCAGATTTCTTCTTGAGCCCCTTTTCTTTAGTTCGTTACCTGCGACCCTTTCCCAGTCCCTCTAAGCCATCCTCAAGGTTGCAGACAGGCTGAAATAGGCAGCAAGAGTGAAGCAGGAGGCAGCAGCAGGGCTGAGCCCGATGCCTTTCCTGAGCAGCACGAGACGGAGATGGGTCTGCCACCGGACAGAGGTCCCTCCCCAGGCAGGTGGTGGACACAGGCAGGGGTCTCACAGCCTGTGGCGTGGCAGGGCAGGGATGGAGTTGAGTTTGGGAGGTTTTACTCAAGCCTGCGGGCAGAGGGCTGCGTTATGTTGGCGGTGGGCAGCCCGCAAGCACAGGCAGGTGGCAGGGCTTCGCCTCGAGCCAGTGGCCGGGAGGAACAGCTCAGGGCCTCCCTGGCTGAAGATCAGGCACAGGTTCTCCATCTCTGACCAACCCAACCAGGAGAGAAGGTTGTAGGAGCTTTTGCCTTTGCACTGGGCTCTGGGAGAGGACTGAGCTGCCTCTTGGCCGGGGCTTCATTCGGTCCGTGGCACAGATTGTAAACTTTAGTCCCTGCTGAGAGATAAGCTAGGTCTAGATTTAGCCTCCAGGTGAAAGGCTCTTTAGCTCGTTCTGCCTGGCTGCAGCCTCCAGCAGCTGCTCAGGGCTGGCGTGCCGGCAGCACCATCTCCCCCACTGCAGCCCAGCCCTGGGGCACCACAAAATCCTGAGAGCTCAGGGGGAGATGCTCTGGGATCTAGCTCAGGTCCTGGAAAGCCTGGGCGAGGCGGGACAGGCAGCAAGCTGGAGGCAGGCAGTGCCCTGCCATCACAGCGTTACCTCTACATCCGACTGCGCCAATGCTGAGCTGCACTATGAGGTCATCATCTGCGGAGGTAACAGCATGATGAGAGGGTGTTCCTGCTGCTGGCTGAGGACCCCACGATGCTGCCAGTGCCCAGGGCTTGGAACTGCAAGGAGGCCAGTGAGCAGACGACAGGTAATGCCCTGAGCCAGGGCTTCCTTCCAAAGGCTATAAGGAGAAGTGATCAACATCCAGGCGGAGGCAGGCGGCTCTAGCGTCGAGCCCTGGAGATAGGCCAGGACCAGGTCCCGGAGGCCTTACCACCAACGCTCTCAGGACGTGATGACGGCTCAGGCCTTACGATCTGGAGCACACACGGGAGTGCAGGGCTGGAGTTGAGGAAGATGGGGGAGCTTTCCTCTTCAGCTGCAGGAAATCACCCTGGTGCCTGCAAAAGCATGGGATGTCCCCTCATTGCTTAGGCCAGGGCTGGCCATTGGGGCTGGTGCTCATCTCCTGAGCAGGCTGTGTCCACAACAACACAGACAACACCGATAGCAGGGAGCAGAGAAAGGAACAACGGCTCACAACCCTGCAGGGATGCCACGGCGGGGCTATGTACAGACGGCTGGGCAGGAGCTGGCATCTCCAGGGAGCAGTGCCTACAACTCAGCCACCTTTCTTCCCCTGCACGCTCACGCTGCATACGCTCTGCCGCAGCCCCCACAGCTGAAGCCTGCTCCTCGCACGGCTCCTGTCTCTAGGCTCAAAGGCATCACCATCCCAGTGTCTCCACAGCCAGTGCACCAAAGCCCCCGAGGCACCACCATAGCCCCCATGTTCTCAGCAGTACTCCATGTGGGCTTGGGCAAGGCTCCGCGCCCAGCAGATGCTGCAGGGGATGAACCTGCCATGGGGCTGGGCCTCCTCCAGCACCTCCCTCTGTCCCACAAGGCTTAATCCACAGCATCTCGCCAGCTGCCGAGAGGAAAAGGGGGCTGGTACTCCACAACCCCCCCTAACCAACATCCCCCAGCAAGTTCACAGCTGTCACCAAGTGGAAGGGAGAGGATGAGGCGCAGAGCAAGTCATCCCCTGGTCTTGTGATGGAGTTTGGTGGAAAAATCATTCTCTTCCACCCCCTGGCTTGGGAAGAAGAGCACTGGGGGACACCACGTGTGCCCACAGCCAGCCTGGCCCAGGGGCTGTAGCCATGCTCACACGTGGGCAGAGAGGAGGAGGTCGTGCCCACACTCATGCACCACATGGATGTGCTTAAAAAACTGGGAATTGTGAGTGTGGGAGGGGGGTTTCCTGAGACCGCAGAGAAGCAAAGGCCGCATTGAACAGTCAGGGACAGGTGCACTGGTGTCAGAGCTGTCCTGCCTTAAGGCTGCAAGTGTTCCAGGTACTGCGGCAGCGGGTTCTCCTTGACGTATTTCTGAATGTACCAGCACGTCAGGTGAGCTTTCAGGTCCTCCTCCACCACAAAGTCCAGGGCTGCCTGCAACCAACCAGAGACGACAGATGGGTTACAACCAGCACCTCCAGCCTATGCTCTCCTCTGAAACATCCCGGGGGTCTGGACTCACGTACGCCCCCATGCAGCTGGGAGAAATGGCAGGTTGCCCTCACATACCCCCTGCACGAGGCAGCTGGGGGGAAAGGATGGCCGTCCTGCCACAGCATCCCCAGTTGAACCAGAGGTGTGCAGGGAACCCCCAGGTAACCCTCAATGCATCCAGCCTGGTGGATGCTGCATTGTGGGTGACCCAGCCACATCACGTGAAGGCCACTTTTGTCACCCATTTGCCCTGGCTTACAGGGCTAGGGAGCAGCTGTAATCCCAAAGCATCACCCCAGAGTCACCCCCACCACTCTGCTCGCGACTCCTCAGCTTTCCCTGCATGACTGTGGGCCTCAAAAGCAGGGCCCAAGGCAGGAAAAGGGCTCATGAGGGCCTTGAAGCTTTGAGATGAGGGGGTCCAACCCCCAGGAGAGGCACTGCATCAGCCCCTCCAAGATGGGCACGAGGGCTGTTTGCTGCGAAGAGGAAGAGGCTGACCCTGGGCGAGCGGCTGGACGTGCTGGAACTCACCCAGCCCCTCTCACCACCAGAAACAGGAATATCTGACCATAGATTTCCATCTGCCCCGCCAGCTGCTCCTGTCTCCCATCAGAGCAGGGATGGTTCCCATGGGGCATGCGTGCAACACCAATGCAATGGGGCCTTGCTTCAGCCAGGGTCTCTAGCCACAGCTGGGACAGCAACAGCTTCTGCCCAGGGGAGAAGGGGTGGCTGGGGCCGTACCTTCGCGAGGTGCTTGGCTATTCCTCTCCCTCGATAGGCGTCTGGTACTTCCGTGTGCTGCAAGTCCACAATCCGCTTCCCCACATATTCATAGAGCAGCACCGCCTTGTCGTGGCAACCTGGGGGATGTGGGAAAGGGGTAAGGTGCGGGATGTCCCCAGGGAACCCCAGGCTCCCGGCCTGCCGTCGGATGGAGCTGTTCCCCAGGGAGCCCACAGCTGGGGACAGGTAGCTTTGGGACTGCTAAAACAGCCCTCGCACGGCTCCACGCACCCATGGGAACGGCTGTGGTGCTGGGTGGGCTCACGCAGTGGAAAGTCTCAGCAGAGATTTTGCTTTCAGTGACACTTGGATGTCCCTGTTGGTTCCCCCCCGCCGAGGGGCAAGCAGAGGCAGATCTGCTTGGCTTTTCCAAGCCCCTGGACCTTTTCTATCCAGCCCGGAATCAAGGGCCAACGTGCCAACACAACACATTTAGGGTAGGAAAGCAGCTGGTGGGGAGGGGTGGGATGTGTTCATGCGGGAGTGAGCAAAAAGAGGAGGGGGAAGAACAGGACAAAGCTGACCCAGGTAACAGCCAATTCCTTTCTCTCTACAGCACAGGTTTTTGTCGTGGCATGTAACACAGGACAAGATTTCTTGGCCTGGTGTTGCAGCATTTGGACAGACACATTTTGGGGAAGATGCTGGGAGAGGTGAATCCCACAAACACACAGGAAAGCGCACACAGGCGTGCAAGGGGGATTGTGCACACACATTTACGTGCACACACACATAGAGGCTTCCTGTTGCGACACCCTGACCTTTCTCACAGCAGTTCAGTTACAGGAAAAAAGAAGTTTCAGCACACATGTAAATCAGAGGAGAGCTAATAACACCCCTCCAGCTTCATCTGCAGAACCTGAGCTTCTGTCTTCAACACAAAAGCAAACATTTCATTTCTAGAGGGTTTCTGCATTTAAAAGTGAGTTTCAGAAATGCAAGCTTCCAGTCAAAGAGACAAGCTCAATTAAAATAATGGAAACCTTTCCTTTCCCTCCAATGGTTATTGGAGGATGAAGGGCCACAGGGTTCACCTGCATTTACTATATGCTTTAACTGAGCTCAATACGCTTTATTTTATTGCATTTCAGCTGACAACCCCAGCCCAGTTCCCCTGATCCCTGTATTTGAGAGGCACTAGAAATGAGACCATTTGAATTTTGCATTTCAAGAGAAGCAGCTCAAGTTTTTGTTCCTGCTCCTTTCAGGCAGAGATTCAATCCTCCTACATCGGATGGAAACCTTCGCATTTCCAGCCTGAGTTTATTCCTGCTGGTTTCTACCTGCTCGTTCTTGGGTGGACAGAAATAATTTCCCTCCCTGCCATCCCCCCAAGAATTTACAGGCATCCATCCTGCCCCTCTCAGCCTCTAGTTCGCCAAAAAGCCAAGCTCTTTTAGTCTCCTTACAGATCCCAGACTCCCCTCTCTGTCTCGGGACAGAGGGTTTGGGGTGAACCGCTGGGACAGGCAGAGGTAATGGGGTGGGGAAGGGGCTGAAGGGGTGCTCGCCTCTTCCCCGTTAGCAAGACCAGTGCAGATGAGATCCTACAGCCCCATTTTATAGCTGCAAATCCTTGCAGGGGAAAAAACGGAGAACCGCAGCATTTTCCTGTGTGGATCCAGGCATCCAAACAAAGCCAAGAGCCAAGGGAGCAGCTACAAAGCTGAGCTCTTCCCCAGCAGCACAGACCTGTCTCACTCGAGAGAAAGCCCGCCCAGGTCAGGGCACAGGCAAAGCTGGGTGCCCTCACCCTTGCATCAGAAGTGACACATTCAGCAGCAACTCTCTTAGAGGTGCTACTGGCAGAGCTGGCACCACCGAAGGCTGTAAAATGCTCTTATAACGGTAGCTTTCACATGCTCCAGACCTTCCACTCTGCTTTCCTCCCAGGCCAAAATTTTCCATAGACTCTGTCTGAAGCTTTGATAAGTTCAAAATTAAATCCTTCTCTAAGTGATGACAGAGCAAAAGATTGTTTTGTTTTGTTTTTTAAATATACTTTTATACATTATATTTATACATGATCTGTATAGAAGTATCACCCACAAAAATATGTTTTAAACCAGAAGATGATGCAGTGTTTGAAGAATCTCAGATCTGCCCTGGACAGACTTTCCCTCGATATTTCCTGTATTGGAGTAGCACCACAAAACCCCAGCCAGGACGGGAGCTGCAGGGTGCCACTAGCACACAGATGAACACACACAGAGCCCAAAGGATTTTACAACAGGCTCTGCAGAGAAAGCCAGTGCTGCCAACACTGTGGGAAACTGGTCCCAGTTCAGAAAAACACCCCTGCAGGCCCTGCAGGTGACACCAACGGCTTGGGAGGAGACCACTGCTGCGTCCCCACTCCTGCGCAGCCCCGGGGCCGGGCTGGGCTATGCTGAGCAGCTCCTGGTCCCTTGTCTCCAGCTCCCTGCTGCAGGATGGTGGGTGATGCAGAGCCACAAACTGAGCAACCAGGCTGCAAGAGGAGCTGACGGAGGCGGACAGCCAGAGGTGAGTGGTTATGCTTAAAGGTCACCGCAAATACACCCTGGGGCCCCTCCAGACAAAAGCATGTGAAGCCAAACCCATAGCTGGGCACAGGTGGATTCATGGGACTGCACTGCCACCAGGGCTGGAGGTGGGAAAAAGCCCTGATCAACAAAGGAGAAACAAGCCAGGATCCAAAAGGATTTCAGTCTTGTGAGACAGCATCCCGCCCAGATTCTCCACTGTCTACAGTCAGGCTGTGCACTCACGGCAGCCCTGCCTCCACGGTGACGCTGGCTCACAGCACAGGTCCTGCAGGAACAGCCTCTCCTGGAGATCGAGATCCCTATTCCTCTACTGACAGAGGCTGAAGGTGGCCAACAGCTCATAAAGGGAGGGAAAGGATCATCTGGCAGAAAGCCTCTTTCCTTCAAAAACAGCTGCTCTGCACAGCCTCTCCACACCATCCTCACCGTGGCCCAGGGCCTCTGGGAAAAGCAGAGTGAAGCAGGCTGTACCCCCAAGCCATGACTGTTCCTGGGTTCCCCGTGAGCAGCTCCAGGCATAACCCTTGTTTTCCCACCAAAAAGCCTCCCCAGGGCCAGAGGGAGGAGATGGGGGAGCAGAGGCACATTGCTGCAGTAACAGTGCTGGAAGAAGCCTTGCTGCTACGTACCTTGGGTGTGGGGGGCTGCCCCCAGCGAAGGAAACACTGCAAAACTGGGGGAGCTGGAAGCAGCGCTGACCCCTTGCAGGAGCAGCCCAGCCCCAGCTTGTCTCAATCCCCCCTGAAGAGAGGGCATGCAAGCAGAAACCACACCAAAACATGGCAAAAGAGGGATGCCGCAAGCCAGCCTCCCGCCTGCCTCGCCCCCTTAGACTTTGGGGCAGGGATTTTATCGGCCTGCAGAGACAGAGCTTGGCAAAACAGGCTCAGGTGTCGGCTGGCCTGAGCAGTGCCCCGTGAGCCTGATCATGATATTTGACTTGTAGACACTCCCCTGCACAGCGCCTTGGCTTTGAGGACACTGTGAGCGAGGAAGTCTGAGTCAATGCAAATCAGCACAGCAAGAAAGAGGAGTAAGAAGAGGCTGCGCAATGAAAATGGCAGCAATGGCAGCACAGCTGGTCCCCAGCCCTCCCTCCCTCCCTCCCTCGAATCACAGGGTGCACAGGGAAGGGGAAGCTTTTCCAGGAGGTGGGAGAGAGATCAGGTCTAAACTTGCTCTCCATGGAGGGTTTCCACTGGGAACAGCAGCACAGAGCTTCCACCCAAGCAGGGCGGACCGCGTTGGGCAGCAGACGAGGCCCCTGCGCCGCAGGCTCAGCCGCACAGCCAGACACGAGCCCCCAGGCCGGGCAGATCGTGCGCCTTGGAGGAACAAGGAGCGAGCCTGGCCCCAGCCCTGAGCTGGGGAAGACACAGGCACCCTGCTCCAGCCCATCCTTCGCTGGTCCCCTCTCCCGGGGCGTGCACGGTACCTGCCCGGTGAGGGAATGCTGCAGCACTGGCAGCACAGCAGGACCCGTCCCCCCAGCCTGAGGCCTTCTCCCTGTCCGTCTGTTCTGGCCCCAGCGTACAATACACCATTGTGTGCCTGGGACCAGAGCAGGGCAGGGGCCCAGCTGCTGCCTGTGGGCCAATTTCTGCGCTCACCAGCCTTTGGAGGCAGCCCCGGAGCTCCAGCCTCCTTGGGCCACTGCTGCAAAGCCATTCCCCAAGAGCAAGAGGGGAAGAGAGCAGACACCAGCCCCATTTCCCGCTCTCAGACCCACAAAAGCCCAGAGGCAGCTCAGCTCTTCTGGCTGCTGAGCCAAAAGGTGGCCGCTGAAAGCTGCATGTGGGGCGAGCCGAGAGGACAAGACGTCCCGAGGAGCGCATGCATCCCAGGCCAGGGCTCTCTGCACGCCACGGGCTGGCCTTGCTCCCTGGGAGCCACTGGCACGTTACTACGGAGAGAAAACAAAACAGAGCACAACAGACAGCGCCAAGCGGAGACGGCGCAACCGTCACCAAGGGGCCTCGCTCGCAGGAGTGGCAGTGGGGGGGCACTCTGGTTTGAAGCAGTTTCCTGTTTAGGAGCTCTCTCAAGGCAACTGTGGTACGGGAGAAGAGTGGGGACATCTTGATGCAGTGGCCAGATCCCTTTGTCCCCACTGCAAACGCGGCAGCTTTCCCTTCCTGGAAGCATCTGCCCTGGCAGGGAGGAAAGCACCAAGGCACGACCTGCTCCCGTTTTCCTCATACGCCCGAGCCTGGACTCCTGACAAGGAGCTCCCAAGACTCAGATCAGCAGCAGGCAAAGCAGGAGCTTCCAGCCACTGGATCCTGCCCAAACCCAGCTGAGGAGGAGCGGGAGGTTTGGGAAGCGTGGCTTTCTGCACCCACACATTGAATGAATGGGAGCGTGGGCGTGCAAGAAGCCCGTGCATCCCTGAGGGACTGGAGCCAGCCGGTGCTTGCGGTGAGCCCATCTCCCGACTGGAGAGCCTGATGTGTTTGATAGGTATCAAGAAGTCAAAGAGGCCACTGCTGAAAGTGCTGTTCCCGTGCCCCAAGCAGCTGTGCCAGCTGCTGGAATGACCGGCCAACTACTTCGGGGTGGGGGTCTCTTTGGGTTTCTTGTTTTGACCAGAAATTTTCTCTCGGATCCAAAAAAACACCCAACTATTCCTGACAAAACCAGCCTATATGATTCCCATGGAAGTTTTGAGCTTTGACAAATTGATGTTTTCTAACACAGTCACTGCATCAGGAGGTTTCTGGCTAGCTCGTGCTGTTAGTCACATCTTAACCGATTACAAATCCAGTTGGGCTTCTTTCTACCCTCCTCTCAGAGGGATATCGAAGCTCGGGGAGGTCTGGTTATAATCAGCTTTACTTTCAGCTTCTCAATGCTTCTGTATTTGGGATGCAACAAAAAGGGAAGGTGTTAAAGTGAAGCAGCTGTTTCTATCAGAGTTTTAGGAGCCATGTGCAGCAACGAGGGCTCAGAGTAGGGAAAGACAGAGCAACCCAGAAAACACCAAATGCAATTCATCTTTCTTGCATACAAGGAGGGAGTCCCGACAGGAGGTTACACGGGGGCACAAAGGCAAACACAGGCCAATGCTGCAAACAAACACTTTCACAACTAGTTCACAGCTTTTACAGTGTCTCAGGCCTCTTGCTACAGGAATTTTCATAAGAATATCACCACAGAAAGTTTTCTACCCAACATCGTGCTACTGTAAACCACCAAGCCATCAGCCCATAGACCAGCTATTACTGGAGATGAGCAAAGCCTGGCTCCTTGGTCCACAAGGTCGATGCACCTGTGTTTTCCCAGAGCGTCACCCACACTCAACATCTAGCTGAAATGAGGACCGAGACACCAGAGACAAGCTGACCCTGGAGCCCACTGGCGAGCTGCAGGTTCGCCCCATGGGCTGCTGTTCATCTCTGCCACAGTGCAGTAACACAGGACAAAAGTGCTCTCAGAGGGACAGGTGGGTCACACTGAAGCTAAAATCTGTGCCTGACCTTTTCTTGTCATTCCCCTGTGTGCAGCAGGGAAAACCTGCCAGAGCATTCAGCATCACTGATGCTCATTGCACCAGAAGCGGGAGCGATGAAGAGAGCGGTGCAGGAAATAAACAAACACCCCGCCACGCACTCCCACAGAGATGGTTATCTTCTGCCCGCCTTCCAGGGCTTGGCTGTTATCAACAAAAGCCTAACAAGAAGAAGCAGAGATGGATCACCCGCCCTGAGTGGATGTTAGTCAGCCCAGCGGCAGGAATACCGTCACGCCAGGACGCTGTGCAGCTTGGCTTCCTTATGTGGCCAGTGATGAACTCAAAAAAAGGGTTCAGTTTCCCTGAATACCCAGAAAAAAACCAACCCTGACCACGGGAATCCACCTACAACCCTGGGGAAGGCTATGGCTTCCCTGAACCGCGGTGGTCCCCTCCTGAAGCAGGAGGATTTGTGTTGATTTACACACGACTCCCACCATTGGGTCCCACAGTTGATTCTCTCAAAGTTTGTCCTCTCCAGACCCGACTCATCCCCACTCAGCCACCAAACGCTACTCAGCCCACGGTGTGGCTGGCAGAGGTTTTATTCGGCAAACCACAATAAAAGGATTACATTTCCCTAATAACTGTTGGTCCTTAGCTCTCTCCTCTTTTTCATGCACATATGAACTTCGCCAACAGCGACAACGCTGTGTTACAGCTCTCATGATGGCAGTGGGGACCCGTCACCTGGGACCTCGTTTGATCTCTCTCTGTTTGAAATAAGCAGTTGCTGAAATTGTTTTCTCCGCACCCAGCACACACGTCTCCTCCTTCCTTGCTCCACCACCGCTGAGCCTCCAGCCTGCACTTTGTAATTAGTGGTTGAAATGAAAATGGGGTGGGGGGGAAGAAAAGTCTAAAATAAAATCCAGACTATTCCTGTTGTTTTATTAAGAATGCCTCCTACAGTCTGTATAATTTCTGAACTACCCTTTTTTTTTTTTTTTTTTTTAAAAAGGCAACTACCCTGCAATTTCTGTAGGGCAGCAAGACAGCCTGTTTTCCCCAGAGTGGTTCTCGGCATGACAAACAGACAGGGAAGAGACATTGGGATTGTTTAATATTTAGGATTAACCATTAAGAGGATGGCTGGAAAGGAATCGGCGTGCCATAAAGAAATGTCAGTGGCACCTACTTTTCTATTTGCTCTGCCTGATACATGACAGATCTGTTGGTGGGTCACTGCGTCACCAGATCTCTGCAGCCCTGGTCCCACAGATGCTCATGGCAGCCTGGCTCCATGCTGTGGATCCTACTCAACCAGGTAGGATCCCACAGCGCCAGGGCCTCCATGGGCCGCCCACATCCCCAGGGGGCTTCCCTGCAGGAATCCCACCAGAAAAGCCACTGAGCAGCTCAAATGCTGAGGCACGTGTCCCCACACCAACCCGGCATGGCACCTCCACATCATCCAAAGGCACCTGCTCCAGGGGGGGCCCAGCTAGTCCCCCCAAAAACCTGCCCAGGCCAGCATGGGGCTCCACACCCCAACACCAACCAAGGGAGCCAAAAGACCCCCAGATCTCCTGGGCCCAGCTTTTAGGGTGGCAGGAAGGATGTGGGGCACCAGCAGGAACCAGGAGCACTGGGGAAGGGGGGGGGGGGGGGGGCTCAGAAGGGTATTGGGGGGCGCAGTGGGGGGACGCGGTGGCAAGGTAGGGTGTACAAGGGAAGGTGCCGTGGGACACGGCAGCACTCGGGGCACGGAGAGAGGAGGGCTATGAGGGGGGAAAGGGGAAAAAATGGGGGGGGAGAAGGGGGAGAAAATGGGGGGGGGAGAAAGTGGGGGGGGGAAGGGGGGGGCTGTAGGTACTGGGGGCCCCGGGGAGGTAGAAGCGGGCACAGAGGGGAGCAGGGAGGGTACCGGAGAGCCCTGGGCGCCCGTCCCTTACCGTTCAGCCGCACGGTGAACTGCCGCCGCTTCCGATCGTGCTCCACCTGGATGGGGCAACCCTGCTCCAGGAGGCCGAGCGGTGCCGAGTGCGCCATGGCCGGATCGGGCCGAGCAGGGCCGGGCCGCAGGCGACAGGGAGCCCCGGCAGCGCCGGGTCCCGCCCCGGAACGCCGAGGGCGGCGGCGGGGGAGCGGCGGGGCCGGGCCGGGCCGTGGCGGCGGGAGCCGCGGGGCTGCCACCGGCGCGCGGCCGCAGGAAACCAGCTGTGCGCCACGTGCCCGCGCCCCAGCCAATGGCCGCGCCGCTGTTTTGTTTTGGTACAGACGTCCGGCTCTTAAAGGGGCAGCGCACCGCCGAGCCGGCCATGGCGCGCTCCGTCCTGGTGCTCTGGGCTGGTGCGGCCGTGGTGTACTGGTCCTGTACTGGTGGTCTGGAAAAGGACCTGGGGGTGCTGGTTGACAGCCGCCTGAACATGAGCCAGCAGTGTGCCCAGGTGGCCAAGAGGGCCAATGGCATCCTGGCTTGTATCAGGAATAGTGTGGCCAGCAGCACCAGGGAGGTGATAGTGCCCCTGTACTGGGCACTGGTGAGGCCGCACCTCGAGTGCTGTGTTCAGTGTTGGGCCCCTCACTACAAGAAGGACATGGAGGTGCTGGAGCGTGTCCAGAGGAGGGCAACGAAGCTGGTGAAGGGTCTAGAGCACAAGTCTTATGAGGAGCAGCTGAGGGAGCTGGGGTTGTTTAGTCTGGAGAAGAGGAGGCTGAGGGGAGACCTTCTTGCTCTCTACAACTACCTGAAAGGAGGTTGTAGCGAGGTGGGGGTCGGTCTCTTCTCCCAAGTAACAAACGACAGGACGAGAGGAAACGGCCTCAAGCTGCGCCAGGGGAGGTTTAGCTTGGGTATTAGGAAAAACTTCTTCACCGAAAGGGTAGTCAGGCACTGGAGCAGGCTGCCCAGGGAAGTGGTTGAGTCCCCGTCCCTGGAGATATTTAAAAAGACGGGTAGACGTGGTGCTTAGGGACATGGTTTAGTGGTGGACTTGGCAGTGCTAGGTTAACGGTTGGACTTGATGATCTTAAGGGTCTTTTCCAACCTTAACGATTCTATGATTCTACTGGTCCTGCACTAGGTACTCTGTACTGGCTTACTGGTACTGTGCTGGGGCCCAGCACTGGTACTGCCCCACTGTGCCATCTGCTCTACTTACTGTACTGGATACCCTGCCCGTGTACTGGGTTCTCTGCCCCAGTGTACTGGTGCTGCGCTGTTACTGCCCTGTTGTACTGGTACTGAACCAGCACACGGGGCTTGTGCACTGGTGCGATGCCAGTGCCCTGCGCTGACACTGCGGGGTGCAGTGGGAGCCCCAGGTCACGGCCCCCGTGTGATGCTCTGCCCCCCCAGGAGCAGGCCCTTTCCCGGGGCAGGCGGGTCCGGCAGTGCCCTACTGCAGGGCGATGCCATGTCCCATCACCCTGCAGCACAGAAAACCCCAGAAAGCACCAGGAGGCTTGTCAGGGTGATGCCACACTGCTGTGTGAACAGCCAGCTTCAAGATGCTCGTCCCAGCAGTCCCAAAAGCAAAGGAAGCCTTGTGCATGGGCTGTCACAGGACACCACGGATGCCTGGGGGGGACACATGCCATAATCACTGTTTGTGGGACAGTTGCACTAAGTGCACCCTCAAAAACAGAAGCACTCGAGCTTCCACACTCGAGCTTCCACACTCAAGCTTCTTTGTATACCTCAGAGTCTGCTCAATAACTTCGGTGTGTCCACCACGTGCAAAACTGGGGGAGAAAATAGGGGGGTTTGTCTCCATGCCTGTGGAGCTGTAGCAGTAACACCTCAATATATGTGAATCGAAAGCTCTCGGAGGTAGGAGCTGAGCCTGTCCGAGGCATCTGCACACCGGCTACACAGCGGGTAGCTGTGCAACAGGAAAAGCAACAACACCTAGAATTAATCTGGAACTCATAATAGTTCACTGGCACCTACTCTGCACCTAAATACCGTCTCGTGTAGCTTGGCCTTTGTTTACTCATCCCTTTGGCTCCTGCTCCCTGAGCTAGAGTCCATCAGCTGATTAATTCATCAGGTCACTTGATTTATTTGGTTTGTGCTGCTCCATTGGTGGGTGCCGGTGCCAGGTGCTGGTGTTGTGCCCATCGGGGTCACGCTCTCCGACTCCCATTGAGCATGAGCACCTGCAGCACCCGCTGGCCCGCAGAAATAGGTGTCTGCTAGGGGAGAGGGCTTTGTTACCCTCCTCCTTTACGAAAGACTGGAAAATGTAAGTGGTGAGATGCCATCCTTCTTCTCATCCCCTCCCTGGCAGCCTTTGCTCCACCTGTGCTCCCACACCGTATGGCGGTGCAGGAGGATAAAGACAGCAAAACACCTGGAGCAGGGGAGTGCAGAGGAAGGCAAACAGGCTGCAAACAGCTGGTCCAAGTACAGCTGCAGTTTTGCAGGGAGGAAAATGAGTGGCACAAGCCCAAGGCCAAGGGGGAGCCTGGGGCAGGTGGAGAGAGGGGCCCAATCCTGCACACAGTTTGGAGCTGTGAGGCAGCACTGGTGCCCTCTGGCACTGCGATGCTTGGGGGAAAGTCAGTCACTTTGCTGGGAATCCTTAGGAGAGAGGGGAAAGGATAAGCAGGTTTTGCACAAAGGCGAGGGGCTCCCCGCTGCTCTCGATGATCCTCCCGATCGCTGTGCTGGGGACACTGGGGACGCCCTGTCCTGCCGTGGGTGGATTTCCAAACCAAGCCTGATGCAGGCCCGCAGCGAGGGGCCAGCACTGAAGAGTCGAGTGCTGAGCGCCGGCAGCAAAGGTCCCAGCGTGCCCGATGAGATCTGGCCCCCGGGACGCACCGGTGCTTCCCTCCCTCCCTCTCCCTCCGTCGGGCTTTCCTTCCAGAGACTGCAAACCCACAGGTTTACCTACAGCACCCTAGAAACGCGGAGCGGCCTTCCAGGGGTGCCAAAAATCCAGCACCCTTGTTGAAAGTTCTGGGAGCACTCAGGCTCTGCCGGGACACTTTGTTCTGCCTTTGCCTGTGATGATTCCCTCTGCCTTGGGCCAGCAATTACAGCTGCCTCTAATCTTTCAGATACATTTCTCCAGCAAAGAGTCTGCTGGTCCGATGACAGCAGCTCGGGCAGACAGAGGAGGTGCAGGCAAAAGGAGCCATGCTGGCAGGCACGGAGAGGTTGCAGAAGAAAAGGAGAGGAGCTCTCAGGAGGCCCCCATACCCTGCCACTGAAGCGAAGGTGACCATATGCTGCCTCTGGTCCCTTCCTTGCAGCCCACGGAGGTCCATGGGCTCCCTCCCTAGCCCCACACCTTCCCACCCTGTTGGATTTTGATTCCGAGCATACCCAAATTTCCATTTGTGCTTCTGCAGCGCTCCTGCACTGGAAGGCCTTGGAGCAGGTGACAAACCCCTGCTTGTGAAGTGCCTGGCGATTCAAGATGGGTGAATATAAGCCAGGCGACTGTTTCATCCACCCCTATAATTGCAGCCGGGGCCAACAGCGATCTCCAGACGTGCCTGGGGATGCAGGTGGAGGAATGGCGTAGCATGCAATGTGCTTGGGGACAGCAGGGTCGTGCCCTGCGCTTGCAACGACACCCCAGGTGCCACCAGCGCCGAGGGCGGGTGTGGAAGCCGGTCCCACCGGTCCTCGCAGGTCCACGTCCAGCTGCGCGTTTGCAAAAGTGCTAACGATGCTCTGCCCTGCAGCGGCACCCCCTGAATCTCGCACCTGAGCACCGGCCCAGCCCAAACCCGCTCAGATCAGCCGGGCCGGAGTTCAAACCCAGCTGTTGATTCAGAGATTTGTACGGCTGAACGCCAGAAAGGTCCACTCTGCTCCCACCTCCTGCTTGCCCAGCCCAGGCAGTGACATCTGCAGCTCTTGCATCAGAGCTAATAACCCTGTGGTTGAACTGGAGCAGAGTTTTTTTAGAAAGACTCCTCGCCTGTGTTGAAAGACTTGAAAGGTGGTGAATCTACTACCTGTCTTGGGAAGGTAATTGCTCTCCCTATTAAAAACCTGTAATTTATTTCCCATTTGAACTTTTCTAGCTTCAATTTGCAGCTGCCGGATCTTATGCCATCGCTGCTGCATTCCAGGTCCGTTTGAGGCACCAGTCCTCTGCACAGATGCAGACCCCGGTCTGCCCAGCTCCTTCGCTCCTGCGGTGATGCCCTTGAGCTGTTTGGTTTTGAGGCAGGTTTTCCAGCCCTCAAACTGATCCAAAATGCTCTGCAAAAGGCGAAGCTGAGAATGGACTGTGACAGACCAGCTGTGATTTCACCATGGCTGGCTGCAGTTGCCGCCCCTCCAACCCCTCCTTTGTATCTGTATGGATCACGCTAGGAATTTCAGCCAGAAAATGGCACTTGTATTCTCCTTTTTGCTTGTTCAACTGCATCACTCGTCTCCTGTTCAGCCGCTACGTTCTGCAGCCCAGCTCGGGTGTTTGGGAGAGCATCCTCGCCCCAGGATGTGCCGTGGCACATTGCTGGGCTAGGAGGGATTGATACCACAGTGACTCAGAGAGGAATAAATCCCCATCGGTTTTTCAGCCAGACCCACTGGTGGGACCGGTGTGCAGAAGTGGGGACCCACGGCAGATGTGATGACCTGGGCCGGTCTCAGCTGCACAGCACCAGTCTCCCAGTCCAGCACCAACCTTGCCCCCACGCTCCGTGCCCCTGTGGGCGCCGCGTGGCGCAGACCGGGGACCCTCTGGGGCCACCTCTGCCCTGCGGGTGCCGCGGCGGGGTCACGCCGGTGTCGGGGACAGCGGGGACAGCTCGGTGGCCGGACAGCTCCGCTCTCCCGCCCGCCCGACTCACTTCACCATCACAGCCGTGCCCTAGAACCGCGAAGCTCTTCCCGCGGAGGCCTTAGCCACGCCTCCTCTCCGCCGCTGACCAATCGCGACGCGAGGGGGCGGAGCCTGCCGCCCGTCGCCCCGCCCCGCGGCTCTTCCCCGGCGGCCGCCGCGCTGGGCCGCACTCCGCCGGGCGCCGCGCTCTGCCCGGGCGCAGCGGGGCCGCCGCCATGTCCCAGCCCAGAGGTAGGGCCGCGGGCGGGGGGCGATGCTCCGGGGGGCTCCGGGCCGGGTGTTCCGGGGGGAGCGGGGCTGGGGCCGGGCCGAGCCGGGCCGGGCCGAGCCGTGCCGTGCCGTCGGGTCTGGCGTAACCTGCGGGGACGGGGCTGTTGCCCAACCCGCCGGGCGTGGGCTTCCCCGCTGCCGCCGGCCGGGGCTTCCTCTGCGTGGGCTCCGGGTGCCTCCCCCTGCTTGGTCCCGGCCGAGCGCCGCGCTGCTCCCCGCCTGCAGCCCGGCATCGCTCGCCGGGGCCGGGGCCGGAGCCGGGCTGCCGCGTCCCCCGGAGCTGCAGAGCCCGGGGCGGGCGCGCTGCCCGCAGGGGCAGGCGGCCCGCGGGGGCGAAGCTTCTCTCGGCGTGGGGAACGATAAAAATACACGCGTTTCATCTGCCGGAGTCTTTCCCCTCAAAGAAGCCGCCCGCGGCAGCTCAGCAAGCGGCGTGGCTGCCGCGGAGCAGGGCCCTCGGCCCGGCCCGGCGAGGCGGGAAGGACGCGGGCGAGGATGCCGGTCCCCAGCGCGGTGCCGGGAGCGCCGCGGCGGAGTTTCCCATCGTCTCCACCGTACGGGCTGGCAAACGTGACCGTGTGTCACGGGTGTTATTTATAGAGTATCGCCGTGACTCAGGTGGCCTGGTCGCTGTCCCTAGGTGGGCGCCGGCTGGCAGGCATCGGCCCGGGATGACACCGGCAGCATGCCGGGATTGAGGAAGACGGGGAAAGGGCTTCGCTGGTGTCTTGGTGCTCCGGGGAGCTGGTTGCATCAGCGCCGTGAGCGCAGACCGGAGGGAGGAGGGAGCACACGGAGTACGGTTGCTGCCTCTCTTATCACCGGAATAAAATTTGAGGGGTATTCCTTGTGCGGGAGTGATGCACTGGAAACTTGAAGTCAGGAACCATGTGAGCAGATGAACGCACCTTGGTGTGACTTTTTTTTTCCCCCCTTTAAATGGTCCGTGTCTTAACCGGAGGGAATGTGGACCTGAGTTTCCTGTTTGCTGTGTAAGCAGGGTGTGAATCAGCAGTGATTTACGGTGCTGCTGAGCGGAGCTGCTGACTCACAGGTAGGAGCACATGCCTCCAGCCGCTGTCCCGCATTGAAAGGGATCAGCCGGGCTTCTTAAAAAGGCTCTCGCCGGGACGCCTGAGCCCAGACCTCTCGCTCAGCTCACAGGCGCCGTGGGCGGTGTGTGGATGTGTGGATGGAGGGAAGAGGTGAGCCTGGCCAAGGGGCCGCTTGTGCCCCGCAGGAGACGAGGCCCGAGCTGGGCCTGGGAGAATTTTGGGGGAAGCAGTCTGGCTGACAGCAAAAGGCGATGCCTGTGGGAGCAGCTGGGAGCGTGGTGCTTTCCTCGGAGGAAGTTTGGAACCCTTCTGTGTCTGCAGGTTTCTGGTTGCACGGGGCTGTTGGTTGTGACAAACCGGTTCATTCATACAATTACTCCTAATATCCTTTGCTGGAGGTGTCGCGCCTGTGCCGAGTGCGCCTGGTCTCCCCATCTGACCCGAGCTCCTTTGCCCCTGTTGGGGCAGCACTCAGCACGGGGATCGATCCTGAGCGTGTGTAATGCATCTGCCTCTTCAAAACCCTCTTCTCTTGTCCTGCTAGCCCTCTGCTGTGCCTCTTCTTGCTTTTGCATCTGCCCTGGTGGTGCCAGCCCTCCAAGTGGATTTGCCGGCTGCACGCTGCCGCGTAGGGATGCTCGTAGGTCCGAGTGCATGCTCCCGCTGCTGGGACTGCGGACGCCGCTGGCAGCACTTGTGGCAGGTCCTTCTGTCTCTGCTTTTGGGCGGCCTGAATTTAAGATAAACTTCCCTAATTTTCCTTTGGGAAATTCAGCGAGCAGTCTCAGGTTTCCTTTTGCTGGTTGCTTTGCCTTCTCAGGCTTGAGTGGATCATGGTAGTAAATGGAGGGTGCTGTGTTGAAGCTCTCAGGTTGGCTATTTCCATGATAGATGCGTACCAAAACTCGCCTGCCGTCATTTTGGCTTAGTCACGGGGTTGTCTCCTGCCTCGGGAGTTTTCAGGGATGCGCGTGGCTGGCTGTGACACGCGCGATAGGAATGGTGCTGGGCGAGAGCTTTGCCTCGCTCTGCTCTAAACATAGCTTGTGAGATAAACACCTTCTGGGGATTATGCAAAGCTTAGGAAAGATTTCGGCTTTCTTCCTCTTCCCGTTGCTCGTATCTGCTTGATCCAAATTATCTCGCAGGATCAGGTGTGTGGGAAAACGTCGCTTGGTTTCCGTGTTATCTTGTACTGTCGAGTCTGATGTTTACTAAAATATGCAAAAGCTTCCCATTGTCTCAGGTCACCAAAGCTCCCTCGAGCTGTGTTTCATCGAATGGGTGGCACCGAGGGAAAGAGTTGCGTGCAAAGCTCTGGAGCTGCCGGTGTGTCCTCCTTGCAGAGCTTTGCAAGGGACGCAGCCTCTAGCGGCAGATTGCAACACATGGCTGGTCCTGGGCATGATTTTCCAACAAAGCCTGCACTTTTTTTGGTGAAACGGATGCTGTGAAGGGAGGGGTGTTGTATCCAAGAGGTTAAAGCCTCGGGGAGGAAGCCTTGGGGAGTTTGCAGCCTTTGGGTGCGTGCAGAAAGAGGGTGCAGGGTCTATGTTAGACTCTGCGTACAAATCCAGGCTGCTGCCTTTCCCGTGGGGCTCAACACGTTTTACTGCCTGTGTGCGCAGCCTGTGTGAAGACCCATGTGCCCGTTGCTGTGGCTGTCGGCTGTGACTCGGGTGGCCACCAATGCCCGGGAAGCCCCTCCTGGAGGGACAGGCAGGAGCGTGCTGGCAGGGAGGCACGTGTCTCCCGAAAGTGGGGAGTTTGCTGGAGATGGCAGCCATGCAGCTGCAGGGAGGGAGGATGCGCAGATGGGGTCTGGAGGGAGAAGACCTGCTTGGCCTCCCCTGGGCTCACCCACTGCTGATCCCCGAGTAATTCAAAAGCAGGCCCTTCTCTTTAGGGGAGACATCTTCCTGCAGGAAGATAGGTGCTGTTGGGGAGAGTGGGCAGGATCCAGCTGGAGCCAGGCTGTGTTTCTGGGGAAGCAGCTCTTCTTTGACACCAAGGCTTGGAAAAATCAGCAGGGAGAAATGCCAGAACCTGGGGATGAACTGGTACTTGTTCTGGTGGTGTGTCTATTCTGGGTAGGTAAATAAGTGGTGGGGACGGGTCCCTCCTGTGCCCTGGCCATGCCCTCTGTGGGAGCACACCACCGTTATTCAATTCAGTCGGCTGTGAATCCTGCACTGTCTCATGTGCCATTCATGCTTTTCCCGCCGCCACCCCAAAAAAAGGCAGTTCTGCTGAAAATACACGGGGCCGTGACCTGCAGAAGCAGGGCTTTGGCTTCGGGCTCCCGTCGCCTCCGGGCAGAGCAGCCACCAGCCTGGTGTCCCCTGGGTGTGTGAGGACAGGGGGGCGGCAGGGCTGGGAGCTCTGAACCCACAGAGCCAGGTTTTTATTTTAATTCTAGTTGAAGCATCATGGAGCTTGCATCCGATTAATTATAACAATCATAGAGAGAGCACAGTGCTTTGCTCCTGCCCTCTTCCTTGTGCTGCTTTCTCCTAGCATAACGGTGGGTGCTGGAAAATATCATGTTGGACTTGATAAATATTTAGCTGTGCTTCAGCGATCCATGCTCCTATTCAGTGGATAATGCTTCTCCCTGAAGGCTGGTGCTTTTATTTTCCAGCTCGGGGATGCAGTCCAGGACTGAGCCGGAGTTTGCTCCCCCCCCCCCCCCCCCGTTTGCAAAGGTGGTCGTTGCTGGAGGAAGGTGCGATGTGCTTTGTAGAGCTTCCCTTTGGGTGCCTGGGAGTGGGTGCAGGTTTCTGGTCCTGGTGATTTTGTGACCTGAGAAGCCACTGCTGCGGACGTGGGGCTCTGTGGGTTTTTGGACGGAAGATGGTTTTTACTGGTGTTAATAAGGCACTGCCCGGGCAGGCTGTTTGCTGGGGAAAGAGCTGGGAGAGGAACTTACGTTGGCTGGGGAGGTGATTTTACTCTACCAACAAAAAGTTTGGGGTTTTACTGGCGTGACTCAAGACTGCTTGTGGGTACGTGTGGAGCTAGGTCTACCTGCTGCCTCTTTTGCTGACAAAACTCTGTAGCGCAGGTCGAGTGTTAGCCAGGGATTTTGAGTGAGGGAGAAAGCAGAGAGGATTTTTTATGGTAGAAACTGGAAGTTTCTGTTCTTCCAGAGCCCCTTGTCTGTGTGGGGATGCCGCTGCACTGCTTTCGTGGCGGCATTGTGAGTATAAATGTTCGTTGCCCCAAGGAATACCATAATTACTGGGCACTACCGTAGCTATCTCAGATATCACGGTAGCATCTTGTGGCACCAGCTGGCCTTGGTTTGCAGTGGGTCCAAGTCTCTGCTCCCTTTTCTGGAGCTGGGACAAGGGCTCCCTGCCTGCACCTTTCTCTTGCAGCTGCTTCTCTGTCCAGCAAAAGGCTGGAGCAGAGTTGCTGCCTGTGCAGGATGCAGTGGGTTACGGTGAGGCTAAGGGGAAGGGCAGGATTTGTGGGTCTCGTGGTCCCAGCGGGTAGGGGAGGGAGGGAATTGCTGCCTAATACTGGGCAAGGTTCTGGACCTGCAGTGGGGGGGAGGTGGACACTCTCCAGCATCCTTTCCCCCACTAATCCTGTGCTGCGTTGTCCATATGGCTTAATTAATCCACGGGCGTAATACTGCAGGGCTCCTTTGTGCACTCTCTGCTCTATCGACCTGTTGCAAGAGAAGATGGACAGCACTTTGGAAGAGCATGTCCCTTTCAAGCCCCGGAGGCGGGTGGGCTTTTCTGTGTGGTGCGATTGCCCTTGTGTGCTGCTGGATCTAACGTAGCGGGGAATGGGGAATCACTTGAATCATGGGCATTAAGGTCAGAAGGGATGATGGTGAGCATTGTGCCTGGCTGGAGGTCAGGGCGTTGCTTCCAGGAATTACTGCAGCCGGTCCAACAGCTTTTGGGTGAATTAAGCCAGATTGTGTAAAGAGACACCCGATCTTATTTTTAGAGACGTCTAGTGCTGGAGTTGGGTTTCTCCAAAATGTGAGTGTTGTGACCTTGGGGAGCTGTTTGGTGCACTGGGGTGTGGTGCAGCGGGATGTCTCTGCCCTGCCCCTGGCTCCCTCCAGTCCCTGGCAGCGATGGCTTCATAGCCCCGCTCGCCGGGAAGCGAGGGAAGGAGAAGCGTGAAGGCGATGGCCTGGCTGTTACCTCCTCCTCTGGGTGCTGGCAGAGTGCAGGAGGGGCTGGGGAGGCTCTGGCACCCACCGGCCTGCCGCAGCCTCCGTCCTCCTGCCTGCACGGTGCTCTGGGAGGTCGCTGCTGAACTAGGTCTGTCGCATGCTCTAAGCCTTAATTTCGTAATTTCAAGTGAAATGCTTATATTTTTTTTCAAAAAGGTAAATTTCCATTAAAAACATAACTTGAGTGGAAGAGGAGGCAGGATGAGGAGGAGACAAAACTTACCAGAAGTTGTTTGTAGAGCATCCACCCTTCCTCCCCCCACACCACCATTACCACCAAAGAAAAATCTAGTTTTGGAAAGGAAGAAACCTCCAGAGTGCTCAATACAAGTAATTTCCCATCAGAGGCTGCTAACCTTAGCTGTGGTTTGGCACTGGCATCAGCCTAACTGCTTGTATCCGATGAGCCTCTCCAAGGATGACGGTGGTGCCTGGACCCTCTCCTCCCCGGGAGCTGCACGTGGGGCACCAAGTGTCCCTTGTTGCGGGGCGTTTGTACCTTGCTTGTCTCATCTTCTGCCTCGATAGTGCCTGTTGTATCTTTTAGGAAACTTAAAAGCAGCTTTTAATGATTGTATTTCATTCCCATAAGGGTCTTGGAGATTTCCAATAAGGAATGCATAAAACCCTGCAGCTGGGATCAGGTCCTGCCGCCATCTCTTTGGCGGCGCCGAGAGCCGTGTCCTTATCGTCTGCCGGTGACGGGTGTGGGTGGGACCAGCGGTGAAATGACCTGTGGTGCAGGGCAGAGGGACAGGAGGGGAAGAAGCTCGTCTGCAGGGCTTGGCAGGTGACAGTCATGTGTCTGACAGATCATAAACACGCAGGGCTGGTTATGTGGACGGGCAGGGGGTGGTTTTGGGGAGGATGACGAGGTTATCTAGGGAGTGTCAGCTTGTCTGGGCTTGCAGGCCAGTTAGATATTGCTTTGTGGTGTGTGTATATAAATTCGCTCCAAATCTCGCAGGGACGGCTGACGAAGCAGCCTTCCTGTGCTGCGGGAGTAGGCTATGGTGGGTCCGGTGCCATGCAGCCCTGGCCGTCTTTACTGGTGTTAATGGCAGCCCTTTGAGGTGGCAGCATCCTGACCTGGCTTGCTGGAGGGCATTTGCCATCCATCTCAAAGCAGCCGGAGCAGATGTCCTCTCCTGCTGCATGCATCTCTCCCTGCAGGAGAGTGTTTCCCATTAGAGGTAGTGAAGAGCAAACACACCGCGTGGTGGGGGTATTTTTTGTTGTAGAATGGAGATCTTGGTTTACTTGGTGTCGGAGTGACAAAGTTGAGGCTTGAGAGGGAGACGATGGAGCAGCAGAGTGTGCAGCCCTGAGGACCGGCAAGAATGGTCCCTCTGAGTCAGTCCTGAACGTGTGCCCCACGGTGCAGGGGGGTGTGTTGTCCTGAAGGACGTCTTTGCAGCTTGTCACTAAAATGACGTGGCTCTTTTTCTGAGAGCCAGATGTGCTCACCATCAAGGCTTTTTAAGAAAGCTGCTCTGCATAGTTGAAAATCCCCTGCTGCTGTGCACTGCTTGGTTTCTCTCCTGACGTGTTGCCAAGTTGCATCTCAGCCAAAGATGAAATGATCTTCTGCTGATACATTGCTTTGGCTGTTCTTTGTCATCTTCCAAGCACCTTTGAAAGGTGCTCGGGGGGTAGGTGGCAGGCCCAGCCCCACGTGCCTGTTTGTAAAACCCCGTGCTTGCACCCAGAAAATCCCTGCCGGCACAGGGCAGGGCAGCGCAAGGCATTTTTGTGCATGTGCACGTGTTCTCAGCTGGCTTTCAAGGTTTCCCTGGTCCCCCCGCAACTAAAATCAACTACCCTGTGCCGAATCCATACCCGGCTTGCCCGTGATGCTCCCTGCTAACCGCCATCCCCATCGGTGGGAGCTTGGTGGTCAGAGGACCCAAAGGATGTAGCGGCGCAGAAAGGAGGATGCAGGTGCTGGGAGGGTGGGAGGTGGGTGGTGATGCTGCCAGGGGACCGGCACAGACCTGCCTCTGTTCTGCGCTCTGGCTTTCTCTCTTTGACAGCACCCATTTGCCTTAAGACTGGAAGCAGCCCCACGCTGCCTTAAGGCTGCCAAAAAAGGAGGTGGTGGTGGGCGTTTTATATCTGCTGCTTCTACAGCCCCCTGTGTTAACTCTTCCTTAGCATCTGCAGCCCATTTCCTCCAGGCTTTTGGTTGTTTCCTGCGATTCCTTGGCTGTGAGCATCACTTGCCTTGAGCATCAGTGGTGAGCACCAGGTGCCAGAGGTGGGCTGGCACCAGGCAGGGCTGGGGTCGTCCTCTGAGCCAAGGATATCTGCGGGGCTGTGCCCTGGCCAGGCTGCCTCTTGTGCTCTGCAGACTCTGCTCTCTTGCCCAAGAGAAGCTTTTCGTAAGTATTAATTATGCCTGCCCCTGCCTGGCTTGGTGATGAGAGTAAAGCAGAGGTTGGAGGAGGTGCCTCTAGAAATCGCCAGTCAGAAATTGTGGGTGAATATTAGTTGAAATTCTTATCAGCCTTGCATGTGCTTTGCTAAGGTGCTAGGAAACAATTCGGCTTTTCCTCCAGCTGCTCTCCTGTACGTGTGGTTTCCTTTTCTGTGTACATGCCAGGTTGCTGCAAGAGTTTACCCTTAATTTTGGATCCAGAAAGAATTTCTTGTTCGGTAACTGTGGATTTCCCCGTGGGGTTTTACAGTCGCAGTTCAGCGAGGGAAACCGTGTGTAACCGTTGCAGGGAAGGGACCCAGTGTGCGTTTCCCTTTATCTCAAACAGGTTTGACGTTTCACACGTCTCCTTCCAGCTCCTCTACTTGCTATTTCACACGCTGCCCTGCAGAGCACTGCTCCTTCCCCCAAAACATTGATGCAATGCTCGCTCTTTGGGGGTAAAGGGGATTTAAAAAAAATTATTATTTCTTATTTAAATAGAAATGGTTCTTGGAAGCCCTAAGCGTGCCCCATGAGAAGCTGCAGGCTGAACTGCACTGAGTCACAGCCTGCAAGCTTGTGAGCCGGGACATGAGCCGGATGCGTTGGGACCAGCCCATCTGCGGAGACCTCTGGCTTCCTGGGACAGAGTGACGGCTCTGTAATCCGGCTTTACTCGGAAAAGTCTGCAACACTGACTTCCCCTGAACATCGGAAAAATTGCAGTGCAATAGGTGGATTCGAGAGAGGCAGGCGAGGAGTGAAAAAAGGGGAGGAAAAAAATAAAGCCAAGCCAGAGGGAAGCAGCGGAGCGAGGCTGTGCCCTTCCTGCCGGCAGCCACGTGGGACCGTGGTGGCGAAACGCCACTGAGCTGTGGGCACGTTTCCTGCAGAGCCCCTGCCTTTCCCAGACACGAATCAAAGCTGCCCTGTGGGTACCAGGCAAGTCCGCTGCAAAATAGGTGTTTTCCCCATGCAGAGCTGTTGCAGCCTCAGATAAGAGCCCGCAGCGGGGAGGCAGGACGGGACAGTGCAGGGTGATGCTGGGCAGCGGGGCTGGCAGCAGCTTTCAGTGTGCTGGTGGTCCAGCCTTTCATTGGGGACGGATTTTTAAGCTTTGCAGCAGGGAGTTTGGAGGAGCAAAGGAGAAATGTTTGCAGGTGACTTCTGCAAAACGTGGAGCTTAGCAAGTGTGTGGTGCTTCTCTTTATATGTATCTCTGTATCTCTCTCTCTCTCCTCCTCCACCTTACTTTATAAGATAGGTATATAGATATATCTAACTTCCTAAACCGATAAGCAGAAGGAGCTGATCTTGTGGATGTGGGACATGCTCTGGGGATGTGGACATGTATCTGTCCTCTGGGCCAGAGGAACAGCAACGGAAGAGCAAGAGGTATGGTGGTGCGGGTCAGAGGGATGGTGTGGTTAATGCCAGGAAAAGAGGCTGCAGGTCCGGCTGGCGGCAGCTGAGCTCTCCTGGGGTTTCAGGAGCCAGCTCCCTCCTTGCTACATCAGCCCTTTCTCCCAGCCCCTGTTGCAAGCAGGTCATGGGGACCAAACGGGTCACCTGCTGCCTCTCTTGACTTGGGAGCATTGTTAGTGGTTAAGATTGAAGCTTTTCAGCTGGGTGCTGAGGTTTGTGTGTGGTAACAGGCTTTACATGGAGATAAGGATGAGCTGCGGCCTGAGGGGAATTGGACAGTGTCCATATTCCCTGGCTGCTCTCAGCCTGTGGTTTTCCTTTGTCTTGTCTGAGCTCAGGGAGGCCTCCTGCCTCCCCCATCACCTTGTGATGGGGTGGATTTTTCTCTCGGAAAAACTCAGTGGAGAAACTGGGGGCTCCAACTGGCTGTGTCTGCTTTGCACCAGCTCTCTCGTGTGATGAGCGCATTTCATTTGTGTCTTCTGCTTGGTTCCCCGGAGCAGGGAGGGGACAGGGTGAGAGAGGCAGGGAAAAGGGATGGCACCAAAGATGCACCAAAAAGAGCAAAGAATTGGTGTGGGATAGCAGGAGACATAGGGAAGTGTACTGCAGCGCTCGCCTGCTGCTTTCCGTAAGCCGCTGGATCAGCACCCTGCTCCGAAAGAAATAATAGAAGGTTTTCCGTGCTCCTCCACCCTGGAGATGCGGTGCCGGGCCACCGCTGGAGATCGGAGGTTTTCCTCTGAAGATGCGCAGGCTTCGTCTTCCCGAGCCACGGTGGCATCCCTGGAGCATCCTGGGATGGTGGAGAAGCTCCTCTCTCCTGAGCCGTGCCTGGGCGATCCCTGGGTTCCTCTGTCTCAGCTGGGGAGAGCGTCTTGGCATGGATGTAATTGGGGAAAAACACGGTAAAAATAGCAGATGAGTTTGTTGGGTCTGTTAGGCATAAATGTGTGTGTTGGTTCAGGCAGGCAGAGTGTAGAGTTGGTCCTGCCTGTGCTGTGCTGCGGCTGGCCACGATGGACAGACCTGTTCTGACTCCTGGATCCCCCCAGCTGAGTTTGCGACATTTGTGGTGAGATAACAGACCTAAAGCATGTGAACTGTGCACGCTTGGTCCCGCGTCACCGGGAAGCAAGAAACAACAGGCTGCAGGATGTCCCCCTCCAGGTCCCGGAGGGTAACGTCACCGCGAACCATCGGAGCAGCTGCCTGCCCCGTTCTCCAGCGCAGATGCTGGTCTCGAGAAAGTCCTGCCTGAAGCCTCCGGGCCAGGGAAGCACCTGGGTTGGTCTCTTGTTTCTGCCTCTCTCCCGGAGCAAGCGGCTGCGGACATTGAGGCCTTCCTTTTTTTCTCCCTCCATAAATTCTGTTTTCAGAGCAGGTGCCTCCTCTGTCTTACATCATTTGCAGAGATTAAGTCACTCTATCCCTGCCCAAAATAAATTGGAGGGATGATGGTAGAAAGCTATTTTTTTTTTTTTTTAATTTAAGTATTGCATTAGAAGCAGATAGGGAATACTTTGCTCTCTTGCCAAGTTTACAGAGTTTTGGGGACACCTGGAAGTACTTGAATTGCACCAGTTTGGATAGGAGGAGAGTATTTGTTGACTCTGGAGTTGAGTTACAGCTGACAATTAAAAAGTCAAATGATTCTTTTCCTTTCCCAGAAAGAAGAAAAAACTAACTGTGTGCTTCCTGTCAAGCTGATCTATTCCAAAAATGATTTGAGTTTTCTCTTCCATCAGGAAGCTGTCACCAGCCGGTCACATCAAATTCCAAACAGGCTTTATTTTTTCATGGTTTCGCCTATGGGCTGAGAAATCAAAGGGAGGAGTGTTGCTCTGGGGAGGGCTGGGTACCTGCTGGCCGGGAGATGGGCGCAGGTGACAGTGGCTCTGCCTCTTCCTTTTTCTCTGCTTTTTTTTTTTTTTTTTTTTTAGCATGCTCTTTGCTTCTCTCTAAGCACCGTCTCCTTTGCCTTCTCCTAACAATTAAGGCGTTGGGGCTGGGATTGCTTCCAGACCTTTGTCTTGTGGTGGCACGCCAGCGTCTGCAGCTGAGCCGGTGCAGCCCGTGCTGGTCCCACGAGATGTCTTGTAGCCGTGGGTTTCACACTGGCCGTGCACGCTGTGGGCTGGTTGGACTTGTGGACTGCCCAGCTCCGTGGTTCCCGACAAGCTGTGGGTTGGGTTAATTACCCATCTCAAGCGTTTTCCCACCTTCGGTGGGTCCATGTGGCATTGCACTGCAGCTGAGCTTTGAGGAGGTGCTGCCTCTGCCGCTGCTTTTTTTGGGAGAAAACCCAGTTGGAACAATGGATGCAAAGGAGGCAGTCTCCAGCCCCGCAGAGGATGCTTTGCCTGCACCCCGGCTCAGCGTCTGCTCCAAAGAGGTGCCCCTGTGACCATAACCGCCTTCACACTGGGGTTTTGCACAAGCTCTGGTGCAAAGCAGCATGACTCTTGGCATGTATGTAGCGTGTCCTGTAATGGCATAGTGCAAATGCCAGCTAGCTGGTGCTTTTAAGCTTCCTAAAGAGACTCTGGTCTCTGCTCATGTGGGTTTCTTGGAGGGGAGCCTGTGTGCTCCATTGTCACAGGGCTGCAGGATAGCAAGCTGCCACCTGGGAACAAATCACAAAATCAAACGTTTTTTCCAGCCCTTGGGGTTATGCAGGTAACCTAAAAATACAGCTGGAATGTAACTGGGTGGTGACATCCTCCCGGAGCTGCCGGCAGAGCCGGCGCGGCTCGCGGTGGCGTTATCTGGCCGGTGCACGGAGGCCGGGTGTGGCTCCGAGCCCCAGAGGTGGCAGCACAAATGTCAGCCTCTGGCTGTTGGTAGCTTTGGCTAACGTGCCCGTCCCCAAATCCCTCGCTGGGTACCAGGAGGTCGCACCCTTCTCCCTTGCATCTATCTCCCCCTCACCCAGCCCTGGTGGCACCGTCAGTGTGACATCCCGCTCTGCCAGAGGAGACGAGCCCTGTGTGGTATCGGTGACTGATTGTTCCCAAGGGGAACGTCCGAGGGGATGAGAAAGATGACCCTGTTACCTTTCCAATCGGATTCGGTTCAAATGCTTTGTTTAAAAATAGAACTGCCGCAGAGTTTCCAGACTGTGGGTCCCGTGCATGGCTCAGGCACGCGGGGCTTTCCCATGGGACGTGCACCTCGTACGTGGAAAGGCAAGTGCATCCCGGGCTTGGGACAGTGGCTGTGTTACAGCCTTGGTCAGGGAAACTGCTGCGATTCCTGGTCGGACAGCGAGGTGCAGTGGGCATCGGGCAACACGGCGCTGGGACGGCGTGGCCGGCTGGTGTGTGGGCTTTTCTCTGATCAGCAGGAAAGGGGTATTCTGTGAAAATCACACCCCCCCCAGTTAGGCAGTAACTCTTCTTTCAGGGCAGGTGAAACGATTTAATTTTTTTCTCAACCCCAAACACACACCTATAAAAAGCTCCTTGCTGACCCTAAATGGGGCATTCCTTTTTTGCCGCTTTCATCAAAGTGGCTCTTCCCCGGTCCCCGGCTGCAATGGTGACCCAGCCTTAACCAAACCAGCCTCGGGAGATGCTGCCTTTCCGCAGGGGAATGGTAGGGAGAGGGGCCCGGAATTGGTAGGGCACTGTTTGAGTTCATTGCTGTTTTTAAGGGTGTGCTCTTCCACTTATTCAAGCGGCCCACTGGCAGGAGGCTGCTGGGAGCGATGGGAGCATGGCTGCCATCCCACCGGACCCGCGCCTTGTCCCTGGCTCTGCCCCAGCGTACCTGGACCTGCAGCAAGTGCCTTGACTTCTCCCTGTCGCAGGATTTGCTCCCCCGGCTTCCCTCAGCAGTTACGGGGTGATGTCCCAGCCCAGAGGCGTGGGGAGGCTTCCTTAACACCAGCAAAACACCCGATGCCTTTTGTTCGTCTGGGATTACCTGTAGTGTATAAAGAGCTGGATGATTAATGTCAAATGGTGTGCGTCTTTCAAGGCTGGGCAATTCCTACCATGTCGGCAAACTTTAGAAAGAGCTGCCAACGGTGAGACTTGAAAGGATACTTGGGCTTGGTTTTGGTTTTTTGGTGGTTTTTTTCCTCTTTTTGTTTGGGTTTTTTTTTTTTTTGGATGCTTTTGAGATGTCAGGACGCTCTGCTTTACACTGCCCCTGCTCCTTGGGCACTGAAACCTGACAGGACTAATTCAAAAGAAATCGTGTTTCCCGTCCCACCTGCTGGGTTAGGGACTTTCTGCTCCAAAGCAGCACTGACTTTGTGGGTGTCTGCAAAGATGCTTGGAGTGTCTTATGTCTGGGTCAGGGAATTAGCCATCAAGCCAGAGAGTTAATGACAGGAGGACAACGCAGCATCGTTCTCCCCAGGAGTGCTGGGGACGGGTGCCGGTGGCTCTTGGTGCTGTCTGCGATAGCAGCTCCTGCGTCAGCATCCTTTATGTGCTGATGATCTGTGCCTGAAACTATACCCTGAGATTGGAAATACGCCTGAGAAAATATCTTCCGCAGTCCTTCTGGGGCTTATATAAACACTATTTAAAATTAGAGTCACTCATTATGTTGGTATGTGCGTTTACCTTGACCTCTGACTTTTCTGCCTGCAAATGTGTATGGCCTGGCACAGCCTACAAGTTAGGGAATAGCTCGGGAGTGAACCAGAGGCATTATTTTCTGTAATTAGTTTAAGGTAAAGAAGCTGGTGCAGTATCCCCCCTCCAGGCTGACAGGGAAATCGAAAACAAAACTGCAGCCTGTCAAAGCCGAGTCTGGCTTTGATCACGAACATCAGTGCTGGCTTCTACTGGGCTGGTTTTGAGGGAAAGGAGAAGAGCAGCGATACTTTGCCACGGCTTTTCTTGCACATGTTTGCAGAGAAATGAATGATATTTTTTTTTTTTTTTTCCCCCACGCCTTCATCTCTCTCCCTTGCTATTTACTAGCTAAATCCATGCAGCAATTTATATTTTGCCACCAGAGATGCCGTCTCGGTTGTCACCCTGGAATAGCTGCTGAGCTCTGTGCCGGAATTGTCATGGAACAATATTTCTACTATTTGTTGTGGTAATAGTTGTTAGTGGCAAAGCAATTAGTGTGTCACCTGCAGCACAAAGAAATGTGACCTCTTTCTATCCTGGCACCCTCTCAGTGCCCGAACCAGCGAGCGTGGGCTTCCCTCTGCTCTGATGACTGGCTGATGCTGGGTGGCAGCAGGGCCATCCTCGAGCAAGGCTCGCTCTGGTGGGATGCCTGGGAAGGGGGATGGAGGAGGCAGGAGCGGGCTCTGCCTCTCTGCCTGCAGGCTGGGTTTGAATGATTTAATTTGTCGGAAGAAAACGCGTCCCACGGGGATGCACTGTAGCAATCCAGTGCTTCAATGGCTCCCGGAGCTGGAGCTGGCTCCCCCCCAGTTTCCTGTTGACGTCATCTGCTATTTCGCTGCTGCAGTTTTTACAACTGTTGAGCTTTCAAGGGTAATCGGAGCAGAGACCGGCCAACCTCAGCAGCTGCCGATGAGGGAACACGGCACTACCTTCCCTGTCTCCCGCCGCTTGCCTTTGCTGCTGCTCCCAAGCTCACACACCCCTGGGAGCCAGGGACGCTGGGCGAGGAGAGCTGCGTGAAGCTGGCGAGTGCTTTGGGCCATGCATTCCCACTGAAAATAATCATCGGTGGTTGCAAGAAGTGCCGTGTGCTGGATCCTGTGGGATTTTTTTCCCCTCCCTCCTCTAGCCCGCCCCCATCCCTCTCTTCTGCCAGGCGTGCCGGCACTGCTCTTCATTTCTGGGAAACCATGGACAAGAAGGAAGGTAGATGTTGCAATTTCCAAAACACGTGGTGGGGGAGAGCAAAGGGCTGATTCTGGTGCTAAAAGGCACCGTGTAACTTTTTTGGGTCAATCCATGTGGTTTTACTTCTTTCTCCTTGCTTGGGCGGGGGGTTGGTGTTTGCAGCTGGGGATCTATTTTTAAAGCACTGGAAACTTGCATGTTTTGTGTGGGGTTGAAACACTGGCATCTTAATTGTAAAAAAAAAAAAAAAAAAAAAAAAAAAGTAAAATCTAGCATGGCTAAAGGAAAATATTCGGAGGGTAAAGCTAGCTCCTGGCTCCAGTTTTGGTTGCATTCCCAGGACGCAGGGTTTTCCAGCAGCTCTTGCATGGTCGTCCCCTGATAAAAAGCCTGTTGCATCGGAAAGGCGGGTGTGCACGGTGGCCCCAGCAGTCAGGAGCTCTGATTCAGCGCAGGCTGGCACGTTGTTTTGGGGCTGCAAGGGGCTTTTTCTGAAGCGTGTTTTTTTCCTTCTCCTCACTTGCTTTTTTTGCAGAAGTGGCAAGCGTGGGGCAGCAATGACCTGCAAGAGCCCCTCTCTGCAGTGGGACCTTGGCAGGCTGATGAGTGACGGCTTTCGGCAGGTTGAGAGCCCTTTTTCCACTTCCACAGATAGCTTTTTTTCCACTCTCAACAGTGGAAAATAGCACAAAGTGTGCCTGTGAGGAGCTGGCTCTCATGACCAAAGCCATCAAATTCCCGTCTGCTTTGCACCTTGTCTCTAATTTCTTTCTTTTTTTTTCTTGATCTTTTTTTGTTCCAGCTCTTTCTTTGCAGCAGGGCTGGGACACACCCTCCAGCCTTCTGCCCCATCCATGGCACTTGACTCTCCTCCTTGGATAGAGGAGAACCGGGATGCATCCCAAACATTTTCGCCAGCACTAACAAAGCAGCGCAGCTCTGGAAGCAGCCTCCCATGCTGCAGCCATCCCCAGGACTTCACCTGGGGCTGGAACCAGAGCCCTGGGGAGGCAGCGGGGAGGTTTAATTTCAAAGGTCGGCTCAGGCAGATAGTTTTATTTACAGTTCTTTAGATTGTCCTGTTTGTTTCTCTCTGCCCACACCAGTGGAGTGGGAAGGATAAAGCTCCCGGGGAGAGGTGCAACTTAATAGGACTGAAGTCAATGGTGGAGACAAGGATTCGGATGTTGAATTAAGCAGTTCCAGGAAACGTCTGTGTCAGTTCTTAGCTGGTGGAGGTTATAGCATGAGAAAAAAAATTGTTAGGCTTTTTTTTTTTTCTTTAGGAGGAAATGGTTCCTTTCTTAGCATAAAGGATGCAGTTACGTGCCTGCACCATCACGTGGGTTACAATCTCATCCGCACCAGGAACTTCTGTCAGCTAATTTTCCCCTGCCCGGGTGCAAGGCGCTGTGCCGCATGCCCCCACGGCCAGCAGCCCCTTCCGCTGCCCGGAGCACCGCACCGGCAGTGCCCAGCCGTCCCGCGTGCTCAGGGCTGGCAGCAGAGCCCTGGGGCTCGCAAGGGTCACCAGGACATGTCCCCATGTTGCCTTGTCCCGCTGCTGCCTTTTTGCCCATGTGGAGGGATCTCTAGAGGGGAGCTGTGTTGCTCTGTGCTTGCAGCCACGCCTCTTGCAAGAGCCCTGGGAAATTAGCGTGTTTCCAGGATTTTGAGGTCACATAAACCGTTCTGCACATTATAGCAATTCCTCCTGCACTGACCCTACTGGGATCCCAAATGTGGGAGAGAGTGCCGAGGCCACTCTGGTGAGAAGGAGCTGACAGCCGCTGCCTGCGGGGGCTAAAAGCAAATGCTGCCCTGGGATGTACTCGGGACAGAAGGGCTTGAATTGCAAGGTCTTGTCATGCCCATCCCACTGCCTTTTTGTTCCTCGCATTTTATTCCCCCCCCTCCAGCCTTCCTCCACCCTCATTCGCCCTGAAACAGTGTGTGGGCTTTCCCTGGGGGGCTGCAGAGGCTCAGGAGCGAGGTCACCTCCCAGAGGGTGATGCAGCCAGCTCTGGGGCTTGCAGCAGGCAGCCCGGCAGCCTCCGGGTGCTTGGGGGGCGATCGCTGGGCTGTGCCCCGAGCAGGCTGTGCAGAGCTTCAGGGCAGGACTGCTGGTCTCTTTATTTTTTCTTTTTCTCCTCCCCCCCCCCTTTTTTTTTTCCGGGCTGTGCTCAAGGGGAAGCGGTGCCTGCCCACTCAACCTCTGCCCGGCCGGACCCATACTGCCGCTGTAAGCAGCAGGAGAAGCTTGCAGCAAGAAGCAAGAGTTCAGACCAGCCTGCAAGGTGTTGGAAAGCTCGTGGCAAATTTTGGGAGAGCCGTAACAGGCAAATCCAATCTCCACCTTGGCTCCCTCAGCTGCAGGGAAGCATCATGGCTGATTTTATGCCTGCAGGCATGGGCTGAGATGGGTTTTCCACTGGTGTAGGTGGCCCAGGCAGAGCCTGGGAGTGGTGGCAGAATATTTCCAGTTTAATCAGTGCTTTTTCAGGTTGGAGCTAGGAAATGCGTTTTGGGGCTAGGCATGACAAGGTGGGAAGGGGATTGTCACTGACCCTGGCAGTACGATGCTGGGAAGTGAAGGGCAGCGGTTTGGGGGTACCCCTGTTCTAGCAGAGTTCATGGGTCATGACTGATGCACAGGGATGTTAAATGGCTTTCCTGTATGGTGCAGAGGGTTTGTAATGGGGAATCTCCCCATCCCTCGCTGCCCCTCTAACCCATGCTTGCAAATCATCCTGCCTGCGAGCTTGTGCTCCACCAAAAAACGTGCCCTATTGATTCCTGAGCCCAGGCTGGGTGCTCCCAGCTCCCTCTGGCATGGCTCTTGCAGCCAGGGCTAAGGCAGGGCTGACGCCGCAGCCTGCAGGACGCCTGGCTTGGGGAGTGTGTGGACCCTGCTCCTGCTGCGTGAGTCACCATGCTGCAGCCAGCACTGCCAGGGGAGCCAGCGGCACAGAAGGCGCTTTGTGCCGGCTGCGGGATTACTATGGCAATTGGGGAGAGGGAGAGCAAACAGATTAAGCAAAATACCAGCTGGGATGGGGGGCATTTCAGGGCTTCTTGTAGAGGTAACTGCCTGGGGGGGGCTGCATGCAAACTGCTGTCTGTGTTTTGGAGCCGGTCATGGGGGAGAAACGGTCGGTGCAAGGCTCCTAGTCAGCAGCGAGCTAAATCCATCCCTCTGGATGGGATGGGATGTGTGCCCACGGTGAGCTCCTCAACTTGTCTGGGTGCAGAAGGACTCTGGGGACCCCAGTTCTTAGGTTCTGTTTTCGGCCCCCCTATGCCGAGTAGTGAGAGGCTGGGTGCGGGAAGGGGAGGCATTGCTGAACCCGTGGACGGCGTCTTTCCTTTGGTTCCGTTTTGTTTGCTCCCGTTGTTGCTCAACCAGGTATTTTGCAAAGTGTCATCAGTGGGCATGCTGGGCTATTGATAGTCTTCCTTCCAGCCCTGCTGCGTGGGTGATAGGGAGGGGAAACTTTGCAGGCTCATGAATTAGAAGCCGTGATTGCCATGACGTGGTCGTGTCTCTGGAGATGGTTTCCAGCCGAGTGGGATTGGTTTGAGGTGGAGTGGCTTGCTGGTTGGTTTCATTGAGCTGGCAGTTCACATCACTCCTGTAGCTTATGGGAGCTGCACTGGTCCCAGACCTTATGGGCCAGCTCTGATGCAGGAAAGGTGACAGATAAGATGGGGATATGGACTGATCCGTGCTGATTCCCTCAGCAGGAAGAGATGCTGCTGGTCCTGCGGTTGGGACCTTTGCGGTATTTTGCAGACTAGCTTTCACCTGCAGCCTCAGCAAGGTTTGCATTTGGGGAAGGACAGGGCTGGAAAAGTGGATTTCAGGCACCCGTCTTAGCTGAGGCATGTGGAGCTGGCGGGGGACAGGTATGGGGATGGGGGCTGTCTGTGCTGGGAGCATTCTGGACATGTATTGTCCTTCTGTCTCATTGCTGCGGGAGCTTTTGCACAGTGCTGCATCTCCTGCTGAAATCCCAGCTCTTCACCTCTCTCCTCCCTTCCCTGGCAGCCTTTGGAGTGCTGGACTTTGTCCGCACGCCTGTTCCCGGGAGCCAGGCAGGTAGGAGCCGTTTTGAAGGGCTGTCCAAGGCCACGCCGAGCTGTCAGCTCCCAGCCCGGTGCCTGGAGCACACCTTGCTGTTCGTGGTTTTTAATGCATCTTCCAGGTCTTTGCAGCCAGAAGTGCCTTTAGCTGCAAAGCACGGCTGCCCCCTTGTCTCTCTTGGGGGGATCAGGGCTTGGATACTCTCAGCTGTATCACTTCAGCCCCCATCCCAGCCCCTCATGGTCTGTTTATTTTCCCAGCAAGCTGGGGTAGGTGGGTGAGCTGTTTGCTGATGGAGGAACTGCTGGGGCTTCGGTGAGCAGCCTGGGGTCCATGGCACTGCAGGGAGCTGATTCTCAGCCCTGCGCAGGTCTCCTTTGCCTGTTGCTGCCTGCGGGCCCTCTGTGCTTGTTATCTCTTGTCCCTGTAGTTTCATCTGCAAGTGTTTTGGCCTGCCCTGGACCTGCCTGAACTCCGTTTCCCTCTGCAGTAGTGGGTTATGTTATCTCAGTGCTGTTTGGAGTTGGGGAGGAGTGGGAAGAAAGCACCCTCTCGCCAGCTGCTCCTCGTGGGGTCATGCCTTGTCTGGTGGCGTCTCGGCCTCTGCAAGCCTGGGTTTGCGGCCAGTTCACTACTGGCTCTTATAGTCAGCTCCTATCTGACTTTGCCCTGGTTTCCCTTCGTTTTGTGTGGGGTGTCCCCTCTCCTGCTGGGACTAACTCCTTGGTTTTGCTTGAGGTCTGATGGCTGTCACCCTCCATGCCAGATCTGACCCGGGCTGCAGAATGGGTCTGGCTCTTCCCAAGAAGGCCTGGGTGGAGGCCAGGCGGCTGCCGGGCAAGGAGGAGCCAGACGGGGAGCGTTTTTCGGGTGCCCTGTGCATCACTAATGGCATGGGGACCTCTTGTGGCTGGAGAAATGGGGACCAGGCCAGGCTTTGCTGGGCTGGGCTCTGGTAGCCCGTCTGCCTCCCTCTGCCTGCAGCGCAGCCGGGAGGGCTTGCCTTGGGCCATGTGTGGGACCGTGAGGGATACAGGGTTGGTACCCGGCGGGTCTGGAGCACGAAGGCTGAGCTGGTGTCTCTCTTCTCTCTTTCAGATTCCAAAGGATCCTTGGAGCCGCACAAACCGGGTAAGTGCCCAGCAGAAATCGCAGCTTTAACCCATCTCCTGAACATCAGCAATTAAAATCCCCAAGAAGAGGGGCCTGATAATGGCTGTGAAGGGTAAAGAGCGCTTTTGGGGTGCCTGAGGGGCACTGCAAGGCAGTGCTTGGCTGTGAGACTTGGAAAATGGTCTCTGTCAGTGCAGCCCTGGGTATTTCTGCAGGAAAGTGCTCAACAGGGACATTGAGAACCACTTGTGCTTCTGGCTCTTGCCTGAAATTTTGGGCAAATGGTCATGAGCACTGTGACCTTTCTGTCATCTTGCTGTAGCTGCACAGATCCAGGCCCTGCCTCCCCTACCTGGTGCCTGCAGGCAAGAGGATGCTTGAAGGAAGAAAAGTAAAAATGCCAGTTGCTTACATGTGCATCTTCTCTTCCAGTGAAAAGCAAGAAGAAACGGGAGCTGAGGATAACATGTGTCCCCATCAAACAGCCCGTTGCCAACACAACGTAAGTGCGTCTGCTGCTTTAAGCCAGCCAGCAGTTCTTTGGAGCTGGATTCAGCGCCATCTCAAGGGGAATGGCCCGTGAAGACTTCACAAAATCAGCATAGTTAATTTTTTTTCTCTTAAGCTCTGGCTTGTGGATGATGAGAAGGAATTACACACATATGCCGATCTGCATGCAGACATGTGCACAGCGTGTGCCTCTCTGGGAGGTGCCTGTTTGGTTTGAAATGGCTGAAAGGGAAAGGCTAGGAGACTTCTGGGAGACTCTTGTCAGTCTTTCTGCCACGGCTGTGCCGATGTCAAAGGGCAGAGACATGGTGGAGAGAGCAAATCTGCCCGAGGGAAGCAGAGGGGAAGGTGAAGAGAAGAGGTGGTGGCAGCTGGACCATGGCAGGAGCAGGGGGGTGAGGGTTAGGGGATGCTCTGCATGGCAGGGCATCCTCCCCCTGACCTGTGTGTCAGGGATAGTTTGAGTTGTTTGCAGCTCCTCGCCTTGGTGCAAGGAGGACACAGATATTTTGCGTTGTTGTGCTGCTTGATGCCGGGGGCCGGTGCACAGCAGTATCTCAGGGCACTGGAATTTCTCTCTGCCCTGTTTGCTTCTGGGGCTGATGCTTGTTATGCTGTGGGGGAGAGCCCACGGTAGTGGCGCTTGGTTTGACAAAGAGCAGACAGCTAAAATTCCTCTTCCATGGTCCTCTTCCAAAACACCTTGGGCTGCATCTCCACTGCTGAGCCTTGTTTGCTCCAGAAACCCTTTCTAGAGACCCTCCCACCTCCAGGAGAGCAGTGAAATCCCCAAAGGGGAAATATCACTACTGAAAATCCCAGGCAGATAGGGCAGATCTGCCAGAGGGGGAGCCAGGGGAACTCCCCCATTAATGCTGGGCAGCCTAGCATGCACACGCTGAGCCCTGCACGCAACAGCCACCTCCTTCTCCCACGGGTGCATCTGTCTCTGCTCCTATGGGTGTTTGAATTTCCCCTGGAGAAGGGGTCATGCCAAAGTTTGCAGGGTGCTTGCATGCCCAGAGTGTTCACGTAAAAGCTGGTGCAAGCTATCCACAACTCCTTTTCTCTGTGGTTTTCAAGCTGCAGTGCAAATATTTGCACAGTGCAAGGCTTTTGCTGTGAGCCTGAAGTACTTCCTTGAAGGTATAGATTGCTGTATTCCTCTGATTGGAATTGGGAGGCTAAACCAGTTGGGCAATCTTCACTCTTAGAAGGTCCCAGGGGATAGGGAGAGCAGAGAAGTGAGGCACGAGGGACAAAACACTTCTGTCGGCTCTAAAAGTACCGTGCTGCCCATAATGGGAAGTGGGCAGCGATGAGGAAAAAAGCCATAAAGGAAGACTTTCACCTGTGCAGTGTTGTGCAAAGTGTGACACTGAAGTACTGCCTTCCCTGCCTGCCACACTGCCTGAAACAGGCCTGCGAGTGTACATAAATGACTCACGGGTGAGGAATTACCTGTTGTTCCCTCGGCGTGTGTTTCAGGCTACGTGGCTGTCCGGTTACAACACCTGCCTGTCAAAACATGACAGCTGAGCTGCTCTGCCACAGAAACACCTTACCTTGTCGGTCTCGGTTCCTTGGGCTCCTGAGCAGGGATGGTTTCGTAGCCTGTTGGTTTGATGCATGTTTCACCTAGCTGAGTCTCTGGGGTTCTTGCTGGGTGCGTGCAGCAAGTGCCTCATGGGTGTGGGCTGAAGTGTTACTGGCACGATTAAAGCACTTGTGAGTGTTTGGAGGGGGCTGGTTTGAACCCACGACAACAAGGCACAGTGGAAAGCAGTGGCTGAAAGTACTCGAAGGAATGTGAAACCTGGCTCTGGCCAAGAGGGTTAATGAAGCTGGGCTTTCTCCTGACTCTCTCTCTTTTCTTGCAGGCCCCCGAGGAACTTGGACTCCAGAGCATTCATTACCATCGGAGATAAAGTACGTGTCAGTGTGGTTTATTTTTTGCTTGCTTCCAATTTTTGCCCCTTGTATGGGGAGTTTTATGGATCATGCCTGACAGCCTGTCAAATCAGATCCTGAGATTTCAGAGCCATCCCATGAAGAAAACAGTGCCGTCCTGGTGAAGCCTCATGGGATGCATCTTTGCAGGGATGAGACATCCCACAGCAGGACCTTCCCCTATGGAGCAATGGGGTGTCTGTGTGTATTTAGAGCAGTGACCATTGGGGAGCTGAACATGTCACCCTGCCTGCAAGAGGGCTCGTCTCTGAGCCTGTGCACTTGCTGGCTGGTCTCTCCTGCCTGCAGGCAGTCCCTGAAAGGCGGGTGGGTGTCAAAGGCTGGGTGTGCAGTTTTGTCTGTAGCGGGAGATGGCAGTGGTCCCTTGACAGCCCCACTGGCCACCTTGGTCTGAATGCACGGACCCATCCCATCTGCCCCAAATCAGTGTGGCCTCACCATGCTCTCTGGCTGCCCCAGACAAAGTCCCCTTTGTCCTGCTGACCCGCAGGGCTGTGTTACTGCTTGTGGCCCCAGAGAAGCTGGGCACAATGCTTCTCTCAGACTCTGCAAAGCCTCTTCTAGTGACCTGATGAAAAAGACTGCTAGAAATAGCCACTGTCTCTCTCTTATTTCATTCTCTTGTTATGGGCTCTCCTGGGGCTGCAGAAGGCTGTTTGCAAACGAGCTAAAAATACCATACATTGGATCAGCCCTATATCTAGCTGCTTACCTTCCAGGCTGGAAGGTGGTTTGGCTGATGGGCCTTGGTGCAAGGTTTTAGGGTTAGGGGACAGATAGGAGAGGAGAGAGGGGAGAGGAGAAGAAGCTTTGGCTGGGTCCAGGGAACAGCCCCGCTGCCTGTGCCATTTTCCGGCCATTGTGTTGTGTGTGTTAATAGCTTGGGGAGAGATGCTCTCTGTAACAGCCTGGGCATGCTTTCCTGCTCTGCCTGCACTGGTGTTTGCAGGAGGGGTCTGGTCCAGGTACTTTTGTAGCGACACAATGTGGGATGGAGGAAGAGGGCTTGGGCAGAAGGCCAGCTTTGGGTCGTGGGAGTGGATGATGACCTCGGGTCCATCAGATCCATGCAGGTGATGCCCTGTGTCGTCACTACTGACTCGAACCCCCCAGGGCACGGGGTGAGCAATGCTGGGGAGGGGAGCGCCAGCCCTCTGTTGGTGCGTTGCCTCTGTTGCTGGGCAGGGCGATGCTGGTTCCTGGAGTGTGCTGGGAACCGCCAGCTTCTGGGGAAGCCTTAGGGTAAATGGCGGGGGGGGGGGGGGGGGGGGGGGAGGGGAGGGGGGATGGGATGGGGACGACAAACAAACAACAAAAAACAATAACCTGGAACAACTGCAGAACATGTGTCCTGAAAAGCACCACCAGATCCTTCCTGGAGGCTCCTGCAGGAGCTGCAAGCCTGCACTGCTTCTCTGCCAGCTGCCCGGGGCGGCAGGGTGGGGGGTTGGATGCATCCCCATTAGCTCCGCTCTCCTCATTTCTGGATCCACCGTCCTGCCCAGGAAAGGGCCGGCACCTTCCTGTGCTGGGCAGTGCATAGCTCAGTGCTGAGCTCAAGCACGGACCTCTCTTGCTCCCTGCCTCGGCTGCCTGCCAGGCACATCTGGCTCAAATAAATGGAGCCGGGGCTGGCAGGAAGGTCCAGCGGACCTGGTCGCTGCTGGCTGTGCTGTGGCCAGCACCGAGAGGAGCTTGCTGGCCAGGAGCCCGACAGCCACATCTCCCAGCTTGGCTCCTTAATGCCAAAGGCTGTTTCCTCTCTGCTCTGGGTGTAGCTCGCAGGCACGGTATCCGGCGCTGTGCCGTGGATATTTCCCACCCTTGCTGCCTTTGTGGCTACTGGGGCAATTTGGCATCCTGGTATTATATTTTTTGTTCCCTGAGACCGGAGGAAAACTGGAGGCTGGATAAAGCCTGGCTAAAAGAAGGCCTGTGACTTATTAGGAGCAAAGAATGCAGTGTCTAAAAATAGCCCATGTCTCACTCAAACAGTTTGTGCCCTGCCCAGCAGAGCAGGCAATTACAGGGTAACATGTCTTTAGGGAAACTTGTTCGTGGGTTGCACAGGAGCTCGCTGGCTCCCTGCTGCGTGGGGCACTCGCTTGTCTGAGCACTGGCGACAGGTTTTTTGCAGCTTCAAGTGAGACTTATGTAGTTGCGCTTGCCTGAGCTCCTTTGTTGGTGCTAACTCACGTTTTAGCTTGCTGGCTGCTTTCTGATGGTGGGAGAAAGTATTGAAAGCAGGTAAAACCCATTTGAACTCCCTGATAATTAGGAATTGAGTTGCTGCATGCACCATCCTATTGAAGAGAGGCTTTCCACAGGTGGAGGTGTTATTAGACACGTAGGTGTGTTTGTGACCGATGATCTCTTGGTATGCGGGGCGAGGTGGGGGATCCCTGGCTGCGCACAGGGATTTGGAGCTGTGGCAGAGGCTCCTGACTGCTGCCTGTGTTGGCACAGGAGCTGTTAAAATCCTGCAAGTAGTTCAGCAACTGCAGAAATACCCTTGTGTGGGTAATCCCGAGCAGGCAGAAGAGGCACCAACCTTTGGTGCCCTTTCCAGTGGCAGCGTGCCCTGGCTTAAAGGATGAAAGTCCTGATCTCTAGCTGCAGAGGGGGAATTAAATGAGCCCTGGTGAGTACAGGGTGAGAGGGTTTGGGCTCTGATTCAACAGAGCAAAAAATATACACATCTTCTCTAAGTATGGTGCCTCTGGTATATATAGGAGCTGGTGGGGTTCTGTAGGTACCATCGTTTGGAAGTGCTCTGCGTGAATGAGCTGCAAGAGTTGGACCTCTGGTGATGTTCTTGGTGATAAGCGTGCCTGTGTCTGATTTCTGTCTCTGCAAGAACTTTGAGGTGGAAGCGGATGACCTGGTGGCAATTTCGGAGCTGGGCCGTGGGGCCTACGGCGTGGTGGAGAAAGTCCGGCATGCGCAGAGCGGCACCATCATGGCTGTGAAGGTGAGGACAGCTGCTTGCTGAGGGAGATGGAGGTTGGGAAATGCAGCTCCAAGGGAGGGGAGAGACTCTGCTGAACTCCACCAGTCGTACCAAATGGGGACAGACTTGTCTCAGTTTGGCAGCTTCTGGTATCCCCAGTGTGGCTTGCCTGTTGGAGGGTCTGTGCTGATACCAGCTGGACACTGTGGGGTTGATCAGCAGGCTCTGAAAGCCAGGCTTGGTGCCTGCAGTTAGTGCAAGGTTTGGATGTCAGAGTGTCTGTCCAGGCTGCTGGCCTGATCCTGCATCTGCTGACAAGCTTGCCAAGGGTTTGTCATTCATTAAGGTGCTGCCTGGAAGAGGGAATCCGGGCATCTCCTGGGGTGCTACTGGCCTCAAAATAAGCCCAAAACACTTGCCCTGGCCCCAGAACCACAGGTCCTCTGAGTCAGCCTGAGGGATAATGGTGTTATCCCACCTACATCAAACCCCTCTTCTTTCTTATTTGTCACAGAGGATTCGAGCGACTGTGAATACTCAGGAGCAGAAGAGGTTATTGATGGACTTGGACATCTCCATGAGGACCGTTGACTGCTTCTACACCGTCACCTTCTATGGAGCCCTATTCCGTGAGGTACTGAGCCGGTGGATGGCTGGTGGGCTGCACAGCACCTGGGGCCCCTGCGATTGCACCGAAGGCATTAAACTGTTCCAAACCACCTCTGCTTTCTTCAGCCCAGCTGGGCTGTTTGAGATGCTTCCATGACTTAAAGTCAAAGGCTTGCCTCCATCAGGCAGTGTTGAGTAGGTCCCATTCCTCACTTCATGGCAAGTGCCCAAGCATGTTGTCCGTGGCCTGGACTGGCTTTGGGGTAGACCCTCAAAGGGAGCCATCGCAGGTAGTTTTGGTAGTACTTGGACATCTGTGCCCATCACTATCAAGTGCAGAGCCCGTGTGCTGGTGGTGTGGCCAACAGTGGCTGTGTGGCAGGGACCTTGGCTTGCCCCATGTGGAAGGGGCGGTGTCTGTTTGTCCATCTGTCCCCACCTCTCCCTCCAGCTCTGGGGATTTCCAGGGGATTCCCTCTCAACTGCTTTCTCTCTATCTGCAGGGTGACGTGTGGATCTGCATGGAGCTCATGGACACCTCCCTAGATAAATTCTACAAGAAAGTACTGGAGAAGAAGAAAACCATCCCTGAAGACATTTTGGGGAAAATGGCTGTGTCTGTGAGTGCCTCTTGAGTTCTTATGTGGTTTTTTGTATCCCCTGAGCCCGTTGGAGGTCTCTGTTCGAGTCCACGGCATGTAGAAATGGGTGGTGTGTTTGCAGTGAAGGCTGGTGCTGCATTTGATTAACGGATACTCTTTCGCTGTGTTTGTTCCCAGATTGTACGAGCTCTGGAGCATCTGCACAGTAAACTGTCCGTAATCCATAGAGGTAGGTGCTGGATGGGGTTAGTGTGATGTGGCTGGAGATCTAGCCTTGAAATAAGTTATGTGAGGGCTCCTTCCCAGGAGATGCGTGGTGCATGCCTCTGGGATGCCTACAGTGGGGTCTAAAGGTACTTGGGACCATTGTGGACAGATCTAGATGCCCAAGGCCTATTCCTGAGATGTATCCTTCGTGCATCTGCTTGCATGATGTTGTTCTCATCCTCCTTTCCAGATGAAGAGTTGAATATAATAACTGAATTCCTCTCTACCTGTATTTTTGTGGGCATCTCTAGCTCTCCTGGAGTACAGAGATGCATCAAAGGCAATTCTTGGGGATAAAATCCCCTAGCCTTCCTGGCTGGGTAGTTTTAGCAAGGTGAGGGCTGAAGGAGACCTTGCAAATCACAGATGGGAATTGTAACGCTCAGGTCCTGTTCTTCATCCTGGCATAGGTCCTTGTGTAGTTGTGGACAGATCATGATGGGCATGAGACAGGCTGTCCTGAGAACTTGGTAGAGTTGAGCTTTTACAGCTGTGTTGGGCACGTAAATCTAAGGAGCTAGGGATTAACTCCTCAACATTTTATTTCAACCTTTTTACCTGCCTTGTTAGAGAGGAGGCCTGTTCTGCCTGGAGGCGCATGGTTATAGTTTTACTTGTGAACAACTTTTATTTCAATAAAAGACTAGTGGGGTTTTGTCTCCCTTCCCTTGTGTTAGGGCCTGCCTGCTCCCCTCCCGGGTGGGTGGGGAGTTTCCTGTCCTGTCTCAGGCTCTGTGATACCTCTGCAAAGGCCCAATCTGCTCTCTCATGTTCTCTCTCTTAGACGTGAAACCTTCCAATGTGCTGATCAACAAGGAGGGACATGTGAAAATGTGTGATTTTGGGATCAGCGGCTACTTGGTGGACTCGGTTGCAAAGACCATGGATGCTGGCTGCAAACCATACATGGCTGTAAGTGTGCTCGTGTGGGGTCAGAGCTGGCAGCCTTCATCTGCCTTCAGCCCTTACGTGAAGAGGCTGCTGCTTAGAAATCAGTCTTGGTTCACCTCTGTCCTGAGACAGAAACCACTTTAGAGTGCTCTGGGCTTCCTGACTCAGCAGAGTCCTCCAAGGACGTGATTACCCTCCCTGTAAGCCCTGCTGCCTGTGTTAATCCCGCAGCAGACTCTTCCTCTGCCACCTTCTGTTTGCAGAAGGGTAAAAGACTGGCTGGTGCTGGTTGGTGGTTGGAAGGGCTGCTCCTTGTTGGCTAGAAAATGCTGAGGCTTTTCTTGGCAGGATCATTTAATTTCATCCTCTCAAGTTGGTATGAATTTCCATTTGCCATCCGTGGCATCTCTGTGGGTAGCTTGTGCTCCTGGGGCAGGGATCATGCTGCAGGGATAGTACAAGTCTCACACAGGAGCTGGAGGGGAGAGTCTATGTGGGTTGTGTGGAGCAATCAGTGCTAGATTTAACCTCAGACCCTGCCTCCGTGGGGATGTGAGCCAGGGGAATCTACCCAACCTGAGTTTTGAGCCAGAGATTTGCTCTGTGGGGTTTGCACTGGGAAAACAAGACAGAGTTGTAATAACTTCCATTTTGCTGTTACAGCCAGAAAGAATAAACCCTGAGCTGAACCAGAAGGGCTACAACGTGAAGTCGGACGTCTGGAGCCTGGGGATCACAATGGTAACGCTGAGGGCTTGGACTGGCACCCTGCAGCCCTGGGGTTGGGATGGGGTCTGATCAGGAGGTGATCCATCTTCTGCCCCTTCTCTTTCCTCCTCTCCCTTCTTGCTGCTGGATCCTGGGGGTTACGTAAAGGCCCGTTATCCCCACGTAGTTCCCTTGTACCCCTCTGCTTGGTTTCACAGAGCTACTTGTGTACAGTGCCAGCTCCAGATAGCTCCAGTTAGCTCTAAACTATGTTGGTGTGGATGGCAGACTCCCAGGGGGCAATATCTGGATGACAGTGGGCTTAGGTAGGCATCCAAGAGCCTGGCTTTTAATTGCTCTGCAGTTCCCTATACGCTGGCTGGAGAGGTAGTCAGTGGAGCAGGATTTGCTGCGGCTGGGTCACAGCCTTCTTGCATGCACCCCCTCCCGTGTTAGCAAAGCCTTGCAGGAGGATTGGGGCGAGTTAGCCTGCGCTGCTGCAGCGAGAGGTGCTGTGCATGGTTTGCAGCAAGTCCTGCCTGCAGAGTAGCTCAGAGCAGCCAACAGGAAGGGGAAATACTTTCAGTTCCAAAATCGCAGCTGCTCAGGATGGTTTATCTACCTCCTGCAAGAAACGGATCTTGCAGAAAGCAGCTGAAATCTTCTGGCGCCAGAGGACAAAGGAAATCCCAGCTGTTGGCTCGAAGGGGATGCCGCCTGGGAATGCATCTCTCGCTTTCCAGGAGACTGTCTCTCTGCGGGTAGATTATTTTCAGGAATTTTTCCTGCACCCTGTTAGCTGTGGCTTGTTTTGGGTGCTGCATCCCTGCGTTTGTGTGTTCTGTACAGATCTCTTGGCAAATATTCTCTCTTTCCCAGCTAGTTTTGTCTGCAGTGCCAAACCCAAGCGCCTCTCCTTGATGTCCCCATGCCAGTGCAGAGCAGAACTGGGCTGGCTGGCTGGAAATGTAATCAGCTCCGGCTTTCCTCCTGAGATGCAGGAAGCTGTGGGGTGGGAGATTGCATGAATGACGAAATCTCTCAACCTTTCCAAAGTGGGATGGGAGAGGGGACCTTGCTGAATGCCTGCCAGCCTGCAGCTGAACAGAGCCCTGACCTGTTTGACTCCCTCTAATGTCTTCCTCCTGGGCTGGTTTCCTGGTTGGTTTTTTTTATTTATTTTATTTTTTTTTAATTTCTGAAGGGGTTTGATTTCAGACCGGCCAGTTTTAGGGCCATTGAGTTGCAGGGCTAATCCAGGCCTTTCCAGGCTGGTGGCTTCATTCAGTTTTCTGGCAGCAGAAGCTGAGCTCCCCAGGCCTGAGCAGGCAGGGATCCCTGGCTCTGCCCCGCATCCTTTCAGGTTTCTCATTCCTCCCGTTCCATCCCATCCTGTCCCACCCTGCCAGGCAGCTCTGGAGGTCCTGCTGCCTGTCTCGAGATGGGAGCTGACCCTTGGCATGAGGCAACTGCCCAAGAACTATGACGGGCTTTTTCCTGCTTGAGTGGATGACAGAGCAGAGGTGACTTGTAGGAAGGACCTGGTAATGGAGGTGATTTGGCAAAGATCTTCTTAAGTGATGTTGTAGCACTTGGTTTTTCTTGAGTTTGTGGATGTTTTTTCTGTCTAGCTTATACAGCACTAGTCTGAAGCCCAGAGGCTAGCTTATGGAGAGCAAAGCACTTTGGAAGCTGGTGCAGAAATGGCGTGCTGTTATTATTATCTTTTCAAATAATCCCACATATCTTTGGCGGCTTCCTGTAAATGCATTAATATGCTGAGCCAGCCTTGAAAGGAAGTATTTTTGGCCTCTGGGTCTTTGTATTTAAAAAAAAAAGTGGTATGACCCAAATTGAAAATGGTTTGTAAGGAAAGAGGTTTTTCATTTTGAATCTAGAGCTGGCTGCAGAGGCTGAGGTAGGCAGGCTATGTGGGGTTGCGCTCGTCTTGGTGTCTCATGTCGGCCTGTCTCCATTCTCAGATCGAGCTGGCCATTCTTCGCTTCCCGTACGAGTCCTGGGGGACCCCCTTCCAACAGCTCAAGCAAGTGGTGGAGGAGCCTTCGCCCCAGCTGCCCGCTGATCGCTTCTCCAAGGAGTTTGTGGACTTCACAGCACAGTGGTGAGTGTCTGGCAGGGACTGGTGGCTTCTCCCAGCCTGGCTGAAGAGGAGCTCTGATCCGTGGGGGTTGGAGCAAAGCGTGGGGCTGGGTTTGTCGTCCTTTTGGAGCCCATTTCTCCCCACCTCGCTGTACCGAGGCTGGTGCTCGGCCATGGCAGGAAGCGCTGCCCAAACTGGTATTGCTCTTGGCCTGACTCACCCAGGCTGGTTGGAAGGCACAGAGGTTTCTCTTCCCCTTTTGCAGTTGTTGCTGCTGAAATTCCGGTGGTTTCTGGCAAAGCAGCAATGAAACGAGAACGAACGCCTGGCAGCGTCTGGGTGCCTCTGGGTGAAAGCTGATTTGTGGTTTTGTGGGTACTGCATACAGCAGCTGCTCCTCTCGGGGTGTTCCTCTGCTCCCTGTGTGCTGCTTGGAGCTTCCAGGCAGGGGTGAGCCCACCGAGGCAAGGCTCGAATGAGCCTTGAGATGATCTGCCCACCGCATAGATGGTGGGAAACCATCCCTCTCCTCCCCGTTTGTTGTGGTCTGTGTGGACAAATGAGGCTGTGCAGGGCAGACTGCAGCAAGCTGCTTGGCTTGTGCTTTTTTGTGGCAAAACACCTTGAGGTGGCCTTTCCCAGTTACCTGCCTGGCTGCTTTGCTGGTAGTTTGAACCTGCGTGGCCAAGGAGGGAGAGGAATGGGTGCTGCCCATGAGAAGGATGTCATGGTTGGAAAGGGGAGATCCCTTGTGATAGACCACATGCAGCAAAAAAAAAAAAAAAAAAAAAAAAAAAAGATTTTACAGCCTTTTTCTCCCATTTTTTGTCTTCCAGCTTAAGGAAGAACCCTGCTGAGCGAATGAACTATTTAGAACTTATGGTAAGTGTGAAGCTATTTCTGCTGGTTTTTATTGCAACGCGTTTCAAAAGTCAAATGAATGGTCCAGCAGGTCCTAGGAAAATGGGACAACAGGACATGTGGGTGATTTTTTCAGGCACGGAGTGGGATGGGTGTAGTGTGTGTAAGGTGGAAGGGTGTGTTGATTTCACGGGTGTTAAGGTCAAGGTTTCTAGGTGTTTTCTTCCTCTGTCTTATCTGCTCTTGGCAAGTTTAGACCTCAAATGGTGGTAGTACAGCTGCCAAGGTGGGCTGTCCTGCTGGGGTTGAACCTAGAAATGCCAAACCTGAAAGCGCTAGTTAAACTTTAAGCTAAAGGATGGTGTCTGTGGGAGCCCGGGGAGGAGGTTGGTGTCCACTTCTCCCCCAGCACCTCGCCAGCTGCCTGACATCCCCTAGGGACTGCTCTTGGGTGTGTCTGTCCTTGGGAGTTAGCTGATGTTGTCTTTGGTCTTGTTGGCAGGAACACCCTTTCTTTACCTTGCACGACACCAAAGAGACTGACATGGCCTCCTTCGTGACAGAGATCCTCGGGGAGGACTCCTAACTCAAACCTCACGGCTTTGTGCAGTCCCCTCCATCCTGGCTTCCCCACAGAAGAGCGAATGAGGACTCGAGTTAATGGTGGTTTGCACAAATCGCACTTCCCCAACCCATGGGCATCTCTGGCCCCATCTGGCCTCGCAATCTCTTTTCTCTTTGCCCTGTAAACGAAATCCCCCAGGATGAACCTTTTGAAGCCAACAACTTTCCAACTAAGCCACGGAGACTGAAGGCTTGGGAGTTCTCCGCTGATGCCAGCGTATCCCTCCTGGGGAGAGGACTGTGCCGGTTGGCGCCTGAGCGAGGCCGGGGCAGAGGGTGCCAGAGGGCATCTCCCCTCCCTAGCAGCCTGGTGCGCAGCGCAGGGGGGTTGTGTTTCTTTGCTGCTTGGGGAAGGCAGAGAGAAAAAATGCTGCTGCACTTGCCCCAGTCTTCTCCCCTGCCTGCCCAAAGCCCCTTCCCTGGAGTCTGGTCTCGCTCACCTTCCCTTTGTGCCTGGCTCTCTGCCCTCGGGAGCCTACGTAGCTTTTTAGGGGGCTGTGGGGCTCCCTGGGCACGCCGCTGTTCACACCAGAGGATGTTTTAATGCCTGGCTCAACATCTTAATGACCCTTCGAGGCAGCACCAGACCGGGCGTCCCCCTCCCTCAATCGATACACTGCTCCCTTGGGGGGAAAAAAAAGAAAAGCATTTTTTGATGAGCCCACCTTGATGCAAGCTGCGACCCACGCTCTCCCCACATCTGCCCATAGGACTTCATCCAGCACACAGTGCTCCCTTCCCCAGACGGGCACGGGGGATGGAACGACCAGCAGGGCTCCGGGCGCTGCCTCTCTCCCTTCCAGCCCTGGGCTGGGAGGGCGCATCCTCCCCTCTGGGCATCTAACGCCTTTCGCAGCCCCTGCCTCCGCCTTCCCTGGCTCCTGGAGAAGACGTTGCTCCATCTCCCTTCCAACCTGGAGCTCATGTAAGACCTTGCACTGTGACACCCGCTTGTTTCGGAGGCCGTACTTGCACCCCTCGTGTCCCAAACTGCCTTTGAACCCTCCAGCTGCCCGCTGAGGTGTCAGTCGAGATCGAAACCCCAGTGACTCACACGGGGGCTGCCGACAGTTGTACATTTTATGTCTATATATAATGGACTTTGTAACATGTTTCCTAGATTTAATCTAACTTGCTATAAATTAAAGCCCTTCTGTGTGGGAGGAGGGAGAAGCAGTTCCTTCTCCACTAACAAATCCACTGTGAAAACCTGATGTGTTTCTCCACTCTCCCAGCCTGAGCACTCTGCAAGGAGCTACGGGAGCAAAAGGGATTTCTGTCTTCTACTGTATATGATCACAGGATAAACGCACCGGCTGTGGATTTCGTTGGGTTTTTTAATAGATTGAGTTTTCAGAGGGATTTTTTTTCTTTTCTAATACATATTTGTGTGTGTGTGCAATATATATATTATATATTTTTAAATCCATGATGAATGTGTGAATGTCTGTGGCCAGCAGATTTGGTGAAATAAATGACTAGCATTTTTTTGGCGAAATTTGGGGTGGTGGGGAAGGGGTCACTAGAAGACAGCCTGGCCTAAGACTTTAAAAAAAAAAAAAAAAAATCTATTTTTTAACTGAATCTTTTAAAAACATTTTTCCTGAAATTCATGCCCTGGAGGTCTGGATTTCAGGGTGCATTTCCAGCGTTCAGGGTCCCTCACCTAAAGAAGAATGGCTTCCCCTTAAATTCCTTGCTCCCCACTCCTGCAGCCCGGGGTTTGAAGTGGCGCTGGGCACCAGGGCTGCTTGACACCATCTATTCCCATGAGCTGCTCCTGGGGGAAGCTGTGCTGGGGCATCGTGCAGCAGCGCTTCCCCACACGCCCCGGTCACTGCTCTGATCCCCTTCCCCGAGTTGACAAATGCCAAGAAAACCAGCCCAGGCCGAGCTGGACAAACCCTTTGGTTTGACCCTGAACCCACACTCCACCTCTTTGTGTAAAAGAAGAAAGTGATTGATGGTCTCCACGTCTCCCTCCTCGGTCCCGCTCTGCAAACCACCCGACGCTCTCTGGGAGCACCAGTGCCCTTTCCCGCTCGGTTTGATGGCTTTGCAGCTGAGATGTACAATTGTTTGGTTTTGTTTTTTTGTTTTTTGTTTCTTTTTTTTTTTCATAGTTGGTTACTTTGGATTGTTTTTTGTTTTGATGTTGAGCTTTTGTTTTTTCCCTTCTCTGCTTGTTTTGACTCCTTTCCCCTTCCTTTATCTCACCCTTTTTTGGTGCTTTGGGGAATGGTGATTTTTTTGTCCTCCTGGATAAAGTCCTGATTCCCATATTTTTGGGAAAGGGAGCATCTGCCCTTTCAGACACCAGGGAGATGCCTCTGGGGTGGACTTGGGACCTGTGGATGAAGCAGAGCAGAGGCAAACACAATACCTCCATGTGGCATCTGCTCTGCTTCATTTGGCACGGGCCGTACCTGTCCCTCTTCACATCCCACACTTTCCTGCCCTGCTGTGTCCCCTCTGCCGTGGCAGGGGGAATGGCAGCCCTGGGGGGAACCAGCTTGGCTCTAAGGTGGACGAGGATTTTGCCTCGCAGCAGAAGCCCCTCCAGCCTTGTATTTTTGAGAACGGTCTGTACCCATTAAACCCAGTCATTGTTTTCAATAAAATTCACCCTGAAACCCGCTTCTTGTTGCTTCTTCTGTTACTGTTTGAGCATCAGCCTTGGTCTGGTCACACCAAGGGTGGGTCCGCAGCACCCCAGGATGGGGTCCTGCCACCATCGTGCTTTGTCCTCCTACCGTGGGGTAACGCTGGTCCCCATCCGGGGGTTGTACGAGCAGCACCCCCGCGTCCCCCCGGGAGGGCTACCGGGGCCACCCAGGACTCCGCTTCCCCCCGGCCGGGCCGGAGGGTGGGTGCCGCCGGCAGGGGCGGAGGGCAGCGGGGCGCTCGCCCCGGGGGGGGGCAGGAGGGCAGCGGGGCGCTCGCCCCGGGGGGGGCAGGAGGGCAGCGGGGCGCTCGCCCCGGGGGGGGGGCAGGAGGGCAGCGGGGCGCTCGCCCCGGGGTCCGGAGGGCGGCAGGGGCCGCCCGCGGCCGCGAGGGGGAGGCAGCGCCCGGCTCCGCTCCCGCGGGTCTGCGCCTCCGCCGGCGGCGGGACCGGCGGGGGGTTCGCCCCCTCCCCGCCCACCCCCCGCCCTGCTGGGACCCCCCGAGCACCCCCCAGGCGTCCCTCAGGGGTGCGTGGCCGGGATTAGGGCCGGGGGGGGTCCGCCACCGCCAGTGCATCGTCCCCACGGGCGGCGGAGCTGCAGGTTTAGCGGCGGGTGTGTGTTATTTCCCCCCCGCCATGCAATGGGACAGGGAGAAGGAGAATGGCTCCCTCCCCAAATATTTCCCCTGTCAGCCCCCGCCAGGCAGGATCAGGCCAGGGACACCGGGTCCCTCAAGCACCGGGAACTGGGTGGCGATGCTGTGTCCAGAGATGGGACCGAGGGGTCTCAGCGATGCTGCGGGGGAGCGGGGACCTCAGGAAAAGCCACTGGCCCACCTGCATGGCCTGGGGAACGTGCTCGGAGGGGACCTGACCTGCCGCGGGGCCAGGGCCGAGCTGGAGGGCTCTCAGTTTCAATTACCAGCTTAATAGCTACATCGAGATCCATTAAAAATGCATCAGTGCCTCTGAGGAGAGAACTTCAGGAGAAGCGGAAAATTCATCACTTTGAGTTCCCTTATTAGGAGAAATGGTGATTTTTTTCTCCCCATTTGTCTCAAATACAGGCAAAAAGAGGTTATTTCTTCCCTGTGGGTCTATCATAAGGTGTAAACAGGCAGTGCCCAAATCTGGGCGAGGAGGATGCAGCCCTCGCTGCAGAGAAGGGAAAACTCAGCACATCCAACACAGGGAGAGGACATCGGGACCATCAGGGCTGCAGCAGCTCAGCCCTCCTGAATTTAAGTGCTAGCAACTCTCCCTGCCCTTTGCTGAGCAGCATGTGTTGGGAGCACGGTCTCTCTCAGAGGGCAGACCCCCAAATGCGCTCTCCCAGTGCAGTGCGGGTGTTTGTACTGGTCATACTGGCCCTTTGCTGGGCTGGTGGGTCTCTCCAGGAGCTGCTGAGCTGGAGCGCACACCTTTCCTGAAGAGCCGTTTGTGGAGGAGGCCTGGCTAATAGCGTTAGCAGGGGGTGTGATGATGCAGCCAGTTTTCTGGGGCTGCAGGTTATTTATTTTGCTTCATTTTTCTTCTTTTTCTGAAGGTGGCTGAGACTGTATCTAGGGCGGGCTTTTTTTTGGTTCAGGTGGCCTGTGGGCACCTTCTAGATCGATAGCGTAAATTAGAGAGTTCATGCAGGCCATTGGTTTGTACGAGATCTGTTCAATCCTCCCCTAATAGCTGTCTCGCCCAGAAACTTCCAACGCTCCTGCTCTTGTAGCACCTAAGTGCTAATGAGCTGAAGCTGCAGAATACCAATGAGACCTCAGGAATACGGATCAGCCTTTCCAGGCCCAGCCAGGCTAGCCAGAGGCTTTAAAATCATCTCGGCTGGCACCTGGAGGGATTAGTGCAGCCCATCAGAGAGGGAAGGGGTTAGGTGAGGTGCACTTGGGTGACGAAGGTCTTTGCTGCCCATGGAGAGCTGCTGTGGATGTCTCCCAGCTCTTCCCTCCAAACAGAGGGTAGGTGGCTTGTTTTGGGGTGAGGAGAGCTCAAGCTCTGGTTTAACCATGGGTATCCAGGTGCTTTGGTGCCTGCCTGATAATTTCCCCTGATAATTGGTCATCCCTGGATATGAGTTTCTATGCTTTGCTCTGCTTTCACCACTGGCTTGGATATAAAGCATCTCCAAGCCTTTTCTGTCTGTCCTAGCAGCCTGGTTTGCAAATCCAGCCCCAGTGTGTGTGTTATTTATGGAGCAAGCCATGGGACTGGTCCACGTGTAGCTGCTTTGCTGCTTCATTCCCTTGGGACTTGCACCAGGGCCAACAGCAGCTCCCCATGGATGGGGTGCTGGAAAACTGGGGTGATTTTCTGCTGCCTTCAGCAGGAGACTCAAAGCAGGGGGAAAACTCCCAGCTTGCCCAGTGAAGGCGGACCTCCTGGCTTCCCTCACGGCTTGAAATTCCTGTTGATTTTTCAGAGGTGGGAATGCTGGTGGGGAAACCGCGGGGGTGGGGAAAGGAAGACTTAGCAGCACAAAGCCTGAAAATACTGAAGGTTGAAGCAAGCACTTTAGGGGGGGCCAAGGAGGTCTCCTCCTACGCAGGGAGCCCCGGTCCTCTGGCAGGTTTGCCTGGAGGCTTTCTAGCCCCCGTGAGCAGTGGCTCTGGCCCTTCACATGCTGTGTTAACCTTTCTTGAAATACCAAGCGGTGCTGGAACAGGCTGTTTATTTCCAGACGCTGGGAGCAGCGGTGAATGCTGCAGGCACGTGGGCAGAGGGCTGCGGGGAAGCCTGGCGAGCCAGGGTGGCTTTTGCACTTGATTTACATCTTGGAGCAGCTCGGAGTGGAGGAGATGGGAACCTCGATGAACCAAAGCAGTTACCTTGATATCGGCTGTGTTTTTCCCGGTGTCATCCCTGCTCAGGGCCACTTCTGTCTCTTCTAGAGTGATACGCTCTTTTCTTCTTATGGAAGCTGAGATTTCATACATAAAATCCAAGGTTTCAGACAAAAGCTCCAGCTTGGGTCTGAAGCTGCCCGAGATGCTATGAAGCGTGCGTTGCGTGCATGGCTTCTCCGAGCATCGCCGTTCTGCCTCAGTGAGGCAATTAATTAAGTATTTCCTAGGTCATCTCGACCCTCTGCAAAGGCCCTGCAGAATATCACCGCCTGCAACAGGTCCCGTTCAGTGTTGGCAACGAGAAGCTGTTGAATGAGCTTGAGGGTACCCCAGGATGTGATCGTGCAATGGAAACCGTGCTTGGTGAGCCCTTGCTGGTGGCAGGAGGTGTTTAGCTCGTGTGCAGCTGCCCCCAGCCCTGGGAACAGGAGCCCTGGGGATGCTCTTTGCCTCCCTCTCTCGCAGGGCTCGTAATCGCTGTGTAAATACACAGCAGCTGCTGTGTGAACCTGAATTGATACGGGCTGATGGTGCGCAGCTCCGGGGACAGGGAGCAACCTGGCAAAGCCAGGCTGCGGTGATGGGCAGCATTGTTGGATGCAATTTTGGGAGCCTGGGGTAAGCTAGGAGGACACAGAGGTGCTGGTGGCTCCTAGGGCTCTGCCAGTGCAAGGTGTCGGGGTGGCAGCAGTGCTTCTCAAGGAGTGGTACCTCCAGGTTGTCTTCCCACCCCGTTGGTGGTTTTTTTTGGGGCTGTTGGGTTGTTTTTTTTTTTGAGACTTAACCTGTGGCTACCATGTGCCAGGGTCTGTCACTTTGCTCCATGCCTCACCTGGGGGCTCTTCCCCCCTACAAGGGACCATTGCTGCACCTTTCTCCTCAAAACCTCATTTCCTGGCCCCTAAGGTGATCAGGGACCTGCAGCCCTGGGCACAGCCACGTCTACTCACACATTCGAGAATGCGACCCTGGTTCCTGCAGTGCTTCTGAATCTTGGGACAGAGGTCCCAACCTGGCTCCTGTGGCCATCACCACTAACGAAAGGCCGGCTCTTGTTGTTTGGAAAGATGTTTCATGGGGTCTTCCTATTATCAGAGTCTCACCCCTGCTCCCCTCCCTGCTCGCTGCCTTGTGCTGAGCTCCCACCTCTGCAGGCAGTCGGCATCTGGTGACAGAGATGTGTTTTGTGGCAAGTACCTGGCTTGCTGTTGGCTGGCCTGGCGGGTTGGCTGTGCTCTTCCCTTACCCATCTATTAAAGAAGCGAAGCAGAAGCTCAGGTTAAAAGGGACTAGAAGAAAGGGGGTTTCAAGGTGCCATGAGGGAGCAGTAATGGGGCTGGGAAAGGGGCTGGTTTGCACTGAACAGCCATGCAGGGACGTGCAGCATCAGGGCTTGTGAGCCCCCATCGACTTTTTCTCCTCTCTGGTGGCCAGGAGGGACTGTCCCTGCAGTCCCATGTTGTGATGGGAGCAGGGAGTCTCCTGAGCAGGTTTGGGGTTGCCTGAGCTAGGAGAACCATCTCTAAAGTCTGACGCATGTGCAGCTCCAGGGCTGGAGACTGTGCCTGAGCAGCAGATGGGACCAGGACAGATGCTGCTGCCCTGTCTGGGGCTGGCTTTGTGCCTTCTTGCTGAAGTCTGGAGGGTTTTGGAGTGTTGGAGCGGGCCATGCAGCCTCTCCTCCCGGGACAAGGGGGTTTTGGGGAGCAGATGTTGCCCACAGGGTTGAGCTGCTCCTGCAGGGCTGATGAGACACACCAAGAGCTAAATAAAGTGGGAAAATCACCTGTTTCCAGCATCAACCCTGAGTGGGCTGGTGGCAGGGGCTGTGCCTGGCTCAGCAGCTGACGGAGAGATAGCAGCAACTGGTGTAGTTCTCAGACTCTCCCCAGCCAGGCACCCCCATCCTGCTGGAGACAGGGTGGGAGGTCTGGTGCCCTTGGTCACCCGTTCTGGCTGGCGATGCTGCTCTCAGCAGCGCCGTATTGAAACGGTGTTTTTCCTGGAGCACCAGTGCACACCGAGCAGCGAGCTGTGCTGCTTTTCAGGAAGGTGGCCAGCCTGTGGAGCAGGCTGTCCTGGACTGCGGCACCTCTCCAAATAGCTTAGAAGGGCTCTGTGGGTCCTGGCAGTGGTGGCACCCACCTCCCAAAGGCCATGGTGGCCTTCCGGGCTCTGACCTGGCCCCTTTTGGCTTGGAGGGGCTGAACTGGGGCTGGGATTGAATCCCACAAGGACCCTTCTGCTTCACCAGCCCAGCAAACCTTTGTCGTAACTTAGAGCCAAAGCAACAGGAATTTGGGTTTAATATATTTTTAACTAGGCTGGAGTGCCTGCTCGCTTTGGTGAATCTTGCTGGAGGTCTGGGGGACCTCAGTGAAGATTGAAAGGTTGTTTTTGTAGGTGCAGAGCAGCCTCCATGACCTGCGTGTGTGGGGGATACCTCCCCTCGGGGAGGGGGCTGTGCCAGCACCATGGGGCCACTGTGGGGGTCTCCCCTCCCCTGGCACTGCCCTCCTGAGCTGAGCCCCCTCGGCAGCAGGACATGTCCTTTCTCAGCATCCTGCCTTGCCCTGAGTTTCTTTAATTACAGCTTTGGGAGGGATCTTCCCCCTTATTCCCCCAAATCTTCTCCTTAATTAAAATCCTCAATCTGGGCGAGTGGGAAGCAGCTGTTGCCTCTTTGCTGTGTGCTCGGGTGTGTTGCAAGCCGCTAACCTGATTGCTGGCCATGTAGGGACAGGACAGGGCACAGCATGGGGGTGAGACAGGGCTCATGCAGAGATGGGGGCACTGGTGTCATCACCACCCCACCTGGCTTCTCCAGGCATCCTGAGGTGATGCTGAGTGGAGCTGGCTGCTATGACCACCCTTGCCTTGTCCACAGGAGGGCTGAAATCATCTGGGTGGGATCATCTCTGTGAGTGGGAACCAAGCACCTGGTCCCTCCACATCCTTCGCACCATGGAGTCCCTTCCTGTGGGGATGGAAACAGCCTGAGTGCCAGCACCCCAGGGAGAGGGCACCAGACCCAAAACCAGTCATTTTGGGTTTGCCCAGCTCCTGGTCTGGAGAAGGGCTGAAAGATGCAGGTGGATGAAGGTGATCGGGGAAGCTGGGGCTGGGATTGTCCCTTGAGCTCAGTTCACCCCCGGGACCCATGATGTGTCCTGCCAGGGTCAGCTATTTCTCATTCCTCCTTTCATTCATGCACTCGCAGATTCAGAGGAAGCACATCAGGAGCCGGCTGCAGCACTGCAGGATCCGAATCTGGCGCTGGCACCTCGCAGGACTCCTGGGACACCTCTGCCATCCCCGTATCCCCAGCTTCGCCATGGCTCAGGGCCATTTCCTGGCATGGGGTCTGCAGCTTCATTTTGTTTCCTTCCAGAAATAGCCCAAGGAGGTGACTTTATCCCTCCCTGCCTGGGGCTGGTGTTTCTGCAGCGATCCATCATCAAAGCAACAGGGAAGTGTCAGGAACAATTAGTGAACTGGTGGTGTTAACTTTATCAGAGACGACATGTCTCTTCTTAATGAAACTTGTGGAAGAGGGAAAAAAAAAAAGAGTGCTGACAACAGATGTATTATTTCACCTCCAATTTACTGGCGCATGCATTTTTCATTCATGGAAGTAACTGATATTCAGATTTATTCAGAGCGGAGCAGGTACAGCCTTTGATGGATCAAGTGCAGCACGCTTAGGAGAAAGGGACCTGGCTGAGCACATGGCTGTGCAAGGCAGTTCCCAAAGCCAGCCCCAAATTTTGTGCCCAAGATGGGCTAAAGGCCAATCAACTTTTTTTCCTGAAGCCATTCTCTTCAGCCCTGATTCTGTTCCTGTTTTGGGCCAGGAGGGATTTCTACTAGCCTTTGTGGCTCGTGCCTCTGCTATACTTCATATGGGGTGGCCTGGGCTGACTTTCCAACGTCTTCCAGCTCCGCTTTGCTGGGGGAGCCAGTGCTCACTGCAGCCCAGGATGGCTTCACCTCCACCCCATTTTGGAGGAACACATCCAGCCACAGACAGTGGAGGCTGGATTTATATTACGGCCATATTGAGGTGGCTTCTCCAGGAGGCCCTTCTTCCCTCTGTCACATGGGTTCTGGCTACTTGGTCACCATCATCATCCCTTGAGCCTCAATGCCCAAGCAAGGTGCCTCTTACTGGTGATCTGAGCTTGGCCTCCAGACATGTCTGAAGCTCTTCTCCCTCCATATGCAGCGCATTGTGGTTTCTTTTCGTGTTTTGGGGGAGTCCGTTCCCCTGAGGTGGTGGAGGAGGACACCCTCTAGAAGCCAAGTAGAGTTTCATCTCCTTGTGCTGATAAAACTGAATCCAAGAAAAATATTTGCAGTCTTTTTCCTTCTCATTAGGAATGGAAGACGGGAGTCTTCTCTCTTCTGGGTACTATACAACCAGCATGAATTATTTAGGACAAAGCATCTCTCTGATAATTTTTTTTTATGTGGGGAGATTAAATCTCATTTTTTTTAATGTAATAACAAAACCAATTTCTCTTTCATAAGTCCTCATATTTCACACAGTAAAGAGATCCCAGGCATCCATTTCTGTATTGATCAGCAAATAGGTCCTTGTATAGATTTAGTTCACCCAACCTTGTTTAATTTTGGATTCATTGATTCAATGCAAAGATCTAGATGAAAAGCAAGTGGGCTGTTTCCAGTGCTGGTGATGCTATTTTTAAATAAATCTAGTGCATGCTAAAATAAATATGCAAAGCATTTTGTAAGTCCGTATATGGGTGGGGAAGAAGAGACCAGATGTACTAAAATATTTAACAAACTTTTTCTTGATTTCTCAAAATGCATGTTTTATTTAGTAAACACTAGTGAAATTTAATCTCATCCAATATTTGCTCCAATGGGCTGTCCCACGCCCATCGCCTGGCGTGAGCAGGTACGCGGGACCTTGAGGGAACAGTCTGCACGGTGACATTGGTGCCACATTTAAATGCAAAGCTCATTAACCGTGTCTCGGATTTTTTGTTTGTTTCTTTCTTTTTTTGTTTTCATGTTCATTACAAGAGCAAGAGATGAAATACCCATCTAGAATTCCCTTTCATCTCCAGGCATGTTTTTTTTTTTTTTTCCTCTGTTACTCAGATGACAAAGTTTCTCCTTCAGAATTTTATTTGATTTCAAAAGATGAGAAAGAATTAAAAGCGTCTCCGGGAGGCTGGGCTCACCTTACTCTATCCGGGATCCTCCAGAAGGCAGATGTGTGAACTGGCAAAGGCTCCTGCCCCCAGGGACGGAGTTCATCCTGGGGCCAGAGCCACATCCAAGCTTTTCCTTCACCTAGTGCTGACCATCCTGCAGTTCTCAGCCCGCTTTCCCTGGGGAATGGCGTGCTGCTCTGGGCGTACGTACCTGTCTCCTCGAAAACCTTGGCTTTCAATTCAATCAAATTTAATTGAATTGTGGTTTTGATCACATCTGACGGCGGCAGAGATCTTGCTGATAATCAGATTCCCATGGGTGACATGGAGACAGGGCTGATGGAGGAGGGAGATGAGGCGGGGGCTTGTGTGCCCATGCTGATGCTGCTTGGTCCTTATGAGACACCAGGGAAGCTACACAGGAGCCAAGCTCCCTTCGTCCTGGGATCAGATCACATTCTGGGGCTAGGTGAACTTACTGCATGTCTCAATGGGGACTGAACCAGACAGGTTGTGTTGTTTCTGGTCAAAAAAAGCCAATTTGCTTGGCAAAGCCCTGAGGTGGCTCGACCTCACTGCAGCCAGGGACTGTTGGGGAGCACCTCCAGCATCCCCCACCCTTGCTGCTCCAGCACACGTGGTACCCAGCTTGGCCTCATCCTGACCTGGCTGGTGTCAGGATGTGGGCTCGGCTCTCTGCCTCCCCTGCATGCCCACCCTGTCTGCTGTCGCTCACACCAGCATGTGTGCAGCTGGGGATGGCAGCGATTAATTATGGGAATTCACATGTGGTTTATATAAATTCACCTGAAAGCACAGCCCCTGGGATGCAGGGAATAATCCTTGCAGAGCTGTGCTGCCCCCTGCTCCAGATGCCTTTCTGTCAGCAAGTGTTTAATTGGGCGTTTATTGTGTGTGTAATTTTGGAGGTAATGAAGCAGGCAGGGAAGAGCGCACTGGCAGCCTGTCCTCCATCCCCAGCCCTCGGCAGCAGCTTGGATGCAGCAGTGAAAGCATCGGAGACCCCGAGCAGGGCTGCGGTATCTTGCCTGAGACACTGGGCATTTATCCCCCAGGCTGGGGAGAAAACAGTAATCCATCCTGACCTCAACTTCTTCAATGAGCCATCAGAGGGACACATCTCTCCCCACCCCAAGGCGCCAGTGCTGCTCCCCCAGGGTATTTGGAGGTGGGAAGATGGGGCTCCTCAATGCAACCTCTGGTACCTGCAGCCCTGTAATATGGTGCTGCCATTGCACGAAGCCATAAGCCTTGCACTGAGTTTGCAAGGCCTCAGGACTGAGGCTTGGTGGACCTGATCTGTCTGAGCTTTTCTTGACCTCCCATGGCTTTGTTTTACCTGGTTTAGCTGTAACAGCAGTTTTTCTAATTAAGCAGGAACCTGTGGCTAATTTATTTTACTTCTGTTTGTGTGATAGAGCCTTAGTTTTATACAGACAATCGTAGCAAGCAGTTATTCCATATAGAATGAGCGTTTTTTTTGACTAATATAATGATGTGGGATAGAGAAATACAGGCCTGGTATGAAAGTAGAGAAGTGAAAAGTGGAGATGTGGGAGGCAGCATAGAGGACCACAAACATGGGATGGTGGGACCTGGGGTCCAGGTTAGCAGTGGAGATCCCATGTCTATAAACAACTCACCAATGGTCAGTGAAGGACATGCAGAGCTAGAGCTAAACAAAACTGGTTTTAGGGGTAACAAGGAGAACGAAGAAATAGCATCTAACACACGTAAATGGCATGGTATATAGTAAATTCAGATTTAACATGGAGCTGCAGACCAGCGGAGGAAACACAAGGTGTAAAAATGTTAGCGAACATCTAAAAATGACCCCAAGTGGATCCTAAACTGAGGAAGAAGAAACCATCAACATGAGCATCATATTCTTCCCGTTGAGGACTCCAGATGCTGACCACTCATGTAACAGGGGACATGAGTGCTGGGGGACAGGGACATGTCCCCTCCTGGCTCCCGCTCCCCCCTCTTGCTGCCACCTCTGCCCCGGCTGGTGGGCAGCCGTGGAGGTGGGAGGGAAGGGCCCTTCCTGCCACCTGCGCTGGGGTGGGGGATGCACCCCTGCAGCCTGGTGGGGAAGATGGGATGGAAGAGGGTTTGCTGTATTAAGGAGCCTGTGGAGCGGAGGTTGTACCAGAAAGTGTCACGAGCTGAGGATGCAAAGGGTGGGCAGGTTTCCAGACGGTATCAGTGATCTATGCAACAGATTCCCTCCCATCTGGTGATACCCAATCCACAAAAATTAGGGTAATTTTTCTTGCCTTTGATGAAACCAACACTCAGATCTTGTTTCCACTGACTCATCCTTATCAACAATTTATATGAGGGGCTCAGGAGGAACGTTCAGTGCAGCTGACTCTGTCAGAAGTCCCAGGAAAGGATTTTAACTGAAGCCCCCAGGTCCTGAGCATTCAGGTTGCCCCAAAGGACACCTACTTATATTATTCTTGGGAGCAGCTTGCTAATCATCATGCTGGAGGGAAAGGTGAAGACATGGTGGCTTTGCATGATTCCCAGGGAGGATTGGAGGCACGGCTCTCTGGAGCGAAAAATACTCTGCTCTTCTCTCTGTGAATAATCCAGACTCCCAGGAACACTGGAATGGAAAAAACAAGTGAACGGGAGAAGGAAACTTTGCATTTTTGCAGGGCTTTGAGTTCCCAAGGCACTCACTCCCCTCCTGTAGCTCAGGATGGACCTGTGGTGTCCAGGAGTAGGTCTGTCCATCCGAAAGGCTGTGAAAAAAGGGAAGCTGGGCAAATTCAGGGGAGAAAAGCTGTTGTCCCTTGAATGTCCCTGACTTCTGTGGTGTTTTTTGTTGTCACTTTGTATTTAAGGCCCCAGACTAAGACTCAAGATTGCTAGTTTCAAAGACTCTCAATTGCTTGCCTTTCATTGCTAATTGTTTTTTTCCCCCTTTATACCTTATTTTCATAACTTACTCCTTGAGAGGTGCCAAAATATTCAAATCATAGGAAACAAAACCAAGAAGACTGAGCTGTGTTTCCCTGTGGCTGCAAGTCAATGGATTTCTGGGGATTTTCAGCAGATTTCAGCGGATTTCTATTACAGTGAAGGAAATCAGACTTGATCTCTCTTTTCCAAAGTTTCTGACACAAATCGAAGGTGGCATCTCCCCTCTGTGGGCATGCAGCTGTGGTTTAATGCATCTAATCTCCTTGGATGCACTTGTTTGTGTTAATTACACCAATGCTTGTCAACAGCAATTCTGCCAGTGCGTTCTTTTTTTTTTAACATTTTTTTTTCCTGGTCAATTTTTAACACCTGATTGCTCTGTCATCAGTCATCTCCTGTGACTGCTGAGCTCAGGCAGGACATACAGCACCCGTGCACTTACGCCATCCAGCCTGGGTCCAGCTGCTCAGCCTGAACTCTGCCGAACAGGCATTACATGGAGTGAGAATGTGTCCGTCGGCTCCAGAGGAGGATCATGTTGTATCCAGGATGTCTTGAAATCAAGAGACAGTGATCCAATGCATCCTTCTAGCCCTAGGTCTGCAAAGCTACAGTCTTTCCTTGGCCATGAAGGTGACAACGGCATCCATTGCTACTTTAAACAAGGCAGTGGTGGGTCTCTTCAGACCTAAGTGATTGGCACTGATTTGGCCAAGTAGAGTTGAGCGGTGGCTTGCCCAGAGCTCAGACTGGTGGGACTTAGGTGGAAGTGGCTGAACAATGCTCCAGCATGGCTTGGAGACGGAAGACACCCATGAGAGTAAACTGCCAGGGGAGGATGGAGGGTTGTAGTTGTGGACTGTAAATGAGAAAAGAGAGATGAAGTGCGTTAGCTCAGTGCAGAAGATAGATAGATAGCAACAAGCCAAGAGACCTGAATATCATAGCCAGAAGGATGAGAGAACATTGCCAAGCCATGCAGCTGTCAAACAGACCAATACTGAGCCTGGAGGAGACATGGGGAGTCTGCAAAGGAAACGATGAGGTCAAGAAACTGAAGTGTAAGGTGACAGCTAGAAATAGAAGGGACCAAGTGATATTTGTATCAGAGGTATCACAGGCAAGGCATGAAGAAATCGAGCCCTGAGATACCCAAGTCCTCATGCTCAAGCCTTTCCCCTTAAACCTGGCATAAACTATCTTAATGGCTCTTCTCAGCTAACCGCGAGAGGGGACAGAGCCGGGCATGGCAGCCAGGCACTTCCACCAGTCCACTGGTTTGGTTCAGATCACTAATGAGCTAATTAGTTGCTATGGAAATGCAATGTGGGAGAACTTTGGGGAGGAAAAATTATAGGTAATTTTTATTTGTTTGGGCCCTGTTCCTATAGCAACAGGAGAACTTGTCACTGAGTACCATGGTTTCCATGGAGTTGGCTGCTAGTTCTGGGTTATTAATGCCTCCAAGCATGAAACAGTGCGACTTACCTAGTAGGGCTTGTGGGTCGTCCTCCATCACGTGCACGACAACTTCGCATTTAGCCGAACTCCTGGCCTTGCTTTTCCAATGAAGCGAGCATGCTCCCAGAGGCTGGGTAGCAGTGTTCATCATCAACAGATATAGTGCTAGAAGGATCTATTAGATTCCCCTTTCCTTGAATTCAAGACATCCTGGAATGAATAATCCATCACTTCATAGCTTGTTCCACTCACAGCATTGCCTGATTTTTAATTGGATTTTCTCCGGGTTCAGCTTCCAGATGCTTGGTGTTGATCTGCCTTTCTCTGCTAAATTAAAAAGTCTTTTAGCACCTGGCAGTTTTGCTGTAAAGGGACTTATTGTAATTAAGTCACTTCTCATCTCACTACAACTGGTTCTCCTGAATGAAGCCATTTGTTTTCCTTCAGCCTCTCACTATGAAGCATCGCCCGTTTTTGTACACCTCTGAACAAAAGGAATGCAGTCTCTGCTTTGCAGCCATGTTGGAGGGCTGTCGAGGGACGTCTCCAAACTCCTTCAGAAGCTGAGCCTTGGAACCAGACCAAACACTCCTGAACACTAAAGAGACTGAATTTGGGAGAGAGATTGGTTTTATGCTAGGTTATAATTTCCCTCCCACCAGCTAACTCCTCAGCCTTCCATAGGTGATAATTACCCAGTAGGAGCTAAAATGTCTCTCTCCACTCCCCACTTACCAATGCATACTCCACTTTGAAGGCATCAGCCACTTCTTTCCGAAGCATCCTGACCAATTCCCACAGCCATGTGAAGCTCGGAGCGAGCGAGTGCGCGCAGCCTCCGTTGGCTTTGAAGGTGGTGCAACAGCTACCGCCTCTCCCCGGGGAGAGAGATCTTGCTCCAGCTTTGAAGGCAAATAAGGTGATCAGCCTGTGGATAAACCTTTAATGATATTTGGCTGAGTGCACCATGCAGTCGGAAGCAAACCAGCTAGCAAACCAGCTAGCAAAGGGCAGCTACTCATAACCAGCTCTTCTTCAAATCTCTTGGCAAGCTTTGCTCCTGGCCTCGCAGCTCTGCATGCTGTGCTCACAGCTGCTCCTTCACCGTTGGTAAGGCACAACCCAAATGCCTCAAAATGAGGGTGCAGAGGAGGATGGAGGATGAGTCTGCGATGAGGGCTGCCTGCGAAGTCAGGAGGAGAGTCCTGAGCCATCGAGGTAGGGTCTGGCTGGAAAAGCCGAAGAGGCCAAACCTTCAAGGTGGAAGAAAGGCAAGAGTTCCTGTATCTCCTTAGCGCCTCTTGAATTACAGATAAATTATGTTACAAAACCCCTCTGCAAAATCTGTGTTTGTTCTTTCATGCATTTCTTTCCAATGGTGGTACCCATGGGGGGAGAGCCTTGGGAAACGCTGTATTTAGGCAACCAGTGACGTTGGCTTTAGCATCGAGACTGGCTGTTGGATGGAGAGTGTCACCTGCATGAAGGGGGCACATTCAGCACACCAGGAACCCAGCTCCAGCTTGGGAATCCAGGATGAGGATGCAGAAGATGAGACCAGCAGGTGCCCAGGATGTGATGTGCTGGCAATGCACCCTGTGGCCCCTGCCCCAGGGCAGCTGCCAGGGTCTTTCTGGCCATATCAGTGTCTTGGCTATAAATAACAGTGATGTTCTTAGTGGTCGTCTTCAACCCAGCTGCAGCCCATGACTCATGGGCTTCCTGTCCACAGCAATGCCACAGGCTGACTCATGGCTATGGAGGAGTGTTTCATCCTGACCCCACAGTCCTTCGATTTCACCAAACACCACCATCGTGTATTTGTGAACAAGAGGTCTCCATTTAAGGGCTCTCAAACCTGGCTGGCATCCTGCAAAGACACACGGCAGATGGTGCTTTCTCCCTAGCTTCACCTGGTTCTCCTCTCCTTCCTTCACTCATGGCTGGCAAGAAATGCTTCCTGGCTTGGTTTGATCTGCAGCTCTCCCAAGCATGGCTTTGCTTCTCCTGTGCTGTTGGAGCCCCTTGCGAAATCAGCATTTCCCCACCTAATGTCCCAGCCTCCCTGAGCCCAGGGCAGCCACAACCCTGCACCAGAACAGGCATGCGGCCTCATCGAGGTGTGGGAAGGCAGCTGATACAGGCCTTGCTCAGCCATCCAGAAGCTGTTTGAAGCAGCATCTGCAGAGTGGTCTGAGCATGGAAAGTACCTGACAGCAGGGAGGAGTGAGACCAGCCTTTGGGAGACGGCTATGAGTTGCAGCACTGATGACAGCGGAGCTACACTGCTTTGCTCTGAGCATCTGGCACCGTTGTGGCAAAGGAGGGGAATGGATGACATGTCCCATGCCACAAGGTAAGGCTGGGTGCCAGCTGAGAGAGCCTTGCTGGATCCCTTGGGGATGTGATTGCTCCTGTCATGTCCATGCAGATCTCCTCTTCTCCAGCCCATGCCCATGATCTGTGGAGACGTGGTGGAGCCACCTTAGAGGAGTGTGACGGGAAAGGTGCTCCTGGCTGGTGAGGCCACCAGCCATGTGGCTGGAGTGCTGTGGTGAGCACCGGAGATACCACCCAGCTCTGTGGTGAGGGTGGTGGAAGGAGGAAACAGTGTCTGGTTTTATGACACACAAGTACATGCTTTTGATCTGAGTAACCTTCTCCTGACAGAGTTAGGAGCCTGCTGCTGCACCCTGCGCTCCCAGGGAGGTCAGTGGGAGAGCTATGGGGCCTTGCACGTTGTGTCCTGAAGCATGGCAGCCACGTCTGGTACCCATCCATGAGAGCTGCCAGACGGAGGGTGGCCACAGAGGAGCTCCATGATGGGACAGGCCTGGGTGGCTTCTCCTTGTCACCCAGCAGCTCTGCCATGTGTGCGACAGGCAGGTTTGGGTTGTTCTCCACAACGTAGGTGAGACCTGTTTGGGTACAATGTCCCAACTTCCTGCTCCAGGTTTCTGCTCTCCCCAGCCATTTGGGATGCTTTCACCCAGCCTTGTCAGGGGGATTGCTATTGCTGAGATTTCTTGGTGAGCTTGTGGTAAAGCCGGGGGTCCTTCCCACCACTTATTTCAGCCCCCTGATACTTGCCCCCAGGATTTGTCCATGCTGTAAGGGTCAAAGAAGCTCTACAGCAACTGAAAGCCCACAGCTTCATGGTCCACCAATTTTCCACCCATGCTGCTGGTTTTAACCAGCCATAGCTTGGACTTGGAGCATGCTGTGCCCCTGCAGAGCTCTGTTTATGCGCTGTTTGGCACTTGGGCAGCTCAGGAAGGGGCAGAGAGCAGCATTTGTCCAAAAGCATTTGTCCAAAAGCCTCACATGTGACCTCACAGCTTCAGTCTAAATTAAAACTACGGAGTGTAAAGGTGTATTATAATGGCAAATACCGGAGCTACCTAGGAGCAAGCCCAGGTTGGATTAGTCCTAGATGAGAAAGCCCTTTTTCCTCAAAGAATGGCCATAGCAGACCCCAATGCTGCCAAGCAGAGAGCAAAAGCATCTCGAGAGCTGAAGGACTCACTGGCAGCCTCTTTTCCTCCCCCAACTGCAGCAAAGAGGAGGGTGTATCTGCCAAGATCTCCTGCAGCCTCCTGTCCACTCCCTGCCTGCTGACAGCCTTACCTCACTAGGAACATGTCTTTCCAGGTGAGCACGGGAAGGTGTTTCCTGTGGAGCCACTAACCAGCGGTTGAGCAAGCGTTGCTGGCTCAAATGCAGGTTTTCCTACTGCCCCAGCCCTTTCCCTGCTCTTGATCTATCCACAGGGAAACATCTCCAAGCTGCTGATGCTCCCTGGCTCCTCAGCCTCACCCACGGGAGGAGTGGACACATGGTGGTCAGCTCTGGGCTCTGGCAGCAGAGGAGAGTGGCGAGGGCTGGCTCTGAAGAGGTGAGATCTTTCTCCATTAGTGCTTTGGAGGTAGGAGCAAGAGGAGAGCTCCAGGAGCTGTCATTGAGAAAGAAGGACCTGAGTGAGCATGAGCCCATATGGGTGAGTTGGGATGGGATGGAATGGGATGGGCGAGCGCATGTGGCTGCTCCGGCCGTGCTTCTCCTCTCGCTGTGGTCCAGGAGGCTTCTTGATTGCCAGGAAGGGGCATTTAGAGTTTCAAAGGGGTGATCTCCAGCAGTCCATGCCTGCCAGTGGGCAGGGATGCATTGTGGCTCTTCATGTCCTACAAGAGGACCAGTCATCTCCCATAGGGCCCAGAAGGGTTGGGAGGAAATCTGGGCGTTTTTCTCCAGGGCTGGGTTCCTTGTCTGCCCCCAATGGCAAGGGGAAGAATGGATGTGGTGGCCTGGGGATTATCTTGGTGCTTGAAGGGACTTGGGGTGGTTTCCTGGTCTACCTTGGGGTGCAGCAACATGCTCCAGCCCCTGAGCTGGGCTTTTCTTTCCGAGCTGGGCAACAAGGTGAGAGCAGGTGCTTGCTTTTGGGGGAACCGTTTCTGGGAAGGGTTTCCCTTGCTCTGCCCTTCCCGGCTCACCAGTAAGTTTGCTGTGCCTGTCCCTGGGGGCTGTTCACAGCACACAGGGTGATCTCTAGTGGGAGTCCCTGGACTTTCGGTCACCAACATGGATTTTTTACTCTGTGTATGGACAAGTCATTTTGCGTCTCCTATAACCTGCGGGGCAGGTTGTCCCAGGACCGGTGGCTCTCTGCAGCTCCCAGCCTCTACGCCTGTGCCAATGAGGTGCTCACAGTGTCTGGGGTTGAGGGGTGCTGCTGATGGGATCTGACTACAGGAAGGACCCATGGGGCTGTGTCCCATCTCTAGGACACCCTGCTCAGTTCTCCCTTCTCCATCCTGTTTAAACTGTCATCACCAAATCAGCTTCTGCAACAGAGCAAACATCCTCCTGTAAATAATCTGCACAGATGGGGCTTTATTTGAACAAGCTGATGTGCACCGGCCGCAGAGGATGGTGCAACAGGGTGCTGGTGTGGGGGCACCTTGCCCAGCCCTGCCCTGGGCTTCTCCCGTGGCCAGAGGATGCCTGGGATCCCCAGATCTCTTGACCGGTGCTTGGAGCTGGGGAGGTCCAGGGAGTCTGGCTCTGCCGTGGGAGAGAGGTGAGAAAATAGCTTTCATCGTGGTGGAAACCTCGGTGGAGCTGGGGAAGGAGGGAAGGAGGGAGGAAGGGAGGAGGCTTCTGCTCCTCTCCGGGTTGCTTCTTGCCTCCTCTTGAGCCGCTCTGTCCTCCACGATCAGAGCTGCTGAAAAAGGAAAATGTTAAAATTCTGTCAAAGGTCTCACCTGGAAAACCTCAAAGCAAACAGGCATCTGCATTTCCCAAGCAAAACTGCTCCTTTTGGAAGCCCTGAAATGCTCCGACACTCTTGAATTTTTTTTGCTCCCCACCATAATTACTGCCTCACTTTGTGCTGAATTGGCAAAGAGCTCCTGTTTCCCCAGAACCTCATTTTTCAGGTGAATCACTGTTAGTTGATGTTTTTTGTTGCTCTGACTTCAGCGGTGGGCCGCGGGAGCTCACAGCATCCATGGCCGTGGCCGAGGGAAGAGGAGGTGACTTCCTGACCTCGTTAGTGCTGGGTCCAATTCATTAAGAGCAAACACCCAGAGGAGGAGGAGGTGTGCTATCCTTGCATTGCTGATGCTTTGCCATCAGCCAGACCAGCAAGCTGGGCTGCCCAGTGGTGCTGTGCCCTGGTCCGGGGATTGAGGGGGTTCCCTCCCCGCCTCCAGCTGCCCAGGGGACAGAAGCCCTTTGCTGACCACAGGCAGGCAGGACTCAGGAGCCCTGCGCGTTGCCTGCCCTTTCCTCATCCAGGGAATGCATTTTAGTGGACAAACTGGAAACACGGGGCTCTCTTCTGAGCCCTTCCCGGCTGAGCAGCAGAGCCGAGCCTAGCCAGCTGGGAGGGAGGGAGACATCTCCCCCCCCAGCTACATCTGCTGGCTGCAGGTGATGGATGTCATGGAGCGGGGCAGCTCTATATATTTATAAATCACAGCAGAGCAATGCAGTGCTTACCAGCCTCAGAGACTTCCATCTACCTGGCAGCCAGACCTGAACCTGAGCTGCCCTCTGCCCTGGCCTCGATTCTGCTTCGCTGCTGGCAGCTAGGGCTGCTCTTATTCTTAACAGAGCATTTCTAGATTACAGCAAGTGACAGGAGAGTGATTTGCGACGTGTCAGGTTTCCTGCCCTTTCTCTTATAGCCCCGGCTTATAAAAATATGCTCCCGCTGGGACTGCTTCGGTTCCATGTTTGTTGGCCAGTTCAAATCCCTCTTTATTATTTGTATTAAGGAGGGCTTGGGAAAGCTTGCTGCCTCGTGGTACCAGTGCCCAGCAAAGGCCAGTCCCTGCCATGGCTCCAGGATGAGGAAGGCTGATTTCCATCCCGGGGGAGATGAAGGGAGGTGCCCTGGGAGATGCAGGCAGGGAAGGGTTCACCCCGGCACCGCTGGAGTGACCCTGGCCATCGCACAGTCCAGTTTTGCAAAGACTTATCTCCTATATGCCCTGTGTGCGCTTTGCCTTTACTTTGAGGTCTTGATCTCACTGCGTTTATAAAAGTCCCCTGCTCAACAGGGAATCTGTTGGCTTCAGCGCGTGGCATGAAGCTGTTTTCAGTGGGGACTGCCATCTTGGCTGGCCAGGAGCCTCATGCACCGGCTGCGGTGGGCACGGGGCCGGGGGAGCCAGGAGTTGCTGCAGCCCCCACTGCCTCCCTGCACAGTGCAGCGTGGAGCTGGGGCTGATCTGCAGCGCCAGGATCCCAGTGACATCAAATGAGCAATTAGCTGCTGATGATGAAAGCATCTGAGGAAAGAGTTTGCTTGCAGAAAGGAGCACAGATCATACCTGCTGTTCCCCACCACCCCAGCATGCTGCCTATGGCTTCTCCCTGCTCTGGGAGATCTCAAAGGGCTTCACAGGCATCACTAAATTAAGCTTTTACTGGGGAATCAAGACTGTCTCCACTTCCGAGACAGGGAAACAGGAGGACGGGATGAGATGAAGCGGTTCGCCCAAGCCCATGCAAATCCTCAGCAGCAGATCTGAGTCCTAGCTTGCAGTGTGGCTGCAAAACCTGCTGCTAATCTCTGCTTTATTGAAGAGCACCAGAGGATTTTTAGTGGTCCTGTTTAGATTACTCATTCATTTTCCTCTCCTTAGTTCCTCTCCACCTTGGCAGAATCAATTTCCTTTATTAGCTCTAGACTTTCACTGCGGTGACAAAGCTACTAGAAGATCCCTTCCCTCTGCAGGCCCACCTCTTAAAAAACAAGTGAAGCATCCTTAGCTTGTGCAAGTGGATGCAACTATATTTCCTAGTGCTAAAGGTGCCAGTTCTTCCCTTTGAGAGCACTTCAAGCACTTACACTCCAGCTTTTGAGAGTTATGGCACAGATCTTGCCAAAAGCTGAACATTTCCAGGACCTTCAGGAAGACAAAAGCAAGGGAGTACATGCAGAGGATGCCATCAACCCCCCTGGGGCATGCAAGGAAAGGAGAAGGCACCTTGCAAGATGGGAGAGCTGGGCTGAGCCGGTGCTAGTGACAGTCCCAAACAGGTTGGATCTGTTGATTCCTGGCTGCAGCCCTGCGCCGCACTGGGGGCTGGACCGCTGATCTGGAAGGAGTCCAGAGAGAGAAAATTGGCTGGCAGAGGATCCGGCGAAAAGTAAAGTGCTTGTTGCTCAGGCAGGAAATTGCCGTGTCTCCCAGAGCTTGTATCTCTGCTAAAGGTCCCCCTTGGCTGGGGATGGCATGGGCAGTGCTGCGTTACCCAGCTCAAAACCACCGTGGAAATGCAAGTCCTGGCTGTTGCCACCTGCAAAGGGACCATGCTGCAGTGTCCCAGCATGGCGCAGCCCTGAGCTTAGCTCCTGGTGCCTCCGGCCCTGCACGCATGGACTCTCGGCACAGGGCAGCATCCTCCCTTGCTGGCTGGCAGCCGGCGTGGCCAGGCAGCAGGTCTTTGGGTGGCTGAGACACTTCTGCAACGGCAGGACCTGGCTTTGGGTCTGATCCTGGCCTGGCAAAGCTCTGCTAATGCAGCTCCTCTGGATTGGAGCCAGAGAAGCTGGGGGTGGAATTTCACCTTTCTTCACAGAGGGAGATGCTCAGAGACTTGGATGTGCGCAGGCAACAGCTCTCTTCTGCTCAGACATTGCTGTGGGTCCCCAAGCCAAGCGGCAATGGGAGCTGCTCGCCCAGCAGAAGCCACTGGGTGGGACAGGCTTGTGGTACAAATAGAGTGCTCAGCCTTCCACAAAGCACTTGGGAACGCAAACCCCTGCATGCCGCAGGCACGACATGGACAAATATGGTGGGTTGTTGGTTGGGATCAAGAAATACATATATAACCCATGGCAGGGTGGGTGGGCAGAGGAAAATGTACAGGGTCTCATTTGAGACCCGAAGCTGTGAGCAGCCTTCATCCGCTCTCCCCCCGAGCTGTTCCCAGCCCCCTGTGAACATCTGCTGCTTCAGCCAAAGGTCAACCAGGCAGGCAGAGAAAAACCTCCACTGCATTTAGTGGATTTTATAGAGAAATGGGGAAACTGAGGCAGAGAGATGTGCTGAAAGTCATGTCAGGAGTTAATCTGAAGTGCTTGGAGTCCCTTGGCTTATGTTACCCTCTTTCTTCTCCCTCCTCCTCTGGACTAAGGGTGCAGTCCCTTCTTCATAAAGAAAATTGATAACTTCATGTTCATAATTTGGGTATGCAGCAAAAACGTTTGCAAGATGGAAAGGGTCTGGGGAGGCTGGTTTCCAGGAGAGGCTCTTGGACGCTGAAGGACCCAGAAATGCCAAAAAAATCCAATGGCTGTAGCAAATCTAGAGATCTATCAGGTTCGAAGCCGCAGAGGTGGGTGCTTTTCCAAGGGGGTGGGAAAGGGATTTGGTGGGGGGGAATCTCCCTGGCAGTTACACCATCCCTCTAAGAAACTCGGTGCCAGTCTGAAGGAAATTGGGGCCCCAAACCAGTTTTCACCCCCCTGATTAAGCAGGAGGAGAAAATAATAAAACCACAGTGTCCCGCCAAATATAATTAACAGAAAAAAAAGGAGATTTTTCAAAGTTTGGGTCCTCAGAAAGGATGTTTTATTCATAGCCCGGCAGGGAAGTGCTGGCGGTGCCATTAATTATGGGAGCTGCTGGGTGCTGTGCCTGCTCCGGTAAGCTCGGCTGGGCTTTATCATCCTGACACCTGGCGCGGGGAATTGGGGCAGCGTGGGGAGCCTGTGGGGCCAAGATGCCAGCTTGGGCTCACCCATTGGTGTGAGCCCCTCTTCTCCACCCTGCAGCTGTCCATGATGCTGGATGTCCTCAGCCGTCCAGCAGGTCCTGCAGCCCCGCACCATGCTCGGGGGATGAGCATTGCCCTGCCAAAAAAGCAGAGGTAGCGTCGAGGGTGGACACCCGCCAGCTGAGCAGCCGCAGCAGATCACCGCCCTCCCTGCCGGCAGACGCCAAGCAGATCTTGGCAGCTGCCGGTGAAGAAATGCAAGTTCACAGCTTGGTCAGAGGCCCAAATAAAAAGGGGTGATGATCTAAAAAAGCACATTTGAAGCACACCTAATACGCTCGGTGGCACCAGGGCAAACCGGCAAGGCTGGGGCTGGCCTCTGCCCAGCTCCTCCGTGTGGGGTGAGGGTGGTTGCAACCATCCCTGGGCTTGGTGCACCCCTAGGAGCCGCTCACAGCTCTGAATATTTCCTATTCTAGGAAATCTTCCCAGTAACTTTCCAGAGAGATAATAAAATATTTGGTGTTAAGCAAACTAAAGCAGGTGCAAGAACAACAAAAGGGGAGAAAGGGACCTGGGAAGGCTCCCTGTGGGACGTGGCTGCAGCTGCCAGAGATGGGAAGGAGAGGGACCAGCCCAAATGGGACCAGCCTGGAAGACAGGGCTGACTGCGGCAGGACAGCCCTGTGCCTGGCAGCTCTGAGAAGGTGGCCTTCAAAACACAAAGCATCACATTTATAATATTGCCATGAAAGAAACTTCTCAAAAAATCTCTTTGAAAGACAAAAGTGGTGACACAAGGGTGGAAAGTGGGACAATGACCTGGGGGTAGAAGAGGGTGACTGGTGGCGTCGTTAGCTCGGCTCCAGGGTGGCACCCCAGGGTGCTGGTACACACCCAGACCAGGCACCCGGCTGGTGGCATTGCACAGAGAACAGGGTCTTTTGTGTCTGCGGCGCCTGAAAAGGCAGGTGACAAAGCAGGAGACGCTTTGAAAGGGCAGGAGCATCCTCAGAGGAGCAACTGCTGGATTAATGAGGGAAAAAGCCTCTGGCTGCCTGGCAAGGAAGGACAGTCCCTGGGAGCATCAGGCAGCGGGTGGCCCGTGGTGCTGAGTGGCGTCCTGGGGACCCAGGGGGCTCCCCGCCATCACCTGCAATTCGGGGAGCTGGACTCAATGACAGGGGACAGTCCTGCCTTGCTCTCCTGGGAGGCTGCTGGGACCAAGCGCTGCATTAACCCATCTCTTTTAATCAAGGTAATGCTCACTTGCGCCTGGGCCCAGGCAGTGTCACGGGGGAGGATTAATCGCCGAGCCGCGGTCCTGGCACACCAAAACCTGACTCCAGCGACAGCCTCGGTTCAGATGGCCCCACTCATCTGCGCTTCCTAATGCAAACAGCACTTCATTTTTGGAGGAGATGCAGCAAGCAAAGGGAAGTCAAAGGGGCAGCCTGAGCATTCCTGGTCCCTGTTCCCAGCCCCAAACCACTCCTGGCCCTGCTACCCCACAGGCAGGGCTCCACCAAACCCAAACCTCTGCCACTCCGTAGAGGGATAGGCTCTGCTCCTGCACCTACCCTGGCTGCTGCAGACTGTAGTTGCATTCAAGAAGGCTCTAAGAGCCAATAATGTGTCTAAAGAGTTTTATCTGGGGGATCCCATCCTATGTGCAAGGGGCTCATATCCCCCAAAGCACAGAGGAACACAGAACCTCTGCCCTGAGGCAGCCTGAGCTGCACGATTAGGGAACTAGCATCAGCTACCCAGGGGGATACAATTAGCTTAATTGCTGTGAGTATTTGAGGGAAGATGGTGTCCTCTGCCCAGCTGAGTCTAATGAGAGGAGAGGCATCCTCCTCCCTAGCCTGCTGGGTTATATATAGGAGGAAATAAGTAGGGTGAGTTGGGTGCTGGAGGAGGGCTGTCTGGTGTGGGGTTTGGATGAGTTGTGCCAGTGCTCAGCCCCTTGGGTACCCCCACTCCTGCATGGGGGTCTCAGCACAGTATCATCAGGGGAGGTGGTGTGGGGCAGTCTGTCACCACAGCAGGGCTGGGCTGGCTCCCAGGCACGTCGGCTCCATCTGCTCCTGCAGAAGAGCCCTCCTGTTCAGCCTCCGCAGCCAGCTGAAGGTAACTTGTAACCCTTGCTCAGAGCTGGCTCTGTGCAAAGCAATGTGCTCTATAAAATGCCATGCTCCCTGGGAAGAACCTTGTGTCTATTGGGGTTTTTTAGAGGCACCTAATGTTGAGCAGACTTCCCCTGTAGTGTGGGGTGGATGGTCTTGGAAAGCAGATCTGGGTAGACATAAATTTGTGGGGAGGAAAGGGTTTGTCCATGGGGGCAGATGGGCAGGGAGCTGCACCTTGCTGCCTGCGCTGTGTGGGGTTAATTAGTAGCAGCCCTTGCTGGTCCCTGACCCCTGCCATCTCACTCTGAACATGTCAGTCCCTGAAACTTTCATGCCTTTACACTGGTCCTTCAATTATTAAGTGTGGAGGTAATGGAGAAGCTGAGCTGGAAGACGTGTCTGGGCTCACCCACAGGGGCTGCTGTGCACAGGTGCAATCCTGCATCCCAGGCACACAGGAGGCTGCAGTGTGGCTCTGAGCATCCCGGGGCTGCTGTGGTGCTTCACACAGCTCGGACATTGCTTTGGCCCTCAGCCTGCTTTGGCTCCATTCTCTGTGCTTTTGGGAATTTCCCCCCATCATGTTCCTGCTCTGCAGGGACCACAGAGGGTCCTGGTGTCTCTGACTCTCTGCCTGTGGTGTGTTTTTCTTGTTAAATTTGTCAGAGGGAATTGATGTTCTCAAGGGGCTGATGAGGAGATGTCTGCAAACCCTCTGAATTAACATCTGTGACTTGGTTGTCTGTAACCTGGGGGAGATCTGTGAGCTGTGTGGTTGTTTCCTGGGTCCTCTCCCTAAGGTACAAACAGTGTCGGATCGAGCTGGAGGGGAATGAGCTCCCTGGGCAAAAAGCAAGCATGCTCGATGCTGAGATGGGGCTTGTCTGCAGCTGTGATCGGAGCCTGATGGTGCTGGGGAAGAGCTTCCCTCTAGCTACAAAATGGCACTGTGTTTGCCAAAAAATGTAAAACTCTTGTGCTAATAGGGTAATTAATTAATTACAGCTCATTAGAGGAATTACAATCCCATTAGTACTTTTGGATCATGGTTGGTGGGGGGGAAGCTGATCCTTGGAGGATGGGAGCGAGGGCACCGCAGGCTGCTGAGTGCTGCTGTTTGCACTGGGAAAACTGGGGATGCTTTGGGACTGATTTATGGGGATGGGGTCATGTTCAGTCAACCCCTCTTGGGAACCTTTAAATGATGGCCCTTTGCTTCTGGGGAAGCATGCTTGGCAGTTGCTGCCATCTTCCCAAAACAGAAGTGCGAGCACTGATGTTTCCCAGCCTGTTCCCAGGAGCTTGTGCTGGGTGTCAAACTATGCTCTGTCCCGCTGTGCTCTGCCTACATCCCTTTTTGGAGACGGCTTGTGAAACTCTGCCTTAGGTGGAGATGGATCAGGGGAATGGGTTGAGCCCATGTGGGACAGGTCATGGGGTCCTGGCATCCTGGCTCTTTGCTCCCTCTGGGAGCAAAGCCTCCCTCCTGCCCCACTTCTCCCCTCGAAATCCCATTAGCACTTGCTTTGTTCTCTGCTTCGTGTCGCTGTCACTTGCTGGTCGCTTGTTTCTTTGATCCCTTTAATTTATTATTTTTATTTCAAAGAATTTTTTTCTTTTTTAAAAAAAGGCTCCATCAGCGAGGCTAGGTGAGCATGGACCTCGCTGATTAAATATAGCAATGAGACGTGCTGATCAAAGCACGCCAGCCTTGGGGCGTACGCTTGTCCTCTGTGCACTTGGGCTGTTTCCCACCTCCTCCTCCTTCTCCCTGTTGGGACATGGAGGAGTGCTAGGGCCTGCTATGAGTCCAGATAAATTGCTCCAGACCTTAAGCCCTGGCTGGAACAAACACCAAGTTTCCCCAATTTCCGTTCCCTGAGCCTGATGCTCAGGATCTGGGTGTTCCTGTAATGCAGCAACACACCTCATGAATAAAGATTAAGTTGATTAAGAAGGAAAACCCAGAGCAGGGCAGAATAAAAGCGATTTGCAGAGATTAGATGCTCTGGCACATCAGGAGTTCCCTAAAGGGCTGAGCTAACATGTTCAAGCATAAGAGCTTTAAGCCTTCTTCCCTGTTTTGTAACTAAGGGCTTTGGGTTGGGATGACTAACTCTCCCATTTGATAACTGTCCCCGTGGGGCACCGGTGAGATTTCATGCACCGAAGGACCTGCCCAGTCCAGAGGCCAGCATCCCCTGCCATCACGTGCTTTGTGCAGTTATACAAACTGCTCTGCCAGCAAGATGCTCCCTTCCCAGTGGCCAGATGTGGGGGAAATGGAGCAAAGGAGGGGTACGAGCCTTGTGTACCCCAGCAGGCACAGCCTCTTCCATCCTTCTGCATCCCAAAGCCAGGATGTCCCTTGCTATCAGGTGCCCAAAGAACAGCTTCTCATCAATTGAGCCTAAGGAGAGGGGAGAAAAAAAAAAAACAACTAAACCCAAAGGTTTCTTATTTGCCAAAGCAAGGCTGAAAATGAAGCATTTCCACATGATGCCCCAGCAGACAGCGTTGTGTCCCAGGTCTCTGGTGCAGCCAAGGCAAATTATCTTAACTCCTCTTGCCATGCATCAAACCTTGTGGGCTGCTGGTGTCACAACCTGAGCTTTCCATCCACCACACAAATACAAAGGTACATGCTCCCTGACAACTGGGAAAAAGGGGAAAATCCCCACAGTCTTCCTGCCCCCCCCCCCCAGGGTATCCTATTCCCTGGACAGCCCCAAGGGCAAAAGCATTGCCTTCGTGCTTGTTGCACACTCATCCATGCCTGGGGCAGATGCTCTGGCCCATGCTGGGAAATGGGCACTGTGTATTATTTAATGAAGTGTCAGGGAAAGGAATGTGCATATGTAATCTAGAAAATCCTTTGTCCGGGATTTACAGGGGTAGATATAAGGGTAGAAACCAGCCCATTCCATTTTAATGATGCAACCTCTGTCTTCATCAGAATTTATTATTTGCTTTCAGGTCTGCAGCAATGTCTCTATTCTGGGCCAGGACCTTGTCTTGTTAAGCCCTGTTTGAACAAGCAAGACCATTCTTGTACCCGAGAGATTATAAAGTAATTGACCTTTTAATTCTGGCCTGAAAATGTGATGCTTTCTACATTGCATTCCCCCCCCCCCCCCCCCCCCCCCCAATTTTCTTTCCTCTGTAGAGATGCTCTTCACTGAGCTAATGCTGGCTGTGCCCAGCTGGGAAACCAGCCCCTGGGTCATGTGTGCCCGTGTGGGACCTCCGCATGCCCCAACACGTGGGGAAGCCCACCCCGAGGTGGGCATGCCTGGAGTGGAGCCTCTTCAGCGCTGTTGGAAGGAGGCAGCTACAGAGCAGGATGCCAGCAGCAGTGAGGGGTAGAAAATTGAGCTAATTAAGATTTCCATGATAGATTTCCGAATTGGATTACATGACATGGTTGCCGGTGATGGCAGGGTCTGGAGTTGATGATTCAGGGTCCTCTTCCCTCCTGCCTGTCCCTGCATGACCCAGGAGCCATGACTCCTGCTGTAGTATATTTTTGTGTGAGCCAAATTCCATCATGGGTAATTACACTCCATCTCTTCAAATTCCTTGGGGACCATTGATGCAATTTGCTAGTCTTCTCCCTGCTGAAGAAGTTTCGGATTGCAACAAGTGCTACAGCCTGGAGGTGGCCGCATTGCAGGCTTGCAAGCCCCGGTGTGTGCCTGAGCCTGCGAGATGCTTGCAGGACCTCGTGCTGGAGGGGCTGGTTTGCCATCTGGTTGCTTATCAAAATGAAACAACCGCTTTGCTCCAAGTTTCTGGATGGTGATGGGAGAGGAGAGGTTTGAAGGGTGTATTTGGGCTGGGTGTGCTGCCTGCCTAGGTTGGGACAGTTGCACTTGGATGCTGGAGGAAGCAGCCAGGGCTTCTGGAAGGTGGCAAAAGCTTTGAATCCAACCAGAAATGCAGCTGGTGGAGCAGCAACTCCCCCCTGCTCCGCTTGCTTCTCCCTGCAGTCACAACCATTCATCCTGAGCGGTTGTATCTAGCGCTGTATTTTGGCAGAAATTACTAGCCCATCAATCCAGGCAGCTATTTCTTTCCCCCTGCGGCTTCAGAAGGCAATAAGTCCGCAGCAATACAAATATTGAAATGCTGCACGTAGGGGATTAGTGACTTGGCAATTAAAATATTTGACCTACATCTTGTTGAGTACCAGCAAGGTCAACGGAGCTGTGTTTCTTCCCAAAACTTCTGCCCTAAGGAATTTTATTATTGTGGTAACTTCTGTTTGAACAGGCTGTTTGTTTCCTACTGAATATGAAGGGAAGGGCTTGGAGACCGGGGCTGTGTGAGGGCTGGACCCTTCAGCAGTGATTTTTGGGGGTGCTGGGAGTGGTTTCTGGAGGCAGGTAGGCAATCTTCTCTACAGCACAAACACCCCTGAATATTTGCAGGATTCTTCCCACAAACACAGCGGAGAACAAGCATCTCCTTTTGTTCCTCAGGTTGTACGTGCTGAGAATCCTCGTCCAAACAAACGAGCGGGTTTTTCTTCCAGCAAACATCACAGATCTTTCTTTTTTTTTTTTCCTTCTTTTCACATGTTGTTCGCTCTGTTCTGCAAACAATGTTCTTTTTAAGCCCGGGCAGAAAACTCTATCTGTCTTCAGAGCATGATGTGACGGCAGAAACCAGCGATGTCCGCTTGGCAATGAGATTAAGCGGAAATCATTTATAAAGCTCCTCTCATCCCAAAGCAAGGTGGGGGGAGGAGGGGGGGGAACAAAAACAAAACCCCCCAACACTGCTTGATTTGGATGGCTGGGCACACAGCTGGGGTTACAGAGATAGTAGTCAGAGGGTTCATGGACACCCCCAGCCCAAGATCTGGCACAAACCCTCCTTGGTTTTCGATGGCATCAGGTGGCTAACAGGGCTGCAGGATAACTGTGAATTTGCTCCCTTGGACCACAGGCTGTTGGTCGTTCCCCCAAAACCCGCTCACATAGCTTGCAGCCCACCACAGCCTGGGGAAGGGGGTTTGCTGTATTATGGGCTGAGGTTTGTGCTATAGCTGAGGTCCTGTATTGTGGCTGGGTCCAGCATCTCTGCCTGCGGTTCCTGCTGTCGGACAAGTGTCTCCTGTGATCCTACCTGCTCTGGGCAGGGCTGCTAAAACACCAAGCTGCGGAAGCCTGATGGGAAGTGTGATTTTCAGAGCCTCTATCTCCTGGAGCTGAGCAAGGGAGGCTGTTGGCATCTGCTAAATAAGCATGGAGGTGGCTGCAGCCCTCCATGGGCTGTGATCCCAGGGAAGGGCTGTGCAAAATCCATGTGGCTGGTCTGGGGGTTGCTGCTGGCTCCAGCACCCCAAAATCCCAGTGCTCCTTCCCCTACCTGGTAAGCGGGCAGGTGCTCAAGGGTGCTGTCTCAGAAGAGAAGCCCAGGCCATCATCGCTCCCCACCAATGCTCAACCTGGAGCCCAAGAACCCAGCATGAGTCTGACCCGAGTGGAGATCCTCACCTCCTGATAATAAACCTGACCTTGATGTTTTACCTGTCCGACCCAGGAGCATGAGTGTTTGCCAAGAGACTCAAGTAACAGGTTTACCCGAGAAGAATGATGTTGGTTTTTGGCAGAGGAGCCATTTGGAAATGGAAACCAACGGGCTTGCAGAAACCTCAGGCTCTGCCATCCTGGATGGAAGTCAAGTCACTCACCCATCCTCTCCATGCTGAGGGGCTCCCCCATCCCTCCTGCTGCTTTCCAGTAGGATGATGCTCCCCAAAAGGTGTGGGGTTGGGGTGGGAAATTCCCAGTTGCTGCTGTAGACTCACCTTAGTGAAGGTCATCACTGCTCTGTTTGCAATTATGCTGCCTGCTCAGGTCATGCTGGGCTTTTCTTGCCTCCTGAGGCTCACTCCAGGTGGGTTTTGATAGTGTGTTTTTATCAAGTCGTGCTGGCCTTGGAGTCCAACAGCAAGCATCTCTTGCAGAGCCATAAATGTCTTCAGGGCTACCAGCTTGTGAGCCAGCAGGGAGCGGGGAATTGCTGAATTTGGGTAAATTTGTCATTAGAGAGAAAACAGTTCTTCAGGTTCCTCCCTGAGTAATGCACAACTTGAAAAAAACAAACCAAAAAAACCTCCTCAACAACATACACACCAGGATGCCTTAAAAGAAAAAGCACATTTTTTTCATAAACATTTTCCTGCACCTGATCCCTGATTTTATTTAGAAAATGAATTTCTAGCTAAACCTATTCAATCTCACTAAGTATTTCAATTTTGACAGGAGTGCATATTCTGGAGGAATGTTGTTCCATCAGAGTTTCTCCAGCCAACTCTAATCCCAAATGCCTTGCTGTGACTAAACCTGATTTCTATGTTAAGTACTTTAGCTTGCCTGTAAGGGCCAGGTAAAAACTCAATCAGTCAAGTAGCCTCCCTGCAGCTGTTTTGTTAGACATTGGGGGTTTTAAAATTTTCTTCTTTTTTTCTTTAATAGAGTAGAGGTGGAAGATCCACTGGGGAGAGGCACAGTTTGAACTTGATAAACCAACTCAAAAATTTATACTGGGAAGCTCCCTTACCTCAAGGGAGATGAGGGGGCTTTGAGGTCCTGGTCTCTCGGGGCTGGGCTCGGGGAAGCCCTTTGCTGCTTTGTCTTTTATTATTCAGCATTTGGAATGGAGGGAAAGAGAGGAAAAAAGTCAAGAAATTCTAAAGAAGCATCTTTGATGAGAAGTGCAGAGTGCCTGGCATGGCAGGCAGCCCCAGTGTGCTGGCTGCCATCCTTATGGAAGAACATATATATACATTTCTCCTCTCAAGTGTGCGTATGTACCTGGTGACAGCCAAATTACCAGCCCAGCGGGGCTGAATTTAAGGCACAGGCTGCTGTAGCAGAGGGAGGACTTTGCTCTTCTCCCAGGGACCTGGATCGCACCTTCTCTGAGCACTGCACCTCATATATGTGATGCTCTTTGCTTCATATTCTTGCTGTCCCTGTGTGAGGTTCGTGTGCCGCCTGTGCATGGCAGGAGGGTGAGGTTCCCCTCTGAAAAGGAGGGATGTAGGAAGATCTCCAACAGCTCCGTGTGAAAATTACCCCTCCCTGGTCTTTGCAAGTCATTGCATTGGAGGATCCAGGAGCAGCAGGTATCACCCAACATGATCTGTTATGCAAAGCCCACATCCCAAATGGGATTCCCTGATTCACCCCAGTGGGATGAAAACCCCAGGAAAAGGGAAAGAGCCTTTTCCCATCCCTTTACAATCCCCCTGCCCTCAGCTTTGCTAGGGTGCTCTGCCCCTACGGCCGAACTGCGGCTTTGATCCGGCATGTGCCGGCAGCTGTGTGCACTCAGCACCGGCACTGCAGAGGCTGGTGCTGATCCCAAACTCATGCGGTGTTTGGAAAATATGTGTGATTGCACAAAATGGGGGAGGGAAACGTCCGAGAAGATCACAGTGCTTCGCCTCAGCTTTTGAAAATGTGAAACTTTTGTTTCAAGAATAGTCAGAATACCCTGTTTGGAGATTAACTTATTTTTTAAATAGGGCTTTACTTTTTCTGGTCTGGAAAATGCCTTTTAAGTAACCTAGAGGAGAACTGTGATTTTACAAATGGGTGCAATAGCCTGGTGAGAAGCTGGTTCATTTTGGAGTGAGCAAACTGTTTTGAGCCTCATGGAAAAAACATTTATAATTTTGTCTCTCACTTAAAAAAAAAAAAAAAAATTGTTTCCATCTGAATGTACAGTTTTCTTTTTCTTTTGCTCAACAAGCCAAAGAATAGCTCAACCCTTTGTCTGCCCGGCTCTGAGCACCACTGAACTCCTGTTTTCCAAGCCCCCACCCTCCAAATACCTGTCACAGGCAGCTGATGCCTGTACCTTCCTAAAATACAGCTCTCTTTCAGACTGCCCTCTTGCCATCCTGGCTTCCCTGACACAGCCCAGGTGTCTGGTGCGGGTCTTGCCCATGGCTTTGAGTGGAGGATGAAAACTGGGATTTTTGTGCTGGTTTTAATCATTTCTTCAACTCTGTTTGCAAAGTTTGAGCACTTGCCTCTGGAGCCTGCAGCTGCCCAGTGTCACTTAATGCTGCATGCCTGGGGACGAGACTTGAGCAATTTGTCAAGGTTTTAGATTTATTGCTGTACCCTGGGCCTGAGGGCTGTGGCTGCTGCAGGCAGCTGCCAGATGGACCTGTTTGCCCTTTCCTAAACCCTGAGAGCTGCCTGTGAGCAGGCAGCAATGGGGCAAAGAGGCCTTGCCAATAATGGGAGGGCACAAATATTTGCTGATGCGTTCCTCTCTGCCAGCTGCAGTGACAGAGACCCGAATTCTCCATCAGACTCTCTTTTCTGCCCAAGTCCGGGGCTGGCGGTGGCATGGTCAGCTCAGCCCAGGGCAACAGCACTGATGGAGAAGCTGCTGGTGCTGTTTCTGCAGGAAGGAGTTTAACCTTGTTCCTTGTCCAGGACCAGCCCAGGTGGTTCAAGTAACTCTCAGGCTGCTTTATTTAGCAGCAAGGGCTGGTGTGAAATGCCTCTTGTGAAAGACGGGGACAAGTTGTCAGTGGCCCCAGTGTTTAAGTGACCTGTCAAAGAGGAGCAGGGAGGCTGGGGCAGGCAGAAGGGCAGGTTGTGTCCCATCTGCTCCTGTGGCTGCTTGCTGCCTGCGCCTCTGAGCATCCTCCTGCTGATGTCTGAACCCTCCATGCTTGTGTGTGATCTGGTTTGGCAGAAAGGTGATGTCCCATGGATGGGCAAGTCCCCCAAGGCTGGTGCTGGCAGGTAAAGGCAGTAGTGAGGCTCAAGCCCACTTATTTGTGTTTTTTTGTTGTTGTTGTTGGTTTTTTTTTTTTTTTTTTTTTTTTTACCAAAAGCCCTGTGCAGCCATGTGGGTAAATCCCCTGGAGACATAAGCCTGGAGGGAGGTCATTGAGGGAGGAATTAGCATCTGCCAGTGCAGCCTTAGTCTCAGTTTTCACCTCATTGAGCAGCCTGGAAGGAAAGCCAGTGCTGACAGTTTAAGTGCTGTAGATGCTCACAGGTTATCCTCTGCAGCCTTCTAATGCCCCAGCTCAGCTGCTTTTACCCCCAGCTCTGTCCATACATGGACTCTCTCCAGCCTCCCAAATCTGGCAGGCTCCAGGAGGCTGCTTGGGACAAAGACAAAGGACCTCTCTTGTGCATCTGGCCATGCTGAGAAATTTGGGGGCTAACGTGCAACAGAGGAGACTGGGATCTGAAACCTCCCAAGCCGTGAGAGCTGAGTGCTGGCAGAGGTCTCCTGGCTAGGTGTGATGTCTCCATCACAGAGGGTACCTGAGGTACAGCCAGACAGCTGTGGCTGGGCTGGAAGGACTGGCCTTACTATGGAGAGGTGCTGGGCTCTCCAGGTTCTCTCCAGCTGCCTACGCAGCTACTAAGCCCTGGTGGACAAATAGTTTGGGAGCAGAAGTGACTTGTCATTTTGACCCCTTCTTCTGTCCTTTTTTGCCATTGGGGATGGGTGGCTCTTCTCCCTACACCAGGGTTTCTCCTGGAGCCTCCTCTGGCAAAGCTGTGGAGATGGGTCACCAAAAGGTTCTACAACCGTATAACAGGTCCACACTGGGGAAAGCCCCTTCTGGCCTCTCGGGCCACCTCTTGTGCCTCTATCCAGGAGGACATTGCTGTAGAACAAGGCTGAACTGGATCCGACCCCAGGCCAGAGGTGCTTATATAAGATATTTACTGTGTGCCCCAAGACCGCCTTGGGAAGAAGCCAACGTGCTGATTAGGTGACGTCTGCTCAGGACGATTTTGCCTCAGAGCATCTGCTGCCTGGTCTGGTGGTCTCGTAGGCACTGCCCTGAGGTCATTTATGTAAGAAGTCAGTCGGGCTCTTCAGCTGCGGCGAGCCCTTTGGGAAAGCCTCCGGGTTATACGAGGTGCCTGTCTGACCCCTGGGGTGTCCAGCCTGCCTGGGCTCTGCTATGAGCAGCCGCCAGTCAGCTGGTCGCTGCTGCTTTTCTCTCCTCTCTGTCCTAAAATAATCCACCCTGTGGATGAGGGAAAGGGGAGCTGAGCACTGGTGGTGGAGTGAGGAGAGCAGAAAGGGGATCAATGGTTTCTCCTTGGTGCTATGAGCACCATGGGCAGCCCAGGGGAGCTTCCCTTCGCCATTCCTTTTGGAGCATCCCATGATAAAAAGCCAAAGCCATGCTCTTCCCAGCTGGCCCAGGGTGTGGAGCTAGCACTCGGCTTACGCACGAGGTCTAGGAAATCCCATCTGCTGCCCCAAATCCTTCCCCCCAAACGCTGCAGGTCACGACAGCAGCAGATAAGCTTCTTGCCTCCTGCTTTGTCTTATATTTTTTGGGCAGGATCCCAGCATGACATAGTATCTGGCCTGATCTTGGGGTGGTGGCATGCTGATGGCACGTATTTTTCCCAAACTGGCTCTTTTTCTGCTCTTCAGCTGCAGGAGCAGGCTCCCACCTCTGACCACGATGCAATGCACTGGCCAGGGTATCCTCAAGCATTTGTCCCACAGATGTGGCCTGGGCCTGGCTGCATGCAGTGCAGCAGGGTCAGCGCCTTTGAAGTCCTAAGAAGAGTATCGTGACCACATGGAAAATGTACACACCATCAACTGGGTTGGTGTAGGGTCATGTTTTATGGAGGATGTGATTGCTTAGACCAGCTCTGCTTGTGATGGAGCAAGGATCAGCCTCCCTGAGGCGAGCACTGTGTGCATGAAGGAGGAGAGAAGCTGAGAAAGAGTCAGAGGAGCATGCTGGGGAGTAATATCCCCTCGGGACCCTGCTGAAACAAGCTCTAATGGGTGTAATTAAGCTGAATAGAAAGGGAAAATTTCCTGAGAGTTAGAGTCTCCCAAGGGACATGTGCAATTCCAGGACCGTGGTCCCCATGGCAAACACAGGAATACAAAAGGTGGGAGCAAACCTCAGCATGGGAGCTGTGTCCCTGCCATGAGGCAGCGCTTGAGTTTGCAGCGAGCCTGAACCCGTGGCATGGCACGGGGCTGGCCTGCTTAGGGACGCCAGTGCTGGGATGCGACGGCTGATGCTGCCAGTGTCCACGTCATGGCTGGGGCTGGAATCCAGCTGGAAGCTGGATGGAGCAATCCTTTATTAGCAAAATCTGCAGAGTTTCACTGGCTACAAGTGGCATCTCATTTTGTCGGCTGGCAGAAATACAAATGTCTTTTTTTTTTCCCTGTGCTAGCCATTTTGGAGGAGAAATGGCTCACCTGCTCCATGGCTTTTCATGGGACAGATTGTTGCTCCTGGCTGATGGTTCCTCAGGCCCAATCCTGCCTTTGCTTTTCTTTCTTGGGCAGGTGGATGCAAAGGTGCTGAGCCCAGGGAGCTGGACCTGCTGGGCACAGTGCTGTTTGCACCCAGCCTGCGGAGAGCTGCTCTGCACCCCTGCATGGCGGTGGCCGATTCTTGCCCCCATCAGCACTTTCTGGTCCCTGGGACCTTGTGTGTGGTCTCATAAAAGCACCACAAGTGCTGACCTCAGCCACGGTGCTCCTCCTGCCGGCAGTCCGGCTCCTTCCCTGCCCTCCCTCCCTCCTGGCTGCACTGAAGCACAGCCAGAAACCAGAGGTGTGCAGGGATGCACGCTCTCCTTTTTCCAGATAAATCCACGGCAGTGCTACAGTTCGTTGCTCCTTGTGCCCTGAGTTCAGCTTCCCTGAGCTGTTTCAGTCATGCTCCCTGCTAACCGGCTGCTGGCATAGCCCCTGAGATGCTCTGGACATGGAGACTAGGTCTGAGCATCCATCTCTCCATCATCCAACTGCTCCTTGATGTCCTCAGCCACTCTCCCAGGCGGAGATCCCCCCATTGAACCCCCACCCCTATCACACAAGTATCTTTTCTTCTGTACTCGGCCAGCACCCCTTTCTTCTCCTTTGCTGTGTGACTGCGTAGCCTCCATGAGTGCTTCGGGGGTGAGAGCGATGCCCACAAACCCACGCCGTCCTCCCATCCGTCCGCCGCATCCCCTGGCCCGTTGTCTTCCTGAAACCTGCCGGGACTTGGCCCTCCGCACCGCCATGCCGGCCAACAGTGCAGCCTGGCAGCGCCGGCATCCCACACCGGTGGCGATGCCAGTGCCCGGAGCAGATGGCGGCAGCCGTCCGGTCCCTTCCTCGCAGCCGTGTTTTCGGCTGGGAGCATGGTGGCCTTGGTGCGCGGGCGGGCGGTGAGATGGGAGCCAGCTCGGCCGGAGAGTCAGGGGCAAGGCGTGTTAATGGCACAGATAATGGCTATTTTTAACTTTGATAGATGAGAGCTTATTTCCTGACTCGGCTTGTGCAGCACAGCGGCACACGTCTCCCGCTGCCTGCACCCAGTGGATGGGGACGGGGAGACACGGCTGTTTTGGGTCATCAGATGACAACCTGGAGCCTGAAAATGGCCCTTCTAGGAGCAGAGGTGGGAAGGGAGTGGGGTGCTGGGAGAGCCAGCCTGGCACCCCATGGGGATGTCCTGCAGCCCCACGGTCGGCTGGCATGGCCTGAGTTTGGGGTATCTCAGCTGGGCTCTGGGGTGGATGCTGCATCCATCAGCCTTGGGTCTTTCTCAGCTTGTACTTTTGAGTCTCAGATATTGCACTGTGATCTACTGTGGGGCTTCAAGCCTGTTTTCCCCAGCACCCCACCTCCCTCCTGCTGCAAAACCCCTTGGAGTGAGCAGGGGAGATTCCCATGGAAGCAAAACCCTGCCTTGGTGTGGGGGTGAACAACCCTGCACCTTTTGGGGTTCAGCAAAACCAGTTTGCTCAAATCTCACCCTCCCCAGCTGTTGGGCTTTTGGAGGGGCTGGAGGATGGTGGGCTGTGTCCCTGGGGCCAGGCAGCTCACCACGGGATGGGGAGAGCACCTGAATGGTGGCACCCAGTCTGAGCAGCCCTGTGCCGTCGGGAGGACGGGTGACTTAGCACGTTTCCCCATCCCCACTCCCCCCTCGCCTCTCCCTCAGCCTCTTCCTCCAGGAGCCCTGACACTAATGCAGTGCGAGCACGGGATTTATGGGCGGCAGCCCTCCAATTGGGCCATCCGTCTTGATTAAATTAGCCCTAATGGCTCTGCGCTGACTTGCTCGCAGCCCCGCGCAGCCGTGCTGCAGGCGTCGGGAAGGGGCCTGCTGGAGACCCTGCCGGGTGCTCCCCCTCGCTTCGCCCTCTCGCCCTCCTTTCCTCGCTTTGATGGCTGCTAAGCGAACAGCCAAAGCTGGCCTGGCTGCAGGGTGAGGCCGTACCCTGACCCCAACTATTCCCCAGCTGAGAGCCCACTGGGGCCATGGGGCTCCCCAGGGCTGCAGTCCTGCACCCCAGACGGGTGTGCTGGGGGTGATGGGCTTCCCCATGGCTCTCCCCAGCCCCAGGGCAGTGGTGCCCAGAGCTGGTAGGAAAAACATGGGGAGCCTCTCTGCTCCCAGGGCTTGCTGGGATGGAAATCCCCGCCTATTTCTTTGCATTTCCCATAGCAAACCAGGCAGTGAAGGGTAAGCCACCAGCATGGCACAGTGATGGGAATGCAAGCCTTGCCAGTGCTGGCTGCTCAGCTCCCTTCTGCCATCCCAGCCAGCCTCAAGGGCTGCACTGCCCCCAGGATGCCCCCCTCCCCATGTCTCCCTCCGCATACGAGCCCCAGACATCTCCCTCTTGCTGCTTTGCTGAAGAAACACCCTGCCTATGCACCTCAAATTGCCGCTGGCAGCCCTGGAGGAGCACCGTGCTGGGGAGCGGCAGGCGAGAGGGGGCCAGGGCTGGGGACCCTGCAGCTGCTCTGCCTCCCCAGGCAGTGCCTCCCTGCCCGGCCCTGGCCTGCGGCCAGCTGCCCGTCCCAGCCCTGCAGCCAATTTCCGGACTGCCCGGAGCGTTAATTATATTTATTGCTGGAGGGAGCCGGGGAGCCTGGGGCTGGCACTGCTGGCTGGGCACTGGGGCCAGGGGGGATTCGGAAAGCTTTCCATGAGCGAAGAGCACAGTGGGGTAGCAGGAGAGGAGCCTGCAGAGAGGAGCAAGCCAGGGCGTGAGGGGCTGCCTGACGGGCAGAAGGGAGCTGTGTTTTGGGGTCAGGACACTGACGGTCGCCCCTTGGTTCCCTGGGTGGTCATGCTCATGGCCACCACGGTGGGTGTGCTGACTCGTGTCCCCTCCAATCTGCAAAACCTAAATCCCTGCTGTTAGCTGAGCATCCATGGGGGTTTAGGCGTACAGCTGCCAGAACAAGGCCCTGCAGCACTCTTTATCCGGGGATTTCAAAGTGTTGGTTAAAATTCAGTATTTGTGGGGTTGGTGCAATGGGGTGAGATGGGGCAAGCTAGCGTGGAGAGGGGAGAGGAGGCAGCGCTGCAAGCATCGCCCTGAGATGCTCCAGAGTTCGGGGGTGTTTGGGAGCAGCGAGGGGAAGCATGATGCTCCATCGCCATGCCAGGGAGAGGATGGGAGCTGGAGAAGAGGAGAGTCGCTGCTCCAGGACGCTGCTGAAGGGAAGAGGAGAGGGAGGGATTGCTGTTCCCAAACCTGTGGTGGGAGACAAAGAGGATTGAAGAGAAGCCTGGGAAGGGGTGGGAAGCAATGCAAAAGGGAGATGGGGCAGGTGGGGAGGCAACCTCTTCATGTGCTGGGTGCTTTATAGTTTTTATGTGACTGGCTGGCTGCGTGACAGCCAAGCTGAGTGGTGTTGAGCATCGCTATCAAGGCTGGAGGTCTCCTGGCTGTGATTTTTTTTTTGAACGAAGCCTGTAAATTCCCAAAAAGGAGCAGGCAGCAGCCCTGGGATCTTGCAGGCGACCGAGTGTGGAGGAAGTCTAGCAAAAATTACAGATGGTGGCTGGTTTGCATCTCCCTCTGGCTGGAAGCCAGCCGGGGTTGTGAGCCCACTGCAGCATCCCTCTGCCACCCGCTCCCCTCTGCAGGGGGGAAAAGGCTGCCGGAGCAAGGTTTTGCTTTGACCCTGTCCAAAAAGGCCTCGCTGTTATAAGGACAGGGTGACCTGGAGACACCCAAAGCCTCCCAAACGGCTTAAAATAATGCTCACCACCAAGAAATAAACTTGGACTCCAATCAATCTTAAAAAAAAAAAAAAAAAATCCCCGCCTGCAATAAAAAGAAGTGGCTTCAATTCTCAGCCCTCCCTCTGCCCCCGGCTCCTTTCCGCACACGCAGACCCTGCCCCTTAAACCAGCCAAAAGTGGAGCGAAGCCTCCGGGGACGCGGTACCCGCCATCGATTTTTCATGGAAGGCGCCCAGAAAGGACGGTGATGGACTGCGGGGCCGCAACCCCCCGACCGCAACAGTCAGTGCAGGGGAGCTGAGATGGATCTGTCGGGAAAGGGTTGTTGCTTCATCGTGGCTGTGGCTGTTGGAGCCAGGGCCGGGCTAGAAAAAGCAAGCGGAAGCTATCAAGGTGGAGGAGAGGAAGCGAGGAAGAAGAAGAAGGGCCGAAGGACTCGGGCGAAGCAGCCATTAGGAAAGTGCTGATGCAGAGGTTCACTTGTGTCTACGGTCTACGGGCAGAGTTGGAGTAGTTGCTGTTCACGGACAAAGGCGGTAGGAGGGAGTGGAGCTTTGTAGAAGCCGGAGCCTGTCTCACTGGGTGTCTGTGTTTCATTCCCTGTCAAAAGGCTGGGAGCTGGGGGAAAAAAGCAGGGAAGCGGCGAGCTGCAGCGCTCGCTCAGGATCAGATAGCAAGAAAACCAATAGCAGAGAGAAAAAAAAAAAAAGAAAACCAACCCACATCAACCAACCAACCCACCCACTCTCCACACTGAGGCTGAAACAGGCAGGTCCCTGCCAACTCCACAGCACGCAGCAAGCAGGGAAGAAGTCCACCCTCCCCGGGCAGGAGCGGAGTTGAGCCCGAAGGATATTTGATGACACTTTGGCAACGATGGGTCCCCCAGCATCTTCCAGAGCCCATTTGAGGGTGAAGGCTCTGAAAGCGCAGAGGGAGTTTGAAGCTAAATTCACCTGAGCCTGGATCTCTTGGTCGCTGGGATTTATCTATTTTTTTTTTCTCCAGGGGGTGGCAGGGGGAAAGCAAACCAAGAAAAAACCCTGGTGTTCTTTTTTAATCTCCCTCTTTTTTTTTTAATTTATTTTTTTTCTTTTGGAAGAAGATATATTTTTTTCCCTGTGGTTGGAATGGAGGGGTTGGATCTGTGCCTAAGAAGCAGCAGCCGAACGTCGATCCTGGGAGAAACCCAAGTGGATCTGGGGTCCCTCGCCAGCTAACTCTCCAGGACCCGCAGCCCCACGGCCAGGGGGGCTGAATGCAGTGAGAGGTAAGTGACGGCTCCGGCGTCTGCCTGCCAGAGAGCCAGCGCGACAGCTCCTCCGCTTCTCCGGCTCCGTCTTAATCCCAAGTCAGAGGCAAAAACAGCAGTCTCATAGTGAGTCAATCACTTCCACCTATTGCAGCCCTAATGGAGAAATAAGACGGGGAAGTTTCGCAGCGGCAGCCTCATGGGTGAAGTTCCCCTCACTCGCCCCCATGCCCGAAATACCAGGTTGGGGGGGGGGGGGGGCGGATTTTGCAAAGCTGACCGCCGTCGCTGTGCCAATGCCATGGGCCCCCTCCCTCCCTGACCGGTGGTGAGGGTTTGCCGCTGCCTTTTGGGGAGTGCCGGTGCCTTGCTGGGCTCCTGCTCGCCTCCGCTCGCTTCTGCTCGCTTGTACTCACTTCCCCCGGCCAGCTCGCTTTCATGGCCAAAACTTTTGCACACCGGCTGTTTTTGGAAATGCCCACGCGGGGTTATGCCCCTATCCATGTGCACACATGTATATACATGCACGCGTGTGATGCACGCTCGTGGGACCCTCTGATTCCCAGCTGCCTGGACCTGCCTGCCCGCACGAGGGGCGCGCCTGGGCTCAGCCCGGGAGCTGGGGGGGGTGTGCTTCGAAGGCAAACTGCAAAGCGCAGGGAAAAAAAGCAAAGCAAGCCGACAACGACAGCAGCAGCAGCAGCATAATTGCATCACTGTAATAGTATCGGCGCTGAGCACGAGCCAGGCTAGTAAAATTGTCCAGAAAATGAGCTGTACTAAAGTGCCTTCAGTTAGCAGCACCTGCACGCCTTCTCTGGGTGCTTGAGGCTGTTTGTATTTTTAGAAGTCTCTCTTAATTATAGAGCAAAGAGTGTTAGAGGGAAAATGGTGTGAATTTAGCAGCATTCGTTCCCGGACTGTTTTGCAGCAAATATGAGCACAAAATCACCCAATAGGGGTTTTTCTCCCCCCTGCACTTGTGATTTTGAACCACCTGTTTTGCAGTGGTGTCGGCAAACGAGGGCTGGATTTTTTCTTTCCCGTTCTTAGAAAGCGTGGCGATGACTTTGCTTGCGTGCGAAAAGGATGGGAAGAGATCCCGTTGCCTTCCCACGGCCCCCTCTGTGCCCCAAATCGACCCCAATCTCCTAAAGGGCTGCAAGATCTCCCTGCTCCCAGCCTGGGGGTGACACTGGTGGGGACAGGGGACTCGCGTGCCAGTGTCAGGTCTCCTGCAGGCACCAAAGAGCTGGGGATGTTTTACAGCTCACTGCGAAAAAAAAAACAAACCCTGCAACAACTCGTTTTTTCTTCTATAAAGCTCCTTCCCCTCATCCCCTTCTCGGCAAAACTTTCTGGGGCCTTTTGTTCTGAACAGCAGGTGAAATTCCCTTTGTGTGAGCACAAAGCAACGAAGCCACCAGAAAATAATGAAAACAAGACTAAAAAAAAAATCCTCGCCTGCTCCTTTCAGGCCTGGAATAACATTGAGCGTTCCCGTCAGCGCCAGATAGGCTTAATAAAACACCAGTTTTGCTGGGGAAGGCACCTTAAAGGACACTTTATTTCTTGCCTCTGATCTATGACACACTTTGAAATCCTGTTGTTCTTTACCCAAAAGAGTTGCTTTACCAATGAAGTCAAGGTGGTTTTTTTTCTGAGCCCTGAAATGACCCCAGGGGAATACCTCGAGTTCCCTGGGACCAGGTGGGGCGGGATGGCAGTGTTCCCCCCGGGCCACACGGCACAGTGCCGTGGTGCTCCGTGATGCTCCGGGCACGGCAGTGGCTCACCATGGGTCGTCCCCCCCCGCACTGGCCGGCCAAGGCTGCAGGGGTGCCTTCGCCGGCAGCGCGGTGGGAACCGTTCCCCGCTGCGGATAAACTTTGGAGGAGCTGTCAGGGGAACTGCATGGTGAGCTTAAACCCAACGTTTTCTCCCCAATTGGCATCAGATTTTAGGGTGTAAATGTGCTTGAGAGATATGGGAGCCTCATCCAACCTCTGTGCCGGGTGGAAAAGAGGACGGGTTGGCAGTTTTGAGGATGCTGTCTCTAGAAAGAGCGGGATTGCTGTCACTAAGAGGGATTGCTGGAGGGACAGATCCGTCCGCCTCTCCCGTCGCCGCTCGGGCACGTGGCACACGGAGCGGGCACCTTATGTAAGCAGCGATGGCAGCGCCGGGCCCCGGCCATGCCGTGCCATCCTGCTCCGCCACTGCCGGGCCCTGTGCGGCCTTGGCCACCTCCATTAGCCCCCATTTTGGGGGTTCCCTCCAGGTGCAGGTGCTGTATCACCATGGGGGGAGCATAACCCCCCCAACGGCCGGGGGGCCAGGCTGGTGAATGGCTTCAAGCCCCAGGATTTGTCCATGGTTTCTGGAGAGTTCATGGTTGCATCTTTCCGGCCCTGGCTCTGGGGTCCCCTGGAGAGGTGGCACCTGGGCTCAAGCCCCTTTCTAGGCTCTTCTGCACCTGTTGGCTAAGGTCCAGCCAGGTTTGGTTTCAACAGTGCAGGGCAAGGGCTGGCTCTTGTGGATGAGAAGGGAGAAACCAGCCCAGCTTGTACCCGTTCCTCATGCTGCCGACTCACTGCAGGAGCTGGGAATTGTCCTCCGAGTGTGGGGACACCGGCTGTGAAGGACCTGTGTCCCTGTCCCAGATCATGAGCCTGTCCTTCCATCCCATCTGCGGGCCCCCGGGTGCCCCAGCGCCCACCCGTCCGGCTGCCCTGTACCCAGCATGCCCGAAATGGAGGAAAGGAGAGAAAAAATTAATATTAAGGGGCTCAGAGAGTCCCTGAGCCCCGGGGAGCAGAGCACGGCCAGCACCTTACTGCCCTGGCCCTACTTCAGCTTCTGAGTTGGAGTGGGAAGGAGAAAGGTGGGAGTGGGGTGGCAGGTGGCTGGCGGGGGTCCTGGTGCTGCCCCCACAACTCTGGGTGACTGTGAGCCCATCACCTTGCTGGGACATGCCCCTCTTTCACTGTTCCTGGCTCGTTCCTAGTTTGTTCCTTTGTTCTAGCTCTGTTGTTTTGGTCCCAGCTCGGTCCTTTGGTCCCAGCTCACTCCTGGTTCCCAGCTCACTCCCTCGTTCCCAGCTTGTAGCGAGGCAGGACTGCCAGTGGGCGATGGTTTTTTGCAAAGCTCTTTCAGATTCCCCCATTGGACTTTTGAAGCATCTGGTATCACTATCTCAGCGTCATTATGAATTAATTAACATTAATTCCTTGTTCTGGTATCTCCTATTGCCAGGAGCCTTAGCCTGGGCTTTTTTTCCCCCTTCCCCCAAACAGAAATGGCCAGATCCAGAGTACCCCGGGCAGAAAGCCAGAGAGAAGCCACGTGGTTGGGGGGCCATGGGCTCCCCATCCCTGTCCCCATCCTGCACTGTGACAGGAGATGCTGCCAGGCCCCTGCCAGTCTGTTAGCCAGGGCAGGGCTTGGTCCTGGGGGACCCCCAGTGCTGCCAGTGCTGCCTGCCCACTCACCGTGCCACCAGCACAGGGCACGGGTGCTTCACAGATGGGTGACGCCTGCTGTGCCATCCCTCACCTTTGCTCCCCTGCAGGGCTGTGAGACAGGTGTGCTGGGGCTGTCCTGTGGGGGAAGGATCTCCCTTTTAGCTCTGGGAAGCCCTGATCACGGCTCCTCAGCTTGGGCTGGAAGCATCAGGGATGCTCTCCTCAGGGATGCTGACCCAGGGATGCTAATGCCAAGGCTGCTGTTCCCAGGAATGCTGATCCCAAAGAGGTTGACCACAGGGATGCTGTCCCAGGGATGCTAACGCCAAGGATGTTGTCCCTAAGGATGCCGACCCTCTAGAGATGCGGGGATGGGAATATAGACACAGCAGGTGGATGCAGGCTGGGAGAGAGGCCGGGATCCTTTGCCCCAAATGCGTTCATCCTGCTCTATGAATCACCTCGAGGGAGACGCAACCCAAGAGTCACAACCTGGCCACCCGTCTCCGTCCCTGCGCTCTCACTTGCACAGGTGAGCCTCGGTAAAGTCATGGCTGAGGGCTGCAGATGGACTCAGTCGGATGTGGGTGCAGCATTCGCCTCCTCCCAGCCCTGTCCCACCTCGTCGCCTGCCCCACTCCCTGCCCTACAGCAACACAACCCTCCTGCACACGTCTATCCCCCCTGCTTCTGCCCCCTGCCACCACCATGTACCCCATGGCTGGGCCACAGCAAACCCCAGGGCCACCCAAGCCCCCCTGCACCCTTTTCAGTGCGGGCTGAGTCAGAGGTGGGTCCCCTCTATGCTCCGCGAGCCCTGGGGCCAAGGCGGGGTGGGGGTGACAGCCCCCGGGTGGGCTGGGGGATAACCCCGATGTCCTACATCCCTGGAGCCCGGCTCGGGCTTACGTAACGGCCGTGCTGCAGTCTGCTCTGCTCAGCCGCCAGTGCCACCGGCAGAGCTGCAGCGCGGAGCCCATCTCCCTGGATATTTGCTTTTGTGGGGAGAGGAGGGAGGGAGGAGGACACCTGGGGGACAGGCAAGCCCCAGGGGGTGGCCAGGACACAGGGGGGGAGGCTGGCAGGGCTGGCTGGGTATGAGGGCTGGGGTGTCTGCCCCCAGCCCCATCTGTCTGGTGACCTTGGGAGCCGAAATCCCCCCTGGGTGGCAGCACTCTGCGGAAGGAGGGGCTGGGGAGGGGGAGAGCAGAGAGAGCCCTGCCCTGGTCCTAAGTGAGAGGCCAGGTTAGAGACCCTGCTGGCATCCTCTGCCAACAATGCTCTCATCTCTACCCTCCTCTGAGAGCATAGCCCCGCTGTGCAGGTGGGGAAACTGAGGCAGGAGGCTGTGACTCCCTATGAGGAACAGGTACCAGGGTCCCTCTGGACATGGAGGAGGAGATGGGACACTACCAGCCCTTCGGCTACCCCCGCACTGGAGATTCCCTGGTCCAGGCCGAGCTCTGCCCCTGGAGCCGGTGTCCCCACTTGGGCCTGGCATGTGGCACAGGGACCTGCTGGTGCTCGGTGCAGCACCCTTGCAGTGAGGTGCAGCTCTGGAGCTGGCTGCACATGCCACGATCCGGTGACATGGGCCAGGGGGGACAGCAGGCCGGCCGCAGCACCCTTCCTGCCCCCAGCACGAGTCCCTGGGGAGGCACAAGGTGATGGAGTGGGGAGCCTGGGGGAGAGACCTCGCTGCCAGGTCGCGCTGAGGCCATGGTCTGTCAGGGGGCCAGCGTGTCACCGTCCCTGAAGGCTGCCAGATGTTGGGGCACACCTGGGAGCTGCCCCAGTGCTGGCATCCACTGGGTGCCCGAGGGCTGTGGGTGGGCTCAGGGTACTGGTAGCAGCCCCGGGGCTTGGGGTGGTACTCGCTGAGTGTCCCCCTCCGGCTGAAATGTCATCACAGCTCCCCTCCGGCATGGCTCGACCCGGAGGCAGGAGAAGGGTTTGTGCCTGGAGGCACGCAGGGCCCTGGCTCTGTCCCAGTGGTCACCCGGCACTGTGGGGACCCGGCAGGTCCCTGTCCCACCCCGAGGGTGTGGGGTGACCCGGTGCCACTGGGAGCTGGGCTGAACCTCCATGGTCCCTCACGGCCAGCGCCAAGGTGGCCTCAGTGGGGGCAGATGCCACCACCCATGGGTGCCACCCGCCTGCAGGGACACCTGGCAGGGCAGTGTGGGCATCACTGCAGCACTGAGGGAAAACCCAGTATGATCCCAGTGTGAAAAACATGGTGCCAAGCACCGGTGAGAGCCAGGACTCCCCATGGGGACTGAGTACCCAAGACCCCCACCTCCCTCTCTCCCTTTGCCCCTTGTTCCCAGGCTCAACTGGTGTTTCTCCTGGGGCTCAGTGGGACGGAGCCCAGCTGCTCCCCGGCACACCACTGAGCCTGCTGCCCTCCCTGGGCACCCCAGCCAGCCCCAGTGCCTGTGGTGCACAGCACAGGGACCCTGCGCCTTGAAGCTGGGGGGGAACCAAGGACGCCAGTGAGCTCATCCCTCCTGCCTGGGCCGGGAAAATCATTGCATTGTGCTTGCTGCAAGAGGCTCAAAGGCCTTTGGTTCCCTTTTAGGACATGGCTGGAAAGGAGCCACCGAAAGAAATGCCAGGAAAAATAAGCCTTCAGTAGCAGCTACTTTCTTTGTGGGTTTGGAGGGATCCAAATGCAGATCCCTTGCCTTGGGGAGCCCTTTGGGGACTCCCCCCAGTGCTCAGACTGCGGGGATAAACCTCCCCTAATGCTGGGCAGCCAGCACTGGATCAGGCCCTTCTTTTCTGAAATGCCAAATCCGGCCCTGCTGGGTGATGCAGACGTTGGGAAAGGGGGGTCGGGTGCTGCTCTGGATCCTGTTGTCCTTTGTCTCCGCAGCAGTGCAGGGGAGCCCTGGCACCGCCAGCCCCCCCAGGGGGACAGGACACCCAGTGTGGTGGGGTCCTGCTCCCCAGCCTTGGCTGCCCCAGGGCCAGATCTGGCAGTGTGGTTCTCGGCTGGGCTGAGAACGCCCTCCAACTCGTTACACATGGGGGCCAGCTAATCTCCATCTGACAGCGAGTCATCCTTCCTACCGTGCTGAAGGCTGTAATGACAATGTACTTAAAGGGGCTGATGAATTAAGTGCATCTTATAAATGCATCAGATATTAAAATTCCCATATAATTACAGTGCAATGGATTATGTGTGGTGCTGAAGGGGAAGCAATTCAGCAAAGCAAAGGAATTGTAGTTATAGAGGAGAGCCAGCGAAGCGTAATTACACACAGCTCTGCTCTAATGGTGGTGTAAAGGGAGGGGCTGGTTTGGAGCTGCAGTGGGAGTGATGCCGAGCGGCACTGGGGCTGTGCCGGATCTGAGGACTTGTCTGGGATGCTGCAAGGGTTAAGGAAAGTGAGTGGGACCTGAAGGGCTTCGTGGAGAGGACGGAGGGAGAGGGCTTTGCTCTGCTTCATCCCTTCTTCTCCTGGGGAGGAAAGCACCCTGCTCCTGCGGGCTGGCTCCGGCCAGATGGGTCCAGGGGCTTTGGCCATTGCTCACCCCAGCACCCTGCTGCGCTCAGCGCTCCCATGTGCACACGTGTACACTCATGTGTGATACAGCAGTCAGTGCTTGAGCAGATCAAAGACGAGAGAATCTGATTCCTTTCCTTCCCTTCCCTTCCCTTCCCTTCCCTTCCCTTCCCTTCCCTTCCCTTCCCTTCCCTTCCCTTCCCTTCCCTTCCCTTCCCTTCCCTTCCCTTCCCTTCCCTTCCATCATCTTAATCTTTTTCCTTTTCCCTCTCTCTTGTTTTTCTCTCATTTTTATATTATTTTTCTCTTTTTTCTCTTTTTTCTTTCTTTTTCTTTTTCTTTTTCTTTTTCTTTTTTTCTTTTTCTTTTTCTTTTTCTTTTTCTTTTTCTTTTTCTTTTTCTTTTTCTTTTTCTCTTTTTCTTTTTCTTTTTCTTTCTTTTTCTTTTTTCTTTTTCTTTTTCTTTTTCTTTTTCTTTTTCTTTTTCTTTTTCTTTTTCTTTTTCTTTTTCTTTTTCTTTTTCTTTTTCTTTTTCTTTTTCTTTTTCTTTTTCTTTCTTTTTCTTTCTTTTTTCTCTTTTTCTTTCTTTTTCTTTTTCTTTTTCTTTTTCTTTTTCTTTTTCTTTTTCTTTTTCTTTTTCTTTTTCTTTTTCTTTATTTTTCTTTATTTTTTCTCTTTTTCTTTCTTTTTCTTTTTCTTTTCTTTTTCTTTTTCTTTTTCTTTTTCTTTTTTTCTTTTTCTTTTTCTTTTTTTCTTTTTCTTATTCGTTTTCTTTTTCTTTTCCTTGTCCCTTTCCCTTTCCCTTTCCTCTTTCCCTTTCCCTTTCCCTTTCCCTTTCCCTTTCCCTTTCGCTTTCCCTTTCCCTTTCCCTTTCTCCCTCCCTCTCAGGGTCAGTGTTCCCAGGCCTCCAGGTGGCTGCAGGTGTGTGAGGTCCAGGCGGAGGCTGCCATGTCACCCTACACCCCAAATGTCACCAAACAGGCGGGCCGGTTGCTCACATCCTCATTCCTCTGTATTTTCTGGCATCGGTGACACAGTGGGGTCTCCCTGGTGCTTTCAGCCCCCCCTGCCCTGGTGAGGGGGTGCCACCTGCAAGGGGCCTCAGGGGAAGAACGTCCCCAGCACCATTCGGCTGTGGGGCTGCTGGAGCAAAGGCTTTTCTCTAATGAGCTGGTGCCGGTTTTCCCATTAATTATATGGAGTGATGCCATCATCAGACAATTAAGTAGTGTTGTCCCAGGCTCTAACAAGGGTGCAGAGAAAGCGGCGTGTGGGACGCCATGCAATGGCATGCGTGCAGGACTGCGTCGGGGGGGAACATGGGTGCTCCACGTGCTGCACGTCAAGGCACCCGCATGTAGCCACCAGCCAAAACCCTGTGAGCACCATTGACCTGTCCCACCAACACCTGCAGCACCGCCGCCTCCTCCTCCCCAAAAGGGACGAGAGTCCCATGGGACCACTGTCCCCATCATGTCCCCGGCCACAGCCCGCCCTGGGCAGGGAGACAGGGCCGCATGATGCTTGCCTTCACTTTTGCAATGGTGCTTGTTCGCTAATTAGCAAAATCTGGCAATCCGCACCGTTCTCCCAGTCATTAATTATTATTAATTATTTGTTATGCAAATAAAGTTGAAGAGTGCAGCGCTGTAGGCAACACAAACGAAAACAGTCCCGGCTCCAGGCAGTTTATGTAACGGTGGGCGGGTGGACATCACAGGAGTCCCTGGGGCCATATAGCGTCCACGCGCTGTCCCCTGCGTAGGGGCCGCTGCATGTCGGCATCTCCTGGGATTTGGGGACATGTTGATGGCATCAATGGCGATGGGTGCTGCAGGGACTGGTGCAGGGACTGCGGGGGCTCAAGGATGCAGGATGTAATAGGGAAAATAGTGCTTTTTAGGGTCATGGGGGAGGAGGGTGATGGCGGGACTGAAGGGTGGAGGAGGAGTATGTTGGTGATGGGTGGCTGAGGCAGGTGCTGCTGGTGGAGTCAGGAAAGGCGATCTCTGGGGTGGGTTTTGCGGGTGCTGAGAGGGTCCTGTCCCATCCCTTTCCCTGCAGTCTGCCCCCGAGGGCAATGTTTGGGGAGACACTGGGATGTTTCACCAAATGATGCCGTTTCAGTAAGTCGCAGTTTCCTGTCTCCATCCTCCCAGCTGGAGGGTGGACGGGGCCAGGACCCTGGAGGATGGATGGGGCCAGGACCCGGCCGTGCGTCCCCCCCACCCTGGTGCCTGGCCACTGTGCCCCAGGGTGTTATTTTGGTGCTCCCAACTCTCTCTTTCTCCTCTGCCCGGGGCTTTCTGCCCCATCCAGGGCTCCTTTCCCACTGTGCTCCCCCTGCGCCTCCGAGCTCACCATTGACCCCAAATGCAATCACCCATCACATCCCTGTGTCACGGAGCGATAATGCCAGTGGCACTGTGCCACAAGGACACAGGCTGGCAGCAGTGGGGCCCCTACCCAAGCCCTACCTGAGCAATTGGAAAGGGAACCGAGAAAAAAATGGAAATTAAAGAGAGGAAAGAATTAATAAGGATCCTGCCTTGACCACAATGGCTTTGTTTCAGGAGAGCTGATACCACACGCTCGCTAATGCGAGGCTCAGAGGCCTTTGGAAAGCAGTGGGGTTTTGGCGACGCTCAGGCATGTTTTTGGTGTGCTGTGGATGTGAGTGTGCATTACAGCCATGCTTGGTCCCTGCCCAGCCGGCAATGTCCCCTGGTGTCCAGCTGCTGTCCCCAGCCAGGCTCTGCAGCACGAGGCAGCCATCGTCATAAAGCAATGACCCAGCAGAGCGCAGATTTGGGGTGAGAAATGTGTTTTGACAAAGCTATGCCTCTCCTGCTGGGCACTGCTGTGGGGCCATGCCCTGAAATGCCGGACAGGCTGGCTGGAGAGCTGCTTGCTCCCTCTGGTTAAGAGACATCCTATAGTGGCTATATAGCGCACTGTGAATACACTGAGCACAAGACACCCTGCATACTTACAGAAATTCTCTTCTGCTGTACACAAAGCGCCGTGCAGGTTGCCTGTATGTCCCTCCCCAGCACCTGGCGTTATTTGCTTTTTTGCACTTACTAGATCTCCCAGTTATCGCCTTGTTTGTTAGCCTCATTCAGAGAAACCCTATATTTCCTCCATCCTAGGGTATTTGTCCTGGACATTTCTTTAGGGGGAATTCAAAGCAGGGATGGGAGAGGAGTGGGGCTTTGCACCAGCTGTGCTCAGAGCTGTGGCTGATGTCCTATAAAACTCTCCCATTATTCCTGTGCCCGATGTCCATGGGGAGCTCAGCCTCTTTTCTTCCTTCTCCGCTGCAGGAATCGACTCTGGTTGCTGCCAGGGTTATCTCCACCCTCCAGCTTGCTGCACACTCTGCTAGTTCACCATTCCTCTGAGGACTGGGGCTCGACCCTGGCCAGGCAGCATGTGCCCCCGCAAAGGAGGACGATGTCTTTATTTTCCCACGGCCAATAACGGATTTGGAGATAAAGTCTGGGGAAATGGGGACTCATGGAGGTTCCCTGCCTGCTGCTGCAGCTGCCTGGGCACTTGTGTGTGCTTGTGGCCCCATCCTGAGCCTAAGGCCGGGCCGGCAGCCGTGGCGGGGGGCTGGAGCCAGATGCCTGTTTCTAATAAAGCTTGGCTCCCACCGTGAGCCATGCTCATCCTCACCCGCTCCAGATGATAACGGCAGGGATGCTGCCGCCGGCTGGACCTCATGGTTGAAGGTGAAAGGACGAGGCTCCAACTCCGTATCTGTGCACCAGCCCCACTTTGCCAAAATAAGAATACTCTAAGGAGCCAAAAGAATCTCTTGCCCGCGACCTGGCCCCTGTGGGGGGGGATGTGGGGGCTGTGGGGGGCTGGAGGCGGCAGGCGGAGGGCTGGGGCGCCGCGTGGAGCACAGCAGGAAGGAAGCGCTCGGCGAGGACACAGCCAGCACTGCGTGCATGTCCTTACATATGTGCTATTTTCAGCTTGACGGGGAGCAGGCCAAGTTCTCCAACAGATTGAGTTTGGAGCTGAAATCCTCCTCTCCTCCTCCACCCTGCCCAGCACCCACTGCCTGCAGGCACGGGGAGTCCAAGTGCACCCAGGGCACCTCACTCTGCCCCGTTCAGTCTATGTTCCCACCAGGGAGATGCACGCACGCTGCACACATGCTCCCAGCGCTGCCGCTGCCCAAACCCCTCCTCGTAGCAAGGCCACAGGATCTGATCCTGCTCAGGGCAGCAGTGGCTCCAGCTTCTCCCCTTCCCACTTTGGGCTGGTCCAGGTACCAGCACCAGCATCCTCCCAAACCCATCCCCACTCCAACAGGGACCTGCAGCATCTCCTGCCTTTGGCTTCGCACACTCGTGCACGCTCCCACCTGCTCTCTCCTTGCTTTTTCCTGAGCAGCAAATATCCCTCCTTCCTCTTCTGCCCAAATCGCCCCTCCTGCCACCTCCTCTCTCCCCCATCACTGCGGTCCCTCCAGAAGTGCAGCTGCTTTTGCAGCCATGTCCTCGCCCTGCTTGAAATGCAGGAAAGAAATCCATGTGCAACTTACTGTCTCGGCACCCTGTAATCATTTTGTCAGCCGAAAAGCACTTTTGTCAAACCCCCACAGGCAAACCAGGAGGGGATGGATTGGGGAGAGGCACCTGACACCACTCTGTGCTTTTTTTCCCCCCTTTTTCATCCTGGATTTTGCTTTACGGGTGGGACGAGCGTTGGATTTTTCTCTCCTTTCCCTCTCCGGGTGCTTTGGCGACTGTCCGGAGAGAGCGAAAGGAATAAGGAAAATGTTGCGGGAGAGCAGCGAGGCTGGAGAAAAATGCATCGCCAGCAGCTGGGTTTGCTCGACAAAGTGCAATTATGCAGTGGGAGGAGAAAGTTGTCTGGCTGGAGAGGGGTTTCCAGCAGGGACTAATGGAGCCCCAGGCTCAGTCACCTGGGATGGCCCCGAGAGCGGCCCTGGCCCCTTTCAGGTGCTGGGAGGCATTAAATGTCTCCTTTCTGTCCTGTGCATGAGCTCATCTGGGGGGGGTCTTTACAGCAGGAGGTTAATGTCATCCGTTTGCTCCGTCCCGAAACTGGGTGGCAGCGGCTGCCCTGCCCAAACCTGGGAGCAGTCCCTTTCCCCAGGGCCAGGTCCCCAAATGAGACGTGGTCGCCCTCGATGCCAGCTCTCCTGCTCTGGGGAGGGGGGGGTCCCTTTCTCAACCTCTTCAGCATCCCCAGTGAGTGTCTGGGGTCACAGCAGAGGGTGACACCAGCCTTTCTCCTCCAGGAAAGGGGTCGAGGGCAACTCTTAGAGTAGGCAGTTCTTATGGCCTCGAGGACAGACTCTGCTTTACCCCAGCATGGGATTCCCAGGGGCAGGCAGACAGGCTGGAGGGCACAGGCTTTTCCTGCGGACCTCTGATTTGGGGACCCCTGCACTGCAAGCCGGGAGCGTGGCTCTCCCCTCCCTGCTTTTTTTGTCAGCTGGCGCTTGCCCGAGCATCGGGGTGAGCTGCCTTTGCCAGCCTGCGTCATGCGAGCACCACGGGAGTTTGCACAGAGCTGATCCGTTCTCCCTAACCTTTCCACTAATGAGGAAGCAAATGCCTGGGATGGCTGCGGTGCTGGAAGGTCAGAGCCGTTGCAGCCTGACGGCCCTGCGGCTCTGCCCGTGGTCCCATCCTCCTCACATTTTTCCCGCGTCCTTAGTGATGTTTTGGGGTGCAAAGAGGGGTTGGGAACGAGGTGCTCCGTGGAAATCTTGTGTCTGGGCTGGTACCGTCGGCTGAAAAATGATCAGCCATAAAGCAAAGCACTCGTCGAGCTTTGCCTAACGAACAGGCAGTCGTTAACTCTGCGCGAAGTGTTTGCAGGTCTCAAACACAGAAAAACACTCAAAAACCCACTTGCAAATGCTGCTTGTCTAATTAGGGTACTGGGAAAGACTCATCCATCCTTATGTGTTCGGTGTGTCCTCATCTATGCACGTGAAATTCAGGCCATCAAACACTCGCAGCCGCCATCGCAGCAAGGCGCTCCCGTCCGGAGACAGGTCTTTAAATCATCCCCAAGTGCTGCGAAAATTGCAGACAGCTCGAGAGTGGAAAATGAAAAGGCGAAACGTTGCTCCTGGAGCTTTTGCCCTGAATTATTTGCTCAGCTTTAATAATAAGTTACATGCAAGGAAAACTGAAGCAGCTCGGATGATTTTTCTGGGGAAAACTAGTCCTGTGGATGGTGCAGAGCAGTGCACGGACCCCGGGTCCTCTGACAGCCTTTGGGGACAGGGACCGATGTGCTCTGGGAAGATGGGCTGGGAAAAGAGATAAAAAATAACCTCTCTTTAATGCATTTTGGTGCAGTATCCACATGCCGGAGCTGGGATTGAAGCTTTTCATTCATTTTTCTGGAGGCGGTGGGGAAAGCAGCGGTGAGGATGATCCTGCTCTGTCTCCTCTCTGCTGGCCCCATCGCTTCTGTGGGCTAATATCTGGCAGGCATCAGTAGGGTGAACTCTGGGCTGTTTTCCCTGCCTTATTCTAGGCTAGTTTGACTAAATCTAGCTTGTTTAGGATGAATCACTCCGGCACGGCTGGTTGTGACCTGCTGGCCACTGTGCTTGCTGAGCCTCTGCAATTCCCCTTTTGTTGGTAAAAATGAGAAGTTGCTTTTTCTGCCTTTTTCTCCAGGATCACAGATTGCAAGTAATGACTGCCTTAAACACAGGCTATTTCACAGCTTGCTGGTGCTTTCAGGGATGGGATCGCTGGGTGGCCAGTGCCAGTGACACCAGGAACCAGGCCAGTCCTGTGTTGGCATGGTCCAACGGGCACCTTAATTTAACTCTCCTTAATTTAACTCTCCCCTTTTTCATCTTTATCTTTTTTAATGAAGCACAGTGGATGAGGTCTCGCCACAAACTGTGCATTGCAGACTGCACACCCCGCCCAGGGCTCTGGTTCGGTTTGATGGGCTGCTCACAGAAAAGCGATGGCCAGGCTGGATCCTGCTCTGCTGAGCTGTGATGGATCCCATTTTCTTTTGTGCCCGATTCTATGGGGTCATATGGAGCACGAGGAGCTGTTTGCACCAAGTGCCCGTAGCCAAACCCGTCTCCCTGGATTTATTGGTTTCTGTTTGCTGCTTTTTCTCCTGTTTCCTTTCCATGGGATTATTTATAGCTGGGCAAGCTCTGTTCCCCATCATCTTCTCCCTCCTATTTCCCCAGGTGCAGGTAGCTTGTTCCCAGCGAAGGATGCTGTCAGGGCTTTGCCCAAGGGCACAGGTATAAAACTTCCTGCAGGAACAACTTGCTGCAGAAATCATGCTGAATTAGCCAAATTGGGCGGTTTCAGGGAAGCAACCAGGAGTGCCCTGAAATGATCTCCCCTGCTTGCTTCCAGCTCGATCCCATTGCTTGTGCAACCCAAAAATGTTTTGCGAGGAAAATCTAAACTGTCGATCCTTTATCCTCAGGACTGGGACCTGATTTTGGCATTTCTGGCAATAGCAAAGTATCTGTTTTTCCCCGGCTCCTTCCCTATGTGACTCTCATAAGAGCTCCGAGGATTTTGTTGATGCCAAGCCACATTCCCTGAAACCACGATAGGTCTGGGCATGTGGTGCAGGAAGGCAGGGAGGTCTCTGGGAGCCCAGAGAGCAGCTCCACATCTGCCTGGCTGCTGGCAGAACCCAGCAACCTTTCCCCCCAAATGAAAACGTGCTTTTAGGGTAAAAAAATTTGAAAAAAACACAACAAAAAAAGTCAGTAGCTGCGATGCCATCTGTGTCTGCAGCATTGCACAGTGGGGACAAGCCGCCCGAGCAGGCTGCCGTGCACAGACCCCCCTGAGCACCTACGCTGGGTAGCTGAAAGAGGTGGCACGAGCCTTCCTCCTCCCTTGCTCCCCCTTGGAGAGGAATGTCCTGTTTCTCCAGGGAACAACAGATCTCCTTGGCATCTCTCTCTTTGGAAGCTTTGATTTCTTTTCCAACTGTGGCTCTCCAGCCTCAGCAGCATGTCTTGGATATTTTTTTCTCCCCGCGGTCCCCCTCCCATTGATCCCAGGGGGAAGGCTGGTTGGAAACCTCACCGGCAGCCCTGGCGGGAAGGGATGGAGGGCCGGGGGCAGCGGGTTGCCAGTTCATTTGTTTTCCTCGATGGGGCTTCAAAAAGTGATGGGCTGATGGGTTTGGAGTCTCAGGGGGACAATTTTCCTGGCAGCATCCAAGTTGTGTCACCTCTCTGCTTGGCTCTGTGACGACAGTGTTGATTTGAATTCTTCCAACTTAAGACTGATTTAAATGATGGTGAAGTTGGGGGGTGGCGTGTGGGAGTAGAGCACTGAGCGCTATTCTTTTTCGGTTGTCATATGCCTCCATAAAGACTTCTGCCTTGGGGATTTGCATAGATCCGTGGTCCAGATTGCGCTACAAAACCCACCGGTGGTCTGCAAAGCTATGGCAACGGCTTCTGTGCTGGCTCCCGAATCAGGCAAAGCTGGAAAGTTTAGGTGTGTTTACAACTCTTCATGCCACGGCCGTTCCTCTTTGGTTGGGGGCTGCAGCCAGGGCTCGGAGGGCAGCCGGGAGCCCCCTGTCCGCTCCTGACCCACAGCATTCCCCCTCCTCTGCAGCCCCATCCCCTGGGAGATGGCCGGCCACATTCTATTCTTCTATCCTATCCTATCCTATCCTATCCTATCCTATCCTATCCTATCCTATCTTCCGCCAGTGTGTGCCGCTTTGCCGAGCGCTCCCAGCCTCACTCTCGAGACCGCTCTAATTTGATGGAGAGGTGGTGAGGTCAGGAAAAAAAACCTAACCTGTTCTCGATGCTTTTGTGAAAAATATAGGTGTTTGGGTAATGACCTCATGGGGAGGGAGGCTGCAGAGCAAGCCGGTTTCCTACTAGTGAAACTGCAGGAGGCGAAGGAGGGGGATTGTGCAAATGTCCCAGCCACAGGGAAAGCTTAATTCGGTAGTTGTAATCGCTGAGGACACGCACATCTGTAGGAAAGCAGGCTCCCTTCCTCGCACTGCTCCCAGAAGGGCTTGTTTGTTTAATTTTATCTCGCAGAGAAAATTATAAAAAGAAAAAAAAAACCAAACCACCACTCTGTGGCTTTGCTCAGCTGCAGCACAAAAACACCCCAGCGGAGCCCGGAGAGTGCCGGGGACCAAAACCCTCGCCTGAGCCCAGGTATTTCTATCGGGGAGAGGGGCAGCGAAGGGGCCGTGCGGCAGCCGGCGGCCCCGGTGCTCTGCCAGGACCCCGCTGCCCGCCCGCACGGGGCCGGGCAGGATGGAGCCAGCTGTAGGAATCACCAGAAATCCAGGCATTGCACTCACCACTCTGCTCTCCCTCTTTCCACCTTGTGCTGATCGAAACCCTGTTGCCTAGAGCAGCTGTATCCATAAAAGAGGGAGATATTTGCCCTTTGGGAGGCTGGAGGAGGCTGGGCGTCTCACTGGGAGCCCCAGCACGGCAGCTTGGCTTGCCCAAGTACCAGCAATGCACTTTCTGACCGAGCAGAGTGGGCAAGGTTGTATTTTGGGGCAAAAAGTTGAGATCTTTGGGATGGTTGGTGCTTTGCAAGCTGCCACCTAAACCCTGCCACAGTCATGGCTGGTCAGGGCTGGTGCGGCTGGATAACATGTGAGCACTTGTGCTCTGCTTTCAGCTCATTTTCTTCTCTGTCATTAGTTTAAATTTCCGAGGGAGCCTGGGCTTGGCATCAGATGCTGACATCCTTTAATTTAGCAAATGTAAAAATGGGACCTTTTCCAACTGGAGCGATTAGAAACATCCCACTCCGTTCCCCGGCCACGGTGTTGGGTGCTGGCCGGGCCGTCGCCCCATGCTGTCAGCCGCCCCTCTCCCCCCACCGGCATGACTGCGGCTGAGACCTCCCACACTCGTCACACGGGAGTGACAGCCTGTCATCACCATCCCTGCCCGCTGCTCAGCGCTGCCGGGAGCTGCCGATGGTCCTGGCTAGCAAAGAGCAACAGCGGGGGCTGGATGCAGGAGGGGAGCTTACTAGGGGGAGGGATGGAGCCGTGCCCCCCGTGACACCCCCCGCAGCACCGGCTGAAATCCCATCCCCAGCAGTAACACCCTTTGCCCTGACAAGGGCCTTCTCCACCTCCGGGTTTGCGTCTAATGGCGCATGTCCCCCCTAAGCTGCTTAATGAGGGTTAAGAGGCTAACGGGCTTATTACCAGCAATTATTTCCACAGCCCTGCAGGTGTCCCTGAAAACGACGGGGCCCCACGCTCGCCTGGGAGCATCCTGCTGGTATCGCCGCCAGCCAGCCTGGGGTGCCATGAGATTGTCAGTGCTCAGCCGGCTGCCTGAGTCAAATCAGTGGCTGTTTTCGGGGTGTTTTTACACCCCGTTGCAACAATCTAGGCTGTGGTTTTGGTAGGGGAGTGGAGGGGGAGGTGGCATCTCTATGGATACTTGCCCCCCCCTGCGCCCTGGTCCCTCTCGTTCTGCCTCAGGAGCGGCTCTGCAGCATCCCTGGGCGGTCGCCTGGAGACAGCCGAGGCGGGTTGCCACAGCGACGGAGCCTTCGCTCAGCATCCCTCCAACTCTGCTGCCTTGGCCGAAGTTGGGCGAGAGAAAAATGTCCTGGGGAGGGGACACCCCCCACTCCAGGCGGCAAGTGCACGGCTGGGGAAACTGAGGCACGGCTAGTGGAGTTGGAGGCAGCTGTGAAGCGATGGAGAAGATTTTGGAAGCTGCCTGTGGAGGCAATGGGGCAAAAAGTGGTGGAAATGGGGCTGGAGTGCAGGGGTACCCACAGTCACTTGGGGGGGGTCAGCACTTTGTGGGGGCAGGTGCTGGTGTAGCATCTCCGCACAAGTCCTCCCAGCAGCAGCGTTTGATAGTCACCATGGCAATGTCAGCTGCATTCGGGCTGTCATCTGCTTTGACATCCAGCACGTGCCGGGACGGGCTGGAGGGGTGCGCGCACCCCAGGAGCTGCCGGTGCAGATGGGGGGGATCAGCCACCCAGAGTCCAGCCAAAAACCTGGGCTCCCCCAGGCAGGGCAAGGGGACTGGCCACAATGCCGCCAGGGTCCCCCAGGGATGGGGTCCCACGGGGCCACATGATGGCACAGGCTGGTGCCTGGCCCTGGGGCCCTGCCACAGTGAGGCAGAGGAGGGCGAAGCCCTTTGGGATGACCCCGCCCCACCGAGCCTATAATTACAGACGATGTCCGTGGAGAGCAAGGAGAGGTTACGTAACTTTAGCGTTTGGAAAATTCTTTCTGCTCCCTTATCGGCTTTATAAATACCTCGAACTCAGGCCAGGCCAGGCTGGGGGGAAGGCGATGCCATGGGCTGCAGCTGATCCCTGTGCTCAGGCCCATCCAGCTGCTGTGCCTCAGTTTCCCTCTCTCTATGGACAAAAGCATCCCTGCTGCACCCTGCTGCCGTGCTAAGGGGAGGGCTTCTTGCTGCTGGTGTGAGCACCGGTAGGACCAGCAAATGTTTAATCACCCCCAACAGAAAAGGAGGGTGATTTTTCTTCCTCCCCTGGAAAAGGCTTGAAGGTGCTTTTTGGGTCATGGCCATCATTAAATGGCAAATTCAATAAACCAAGGTCCTGCCTGAGGCCATCGACTGCCTTGCCCTAATCTGGTGTCACATCCCTCAGGTTTTAATTCGTTGCATCCCTCTGGCTGGTCCTTCGTGTTCTAAAAATCCCTGGGTTGGGCCCACACAGTGCTTTAGCCGCTGTGATGGCTTGGCGGGATGCTGGTGGTGGGTGCTCACCCTGTTCCCCCTACTCCGCGCAGCACTGTCACAGCCCTCCTGATCCCCCGCCATCGGCGCAGCCGAGTCAGGGGACAGTGGGATGCTGGCAAGTCCCAAGCATCGCTGGTGACTGCTGCAGGAGGTCTAGGGGCAGGGGGGTTGGAGCAGGGTCCCCCCTGCTCATGTGCACTTGCATTTATGCCATTTGCAAAGTTATCTCCCCGTGGGGATGTTGGAGGGCGGCTGGGGCCGTGTCGATAGGAGCGTGCACAGTGCACGCAGCCAAGGGCGGCCAGGGGAGCGTTGTGTAACTCTCCGTGCAGCTCTTCACCAGGGGCATGTCACCGTCTCCCACCCTCCCCAATGCCACCAGACCTGGCCACTGCCCCAGCCACAGGGCACCTTTGCTCTGTGCCTGCCCATTGCCACTGCAGCCACCCAACTGTGCTGGGATGCTGCGTGACGTCTGGCTTTACACCTCCAAGGGATGCTGGTGGGCAGGACCAGGACCCTGGGGGTTAGGTCAGCTGTTGTGTCTGGCAGCAGCGTGCCACTGCCTCTGTCCCCTGAAATCTTCCCTTGCTGGTGTTTTGGTTTTGCTTGCTGGAGAAACGGTTCCCTGCTCCTTGTCAACCTGTGTGTGCATGGACAGAGGTGCCCAGGCTCGCCGACACCAGGCTTTGCACTCACCTAGTTTATTGTAGGGTTGCCCAGGAACATGTGGGGGTTGGTTTTTTAGCGCTGGACAAAAAAAAAAAAGGGATTCCTGGCTTCTACTTTATTGCTTTTGTTACTCTGCAGTGTGTGCCTGAGCGAGCCACCCATCAGTGACCTGGGCTGTGCAAAGGAGCAGAGGAGGAAACGCAACCGGGTGTGCGCCAAACCTCGCTGGTTTGAAAACAACCTTTTAAATGCCCAGGTCTCTGCCCTCAGGGTCTGCAGCTGCTGGGCCTCTTAACAAAGCGATGCACGACAGTGCTTGAAACTGGGGCACAGAAATAATGAGAAGGGAGTTATTTTAGGGACTTCCACGTCTGCCTGGTGGGCACCTTCCTGGCCACCCCCAGTTTGAGCAGGGCTTCCCAAACGAGGTAGGTGCCCTGGGCGATGGCGGTGGGGTGGTGGATGCTGACGCTGGGCAGAGATTTGACTTCTTGCTTCCAGGGCCAGGCTGAGATTGTGCCCTGGGGCTGGTACCCATGGGCAGGGAATGAGGGAGGATTAATTGAGCTGTTGATCCCTGACTGCGAGAGGGGATGGGGACCAGTGAGCCCCCCCCCCCCCCCCCGGTGTTACACAACGGCTGTGCTAAATCTTCACTGCAGCAGATAAAGACAGTCCCCAAAATACCCTGCCCTGCCTTTGCCACCCCTGCAGCCACTTGGGTTTTGGGGTCATGTCTGCAATCTGGGGGTGTCCGGCTCCCCGGTGACATCAAGGCAGAGTGGAAAAGGCAGAACCCAGGGCCAAAAACCTGGTACCTCCCAGGAAGGAGATGTCCTCCAACCAGGCTCAGCTCAAGGAACAAGAGCGTTAAAGGGAGCCCTTGGAGGATTTAAAGACACTGAAACTCTCGAACTGGTGTGTGCAGAACCACGAGCTGGAGGGAGAACTAGAAGCAGCAAAGCAGCACAAAGGCCTCTTTAGTCCTGAAGATGCTGGGCATCATCATGTGTGTGCCAGGGAGGTTTGTCACCCCCAACAGAAAAGGAGGGGGATTTTTCTTCCTCCTTGGGAAATGCTTGAAGATGGGTTTTGGGTCATGGCCATCATTAAATGGCAAGATCAAAGAACGAAGGTCTTGCCTTGGACCACCAACTGCCTTGCTCCAGTCTAGTGTCTGATCCTTCAGGTCTGAATTTGTTGCATCCTTCTGCTTGGTCTTTCACATTCCCAAAAATCTCTGAAACCCCCTTCGAGCTGCTTCTCTTCCAGTCCCCTGAGGCCACTAAGGCATCTTGGGCTTCCTACACTGCCGTGACTGCAATTTCACTCCCTACCCCTTAGAAATACCACCGAAGGTATGAGTCCTATGCCGCAAGTCCCTATGCCGCAGCCGAGGTGCCAGCTCCTGTACATGTAGGGAAGAGGAGAGGCTGTAATCTGAGCTCGGAAGCAATTAGCCAGAACAGCGGTGTGCTGCCCAGCAAAGTCCCTGCCGCTCACTCAGCCACCAGCATTGGTCTCAGCGTCTGCGGCTCTCACCGCGATCGTAGGGTAAGTAGGGCCAGGAGGGCAGCTCTGCCTGAGCATGGCATGTCCTTCCTCCCCATCTCCTTCCTCCTGGGCTTAAAAGTCAAGTTTAGGGCTCTGCCGACACCTTAACCCATGGCGATGCTGAAGGGCACTGGAAACGCAGCTGCTTCTGGGGTGGAAATGGCAATTTTACCCTGGCACAGCCAAGAAGCCAGGAAAATTGCTTGGGATAGCGGGACATGGGTTGTATTTTTCACTGAGAGCTGAGCAATTGTTAGTGCTTGGATGGAACAGGAATAACCATGGGTTTAAAGCCCAAAAAAGAGTGAATGATGCTGATGAGCGGTTGATGGCTCAGCCTTGCATACATTCCATCTCCCCTTGCTTGAGGGACCTGTGCATCCCAAGCTGGTTCTCATGCTCATCCTGCTCCTCTCCATGCCAATTCCCAGCCGAAATGCCACTGCAGGGAGAGCGACGCCGAGTGCCTCAGCACCGGCTGCAGCCGTATCGGTGCTGGTGCCGAGGCGCTCGGCGTCGCTCTCCCCGCGGCTCACGGCTCCATCGGCTGCGGCTGGCAGCCCCATCGCTCCCAACCTGCTGCACGTTGCGCCTTCAGGATAAACATTTCCCAGGCGCAGGCTCTGCCCACACACGCGATTTCCCTCGAGCAGGAGACACTGGAGGGGGTTTGCACTGGGTGAGAGTGGAGTTCCATGGGAAAACCTGCCTTGGGAGTAATGGGATTTGGGAAAGGGACACTGATGGGAGCTGGGCAAGCAGGAGGTGCAGGATTAGTCCTGCCACAGGCAAGCTGGGGCTGAACGGGGCCCAGATCCATCACCTTCTGCCTCTAACCCTAAGGTGAAGGCAGCAATCGCTCCGTGAGAGGGCTCTTAAAATAATTTATGCATGTGATACCCCAGGGATGCTGCCGAGCACTGCCCTGGTGCTACCTGCAGCGTGGGACCCCCTCCACGCTGCAGCCCTCGGCTCATCTCCATCCGGTTGGTGATAAAATCTGCTTGAAGACATTTGCCCTTTCAGTTCCCTTTTCCCTTTCTTCCCATTCTATTTAGCAGCCAAGTGATCCCCCCAAGCTGGGGACTGGACTGCCTTTCCCACCCTGAGCCTCTTGGCATGTGCTGGATGGGACCCACCATCCCTGATGGGAACCTGAGTCCCTGCAGAGGCCCTGGCAATGGCACAAGCGGGGTGCAGGGCAGGCAGGAGTGTGGCTGGCTGATTTCGGCTCTGCCATCATCTGCCCGCAGCCTCATCGCTAGCATTTGTCCCTGAGAGGGTTTGGGGCTGGGGCTGGAGCCTGGCACGTATCCAAATCTGGGAGCATGCAGGAGGGACCAGGGCCATGTGATGGAGGAGAGCGCATGGGGCAGGCGCAGAGACACCCCAAGGTCACCCATCCAAAAAACACCCTCTGGCCCATGCGGTCCAGGGATGGGGCTTTTCGGGAGGGAGGTGTCCACCGCAGCGCAGGGGGACTTGCACAACCCACTGGCACCCCGGGCACAGGTGATATTTCAATTGTGCCCCAGACAACTCCCAGCCATGAGTCCCACCCGGGGGGGGGGGCTCATCTTCACCCTCCAAACACCTCACTGACCCCATAGTCAGCTCCCTTTCTCCACCCAGCACCAGAGAGATCTCCATCACCCGTGTCCCAGCCCCTCTGGCTGAGGCTCCCAGGACACCCCCAGTCACTGTGGCAGGACATGGGGAGAGGGGACAGGGCATCACTGCCGCAGAGCTTTAATTCCCGGGGCCGCGGGGCTGCCAGGAGCAGATCTCTGACGTCCTGCGGGACAAATCCTGCAGGGTGCAGGGTCCGGGGCATCAGCAGGCTGGGAAACCTCCCCTCCCCCTCACTAAATCCCTTCCCCGGCGCAGGACAGTAGGTTATGGGACTCGACCAGAGGTTGGATTTAAGGAGATTACAACTTCTCCTCCAGGATAATCTAGAAATTCAATTAAAACTCTCTGTCTCTCGCCTGGGCTGCACCAGGGCCACGGGGCACCCTGCGCCCCACAGCCATGGCCGGGGAGCGCCGGGGAGAGCCCCCCGGGTGCACGCCAGGTAAGGGCTGACCTCTTCTTCCTGGGGTTTGGCCGGAGCCCCCCCTGCCTGGGGTGGGGAGCTGGGTTCTGCCCCTTCCTGGGGCAATTTGCTGGGGTATTAACACCCGTCCTCTGACCCAGGGCAGCCGAGGTCCAGCTGTGGGGGGGCTGCAGGGAAGGGAGTGCGGGGAAGGGGCTGCGGGTACCCCGGAGGTTTGGGTAAGGGTGTCGAAGGGACAGGGCAGTCTGGCTGCATCCCCTGGGGTTTTGGGGCATCCTTTGGCAGCCCTCAGTGCAGATTGACCCTGGCAAGGCCTTCAGCTCCCCCCTTGCCCTCATCTGCACCTCTGGCCATGTCCTGCTGTCTGGCTGTACGGATGCGAGTGGACAGACAAACAGCCGGCATTTCCCAGACGAGTGAGATGGGATTTCAGGACCTGGCAGGGTGACAGGGCTGGCTGCGGGCTGGGGGGAATGTGGATGCTGCGGCGTTCCCCGACCCGCCCTGTGCTGCAGCAGGTGGGGGGACACCACCCGGAGCGGTGAGGGCAGACGTACAGCCTTGGGGTCCCGCCACCGCGGCATGCGGGTGCTGGAGCTGGGCTGGGTACTGGGGCTGGGACAGACACAGAGGCAGCTGGACAGGGATGCTCAGTCCCCCTGTCATGCCCACGGAGCTGGGGACCTGCAGTGCTGCTCAGTGCAGCCTCCGAAGGGATCTTTCCCAGGATCTCCTCTGATCCAGGACACATTTAGCAGGACTTTTAGGGTGCTTAAGCACAAGCCACCTGGCCCCAGTGGTATTGAGCGCTGCACGTGGCCCTTTTTCTCCTCCCGTGCCCGCGGTGGCATCCGCACGTGGCTCGGGGACAGCCAGCACCCCGTCACCTCTGGTCTCCCTGCCAAGGGCCTTCCTTGCCCCCTGTGCCTCAGTTTCCCTTTTGTGTGCGCCGTCAAGGCTTGCAGACAGTGACGTCTCAGCTGCTCGCTGGCAGTGGGGGGGGGGGGGGGGGGGTGTCCAGCGGAGGGGTGCATGCCCACAACTGTTTTCTACCTGTGTCCCTGCCAAAACAGAGCAGTATTTTCTCATAAAGGATGCACCATGGTGGGAGCCTCTTTCCTGTCCTCCCTGGCAGCAGAGGGGAAGCAGGGGGTCATTTATCCTCTGGATTTGTCAGGGCTTGGCCTGCCCCATGTTGACGCTTAATTTATTCGAGGTGCCCAAAGACGGGGTGTCAGAGGAGGCAGTTATTCAGGCAGCAGTGCTGCCCCAGCACTTGGCCGGGGACTGGCCACAGGCTCCCTCCTTTGTATCTCAGCTGGGGGAGCCCCCAGCTCCGTCCCCCATTTTGTGGGTGGTCAGTGCCGGGTCGCTCTGTTGGGACAGAATGAGCAGGAGCGGCTTGGGCACCCTCAGCTGTACCGGCATGGCCGCAGCCCCACGCCAGGACCAGACCTCCCTCCTCTCCACTGACATGGCCGTCCCGCTGCTGGGGCATGAAGGGCATTGCTGCAGGAGATAGCAGCATTATCTCCTGGCACAGGGCAGGCAGCAGCACCGAGTGTGACCTCCTCGTGCCGTCCCCTCTCGGACGGTCACCTCTCCTGCCAGGAGACCTGTATGCCCCGGTTTGGCTCCTCCAAGTCCCCACCCGGATCAATCCCAGCCTGCTTCCCCACACACCTCCATAAGCCAGGAGAAAATCCATGCTGGGAGGATGCAGGAGGGGGATGGCAGCCTGGTCACTGCCTCCCCGGCCCCGAAACGCATCCCCTCCAGAGGTACAGGGAAAGGTGTGATGATAAATCACACCGACATATTCAGTCGGCTCTAACTAATGACCTCCCCAGCACTCAACACATTTTCCTGGCGCGCTGGCTGTTCAGAATATTGTTGTAACATTTAACTCCCTTTTAAAAAAAAATAAATAAAATTAGCCGTGCAGTTGGCAGATTGCTGGAGACACTTGGATTCTCTGCGGGAAACCGCTCCGCGGTGGGAGTTTGGTTACTGCAGTTTAGTGGCAGGAGTCATTGCCTCTAATGTCAGCTCATTAGCTGGGGTAGTCCAAGGCGTCGCTGCGTTCAGAGCCCATGGGGAGCTGTGGGCCGTTCCTTCCCGCTATTAATATTATGGGCCTGTTTTGTTTCCTACGTGTTAACGCTATTAGTGCTGCATAAGACGCGTGGCACAAGCGGCAGGGGATGGTCCTGGTCCTGCCCGACACCCAGCATGGGCTTGTCTGCACCAAAGCTGGGACTGGCAATGGGATTAAGGTGCTCAGGGTATTAGGGGAAGTTTTGAGTTTGTTCCCAGGGGGTAAAATTGTGATGGTCAGGGGTGCGAAACTGCTGGGAAGGAGGTGGCGAGGGGGATGTAACCTCCTATAATTCCTCTGCGAGCACTCTGGGGCAGCTCTGGTTGTGGGGAGATGCCAGGGTGATGCTGGAGGATGGCACTCATGACCCAAGGAAATGCAGGGTGACCATGGGGCTGCAGCCCTGGCTGGTGCTGGTGGCAGAGCCTGTCCAGCCCTGGGTTTCTGCACGTTCACACAAGCCCTCTCCCAGCCCGAGCCTCCCGCAGCGGCAGCGTGGGGCTCCAGTCTTCAAATTAAAACCAAACCAGAAATTCAGCTTTCAGCGAACTTGAGAAAGCATATTTCCAAACAAAACTGTGCTAAATAAAGTACAAGCCGCAGGCGGCCGCCTGCTCCGACAGATCCACTTTGCTCGCCTTTATTTAGCTGCCGTCTCCCCATGCTGCTGCTGCTGGCCTGGGGCCGGGGGGGTTTGTCCCCCCAAGACCTTTGGTGCTTCGGGGAGGACTCGGTCCCGTGGCCTGGGTGAATGTGGGGTCCGACATGGGACGTGGGCTGTGTCACGAGAGCTGCCCCGGCCCTGGAGCAGTGTCAGCCCTTTGGGTCTGTCCTGGCATCCCTCCACAGCAGTGGGTTCCCCAATATCCAGGGTGCTCGGACACGGTGAAACCCTGTGTGACATGGGAGGAGGGGGAGGAAAGGGAAGGGAGGGAGGGAGGCAGGAAGGAAGGAAGGAAGGAGAGAAAAAAAAATAAGGGAGAGAGGAAGAGAAAAAGAAAGAAAGAAAGAAAGAAAGAAAGAAAGAAAGAAAGAAAGAAAGAAAGAAAGAAAGAAAGAAAGAAAGAAAGAAAGAAAGAAAGAAAGAAAGAAAGAAAGAAAGAAAGAAAAGAAAGAAAGAAAGAAAGATAAAATGAAAATAAAGAAAGGTAGAAAGAAAGAAGGAAAGAAAGAAAGAAAGATAAAATGAAAATAAAGAAAGGTAGAAAGAAAGGAAGAGAAAAATTAAAAATAATAAAAGAAAGGAAAAGAAAAGAGAAAAGAGAAAAGGAAAAGAAAAGAAAAGAAAAGAAAAGAAAAGAAAAGAAAAGAAAAGAAAAGAAAAGAAAAGAAAAGAAAAGAAAAGAAAAGAAAAGAAAAGAAAAGAAAAGAAAAGAAAAGAAAAGAAAAGAAAAGAAGAGAAAGAAAAGAAAAGAAAAGAAAAGAAAAGAAAAGAAAAGAAAAGAAAAGAAAAGAAAAGAAAAGAAAAGAAAAGAAAAGAAAAGAAAAAAGAAAAGAAAAGAAAAGAAAAAGAAAAGAAAAGAAAAGAAAAGAAAAGAAAAGAAAAGAAAAGAAAAGAAAAGAAAAGAAAAGAAAAGAAAAGAAAAGAAAAGAAAAGAAAAGAAAAGAAAAGAAAAGAAAAGAAAAGAAAAGAGAAAAGAAAAAAAGGAGATGAAGAGCAGGAAGGAAGGAAGAGAGAAAGGAAGAAAGAGAGAAACCCAGAAAGGAGGGAAGGAAGGAAGGAAAGGGGAAAGCGGGGAAGGCGGAGGGGAGCGGTGGTGGTGACTGGGGAGCCCGAGGGTCCCCGGGAGCATCACCCCTGGGTGAGGGCAGCGCGGCTGCCTCCGCAGTCACCCAGGCATGTCTCCCCTCCCAGCACAGTTAATCCAGACCCTAGCTAATCCTCTCGCAGGTCACTGGGAGCTCATTGCATTTTGTTCACTTCTCAAATGCATCTAGAATTAATTAAAAAAAAAAAACCGAACAGTAAATTCATCCTGTGGCAAAAGCATTCAGCATATTCCCCCGGAGCGAGCCGGAGGGGTGATGAAGAAGGAGCCTTTTCTGGCTCCAAATGCTCAGCTTTCATTAAAAAAAGAAGAGAGAAAACCTTAATGAATGTAGCCAGTGTGGTCAGGAGGAAGACTCGGGATGGGTGACCAGACTGGAGTTTGGCAGTGTGAGCCTGCAGGCAGCCCGACACGTCAGCTCTGCAAGGCCACTTTGGTCCCATTTGACTTCCAGTGACTATGAGGTTGTAAATATTAACTGTTCGTGCCTATTTTGCTCTTCCCCATGGCTGTAAGGAGGGAGAGGATCTCGTGCTGACTGCCTCAGCTGGGTGTGAGCAATCTCTTGGTCTGCCGACACTCCAACAAATAACCATGGTGCTTGAAAAATCAGCTTTTGGGATAAAAAATGTTTGTGCCTGGATTGCAGCAGGTGAAAGTATTTTATTTGGTGTATAAGCTGGTGCCACGTGTGGATCTGTTTCTGGCACCCGGGAGGTCTGGGCAGATTGTTAGCGCTCCTGCTTGTGGTGCTGGGATTCTGTGGGGATCCCCAAGTCCCATGCTGGATTTGGGGTGAATTTCTGTAAAAGGCAATCCAGCATATTGTTGCTAGCTGGGCTGATGCAGCCCCAGGCAGGCTGTGCCTGACAATGCTTCCCGGCACTGGGGCTGGCCCTGGCCACTGTGTAATGGAAAGGGTGTGCTTCTCCCAGTGTGTCCCCGGGCACTCGAGCTGATTGCAGGAATCGACCGCATCGATCAGGCCAGTGGATCCGACACAGCACGTACAGCCCGGTGGCTTCGCCTGCGCCTCTAGGCATGAGCCGGGCACCTCTGCGCTGGGGCGATGGCGTGTTGCGGGGGGCTCTGCACCCGCTCCCCCACCACATTGCTGCCCCACGCAGGTCTCACTGCCAGCAAGGTTGTTTCATCCCCAGTGACACATCCCATGTTGTTAAAGAATGGGATGAGCTGCAGCAGGGGGTGGTTTGGGGAGTGCTCCTGCAGCGCCATCTCTTTGGGGTGCTTGGGACGTGCCACGTGGCTTCTCCACAATCCCAGCCACTGCCTGATGCAGCCCCACATACCATTGCAGAGGCACTGGGGGAGCCCACCCAACTTGGGCCACCTTGCCCATGTCCATGCTTGCTCCCACCTCTCGCCCAGGCAAAGCTGCGTGTAGGTCCCTGACCCTGCAGCTGAGCCCTCCAGAAGGGATCAAAACAGCTCCCCATTCCCCAGTGGCAGTTGTCCCTTCATTAGACTTGGCCAGCAAAACCCATCTGTGACCATAGATAGCTCCATGTCCCAATGGATGTGTTGGGAAAGTTGCTCCGCAGGACATCTGCCCCGAGCAAGTGCCTTCCCTGGGCCTTCTCCATCCAGCTGCACATTGGCCATGTCCTCTCCCATCCCCGGGCTGGGGGACAGAGGTTAAATCCACATCTGCCTGTGGTTTCCCTCGACCCCAGAAGAGCTGGTGCTCGGGAGGTCGGGCAACTGCTGCTGCGATGTGCTGGGCAGCAGTCCATCTGGCACAGGCAATGTGAACTGATGGAGCTGCTTTCAGGCATACCTTTATTAATATCTCTGTGCTAAGGCGAGCAGCTTGGCCTCTCTGCTTTCCTCTCCAGCAGCCTGACTCCACTCCGACAGCAGAGCTCATAAGAAAAGTGAAGGGGAGAGACTCCAGTGCTACCCAAGGTTTTTCATCCACTGGTGTCATTGGGGTTCCCAGAAATGCTGTGTCTCCCCAGCAAGGTTTGCTCACTTGCTTTGTAGTATGAAAGAACAAATTCTAAGACCTTCTTCCTTCATTGTGTGCAGATTTTGGGAACGTCCTAGCCATAGGAAGGATAGTAAGGGCAGTTGTTGGGGTCCTCACTCAACATGCAGCCACCCACCCCACCAGACCCATGGCCAAACACCCCCTCAGGTCCCTTTGCCTTGAGAGGTAATGGCCATGTCTTTGTTTTCTCATTGCAGAGCCTCTCACGGGATCCACCTGGTGACGTGGCAGCCCAGACGTGGAAGCTTGGGACTTCTCTTCCACTGCAACAGAATTTGGGGGGTGGGCAGGGGTGGGCCGGGGGGACGCCAGGAGCTGCAAGACCCTTCACCTTCACTGTGGGCTTGGCTCAGGGATGACTGCAGGCAGAGTCAACCCTTACAGCATCGTGTCCTCCGAGGAAGACGGGCTGAGGTTGACCACCATGCCAGGTATCAACGGCTTTGGCAATGGGAAAATCCACACCAGGAGGAAATGCAGGAACAGGTTTGTAAAGAAGAACGGTCAATGCAATGTGGAGTTCACCAACATGGATGACAAGCCGCAGAGGTACATTGCAGACATGTTCACCACGTGCGTTGATATCCGCTGGAGGTATATGCTCTTGCTCTTTTCCCTGGCATTTCTGGTGTCCTGGTTATTGTTTGGGCTGATTTTCTGGCTAATTGCACTCATTCATGGAGACCTAGAAAACCCGGGTGGAGATGATACCTTCAAGCCTTGCGTTCTGCAGGTCAATGGCTTTGTTGCTGCTTTTCTGTTCTCCATCGAGACCCAAACGACTATTGGTTATGGCTTCCGCTGTGTGACGGAGGAGTGCCCACTCGCGGTCTTCATGGTGGTGGTTCAGTCCATTGTGGGGTGTATAATTGACTCTTTCATGATTGGTGCAATAATGGCAAAGATGGCCAGGCCCAAAAAACGGGCCCAGACATTACTTTTCAGCCATAATGCAGTAGTGGCAATGAGAGATGGAAAACTCTGCCTGATGTGGAGAGTTGGGAACCTCCGGAAAAGCCACATAGTAGAAGCCCACGTACGAGCTCAGCTGATTAAGCCCAGGATCACAGAAGAAGGGGAGTACATACCGCTCGACCAAATAGATATCGACGTGGGGTTTGATAAAGGCTTGGACCGTATCTTCTTGGTGTCCCCCATCACCATTCTCCACGAGATCAACGAAGACAGCCCCTTGTTTGGGATCAGCCGCCAGGACTTGGAGACAGACGACTTTGAAATCGTGGTCATCCTGGAAGGCATGGTAGAAGCCACCGCTATGACGACGCAAGCTCGGAGCTCCTACCTGGCCAGTGAGATCCTCTGGGGCCACCGCTTCGAGCCCGTCTTGTTTGAGGAGAAAAACCAGTACAAAGTAGACTATTCCCACTTCCACAAAACCTACGAGGTCCCGTCCACCCCCCGTTGCAGCGCCAAGGACTTGGTGGAGAACAAATTCCTGCTACCCAGCACCAACTCTTTCTGCTACGAGAATGAGCTGGCCTTCATGAGCCGTGACGAGGAGGAGGAAGACGATGACAGCCGGGGTTTGGAGGACCTGAGCCCAGACAACAGGCATGAGTTCGATAGACTTCAAGCCACAATAGCATTGGATCAGCGGTCGTACAGGAGGGAGTCGGAAATATGACTCTTGGTCCTTCCATTGACTTTTCCGAGGGTATTTTTTTTCCTCCTCTAATCTCTTCCCCTACAACCCGCTCAAATTATGCAGAACAATGCAAGTGCCATAGGAATGCTTGAGAAATTAGTATCGTTCATAGTTTTCAGTTTCATCGCAATAACCACTGAGCGGTCTGCAGGAGGGGATGGCGGCAGGCCACGGCGCGTCTTCCGCGCCCGGCGCCCGCAGCGGGGCCGATGGCTCTGGGGGGATGGACGGACTGACGGACAGACGGAGAGAGGAGGGTCCGTGGGGCGCGGGCAGGCGCTCGCCCCATGCGGCCCCGCGGGGCTTTGCTCTCCCCGCGGGGAAAATGCCAGCGTTTTCTTGGAGCCAAGCACTGCGAGATCCAAAAAGAGGAAATATCAGGAAACAAATCTTTCTCTCTCTCTTTCTTTTTTTTCCTTTTATTTTTTAACTGAGCAGCAACAACAAAAAAATTGCTCCTTCCGGCAGGCGGTCTGATTCAGTTGCACAAGAACAACACTTGAAATAACATGCAACATTAACGTACTTCTTTTTAATTTGGGAAAAAAGCGGGGGGAGGGAGGCGAGAGGGTTTTTAATTTTTTCACCGTACCGTTTGGGAGACTGTTTACCAAAATAATAATAATAACAATAATAATAATAATATTAAATCTGAAAGATGTGATTCAGTATTTTTTAAAAATGAACAAGGGAATGAATAAGCCACTGGGGTCCTTTGAGGAGGTGACTTGCTGGGCAGATGTGAGAACTAGAAGTCAAGACTGCATCCAGTTTTGGGGTGGGTTTTTTTTCCACTGGCACGGCTTCATAGGAAGAAAACAGAAATAAGTGGCTGGACGTCCATGGCAGTGAAAGCAAGTAGCATAATTACTGGCAAAGTAGCTAATAAGGAAAAAGCAGACTGCAATAGAAAGGACTGTAAACACAGTAATTAGCCAATTTCTGGAAATATTGATCTTCACGGTGGAAATTGGGTCTGGGGCATCAGCTGCTGAAGTGTTGGGTCTCCCCTAGCATCTCTGACAGGGAATTCATAAGTTTCACTGTAACTGGGATGAAACAGTGAAAAGCACAAAAAGGAGGGGAAAGCTCTCAAATTTGGCTATTTTCCAACCAATTTGGTATTTTCTCCCTTGAAAAATCATTTCAAACATGGAAATCAATGCGAAAGTCATCTTGTTGAGTTGCACTTCTTCTAGCACAGGAGCCGTTTCCATGCCAGGCTGGGATTTCTGAATTCCCTGTTCACCAGAGAGTCCTGCTTCAGAGGCAGATGCTTTTCCAAAAACAACAGATGCCAGTCAAGGAAACCACCCTGTCTTGTGCTTCAACCTGTCCCCGTGTCCCAGCTTCAAGGTGGATTGTGCCTTAGAGATGCAAACTAACCCCGCGCCCCAGCCCTCCTCCCCAGCACCCCGCTTGCATCCTCCCCTTGGGGCAACATCCCCTTTGCTCTACCCCTGGGGCAGCGCCCACATCCCACTGTCTGCTGCATTTTAGGCTGGCCTTGATGGCACGCTGGTTTAGCTTTTGCTACGGCACAGGGCAAACCACCCCGTGCATGGGAAGCCTTTGCTCCTGCCCTGCTCCACGCCTTTGCACAGAGGGAAGGAGTCGGGAAGACGCAGGTTTCAGTCCCTTCTTCCTGGCCGTGCTGTTCATTGGTGCTCTGGGTGCCAAAATCTGGCTCCCTGCTCCCCATGGCTGTGGGAAAGGCTTCAGTACCTACAAGCATCCCACACCTGACGCTGGGTGCAGAGTCCCGGCAGCACATGGCCTTGGGGAGAAGGGGTCAAGAGTGGGGTCCCTGGCAGCTTTTCAGCTGTGATGGGCTCCCGGTGCTTTTCTCCCCCGGCCCATGTCAGGGAAGCTGTGTCCCAGGGTTAAAACTTGCTGTGGCATGTCCAAACATCAGTGGCAGAGGCAGGATTTGTCCTGTGTCCCCATCCCCATCTCCTTCTTGCAAAGGGCTCTGGGGAGCGGCTGCCCTGGTGCCCCCCTGCTGCCCTGTGTCCCCAAGCATCACATCTCACTGGCTGGCTGCGGGATGGGGACCAGGACTTTGTCCCCACAAAGTTTTCTCCCTACCCTATTCCCACCAGTGTCCCTCACCATGACCCTGTGCTGCCCACCAAGGGGCTGCTCTATTTTTACCTTCCCCTAAAAACCAGCCACTGGGAGAAAACATCCCCGGGGGCAGTGCTGCGAGGGAGCCAGCTGTTTTGGCACCGAGTGCCCCAAACGGGCTGTCCCCAAAAGTGGGGACATGTAGGGACGTGCCGTTGAGCTCCAGCCGGGACATTTGTGTTTCCAAGGCAGTGAACGCGGATGCCATCGCATCGCCGGTCCCTTTGCTCCCTGGGGGGATGGTTTTGCCACCCGCTTTTTGCCCCATAGCATCTGGGGGGTGGGAAGGATTGGGGGGGACAGAGAGATTTTGTGTGCTCACTACTTATTTATTTTTTTAAAAAAATGCTTTTAAGTGGTTTTAGGTTCTTTTGAATAAATAATTATAAAAAAAGGTGCACCTCTTGCTGCTGTAGGGTTCTCAGAGGGTTAATTTCTTTATAAATATATATATATATCTCACAGTAAATATTTGTATAAAAATGAAAGAGAAATAGAGATGTCTTTAAGTAAATTATTGCTTTTAAAGAAACATCTATGATTGTACAGTGTTACCTGGGAGAATAGAATAATATATACGGATGTATTTTTAAACTGCTGTGTAGGAGGATGTGAACTGGGCTGGGGAGCACCTGTGGCCGGCACAGCAAGGGGGGTTTGGACCCTCCCCAGCCCCCATTCACGCACCCCCTTCCCTGAACCCCGCTAGTGAGGATCTAGCTCTGGCGAGTCATCATATATATACTGTATAGTCCTCATCCTGGCCATGGACCATGCTGGTACATAGTGTATAAATATTATTTTTGCCTACCCGTGAGCACTCTGAGCTACTGGTCTTTTTTCCTGCCATCAGGGAGCATTGGGAAGGTTGCCCAGGGGTAATCACATGAATTATCAAAGAAGGGGGGGGGGTGGGGAGAAAAAAAAAAAAGAGGAAAAAGCCAAAAAGTGGTGTTTGTTAGGTGCTTGGGTTCCCTGGAGGGGCTGGAAAGGCACAGGGATGCTTTCAGGGTGTGGGTTTTGGTGTCAGTCATGGCAGTGATGAAGCAGGAAAGGGCGGTCGGACGTGAGCAAGGGAATGCGTCCCTCCCCAGAACAGCCGCCGGCCATTTCCTCCAAGTGAGGCCACTCCATCCATGGAGTTAACTCCGGTGTTACACTTGATCCTTGGAGGATGGCGGGAGTCCGAGAAAGGAAAGAGATGCTAATCCTCTTGGCCAGCAGCTCGTAGGGATTGCCCTCGGCCAGGGCTCAGGACAGCCGCCGGCAGCAGCAGCTGCCCTGGCCGGGGACTGGGGTCCGAATCTGCTGCTGCTCCCACTTGGCTTCACCCCAAAAATATGCGCTGGTGAGAGCAGAAAGCAGCCGCATCCCTGCACCCCAAAACCACCAGCTGGAAAGAGCATCCTCTGCCCCTGACAGGCGCGCGGTGTCCCCGCTCGGCTGGGCAGTGGGTCCCCAGGGCTGGGAGCCGTCGGGATGAGCCTTAGCTTCTCATAACTGAATTTAGTGCACTTAGTCTTTTAGGGCTGGGACAATCACTTAGTGCTTAACCTTTTGCGATTCGGTGCCTGCTTGACCTTCAAACCTTTTGTAGGAGATGAATTCAGAGCCACCTTTTCTATCTTTAATAAGGCAGAACAAATACATTTATTTTTAAACCCTCCTGCTCTTTCCTTTCCTCTCGTGCTGACAACCAAAAGAGTCCCCTGTGTCCCCCCCACCATTTCTGGCACGCCGAAACGAGTGTGTGGCAGTCGGGTCCGGTGCTCCGGCTGGATCCTGCTCTCCCACCCCCCCCAATTCAGGGATGCTGCCACGGGGGGGTTGGTGCAGGGCAGGATCCAGCTGCGTTATGAGCGGGGAGGGGTCGTGGGATGGTGCCACCCGTCACCTCGCGGAGCCCCGGTGCCCACCAGCTGTGCACATCTGTCCCACTGCCCCCTCCCGGGGGCACCATCTTTCCTCCTTCCCCCCCCAAAACACACCCCGGTGCTTCCCCAGGCTTGGCCCCAGGCAGTTTGGGGACTGACACCCAGCACCAGTTTAAACAGGCAGGTTGGCAACTGGGAGCACTGGTTTCCCAGGGGTAAACTGCCGAGTCTGTTCGCTGGGGCAATGGTGACATGCAGTGATAGGGAAGCTGATGGATGCTATGAAAGTATCTGTACCTTTTCCACCTCCGGTGTTTCTCTGTCTCATTGCACATATATTTGAGATATATGTGACAATGTATATATATATATATATTTGTAAAATGTATTTCAGATGACAAAACTGGCCAATTTTATGTTATTTTAAATATATTATATATATTATATATAAGAGTCTCCAAAAGATATAAATAGACTAGAGAAAATAATATAAATATGTAATAAATGTATTTTGATCTATTTAAAATATCTCGCGTCATGCTGTATATTTTAAAGATCATAGGGAAGTGTCTGCCTGTAGCAAACTTCAAATGTGGTTTCGAGGCTGTCAGTTGTCACACATATAATATATATATGCAGCAAACTTTGAGCAAGACGGGGAGCCAGCAGGACAAATACAGATGGTTTTTAGGAGCCTTTTAGCAAATGTCCGTCCTGCTGCCTCTAGGTAGGAGCAGAAACCCAAAACCTGAATTTTCCTCGTTATCCTGCAGAAGATAATTTTTCCTCTCCACTGGGGAAGGGGCTGCAGGGATGCTCAGCAGGACAGGGCAGGCTGCAGGATCCCACCCTCCCCGTGCAGCCCCGCATGTGGGTACCATTTGCTCTGCTGCACTGCCCTGATGGGCTTTCGCCAGGGGAATAGATTGCAGCGGCTCAGCCATGCGGGGAGCCCGGAGATGGAAAAACATGTCTGGAGCCCAGGCAGAAAGAGTCCAGTCATCCGAGACTGACCCAACAAATCTTCCCAGAGAGACCTTGGTCGCCCTTGGGCTCCATGAGGATCTATTTCCTATGGGCATCACCTCCTCCGAGGACCTCAGGGGACACTGCACTGCTGCCAAGTGACAGTTTAAATGTCTTTAATGGTATGTCACAGCCAAAGGAAAGCAGAGCAAGTGTGTGGGACACTACTTACGGAGAAGTTAATGGCCTGGTGGACACAGGGCCCCTTAATTCGCCATCCTGGATTTTCCTCCTGGCTTTTGCACCTGGCTGCTGCAGGGAATGGGGCTCGTGTACCGAGATAACCTGGAGAAATTATTCATCATCATTTCTCAGGCTGGGCAATTGGCGACCGATAGCTTCCACCCACCGATGATTGTCAGCTGGGTCCCATGGGCTCCATCCCTTCCCCCATAAGGGAGTTTTTTACTCATTAAAAAAAAATCACTGCCAGCCACTCACTCTAATCACCAAAGATCGGGCCAGGGCTAAGCATGACTTAAGAGCACAGCTCGTTTAATTTATCAAAGGGGGAGACTGAGAGGTCACTTGATTACAGCATTTGTCACAGGGAGAATACGCTGGTACGAAGAGGTAACTTAATCTACCAGGGAAAGGCATAATAACCACCTCTTCCTGGAAGCTGAAGCCAGACAAATCTATCTTGGAAATAAGGAGTGATCTTTTAATAATGATTAGCTATTAGAACAAGCTACCAATCTCTGTCTGTTAATGCCTTTAAATCTGGACCAGATGCTTTTCTGGAAGCTTTTCCCTTGCTGAGGAGAGGAGCGGGGGGCTATTGGGGAAGGTAATGGCTTGTTACAGGCAGGCAGGAGGTGAGATGGGAAAACCTCCCTGCTCTCCTCCAAAACATGGGCTGGATCTCAGAAAGGAAAATGCCAGGGTGGGCGCAGGGGATGCTCTTGCAGGGCCCTGCCAGCATCGCTCCTGGGGACAAGCACTGGCCCGTGCAGCAGCTTCCCAAAGCTCTTGTGCCTCTGCTCTCAGGGTTTGCTTTGCCGTGCGGCAGTGACTCCTCACGCAGCAGTTTGCACTACAAAACCCATCGCTTCGTTTGTGGAAGCATTTAATGATTCAGGAGCCGGCAGCTCCCTGGGGATGGTTTCCACTGCCTCCAGAATTCCTCCCTCGGTGGCTGCTTGTAGCAGAAATCCCCAGGGAGCTGAGCTGATGCTGGCACCGCAGGAAATGTGCTACCAGGACATTCGGTCCTTGCTTTACGTCCACTCCAACCATCCTCATCTTCAGGGGTTAGAGCTAAATTAAAGGGTGGCAGTGGCGGCTGGGAGCAGTGGGAATGGGAAGGCAGTGGCTGCCTCTGCAGGGAAGGACCTTGCTTACACCTCGCAGGGTGTTTTCGGCAGGGATGCGGGCCGATGGGCTGAGGTTGGGGCTGTTTCTTAGCTGGCAACATCTACTTTTAATACTCAAGAAGTCTTTAAATGCTAAAACCCTCTCTAAACTCAGCATTGCACCGGCCCTCACCGACTGCCCTCCTACCTCTTTCCCTTTGGCTTCAGGGGACTGGGGCATCTCTCAGAGCCCTGTAGAGGTTTCTGGCCTCCCCAAAAGCACGGTGTCTTTTCCTCAGCTTGGATGGATTTGGCTCAAACACACCACCACCAAAATCTGGGTGCACTGACCCCTCCCGACTGGGCAGAGAGTGGGCAGAGGGACTGTGAGCCTCCGTTAGCTCTGGATTCCCACCAGGATGGAACCAGCATGGGTTTGCAGACTGTGCTGCCCATCCCGGCTGTGTGTGCCAGCACAGGGCTTGCTGTGTCTCGCTGGCCAAAAACACGGTGCCACACAGGGAAGGCACCACATTGGTCTGACTCCTGACAAATCCTCCCCAGTCATGCTAAGGCAATGCACCACATTTCAGAGGGGTGGAGGCAGGAACTTTGCCCCGGCCCCACTGGAGATGCTGCTCCTCCACCCAGCCTGGATGCATCCTCCCTCCTGGCTGCTTTGAGAAGCTCAGGCCCTACAAACCCCTCCAAATTTGTCCCCTTGCCCACCTGAATTGCCCCAGTGCCATCCCAGGCAGCCAGGAGCAGCTCGGGTACTGCAGGGTGATACCCAGGGATGCTCGGTTGTCTCTGGGGGTAACCATAGTAACGGAGCAGCATCTCTGCTCTCCTGCCGGCAATTTGCTTTTTCATCCTGCATTAAGGTGGACCCACTCCAACTCCTTTCTCCCCCTCCACCTGCCCTGAATGGCAACACTGAGAGCTCTCCCACCGAGGGGCTGGCTCTCTGGCTCCTCGTGCCACATCCTACCCCATCCCATCCCATGGGATCCTGCTGGGGAACCGTCCTCCAGCATCCTGCAGAGAGACGGGGAAGGCAGTGGCTGGAGTTTCTCCTTAACACAGATTTATAAGTGTGAGTGGGACAAAATTAGGGGTTTCCTTACACTTGTTGTTAAAAGGCCACTGTCAAGGTTAAAAACCTATATTTTTTTTAAGTTGAACAAGGCCTCTATTAGTAATAACACGCCAGCTTATTAATAAGGATTGAATTTTTCAGCACTGAATGTAATTATCACCTGTTAAGTACTTTGTTCACCTTTCACATTTCTCCCCGCTTGGGGAAGGCAAACACATGAGTCAGCGTCCCTTTTTCTGTCAGTTTTAGGCAGTTTCGTTGACAAGCCATCGTGAATCAGCACAACGCTGCAAAGTTCAGGTCGCAAACACTCACCACGATGCAGCTCCTGGAGAAAAACAGTGATTTAGAGGAGGTGAAGGAGACCCTCATCCTGACCCCTGGTTTGGGGGAAAAAAAAAAAACAAATAAACAAATCTGGAGTTAAACTGGGCATGGTGGTGCTGCTCTAAGGGAAGACACCCTGAAGGGTTTCTGATGGGATATCAGGGTTGTGGATGGAGAGGGAAGAGGAGACGTGTTCGAGCTGGCAGACCAACACCCCTTCCCCAGACGGTTGATGCTTCCCCCTCCTCTTCCCCTACAGTTGGCACATTTATTTTCGCAATACCTCATTAGTGTCTAATTAAGCCTTCCCCTCTTTGCCAGTGCTGCCTGATGACCCCAAGCAAGACGCCTGTCCCCCAGGCTGTCCCCTTCCAGGGTCCCTGCTTGCTAGGCTGCAGCACCCATGTGGGGTCTAGGGTGGGGGTGCCGGCCACTCGGGGACGGTGTTAGAGGGAAGATGACCCCAGAAGCCTGTTATCTGGGGGCTGGCATCCCCACCTCGTGGGCTTGCTGTCCGTTTGGGTTCGTGGCTGACTCAGCCCCAGATGGTTGCTGCGAGCGCTTATATAATGGCATGTTTTGGTGGGGGCCGGGGACGCGGTGCGCGGCGAGGAGGTGGGCGCGGGGGCGAGGGAGGGAACAGAGCTAAAGATAAGCCTGGCAGCTCTGGCAATGCTTTGCCAGGCCCCGCGGGAACCGGCAGGGGAAAGGCTGCTGGGGATCGGGCATCGAGCTCGCAGCCATCGCAGCGGCAGGGGCACAGCCTCACTCGCCGTCCCGGCTGCCCGGTGTGTGGCCGAGGAGAAACAGCCTTGCATCCCACTGCCAGCAGCTGCTTTCTCCTCCCTGGTACCCACCAGGCACTGCCGGTGCTCAGCCACAGCTTGCTCTTTCCAGGTTTACCTTCTGCAGCCTTTGTGCTGCCACTCGCAAACCACCCCTGTTCCCTAAAACAGTTTATTTTCACTGGTGTTTCATGACCTGGATGCAGCAGATAGATAAATGATTTTGCCTGGCTGCAGGACTGAACTGAACTGCATAGAGCCCCCTCCCATCCTTCACCCCCATCGCTCCCTCCCTCCCTCCCGTACCCTCTGCTTCGCTGGTGACTGCCAACCAGCACCAAAGCTCACGATCAGATCAGAAAACTGATGTTTATTTCTCTTAAAGGGATGTTTTGGGTGACCTTTGACCTCTGTAGAAGTCTTCCTCTTTTTCCCAGTTTACAAATTCAATGTAAACACAAAGATGACCCTTGTTTTATGGGAGTTTTATTTTAATGCTCTGGAGATTTGCTAAATAAAAATTATTCTAATATGAAGGATGTGCTGGGTGTGATGGCTTTTCTCAGGCGGGGCAGCTGGGGGGGTTGGGCCAGGTAATTAATAACTCGAGACCCTGCTCTGTGCCTGGGTGGGTGCTGCATGTCCCTCAGCACTGGGGCTAACCATGAAACCCCTGGGATGGCTTTCATTTGGCTGGAGCTGCCCTCCGGAGGAGTCTTCCCCAACCCCGATGGGGCTGAACCTGGATTTCATCCCCAAATCCCTTCTTTGCCTTGTGTCAGGCCAAACACATGGTTACGGGGGCAACCCCAAAAAGCCTTGGAGGCTGCATGCAAGCCCTGGAACAAGGCAGATCCCTGTGCCCCTGGCGGGGGGCCTGGATGGCTGATGGTCCCCACTGCAGGAGGGATAGAGAAGGTCCCTGGCTGTGCCTGGGTGAATGAGACGTCGTCCGCTGAGCACTCCATACGGCAGCGCCATAATGATGCCGGGTGTGGGGGCGACGGCAAGAACAGGCGCACGGTGTCGGCAGGAGGAACGCTGCGGGCTGGTAACAGTGCTCAGATGGTAGGGGGAAGTCCGCAGCTCCTGATAATTAGGAGAAAGGCTAAATAAATCCCTTTGAAAAAGACAATGTTGCAGGGCGGAGAAGCTCGGGCCTGGGCTCCTGCTAGTGATGGATTTGCAGAGCACTGCCGCCCATGCTGGACGGGCGTAGAGAGGGGCATCATTCCCGCAAGGTCAAGGTGGCAAGGCTGCGGTGGCAGAGGTGGCACCCAGTACACGGAAGGCTAGTGGTGGCCATGGTGGTGGCGGCGGGGTTGGGTGGTTGCCAGCACAGGTGGTGGGTGTCTGAGTGCCCCCTGCCATGCAGGTCTTTGCATGCTCCTGCCCAGGACAGGTCTCCATCCCGCAGCCCCTGACACAGAGAGGACTGGATTTATGGGGAGTGGGAATCTGGGGATTATGCTGCCAGAGTCTGACCAGCCAAAAATTGTTAAAAATCAGAATATCTGTAGCTCAAATCCAGCTTAAAAGTCAAACCAATCATCCAAACCATCTGCCTCACCATTGAAGATAATACTACTTTTATTGTTTTCATAAGCTGCTAAGCAGCTTTTCAGCAAGAAAAACCCTCTCTGCTGGGACATTTGCTGCGGTGGGATGGCATGGTGGCCTGCCTGGTGGCAGCCAGGTCCTGCTGGGACGGGGAAGCAGGGCACGATGCAGTGACATGGAGGATGCAGTGCAGGGACAGGAGAGCAGGGACTGGTGCTGGGGTTTATTGCATTGCTCTGCGCCAGGGTGGGGATAACTGCTCACAGCCGGCTGCCATGGACTCCCCTGGAAACTTGCTGATGGAGGAGGGGTTGCAGTACCAGCTCCCCTCCAAGACATCCCAAAACTTTTCTGGAGGCTCTGGCAGCCGAGGGTGACGTGTGACAGCTTGTAAAGGGAGCTGCCCTTGCTGCTGCCCACCTGACCCTCTCCCAGAGGTATTATTAGCCTGCCGAGAGCAGCCAGCCCAAGCCACGAGCTTTCCATCTGCAAGCCCTCCCTGGCTGTGGGCCCGGGAGAGGATCTGTGCATGATCTTCCCTGTTTCCCCAGGGAGATGCACCACGCTGAAGGTTTCGAGCCACTCTCCAAAGCCTGCTCTCTGATACCTGGAAGATGTCTGTGCCCAGCAGAGAGACCAGCCTGTCCTGCCTCTTCTAGAACCTCCCATTGAAGGAAGGGTCCCACCGAGGGAGCTGCCATGCAGGTCACCCTCTCCCAAACCATCATCCCTCTCCCAAGACTTCACTCTAGCAACCTCTGAGGCGATATAAGCTGATGTCTCTATTCCCATCTCCAGCTTCTCCAGGTGACAAAAGCATCATCTATCAAGCTCTTAACCGACATCATTCCTGACATAAAATTAACACCCCCTTGGCCCATGGATTTCAAACCAGGACATGTATGGGTATGAAAAGGTCTAAGCCATGTTATTTGCCCCAGCCTGAGAGAGCAGGACACATGCTTGGGTTGAAGATGTGTCTGGGGTGAAAATTCCCTGTTGTCTGTGAGTTTGTATTGATGCAACTCATGCAGTAGGAGCACAAGCACTTCTTAATGAAGTCACTCCGGAGTCACTTACATTATACATTTGTGTTGGCATCTGGCTGCTCCTCCTGGCTTTGCTCAGGATGAGTTTGCTTGGAGAGATTATTATCCCATGGGAAGATGTACCTGAACCAAAACGGAGTTGTTCTCACATGGAAATAAGGAAGGAGAAAGAGCTGTTAGATCAGCAATCAACAAGCCAACGGGAAACTGTGCTTCTAAAGATCATCCAGCTTTTACTTTGTCTTATTTTAAGTGCCTGGCAGCGAGCTGGCCCTTCTTTTCCCCTGGGAGAGGCAGAGTGTTGCCAGCTTACATGAGTCTTTTGTGGGATTTGCTACCTCTGCTGCAGAGCCCCAGCTCCCAGAGCCGTGTGGTTAGCAGGGAATCACCATTGCCACCTGGAAAGGGACTTTGCAGCTGGCACAGAGCATTTCACTCCAGCTCAGTGCAATGGCCTGGGGGCCGGGGCACCCCCCAGCTGCCCCACATCTCTGGCAAGGTTGGCTCTGATTTTGTTCTTCCTTTTGAAGACTCTCCTGGATGCTTGGCTCCTCTGTGGTGCCTGACTGTGGCTTGGCAGGGAGTGTGCCGGGCTCCAGAGATGACCCCATCCTTCCCTGCTGCCCAGCCTCTGCCCAGGGCTTGCCTGGGGGACCTGGCTTGCAGCTGGCAAAGCCACATCACTGACTTTTAATTAGGAAGAACTGCAATTAGTGGTACACCAGCAGAGTGAGAGGAGAAGCCCTGGCCAGTCAGTCTTCGCTGCCTTACAGTGTTAGGCTGCAAGGTCCCTGACACTTTCCCTAATAAACCCAGAAAGACACGTTGCCTTGACCATGACAATCCAGTGACTGGGGTGTGCATCGGATCCCCGGTACAAATCCTACCTGGACGCACCTCACGTGCAATGCAGTCAGCTCCTGTGGGTTAAATGTCTGCAGAATTTCATCCAGCAGAGTCGTCCGATAATCTTCCCCTCGGGAATTCTGGCAGGTGATATCCACAATTTTACTTTTCTGTGCGTATTTCTGTCCTTTCTCCACACAGCAATGTAAGGGTTATGCTGAGAGTGCAGAAGAGGATGGTACTTTGTGGCTGCATCCCTTCCACTGGGTGTTTCCAGGCCTGTGGATGAACATGGGCTCTTTGATCTCTATCTACATCAGAGATATCCAAACACGGTGATCCAGGGAAACACAGCTGGGAGGCACCGGCAGGGTCAGTCCCTTGGAGCTGTGCTAGACTCAATGCAACTGTTGCCAGAGGGGTCCATAGATTTCCATATGCCACAAGCCATAAAGCATGCCCTGGAAGCCCAGCGTCAAAATAAATCATCTGTTGTACACATGACAACAAGCCGCAGAAGCCACAGGGAGCAGCAGGCAAGTCCGGGATTGTCACCGTGTTCCTGCTGCACATGAGAACTCAGTCATGAGTCCGCGGTGTGGGAGCGGGGTACCACTGCCTCCTGCTCAGCGAGGACGGTGCCGGGCTGGCAGAGGGAGCTGCTCCCCCTCCGTCCATCCTCATCCTCCTGCTGCAAGAGGGGTTTGCTGCTCCGAGGTGCAGGGAGCAGGTCCTCGACTGACAGCGCTGTGCCTGGGCTGCAGAGCACACCAGTGCCATTTCCGAGAGGCTGGCAAGCATCCCCTCAGGAGGAAAGAAGCTCAGCCAAGCCTGAAATGACCTGCTGGGGCAGGGTAGGCTCCTTCCACTCTTGCATCATGTGCTGGGATTTATATAAGAGGGGATTCTTTGCAGGATGGCCTGACCCACAGAGGGTGACGTTCGCAGTGTGCTGCTCGCAGACCGCGGCTTGAATACCCCCAGGATCAGGGTGAGCCCCAGCCTCTGCCACAGAGCACTTGGGTCCCTTTGAGGTCAGGCTGGACCTGTGCATCGAGTCACACAACAGGGCTCTGAGCCACTCGTGTGCATCAAGTGATGCTACACATGCCTTTAGCACTGCCTGGCCCCCCAGCTGTGGCACAGAGCCTTGGCCCCTCTCTTCATCCCACACCTGAAAAATTAAGGTCTTGTTCTTCATGTTCCTGCGGTGCTGCTCACTGAACAAACCCCCAGCCGTCCACATGCCCCGTCTCCCCAGACCCCAGCATAGCTCTGCCCCTTCTCCAGCACAGAAGCCTGTGAGCTTCCTCCAACACCGGCTGCTACTGTGCACTCCCCAGAGTTTGACTGAATCCAGGCTCCTCTCTCTTCACATCCCCCTGGGAAATAAAAACCTCCAGTGACGCAGATTGTTTCCAGCTGATGGAGAAATCAGGGGGTGAACCTGCTGGAGGTGGCTGCACTCGCCTTTGAGAAGGGGCTCTGCTGAGGCTGGGGATGGAGCCAGGTTGGTTTCTTGTGTGCAAGGTGTCCCTGGGCAGCCAAGGGTGCTGGCAGCCAGTGGGGTGTCTCTGAACCCCCGCAGGTACCTTCACGTCACTTCTGGAGAGCTGAGCCCAAGCCATATTGCTAGGGGACATTTTCACTTAGAGCATCACAGCTGCGGCAGCCTGAGGTTGGCTCCTTGCTGTAGCCACCTTCACTGGGTCTTTTTGGAAGAGGATATTTGGGGGTCAAGGGGAAGTAATCCAAAAATCCCTGCTCAGGACCGTGTCAAGTCTGGGATTGGTTCATCCTCATAGATGGCTCTGATCCAGGCTTTGAACATGTCACAGTCCAGAGTTGGTGTGATCTAGATTTTGAGTTGATTTATAGCAAAGGTTGTGAGGCTCAACTCTGAACGCTGGTTGTCAGCCTGGTCTGTGGTGGCACAGCTAACCACTGCACACTGGGAATGTACCACATCCCCATGGCACCAAGAGGGAGCAGGGGGAAAATACCTCATCCCAGCACCCCTCAGACTGGGCAGGACCATGAACCCAGCTTCTGCCCCAAGCCCCTCTCTTCTGGTGCTTGCTGGAGTCACCAAGAAGCTCAAGTTTCCTTGACGTGCCCCAGGGACCCTCAGTATTTATTGTTGTGACCAAGACTGCTAAGATTTGGCTACCTTGCCAAACTAGCCAACTCAAAGGTTATCTCAGCCACATCTGCCAGGCTGACTGCTCTTCTGGGACAGCATGGGGGCACTGGGAATGAACTGGGTTCTTAGTCACTGCTCAAACACAACCCAGTATGGAAACTGTATGGAAGGGAGGCAAGCTCAGATGGAGACATTGCAGTGGTCCTTGGGACACTGGGCTTCCCTGGCTCTGGCACAGTCCTTTGCGTGTCACCTTGGTCACCTCCCTTAATGCCCATGACTCAATTCCACGAGCAACTGGTGTCCAGGTCCTAATCCCTGTGCCAAAGCACAATCACTAGTTTTGATTCCCTAAACTGAGTTGCAAAGCTATGAGCCAGGGAAAGTGGAAGCATCGGTGGTCCCCCCACTGTGAAAGAGCATCCCTTCTCCCACGAGCTGGTCACCAGAGAGGGGTCAACCAAGAAAAAAGGATCCAGTAATGAGAGTGCAGCCACCCTGCGTGCCGAGCCCTGCTCCATCATCCCTGCCTGTTCATTACTCCCATGCACACACGGCGGCAGGACAGGCGATGCCAAGCGCTCCTCGGGCACCGTCACCTGATCTCCGCATCCCGCTCCAAGCCTGGACAAAAATAAATCTGGGAGCGCTGCAGTGGAGCTGCTCTGGCAAGGCAGGCCTGGGCCGAGCCCATTGTTCCAGCGATAATGCTGGTTCCAGTGACTGATCGGGGAGAAATGCAGATATTCCCCTCGCGCCTCTCCAGCGTCCTGCTGCAGAGAAACCATGGCTCAGCATCCAGGAGCGGGTGGAGGCATTTGCTGCCCTGCAGCCCTCAGATGAGCAGAAAAGGACATGTTTTTTTTTCCCCACCATGTGAATTTTCTTGTTGATAGAGGGTTCCTTCCTTGTGGGCAAGGCTAAAGTTTCCACAGGGATAATTTTTTCCTTGGAAGTTTTTATTTGTTTAAGTAGAAGGGCAAAAAACCCTCAACTTGTATCCTGAAAATTAGAAGTCTGAAGCTCCGTCTCCCTCTGTTCTGGCAGGGCACATCGCCCCTGCTGTGCAGCATCCTTTTGCTACGCAAAATTGGCATCTCCTTGCAGCTACCATGGTGTTTCCAAGCATGTAAAGAAATACCCATGGAAGGCCATGCTGAGGCCTGCCAAACTTATTTCAGTCACGACCTAAGTTGGTTCTTTGTCGCAAGGGTACAAAACTGATGCAGTAGTGGTGGCTTTGGCAGGAGCAGAGCTAGAGCCGTGTGGTGACCAAGGGGACACCACAGAGTCCTATTGCAATGAGGACTGGGAAGGACCAGCCCGTTTTCAGACAGGGGTCTTCTTCAGCACTCAACCAAGGTTTGGGGTCTTCTTCAGCACTCAACCATGACACACCTGACACAAGCCAGCCCTGCAGGGCGGAATTCACCATTTCCCTGGCACGTGCTGTGCTTCTGCGTTCCTTTGGGGGTTGTAAAGTTGCCCTCACATCCCTGACTTCTCCTGTGATGCAGAAATACTGCAGAGACTCTGCCCCAGAGGATCTTCACCTGCAGCCACACCAGCTCAGAGCCTGGCCAAGCTCAAGACGTGCCCCAACCCTGCATGAAAATCCCCATGAATGCTTTGCCACAGGAGCCTCCCACCAGCAGAACTGAGATGTGGGCATCAGCTGCACCTCCTGGTGCTCCAGGTGGCCAAGTGGCTTCCAGGGCCCCTGCCCTGAGCTGGAGACATCAAAGTCCCACACATGCACACTCCTTCCAAGCAGCCCAGCGTGCTCATGGCCTGGCACAGTGATAAAACAGAAGAAAAAGCCAGATCTGAGCAGAAAACTAAGAGAGGAGGCTGCAGCAATATGCTTCTGGAGAAAGCAGGAGCACAATCCTTTGGCTTCCCTTCCCTGCTGCTACCCTCGCTTTCCAGTGTGCCTCAAGCTCTGAATGTCTCAGCTTTGCAAAGAACTGATCTCCTGGTGTTCGCTGGGCCACAGCCCCATCCGCATCACGTGAACGACAGCTTGAACTCTGGTGCATCTACCAAAGAGCCTCCTGCCTCTCTCAGCAACAGCCTGGGGAAATCACAAGGCACTGAGGTAAGCAGCTCTCCTTGTCCCCGCATGGTCCTGGGACAAAAACCCTGCCTGCCCCCATCGTGCTGGCTTTTTGTCCCTCTCCCCCAGGCCTGACTTCACTCACCCTCTCCCCAGGCCATACCTGGTTCTTCTTCTGAAGGCGTCATGACTTCACTGTCTATTTTTATCCATCCCACTGCTAAGTAAAAGCAGAGTTGACACTGGCTTTTGAAAAAAAAAAAAAAAAAGAAAAAAAAAAAGAAAAAAAAGGCATTTTTCTTATTGTGTGGGAAAAGATCCATGGGTTGGGTTTTCTTTTTCTTCCCCCTTAACTTGGAGATCTCCCAAAGCAAACAAGTGCGGTTAACTGGAAAATAGGATGATTCACCAGTCCCCTGGGCAGATGGTACCCGGGTCCTCTATTCTCCAGCTCCTGGCAAGGGAAAATGCCCCCTATAAAACTTAAAATAGACAGACGATCCTGTATTCATCACGGGATCTGTTTTGCAAAGCCGGCATGTCTTCAGTGACCTCCTGCATGTGCCCAGACCACTTGGTTCATTCCAGCTTGGTGTTCTGCACCAGAAGGGCAGTTTGGGTGTACAGGGACAGATCAGGGGCACGGGAGGTTTCCAAAGGTTGCAGCCTGCCCGTGGATGCTGGAAGCCAAGCAATGCGCTGGGTTACGTACCCGAGTGAAGGGATGGAGCAGCCTTGAGCCACCCCAGGAGCTGGAGCAGAGCTGTTGCTGCGTGACAAGGTATCTCCTCCTCCAAGGAGCATCTGCCATGCGATGCCCTTGCTCTGGGGTGGTGAGAAGATGCTGACACACGGAAAAGCCAGCCAGAAGATCCCTGTGGGTGAACGAACAGTGGGGCCAGAGCAATAAAGCAACGTTTCTCTTCCCTGCAGCCTCTGACATGTGCCACGGGGAGACTGTTTTCTTCACGGTGTGACTCAAATCCCATCTGGATAGTGCAGGAATTAGCTGTCCTTCCTAGAGATGGGAAAGGCCTGTTTTTAACTGCCCCCAACTCCTCCCTCCCGTGGGCAATGGGACCAATCAAGCTTATTCATCCTTCTTACATTCCTCTTACAGATACCTGAACTTCAGCCTCACCAGCAGCAGGGCTGGCACTGCAAGGTGGCCTTATCTCATGGGCATCCTGAGCCAGCGATGTAGCAAAGCAAAGGGCTCTTGAGGGAAGTGCTGTCCATCACTAGTGCCCTTTCAAGGCAAGAGCTGTGACGGTGATAGTGATGATGGTGCTGGAAAAGACTGGGGTGAAAATAGGAGCTGAGCGGGTCTTGGGGTGACCTGGGAATGAACTGTTCCCTGTTGAGTTGCTGGTCCCTGGACATCAGGAGCTGGGCTGTGTTCAGGGTCTGCCTTTCCCTGCCTGGGACATTACGACAGCAGAGGAGCCCGAAGCACAGGCTGAGAGGCCAAATTCCCAGCACTTTAAAATTCCCCCTTGGAAGCTTTTTGGCTGCTGGAGGCCTGGGTTATTTCTGGCTGCGCTCGGCAGGAGCGTTTTTCTCTTGCTTCGTAGCAGAGCAAGGATGAACAAAGAGCTCAGCTCTCTGCCTCTGCAGGGACATCCCCGCTGCCCTGGCAGCACCGACATGAGCTGTGTGCCCTCTCTCTGCTCTCCAGGCCAGGGATGAGCTCCTTGGGGTAGGGATCAGCTCACGAACTGCTCCCTGCGCAAGCCAGAAACACATGAAAGTTTCTTCTTTGTCTCACCTGTAAATCAGACTTTTTCAGCCCAAAGAGGCCAGCAGCCCCCACTTCTCACGACAGGTCCTGTCCTGCTCCCTGGTTTTTCTCCTGCATCACTGCTGGAGGCAGATCAGAGACCTTTGGGTTGCAGAAATGCTTCAGCTCCTAAGAGGGCTCTTGGGACAGAAAGAACAAGGTTTCTTAAGCAAGCCAGAGACGATAAGCCTCAAAATAAGTGACAGCTGATTGCAGTGTCACCTCATTGCCCACATTGCCACAGCTGCTCTGGGCATTTTTACCAGCTTTGCCCTCCTCCTGTTGCCTTAGTATTTTATTCAGATGCACCCACTCACCTCCCCCTTCATGCCTTGGGGTGGGCAGCAACCTGCTGCCTTAGTACCCACTCCTCCGCCTCTGCCCAAATAGGAGGCTGTGACAGCCGCTAGGTCACCCCTGGGCAGGCCTGGAGAGCGATTAGAAGGAGGAATCCCATTTTTTATGCCAAATATCTCAAATAAATGGTGCCGTTACAGGTTTAGAAAGAAAATACAGCCACCAGCCAGGAGTTCTGGTTTGGCAGTGATGCGGGCACCCTCAGGGCAGGAGGTGTTTGGGTCTGGGGGGGGGTGAGGAATAGTTTTAGGGCTAAAATTGCTCCTCTGAATTCCCCCCCTGCTCCCAGTGAGGGGGCTGGGAAGTGCTGGCCCTGCAGAAGGCTCTGATTTTGCACAGAGGTGTTCAACAGAGCCAGGCTTGTCCTGGAAGGGTTAAACTCACCCAGTCCACACACCGGACTAGTCCCATTCCCCTCCCCAGCAGGAAGGGGGTTGTAACCCCTGCTCCGCACCACCCACCCAGCTGCCCTGCCTGCTCCTCCCAGCCAGCTGAACAAGCACCCAGCTCCAGAAGAATCATGGGCTTAGTGGTCCCAGAGGCAGAGCAGAGAGAGAGGTGGGAAAGGCAGGGGGCAAGGGAGGTGGGGGCGAGAGATGCAGTAGTGACCTTAGCCCTGGCATCCGGAGCAGGGCGGTGGCTGGGATGAGGTGGGTGGTCTCTTGTCCACACTGCACCACTGGAAAGGGCAGACATGTCCACTCTGAGCTTCCCTGCGCTGGCAGAAGTGCAAATGTCCCAGGGCTGGGATTTGGGACTGTCAGGATTCACTCTGGCCACAAACTTTTTCTGGCCTGGCTGCAGCTCAGAGCACAGTGATCAGGCAAACTGCCCCACAACTCACCCCAAACTCATCCCCAGGGAATCCTCACTTGGATCCAGTCCCCAGCTGAGCCACAGCAACCTGATGGACACCAGTTAACATCTTTCCAAAGGGCTCAAGGCAGCTGGAGGGGTCCTTCGGTCATACCCCAGCCAGCGCATGGCTGTAGTTCCCACAGACAGTGGGGACAGGGAGCCTCTGCGATGGTGGCTGCTGGGGTGGGAAGGCTGTGTCTCCTGTGCAGAGCATGGCATCAGGCAGCCCTGGGCACCTGCATGCCCCTGTGATCTCCCCATGGGAGCTGCTCCTTTGGCCTTTCCTTTCCCAGACCTTGTTCAGACAGAAGGGAAATGAGGGGGGGAAGGAAAGAACTGCCCATTTTAGCCTGAGCTTCTAGTGCAGACACACCTGGAGGAGATCATTGCTGCCACAGGCTCCTCAGAGACAAGGACCCTCTCCCTGTTATAGCCCTGCAAGTCTAAAATGGGGTCCAGCACCAGGCCCCATGAGGTGCCAGGAGACATGGGCACTGTCCTCATGTCCCCACTCTACCACACCTCCTGCCTCTCCCATCAGCTGCTGCTCTCCATGGAAATTTGCTGTTTTTCCCCTGATAACAAATCCTGCCCAGAGCTGGGTCTAACTGGCGCTCCCCTGCAGCACTTCAGCCTCCCAGCATCAATCCATCTCCCGGACTTAGTGTCACAAGTGCATCATGGAAAATAGTATTGATCCAGCAAGGTGGTGACTTAATTTGAGGGCTCTAATGAGGCAGTGATTTAACCTTATTACACAAAGGTAAGTAGAGCTGCTGGGTGTCCTGTGCTGGGGGGGATGCAGACCTGGTTGTGCTGTTGCCCAACTCCTCATGTGGAAAGGTGCCTCCAAGGACACATCGGTTTTAGGGAAAGGCTGGGATTGTTGTGTCCAGAGCTGAGTCAGCACCTCATTATGCTGGAGTGTCCAGGCTCTTGATCATGCCCAAAGTCACAGGGGAGTTCAGATCCAGCATGACTCTCTGAGCTGCATCTCTCAGCATCACTCTCTCTAGTGCTTCCCTCCATCTCCTGGCTTCTTCCTCCCCACCCACCTCTAGGAAGCCTCTTAGTGTCAAGTTAATGTACTGTCTCAAAACAGCACATCCTGGCTTGACAAAAGGGTAGAAAACCCAGGGGAGAGCACCCATTAGGAGACTTCCAGCCTGCCACCAACTCACTTTACATGCCTGATGAAGTCCTTTAACTCAATTTCCCCATTAATGTATCACAGTAACATGATCACCCCTTAACTCAGATGTATTTGCCCTCCCTTCCCTCAGGCCATGCAGCTTAGCTGCCTGGACATCTCCTTTGGGTCTCCAGGGCTTTTGGGACACAACCAGGACAGACCTGGAGGTCTACAGGACTAAAGCACTGCTGTGGGATGGAGCCAAGAGCTCCAGCTGTGCCTAAAAGCAGCCAGGAGGGCGATGGGGGCAGCTGCGGTGCTCCTCATTTGTGAGCAGCCAGGCAGCAGGCAGTACAAGGAGGGGAGCTGCAGCCTTTGCTGACCCATGGGCTGGGGAACATGTCATCTGTGGCCTGGGGCAGCTCACACACCAGCAACTCAGTTGTACAAATCATCGGGGTGATGACTTTAATTCTGAGTCTTCTCTTGCTGACGGCAATGATTTTTCCAACCACCCTGACCACAGGCTTGCAGTATCAGTCTCTACCATGCTGAGTCCAACAGAGCCCTGATCTTTCCTGGACTCCTGAGACGACACCACCACCATCCTCTGCCCCCTCCAGAAGCATTTCCTCTCCTCAGCTGGAAGCAGGTGCAGGCTCCTGATAACTCTTCTTTCTGTCCACAAAGGAAATGGGGCGTGAGAACAATCCTGTACTCATGCAGGGGAACAGCTCTGCTCCCACTGATCTGAACGCGGACTTGCAGATGACTCTTCCCTGCTCTCTGCCAGGCCTGGGAAAGTAAGACACCACGAATAGAAAACAAACACTTAAATCTCCCTAAGCCAATGATCCCATCGATGTCTCAGCACAACCTAACAACAAGGATCTCCTCCTCCTCACAGCTGGTAGAGGCAGGACACAAGCACATGTTGGTATGACTGTCCCTGCCTCCAGGACTGTCACTGCCAGCTAAAGAGGTCTCAGAACATGGAGAGCAGGTTATTGCTCTCGCCAGTCATGGCAGGTGCTGGTATCTCTGGGACATTACAGAGCTATATTGTCCTACGAGTTCTTGGTGTAACCAGCCTCAGCAGCGTGTGAAGGTACTGTCATAATGGTCCCAGGAGCAGTTGGCTGAACGCAACATCCTGAGGTTCATAAAGTCTTCCCAGCTGTGTATGAGCATCTTCCTGGCTCTCCTGCTCCAGGAGATCTGGGCAATGAATGTGGATCCCCACGGAGAAGTGTAGCATAGACCTGGCAGCCACGCAGAAAGAAAAAAAAAAACAAACCACACAACAAAGAAAAAACAAACCAAAAAAACCCCAATAACAAACCAGAAAAACTCCTCGAAACTGGGAAAGAATCACAAAGCGAAGGAAAGGAGGGAAAAAGCTCTCTGCCTTCTAGTCCTTCAGTCACCTATAATGGACCCAGATCTCCTACAAAACCTGGGGAACTTCATCCCTTCTCACATGTGTACACAGGAAAATTGGACCAGCAAGGAGAGGGTCAGGGAAGGATTGCCTCCTCCACCCTTTCCTCCCACCCACCATGAGCTTTGGCTGGCAAGGACAAGGAGCAGGGTTAGCGGGCTTTCTCTAAAAGCAGGGACCAGAGACACCATGCTCTTGCCTGGTTAACCACCAAAGCCAATCCACTTGTCTCTGCACATTCACCAAACAGTCACTGCTTCAGAGACACGTTCTCCCAAACACCCTCCCCTCACCGCCTCCTGCGTGCAGAGACTCGTACGTCAGCGCCTGTGGAGGAGAACCGGTGGGCTGGGGACCGAACTTTGGTCTGCGTGGGAAGCTCCCCGCACGCAGCAGTAAGGGCGAAGTTTAACAAGGAGTTTCAACAGGATCCAACAGTTTAAGAAACCCCAAGATCTCTCCCATGATGACTGGACGCTTTAATGCGGCAATAACTCATTAGCGGCATAGGAATGCCAAAAGGAAAGCCGGGGGGGATGTGGGGAGGGGAAGAGAGACTAGAAGAGGATAAAGAGGCTGGAGAACTGCCGATCCCTGTCCTTTCTCACTCTTTGACATGCAAATCACATTTCCCTTTCAAGGAGCAATGAAAAACCTCTACATCTTGGCAGGGCTTGGAGAGACCAGGCTAAGTCAGATCCATGGAATAACTGCCCCCTGCAGCCAGCCTGGGATTGTACCCTACAGCGCATCACATACTCCTGCCTACATCCCCAGCAACCCCCATTTTAAACCCAGTCAGTACTGGGATTTCTTTGCAACCATAGGAGTTGCAAATAGGTTGCCAGGAGAGGCAGATGCCAAGGGAGAAAGGTTAAAGAGACATTGCACTCTGAGGGGAAAAAAGAAGGATTCAATTCAGCTTTGCAGTTTCTAAAACAGTCTCATTAGATCCTGAGTGAAGTGTGCGCAAGCGGTTTTGGCAAGGAGAAACAAAAGACCTGAGAGGAGCGAGAGAAAGGATGAATGAAAAAAAGACAGGAAAGCTGTACATGTTTTCAGTCCCTGAAGTTCACTTGTCTCTCTTTTAATGCCCAAGCACTTTTCTTCATGAGGCACCTTTGGGAAAGGTAGGAAATGGGGGGGGGCGGATTTACTACTACTGGTTTTGTCACTAGATCCCATTAAATAAAAAGAATGGGAACAAAGAGAAATTCCCAAGGCGAGAAAAAATCCATCATTAGTTGATGGGCCCCTGGGGGGCTGGAGCGGAGATGTTGAGCTGAATTCAATTACAGACCCGGTCAGAATCAGGCAGGAAGATGTGGCTTCTTTCACTGTGTCAATTAAAGAAGTGACTGGGAATGATAGACTTCTCTGCGCAGCCTCTGACCCATGAGTCAAAACGTGCTTCCATCCGGCACTGCCTGATGGCTCTGTGGCTCCCACTGGGAACATATGGGCTCATGGACAGTGCAGGGATGCCAGAAGGCATCTTTACAGGCTGGGCACTTGACAAAACCAAGCCTTGAGCCCTCTGCAGAAATTGCTGTGCTCTGCAGGAAGGTGGCATCATTAACAGTAATTAATTTGCAGCCACTGTCCTTTTCCTTTGTGTTACCTGAGCAGAACTGAGTGCACCGCCTAGCTGTATTACCGAGCTTAGTGCAGTGGAGCGCCCGCAGCTTACTCCCGGGATTTGAGTATATAGTTTCTCGGGTCCCTCTTTAGCATTTCCCTTCAGGAACTAGGAAATAGCTGGCCACGCTTCCCTATGGCCCTGTGAAAAGAGACAAGGTGGACAAGTTTTCAAGAGGTATCTGGGCACTAAAAGCATAGCATCAAATCCCACACCCCCTTCCTGGCTGATGGAAGCAGGTACAGCTCCATTCACACCAGCTGGGTGCTGCCCTGCTTGTATCAGGAACTGAAAGCTGAGGCGTACAAGAGCAAAAAGCAGATGCCAGGGAATATCACATCCTTTCCCCTTCTCTGCCCTCCACCTTAGGCTAGGTTTGGGTATCCCCAGTTTTCAGTCTTGCATCATTTCCCTTGCAAGACCACCATGCAGTTTAAGAGCTCCTAGACATGCAGAGCTGTCCTGGCTAATCCACTTATCTTCTCTTTTCCTCCTGTGCCTTGGTCCTATCCCTATGGCTCACCATTACGAGAACAGGCATTGACAGAAGATAACAAACCAGCAGCAATCTGCATCTCAAACAATGCAAAACCAAAGCACATGGATGTGCCCAGGAAGGGGCTGAGAGAATTTGCTAGGTGATGTCTTAAATGGAAAGCAATGCACCTACATTGGGGGACATAAGCAGGACAAACCATGGAAAAGAGAAAAGGAGCAAGGAAATTCCAGGTTCAGCCAGGCAGGGCTCCGAGAGCATGGCCCGGAGAAGAGACAGGGCCAGAGGCGTCTGTGCTGAACAGTGACAAAGCAGGGCAGAGCTGTGAGCATGGCCACGTCCCCTGCTTCTGATTCCTGCTGGGTACAGGCAAGCAGGAGCGTGTCCTTTCTTTGCAGGACCAGAGCACTTCAAAGGAACCTCCACTCCATTGCCACTTTCTCCTCCTACCTGGGATAACCTGCAAGTCCTCCCATTTTCAGCAAACTGCTCTCATCAAAGGAGTAACAATACTATGCTCCTGCTGACACCGTTTTACACATTAAAAAGGATCTCTCTTTTTCCAGATTCCCCTTCAAGGGTTGAAAACGCCCTTTCTTCTACTAGCTCCTGCTACTTTCCTTCTCCTTTGAAAACATTTATTTTATTGAACAGTCCCATTGCAACACATACAGCTTATTTCTTACCATCCCAGATCCATCACGCCTGACCAGGTCACAGGATACCATGGGCTATTTCAAAGCCTTCCTGGCATCCTCACACACTCCCTCCAACAAAAAGCAAGGAAATTGATGCCAGAAAGGTCTGATTCCCCTCTGCCAGCACAGCCCAGAATGCAGGACTCCCAGCAATAAGAAGGATATGGGCTGATCCTGAGCTCTCTGTGGACTAGCTGAAACCAGGAGCACCATAAAGTTAGCAAGAACAAAGAGGTTCTATACAAGCACATATGTGTGTGTGTGTATCTGTATCTATATCTATATCTATATCATCTATATCTATATCTATATCTATATCGGTCTTGAGTGCTCCTTTCTTGTTGGTGCTAAAGTGGCATTGCTAGCACCTGGGGAAGGAGAGCCTCAAGAGATGGGCTAATTGATGGAATTATTGATGGCTAGTTAATGGATAACCGTTAATTGATGGAAGAAGCTGAGCAGGGTGGTGTGTTGTTGAAAGAACTTCTCTGAGGCCTTGGGAGGGAGAAAGAAGCCAAGAACAAAGGATCTGTGCAGTGTCAGGCAGGGCCTGGAACGGGAGGAATTTCTCTTTCTCCTGTTCTTGGCTTATTTACAAAGATTCCCAAAACTCCTGTAATGAACGGATGAGCAGGATGAGCAATGCTTCATTCCCGGCCCCAGAGCACAGTCCCAGCAGCCAAGGGAGAGGTTTGTTACAGTCAACAAAACCCAGCAGCGTGTGAGAAAAGGAGCTTTTCTGCTGCAGCTCCAAATGTTGCCTCCAGCTCTACCTTTGCAGCAACCCAAGCCAGACCCTCAGCTTGTGGGAGGCTGAGGCTGTGGGGACCACAGCTTGAGGTCTGTGAATTCCTCTGATCCTCACCACTGTTGAAGTGGAAAGGACAGGCTGTGGTTGTAAGTCAGAGCTCTGGGAAAGAGCAGGGAGGGAAAATGCCATGTCCCGTCTACCTGGAAGCTTCTGGGCTCATGCCTGAATCACTTCTCCATCCAATAGAGCATCTCCATGCTTCAAGACACTTCCAGCATCTCTCCCCTTCTTTCCCTGCTTTTCTCAGCTTCCTTGGAGCTCAGAGTGTATTGAGATGTCCTGGAGGTGAAAGAGAAGGTGGCCCCCACTAAAGATGGTAAGAAATCCTCTCCTGCCCCAATCAATAGACTCATTCCTGAGGAGAGGCTCCCGAGCCAAGCAGACACCACGTGTTCGGGAGGGCTGTCAGCAGGAATGAAAGGAGGGGAGAGAAGGAAGAGGCACATGCTGTACCCGCTGGCACTGACTAAACCCTGAGGCTTTGTTTGCTTGGTCTCTCCAGCCCTCATAAAAGTCAAATGAGCTTTTTAGCTCAGAGCCTGTGGGGGAACGGAGAGAGCTGGGATAAGTGCGGCAGCGTGGGCCATCACCTCCTGCATCTCCCCATCTGGGGGGGCCCAAGGGAGCCATTTCAAGTCCTTTGGTCTTACAGGAATACCTTGGTCTGGAGCTCCTTCTCCTGCAAGTTTCTTCTTCTAGGCGCAGTTCAGTAAGGCCATACAAAACGCAGCCAAAACGTAAATGTCCCAAGAGGTTGTGGAGAGTGCTGAACTTCTGAAGGGCTCAGCCTGAAGCTGAGCAGAGACAGAGAGAGGAAGGCAGGCTCAGCGACTCCTTTCATCTCACCCTTCCCTCCACCTCCCCGCTGAGATGTCAGGCAGGACCAAAGGACTGCCCAAGACGAGGAGCATTTCAGAGCGATGAGGCAGAGAGCACAAACGCTCCCAAACCCATTCCTCCAGCCTGGGAACTACCACGGCAGCAGCTGAAGCAGCAATTTCCCCTGTCAGGAGGAAGGGAAGGAGTGAGGAGCGCTTAGGAGGGAGGTGTAAAGGGAAATCCTATTTCACAAGGGCCCAGTCAGTCCTGCTTGTACCAAGTGACAGACCTGACAGCAGCATTTAGTGACAAAACACAAACAGTGTCTGGCGGGTACAAAACAACAGCGGGGACTCAGCGATCTCTGCCCCAGCGGGTATTTGGATGCTGAGAGACAGTTCCCAGGTAACACGTGGGGCTTTTTATTTGAAAACTGCTCCTTTTATTATTATCTTTCCTCCCACTGCAAAAGGCAAAGAGACAGGGAGAGGGAGAGTCGTTTGACAAGCTGAAAACTTTTATGGGGGAAAAAAAATGAATAAGTGGGAAAAAAAATGAATAAGTGGGGGGGAGAATTAAAAGTACAAGTCACTTTGTAAAAAAGGAAAAACAAAGTCAAAAGGCTCAGGGCTGAGTCAGTGTGTTGCAGAGTTCGTGAGGGAGACTCTTTTGGAAATCAGTAATCCAAAGGTCTCTGCATGTGTGCGTAAAGTTATTGACTGACTGCATTACATCCACTTATCCCCCATTAAGCAGCAGGCGTCAGTTTGATCCCAAACAGCAAGGAATTAGAGTAACTCTACCCTGAGTTTCTAGAAAGGTTTCCATTTCCAAGGGGTCCAAAGGGCTTCAGCAGCCCTCTGGGGAATGCAGGACTGACATCCAGACACTTCTGGGGTGGAGGCTGGCAGTGGGACAGGCTGCTGTGTACAGCGGTGATGGGAGGGAAACCCTTGTACTTCTGTAAAAAGCTATAGGATCTCTATTATGCAAGCAGAGTAGAAAAGGGTTGGCTTCCAAGGACACAGAATATAATTAGCCTATCTCAGAACAAGTAGCAATTCCTCCCCTGCTAAGCTTCTCCCAGTTCAGCTTCAAACAAATCATCTCTCCTCTCTGCTCTGCTGCCTGTGTCTCCGCACACAAGAACCAGACAGCCCTTAAAGTCTGGAAGGGACAAACAGCTATAGGTCTCCGTATAGTTACAGAACATTTTCAGTGGTAGAGCTGACTTAGAAAGTTTTTGTTCCTTTCTGCCCCCACTTCAGTTTTCCACCCCCTCAGCTGTACTGATGCAACTGCTTGTGGATCTGTGGGGAAATCAGACCACAGAAATGATCTATTTTTTTAAAAAAATCCTTCTTTGTTTTTTTTTTTTAAGACACATTCACTTGCATCACTTCGGTAGAACAGGTTCCTTGCAGCCCCCAGTCTCAGAGCAGCACAAAGTTTGATGAAGAGGTGGGAAGAAGCTCCCAGGGGTGAGAAGGAAAGCGAAGGGGGCTTCAGGGTCCCTCCACCAGCTCCCTCAATCCCAAGGTGCTCTACTACGGAGCCACCCGTGCTGCATCACCCTGGTGACCCCTGCAGCTCTGTCAAGCCAGCTCCATCCAGATGTCCCTGCAGCTGGCACGATGGGACACTTACACTCTCTTGTTTCAAAGATGCTTTGCTTTGTGTCTCTGGCTTCACTGCCATGCCCCAGCTGACTTCCAGCATGGCAAAGCTGCTTTGTAATGGATGCTGCTGGAACTGCAGCTTCTCGTGAAGCTAAAGAACTGGGCAGCTCTAAAGGAAGAGCAAACAGCATCTCTCTCCAGGGGAAACTGAGTCAACTAAAAGTGCAGGGTTTCCAGGTCATTGTAGACCTCTAGGGCAGAATTGGGGAAAGACTTTGAAGGAATGGATGAAATCAGAGCGTTTAACCGCTGCAGTGACGGTAGCCATGGAGGTCCCAGCACCTGCAGCGTTTATGCCTTAGCTGCCTCCCCTCACAATATAGCTGGGAGGGCTTCACTTCTGCTACAACATATAGCAGTGGTCCTTGACTACATTGCTTCTGTCCTGCACCACTCCCAAAATCCTCCAGATGGGAGCTGGGGATGATTATATGTTTGATGCCTTGAAAATAGCTGGTGTCCCAATGCCACCTAGTCAAACAGGGAGCTGTCAAACTTCCTTGCCTACCCCCCTGCACTCTCCAGACACTCTCCAAGGTGCATCTGAGAGGCACCTTGTTTATGGGCTTGACACTGGGTATGACTTAACCAGCTTTGACAGGGGTGATCCTACTTATAGGAGGAACTCCTAATGCCTCTCATTCAATGTCATGTTTGGGAAAAAGTAAAAAATGAAACAGAAATGACCCCTGAGTTTCTACCTTCAGTAATGGAAATTTTAGTGCTGACCTGGCCAGGATGGGCAGCATTGAGCCAGTTTCCTCAAGGTCACCCAGAAGTCCACATCACAGTCCAAATTCCCCTCTTTGATTGTCCTTCCTTTCTTGGCTTGGCACTCGTGATGATGCATTTCAACTCTGGAACACATGCATTTTGGAGCCTCCCAGAAGTTCAGCCCTGGCTGAGCTCAGTCCATAAGGATGGGCATGTGAGGAGCTGAAGGAAAGGTGCTAATCTCATAGATTACCACTCAGGAGTTGCACAAATGCTTTGCTAAAACCCCTGAACACAGGTCAAGCAGAAGAACATCCAACCAACTACCTTTATTCTCCCATACACACCGAAGACTTCAGCAGAGATCTGCAAATGAGTCTTTTTTTTTTCCTGAGGGTTTTTCTAGCATCTCAAAGGATGGCTGGCCACCCAGTTGGCCACTAGTGCTAGCCCTTTCAAAGGCCTATGGTCAACTCCTGCCTCACAGGGCAGTATCCAGAACCCACCAAAGGTGTATTGCTCTGTGCTGAGCTGTGCCAGGAGACAGCACGCGTGCAAGGCATCTTGAGCTCCAGGCGGCTAGGATGAGTCAGAGCCAGTCGCCTTTTTCCCTGCGGTGCAATTGTACCAGGCCCTGACAGCATCAGCTGGCTTTTATCATTGCTCCACATCAGAGCTGTCAGTCCTGAAGACAATGGAAGGTGTGTGGAGGGGGAGGAATTGAGCATCTCTGCGCTCCGATGCCTTCCCAGAATGATGCCAAAGTGGCGAGCAAAGAGTTTTTGATTAGCAGCCTGCTGCCGCAAGAGGATTAGCGAGGACGTCAGTGACTGTGGCAGCACTGAAATTAAAAAGCAATACTTCTTGAGCTTCCTCCGCTACTGTTTTGTGGGAAAAAGCTTGAATGATGGTGATGAGAGCTCTGGAGGGCACGTAGCCACTGGAAATTTCACCCATGCTCGTGGCGCCATGGATGGAGAGTGCCTGCCTTCAGATCTACTGGCTCCAGTGGGGTCTGCAACAGATTCGAGTCATTTCCTCAGCGCAAACTCATCTTCCCCTGTACGTAACTTCTCAAACTCACATGTTGCTGTGGCAGTGACAAAGAAAGAGAAGGGAAGGAGACTTGAAAAGCAAGGTCCAGTGGCATTTAGTGAGCGAACAGAAAGCCTCAAGTGAATGAAAAGATCAAATCTTGCCAGCTGAGTTCTCTGCCGAGGAGGGGGGGTGTTTGTGCCTCCTTCAGGCATATCACGGAGGCTCCTGTCCCCCAGGCTTGCTGGGAAGATCTCACCCACGTGGATTCTCAAACCGCCCCTCGTGTGCATTGTCCCGTGCCTCTCCCTCACGCTCGGGGGTAGCTTCCTGCGAACGCCCACAGACTGATTCCGTCTCTCCCTGCACATCCCTGACGAGATGCCGATGGAAAGGCTGAGAGCAGCTAGGCAGCTGGTGGGCAATGCCCAGGGTTTATTTGCCTGTCACCTCTGCCTTGTTTCATTGCTTCTCAGCAGACTTGCACCTGCCTGTTGTCCCCATCTTGCACTTATGCACTGAAGTCCCTCCAGCACAGAAATCAGCTTTTTATTCTATTTGTAAAGCACAGAACACAAGGACTTTGATGCCATCTAGATACTATGTTTATCCTCCTAAAACCAGAAGTAGGGAAAGTGTTGTTATGTTGATTATTTTCCAGATACAGAAGTTATGTTCAAGGCAGGGTAAGTGATTTGATAAAGGTCCCGGGAAATCTGTGAACACTGTCAGAACAGGGTCCATTTCTCCTAGAGCTCAAACCAATACCTGAAGCACGAGTCCATCCTTCCCTTCAGAAAGGACTTCGAACAAGTCTGTTTCCCTAAAGTGCTGAGGCATTATGTAAAATAAATTGGCTTGGTCTGTGCAGGGCCAGGTACAATGGGTTTCTAAATTAAACTCTTCTAAATGGAAATGGTAAGACAGGTGTGAGAGAAGATACCTACAGGCTGGAAAGCTTAATCAGAAATGAAAGTTGATGAATGGGCCAGACACAGTCATTTCAGCAAGAATCGCACGGTGTTGCCGCAATACAGCGACAAAGTAGCTGTTGTTTTAATGACCCCATGCAACCTGCTCTGCCCATATTATAGAAGTACTCAGGCACTGTGTCGCTATGTTCCTGGGGGCTGCTGCAGTGACAGAAGTGGCCAACTGTCCTAGGGCCCTGTATGGTCCCAGCCTATGGCTTTCCATCCAGCTCCCACAGATAAAATGCCCTGTGATGGCTGAGTGGCATTTCATCTCCACAGTATTCCTCTGGAAGTGACACATGGGGGAAAGAACACATTCAGCAGGACATTCAGGACAAAAGCTACAAAATAAGCAGAAAGAGAGGAAGTTTAAAAATTAATCAGAGCTCAAAGTGCTGTCAAGTTTCTCCTCCTCCCTCCCTATGTGGACACACAGCCATCACCAAAGATTAGAACTGATCGACTGACCAGGTCAGGGCAGAGAAGATGTGATAATAATGCAGTTCTCCAGTAATCAGCACAGAGTAAGAAAAATTGTAGTGCCCAGCATCCTGTGCAATGAACGGGTACCATATATTCATCATGTGCTGGGACTAGGCTAGCTGAACATAAGGTCCCAAGCACAGGACAGTCAGAATACAGGTTTGACTCCCTTTGATAGCACCATGCAAAGCCAAACCTGACCAGCTTTCAGAGCATGGCGTTAGACCCTCCTAGAAGACAATTTACAGATCTCTTCCTCCACCCCCCCCTCCTCTGTAGCTAGTTCCTGTTCCCTTGCTATGAAAAGTTTGGTTGTCTTCTCCTTTTTCTGGCTGAATCTTTCCACGGCAGTTAGCTGCCATGGTGATAGAAGTTACAGAAATTAGTAAGAAGAAGAGTCATAATTAACAATTGACTGACAGTCCCATCTGACCTGAGACAGTAGCTGAAAGCTGCCTCCCACTTCAATCTGCTTGCCACAAAACAGCCAGGAACATGCAGATTTGCTAGCCAAGGTGGTTTGGCTATTTGGCTACATTCCTACAGTGGCTGTCCTCAGCTGATTTGGTGCTCAGAGCATCAGTGAGGATGTGTCACCATTGCCCTCTTCTGGATTGTCAACCAGGTCTGCTCCAAAGCTTGGGAGATGTCACCGTCTAGTGATGGCAGCATGTGGTGACTCCAAGGGCCCTGTTTCGTAGGTGACCACTGGTACCTCACACAGGTGCTTTGCACTATTTAATTCAAAGACCTTCAAGTTGTTCTGCATTTCTCCTTCCAGCATGGTGACTACACTGCAGTGCAGATTTACAGCAGATAGTGGATTCAAATGTATGGAGAAAGTAGACAACCTTTACTGCTAAATACATGGCTAATTCAAGACCTTTGTGAATGTGTACCACTGCTAGCTAAAAGGTTGGTGGTTCAAAACCTCCTGGGTGCAGGGGGATTTCAGGTTCAGATGAAAGGAGATGTGTGGTTAAGCTGAGGAACTCCTTGCCACAGGATGTTGAAGAGGCTAAAAATGTGTATGAACTGAAGGGGAGTCTGGAAAAGTTTGTGGAAGAGAAATCCACTGAGGGTTACTAATTGCATAGAACTTCTAACCATTTATATAAGTTATATTTCCAAATGAAATACATAGTTATGGAAGAAAAGTCTTCCTAGTCCTTCCTGGGCACTCTCTTTGGGGCTATATATAAAATAGGATACTGAATCAGCCCTTTGCTGACCCAGTATAAGCACACTTCTGTTGTTATGAATATGGAAAGGCACACAGATCTAATCAGGGGTCAGGTCCTCAGCTTCTGCCTCAAGGTTTTATTCAGCTTGAGGCAGGCAGGGACTCAGTAATTGCTTAGCGACACACTTGGGGCCTGGCCTGCCATCAAGCTCTTGAGATCTGGTGTTTTTGTAATACACAAAATTATGCAGAAACTGCACTGTTTTATATGGGGAAGAAAATTAGCTAGACTCAACAAAGCACATTACTTATGGACTGAGCAACGCAATTTTTCACACTCAGCTGGAAAGTATTTCTCCACTTGTCTGTTTGCTGGAGTACGTGCAATATGGTAACATGGAGCACCAAACTGAACCGACACTGGAAATTATGGGGCTGTTGTCAGCATCCAAGGACTGAAAATAGGCAGAAAATAGGAAACTGGTGAGGAGCTTCAGCAGCTTGACCCAGCTCCGTAATGAACATTCAAGTCAAAAGCAGGTTGATGACAGCTGTTAATCCCTTCCAGCACAACCCAGCGTTCCTCTCAGCTCTGCCTGTGTTCCCTACTGTTTGAATAATGTATCTCCCAAATGGAAAAAAATGGGAGCATGGGGGAAAAGGAAAGATGGGGGGAATGGTGAGCCCTTGACAGCAGGGGAGAAGTAGAGAGAATGATGGGTGAGAGAGGCAGGGGATGCATGGAGTGCCTGGCACATGGAAGGAGAATGGTGGATCCTGGAGGAACAGGGACTAGTGGGGACATAGTAGGAGGGCACATATATACCTGAGCCAAGGATATAGGGGAAAGGATGGCACACAAACCTCTTGGTTCAAGAAATGGATCAGAGGGATGTAGGGTGTCTCTGATATGGATCTGGCAGACTGGGACTATCCAGGAAAGTAAAAATGGAAAGCAAAGTACCCCTAGTCCAATGCAGTCAGTCCCAGCATGAAGCCCTAAGTCTGAACAGTGGGACAGAAGGGGCAAACCCACAGCTGGGGTATATCAACATCACCTCCAGTGGATCTCTGACAAATGAAGACCCAGACACTGTACTGCAGAGGTCTAGAAAAGAACCTGTGAAATGGAGCTGCTATCTGTCATTCTTCAAGGGTGATAAATGGGATACAGTACAAGTAGTGCACAGCACACATCCTCTTTAGGATCTGGATGACAGAGTGCCTGGCAGATATGTCAGGGACTAAAAGTCAGGATTCCTGACCCCTGTTTAAACTTCGGCACTCGAAAATTTACATTGGACAAAAGACACACTTTGTTGCAGTTCCTTGCTTTCCAACGAGCGTAACAGTCATTGCCTGCCCTAGCAAAACAGCATTCTCCATTCATGTTTGGGGAGCTCCTAGATAGCAGAAATTGTGCAAGTGCAAAGCATTATCTCTTCAGCATCCTGCAAGAGCATACCAGCAACATTTAACCTCCCCTCAAATCCGGCGGCAGGTCACAGCGATTGGCGGGTCTCGCATGTGTGTGACTGTGAGTCACCCAGTATTACTGATCTTCATATTAATCTATTGTTGTAAATGACTTGGAGCTGCCTACAGACAATCCTTCAGAATACGGAACAATGGAGAACCTGCACATCTGAAGAAAGCCTCCTCTGCATGGCAACTTATTGCCATCGTAACCAGCATAAACAAGAGCAATTAAGACAATTTCAGAGCATCACCTCCTCCCTCTGGGGTCTTAATGAGAGCACGCTCAGAAGGGGGCTGGAGCAGAAGCAAGCAAGGGCTGGGAGTTAACTTGTGTGGGAAAAGAAGGGTAGGAGAGTTTTAGATTCAGAGGATTGCTTCCTCTCCACCCCATAGCGTAATGCAAAGGGCAAGTAGGGGGAGAGATTCAATCAACTCTGTGGTAGATAGAAAAGGCTCAGAGAAACAGAGCTTTTCTGCTGCATAACCCTCACACCAGGTGCCAGGACCCTTCAGAAATTTTTGCTGACATACCCAGGTAACTAGAAGTAGCTAGAATGGGTGAGTGCCACAGGCATCACTCAGAAGATAACAGGGCTCAGAGCCATAGCTCTTGGTAGAAAACAGGGTTGGATTGGATTGATGCCCATTTAGAAGCAAGGTGTTAAAGAAGAAGCTCTTCTAATGATGACAATTTTCTATCCCAGAAAATAAAGAGAAGCCTCAACACGGTGCTGTTGGATTAGTATATAGGTTGTTTGCACATGCTCCTTAAAGCTTTGCTATATGCTAGTGATCTATGAGCATTCAGATGACTGAAAAGCTGTTTGTGGGTGGCTATGCAGTGAGGAGAGAAGGAAAATTGGGAAGCTCTCCTATGAGGAAACTGGCAGGAGATGAGAGCTTACGTATTAGAGGGACTGACCTGTATAAATACTCCAGGGAAGGAAGGGAGACAGCTCCTATCAGCTTGGTGATAACATCTCTTCTTTTGGCAATCAGGCCCCTTGTAATGAAGAAATGGATGGGGCTACAGAGCAGAGCTTTTGTGAAGGTTTTCATATGATCTAATACTGCAGGAACTATATGATTTTCAACTGACTCTTCTCAGATTTAAGGCAGAAGTCAGAAACTAGGTTCCTGCATTGTCACAGTGTATAAATAGCCCCAATGGAAGCATAACAGGAGCTCAGTTAAGTTTTACCCAGTACAGCAAATGATGTATCATGGACTCAAATATTTTTATAAAAAAGCCATAATAATTTTGTCCAGCTACTCTTGCAACAAGCTCACTACCTGCTGTTTAATGTGTGTGTAATGACACCTACCCATGCTTCAGGTGGATCACAAAACTCACCCTAGAGCCAAAATGCTTCTTTCAATTCTCTGCAGAGACAATCTTTTCCTTTTAACTTGAAATTTGCTATCACAGATTTGATTGTCTGCTTAAAAAAAAAAAAAAAAAAAAAAAGAAGAAAAGTGGCACATTAACTTGCAGAGAGAAGAGAGGAGCTAAATCTGAGACCTCTTATCTGAATCTTCTCAATGCCTAAGTGCTGGATAATTGGAATTGCTGTCTGAGCCATAAATGCTGTTTTGCTCAGATGTTGCTAACCTCATATAGTCTTCTCCTTTCTGCTTTTCTAGTACAGCAGAACCCTGGTTCTAGGATCTTAGAAGATACATGAAATCTGACCTTCAATGGAGCAAGATCCTACAGAAACTTCCTATAGGCCAGCAGGAGATAAGTGCTTCGCAAAATGAGAAACCCACTCTCTCGGGAGTCAGGAGCTGTTCAGAAGCAGTGTCACTCAGCCAAGCCACGTGGACCAACTTTCCCTTAGCTAAGACTTTTGACAACCGTAGTTCAAACGCTCCCAACCAAAGGACTTCCTATCATCAGGCGGGTCTCTAGGAGGGATGTGTGAAACAGTCACGTTGTTAATAGCAGTTCAGGAAACTGGGCCTATCTGCTGTAGTCATCCTTGTCTTGTGCTGGTTCTGCGTGTATCAGATTGGCTGGGTGTGCAGAGCTGGGGTCCACCTGCAAAAATATGTATGACTATATAAAGAGGAATAACCATCAGTGGTTGCTAATGATGTTCAAGACAAGACAGCTTTCCCCACGAATATCTTGTTCAGGTACTGCCTGGAGGGGACCTAGTGAGCACTCAGCAATTCTGAACATCAGCTTACATATTTAGGAACCTTATGTCAAATGTCTTCTAAAAAACAGCAAAAATGCCATTTGACAGAGAAAAATGGGGAGATGTGAACAGCTGAATCTGTTCTCTACCAGTGACTAACCAAGGGACATGGAGCGAGTCACCTTATTTCTCCGTGATTCAAATACTCCTTTGTAAAATGAGGCCATCAGAAAAGCAGGTACAGCATTTTCTTTAGCACCCTGGTTTGTACCTGCAGATGTGTGTGTCTGGGTGGGCTGGGTTGCACAGGAGTTTTCAGTTCAGAAGAAAGGCCTGTAGAGAGACATCAGTGTTTGTTAACCCATGCTTTATAATGTTCTGACATCTGGAAGGGCAGAGCAGAATCATTATTGTTAGGATGATGACCACTGTTTCCCTTATTAAGAGGAAATTAAAAATAGGAAGTGGTTATAATTATCATTTTGGACACCGTTCCAGCAGCATCATTCTCCACGTTGTTGGGATTATAATGTAATAGCAAAGCGAATGTCATCCTAAAATTCCTTTTTTCACTGCAGCATAAGTGTGAGCCAATAAGATCCCTGCTATCTCCTTCCCCGACATCCAGCCGCGCATTTCCCAATATGGCTAGCTCCCTCTTTCTGAGGTCCATTGTAACATTAACAAAGGCAGACAAGTGGTATTGTTAACATCCGCATGACGGAAGGGGACACAGAAAAAAAACCCAACCAGCATCTCTAGAGATGAAAACAATCATCTTGCACCATTCCAGAGGGGAAGAGAAGAATTTCCCAGATAAAGATTTATCACCATCCCCGTCACCTGCTCTAAGGCGAAGTGCTGTTGCCTCTTCCAAGCTCACCGGTTTTGCTCACTGCTCCACCCAAGGAAGAGAAAACCTGCCTTTGGAAACTGTTAACCTTTTCCTGCATGGAAAACCAAACGAACGCACTTTGTTTGGGAAAGGCTTGCGCTGGGATTCATAATAAGCCATCGTTGACGTGACAGACCTTGTTATTGATGTGGAGCCAAATCTTGAAGTCCTTGCCTGAAGGATCAGAAGGATGTGACCCCAGGACTGTTATTAGCCTTGACATCACCAGCTCCTGACATGGGATAGTTTTCCAGTGAACTTGCTTGAGAATGTTTAGAAATGTCAAGTGGCTGAGCCACGAGGACACAAGAACGAGAAGGTGTCAAATTCGCCCAATTGAACGGGAGAATTTCAGTCCTCCCCCTTGCTCTTGTTGGCGATGGCAGCACTGCTGACAATGTATGTCAGAGTTACACCGCGTTATCAGACCTCCTCTCAGCCCAGGCATCCTTTGTCAGCACAGTCCACGTGTGAGATCCCTGCTAAGTGAGAGCAATGGGATCCCTACAAAGACTCAGAGACCCGCAAGAGCACTTTTTCAGCACTGATTGTGTTGTGGTGGATGGAGCTTGTACCAAACCTGCTTAAGCTGAGGATGGACGCTGTGTAAGCTGGACAGAAGCCTACAAGTTCTGGTTGTGGTGTGGTAGTATTTTGCCAAAGGATACCTGGTGTCACATCACACTAACTGACAGCTTTGAGGGTGGGGAAGGAGAAGGGCAGAGAAGACTAAAGAAGCCAGATAGCTGTAGGCACTGATGTACCGCTCCTGAGGTGCAGCAATCCCCATACGTTTACTCTTACTTCATAGAGGCAAGACTTCTGTGTTTGAACTCTAGCGGAAGAAAGGCTGTGTGTTAGTTAGAACCTCTGGCCAAACTCTTTCTCCACGCTGGGAACAGCTACTGCACTCTCTCTAATACTTGCAGAACAACTTAGCTCACCACGGTTTAAACCAAACTTCTCAACAACTTTTTCCATTCTCCATTGTCTTCACTGTGTTCAGTGCTGCCAACTTTCCTTGGGTACATCCACAGCCTGAATTGTACAGTAAATCTTACTGCTGTGCTGATGAACTCAAGCCACCATTCTGGTTGCTGACACTAGTCAAGGTCTAATAGGATCTACCATTCATGGCTCCAAATGACTTACACCATCAAGATGCCATTATCAAGTGATACTCAGATTGTTTCATGCAGCTAAAATCAGTTCCACTAACAAAAATGATAATGGGTCAGAATCCATATCGATCATATATCCACCCATCTATCTTGCCATCTCTCCACAATTTCCGTAATCCTTGAGAGCACCACTTGTTAGTGTGCTGCAGGAACTCATCCAAAATGCTTTAAGATCCCTAAATTAATCATGGAGGATTCACCTTCCTTTCCATCAGGGAAAATAAAAGCTTGAAATTCAAGGGGAGGGCTGAAATCTACTCGGCTGATTGGCTGGAGGATGCCTTCTCGCCCACACGTCCTGCTCGGTAACATTTCCAAATATTTTTGAGCAAGCTGAAAACAATTGTGTTGGAGGGGCAGAGAGGGCCTGCTAATACCCTATCGGTTTCACATTCTTAGGAGAGTTCCCAGCCCACCGATCTGTTGTCCTATATCAGGCAATGAGCCTTCAACTGGAAACTTTACCCTGGCTCTACCTATTGTCCAATGTTTTCCTTCCTGCCAGATGATTGGAATCGCACCAGTTGTTAATTTTACACCTGCTGTTTGCGAATATCCCTGGGTGACCTTTCCGACAACAGCTAGCACAGGGGATTTCTTGGTGGAGAGATGCACATACGTGCACGCGGGAACAGATAGAACGGGAACAGGAAGGGGCCTCCCGATGAATGATGAGGGATTAAAATAGCTCTTGCTGGGGCCATAGTGGGATACTGGACAGCAGGAATGATGAAGCGGATGTTTAAAACAGAGTGAAGTGTTGATCTAAGCACAGAGGGCAAAATAGTGTTATCAGATCCCTTCCTCTTTCCTTTCCTCTCTCCTTGTGCCCAGCTGGCTGAGCAATGCCACCCCCAGAGCTTCTTACAAAAGAAGAATGTCTCCCTGAGATGCTGCAGCCAAGGTCTGGAAAGTCGGAGAACTTTTTCATTTGGGAATCTGAAAGAAATATCTGCCCTATGGCCCCATTCATCTCCTCCTTACCTTGCTGTAACTGACCTTAATGCCATCTCTGGAAGGTATTAATCACCCCAAGAGGGATGTGTCAGTACAGCATGAACAGGAAAAGCCATTGGCTTCACAGTCCTGAATTCTAGCTGGTCTGAGGAAGTCACAGGTGCTCAGATATCACTGTGACCAGCTTTAATACTCAGATTAGGTTAAACAGATCTAGCCCACATTAGAACTGCTGCATTAAGAGCACTCTGGTTATTAAAAATGATTTATGGGGCCAGAGATGGATCAGAGGAGAAAGTGGCCATGGGCCGTAGCCAGGTCACCTCGACATTTCCTACGGCAAGCTGGTACTTGGCTGTAGAAAGTGAAGTTAATATACATTTAGGAGCTGGAGATGGCACATTTCCCTCTGAGGGAATACTGAATATTGGATAAATATCTCAACACAGTGGTGGATGTCTGCTGAGTGGTAGCAGATGTTCGGGAACAGGCAAGCCTGACCCTTGCGGAAGAGAAATCACTGATGTGGGTATCAACGCGATTCTGTGTGTACACTGCTCAGTCACAGGCCTCCATCCTGCCTGGCACAGCAGTGATCAGTGTGCCAAGCAATTCCTCTCCCAGCAATCTCAACTCAGCATAATACACCCTTTTACCAGAGAATGGCTCTGGCTCAAGAACTGATTCTGTTCAGAGGAGATGGGGCAAATCTTGCTGTTTGCAAAGCTCCTCTGCCCTCTAACCTGGCCACGCACAACTCACATGGAAAAAGCCTTCTCAGATCTGAACCCCAGGTCCAAACCAAGCTGGAGGAGCCTGGGGCAGCGGCCTCCAACTCCTGTAACTTGTCACAGTAACAGGATGAGGGGACCCTGTCTGTGCTGTTCTAGATGCCATCTTGCAAGTGAGGCTCTCACCACATCCAAGCTAATGATCAGCCCCATCATATCTTACGCAAAACGGGAACTCTGAGAGTTGGCCACCGCCCAAACTGAAGTTCTGACAATCCAAACTCCCGCTGTATTTTTTACCCCAGAAGACATTGCTCACATCTTCTCCTGACCAAGTGTGGAAGACAGGACCATTTCTGCAGGAAGCCTGTCTCCAAGTGCCAGGTGAATAATCTCAACAGGCATGTGACATGCCTCTCAGAAGAAAGGATGTCCCTGACTAATCGTTTTGCTATGGTGTTCTTGTGATTCCTTCTTCTGAGACTTTCAGGCCAGCAAGCCACCCTTTCTAAATACTCTTGGCCAGAAACTCACTCAAATGCACGGACAGCTGCAGACAGTATGATGCACCGTGGGCAGCATTGGAAGGGGTCTCTGTGTCACATATCTCCAAACCCCTGGAAACCAGGGAAACAATGGTTGTTATCCCAAAAAAACGATCCCTCAGCTAAGTGAAACCCATCTTGGAAGATCAGGGATGGCAGATGAGCTTCTCTCTGCAGCCTCACAGACACGCTAACAGCCATCTGCATCTCTGGATTCAGTCCTGTCCTTGGCCAACTCAGTTTAGAAAAGGTTTTGTTTTTCTTGGGCTGGTTTTGTTTACAGCTGCTTGACCGAGGCAGAGAGTTCACCAGCAGCTGATTGCAACCCAGGCTCTCTCAAGTGTACGTTCTCCAGTGAAACATCTGGTTACAAGGCAAGGTCAAACAGGCCTGAAATGGGAGAGGGCCACAGGCTCTCTCCACAGAAATGCAGCCAGCTGGGAAAAGAACAGGCTTTTCTGGGCATGTTTGAGTATTTGGCTGGGAAAAGGAAAAAGAAAAAGAAAGAAACAGATACTGCAAAAAAGCCTGGGATCAAGAGGCTGGTTCTTTTATTGGTTAAAAACCAAGACCACCCTAGTTGTCACATGAATTGCTGAGTCTTGTTTAGCAGGAATTCTAGTTGCTCCCAAAAAGACAGATGGTCTCTTCAAGTCCCTCATTTATACATATTTGCCAGTGTGCATATATGAATTTCTCTATTCCCCACTATCCTGGAATTACCTTAGATACATATCTCAGGCAGAAGACCTTCTTCCCACTCTGTTCTTTCTATTATTTACCTGTTACAATTGCCATAGAGCTGGAAGGATAAAGACAGACCTGACCCACAGCACACTGCAAACCTTGATCTCATAAGTTCCTTAGGACAAGGACCACCCAGTTGCTCTGTGTTTGTACAGCACCTAGCACCACTGGTGCCCAAGTCAATGTCTGGTTGCAATAACGACACAAATAACAGCATTGTTTTTGAATGGCGCGAGAGCTGCTGAGAACCAAAGAAACCATTCAGGAAGCCTAAAGAATGAATCTTTCCACGCAGCCCCAGGGAATGTTAGCAGCAGTCTAACATTTAGGATTTCCTTGTTTTTAAAAAAAGCCTCATTCCTCTGAACAAGAATTGGGAAAACCCTCATGTGAACCGAATGACCAACCAAGCACAGAGAACACCTACCACGAGAGAAAGCTTATCGTGGAGACAGAGTGGGAACTGTTCGGTGAACTGGGATTGATTCATGGACTACCAAAAAATAGCAGAAAAGACTAAACCCATTTTATGGTGTTTCTATGGCATAAGCTGACCAGCTGTAATAACATTAATCCTTAGTACATGATTTTCAGAAAGAAACAGGTGAAGAATAATTGTCTGAGCATGGGACCAAGCACTATTTCTGAGCTCTGATGCTTCCTCCTTTAGGGACCATCACTAAATCTCTCAGCATTTTTGTGCTTGAGCATCCTTCTCTAAAAGGATAAGGACAATAGCAGTCACTCACCTACTTCACCGGGTAATGAATGATTCAGATAGCTCTCATCGACCTCTTCAAGTCCTATACAAAATATCCGATGTGTCATGCAGTAGTTCGCATCAGCCAGAAAGCTATCGTCTCTTAATGGGACTGAGTTTCAAGGGTGATGGACAGGGCAAAGCCTGTGGAAGGACCTGGCCTCTGAAACTTTTTCCTCTGGCATCTCTGTCCAAGCTGGGACTGGTTTGCAGAAGGATCCACTTTCCTGTGGAGGGAAGTAGGGAGGGAGGGGGGACAGCTTGCACTGAGTGTGTGCTGGAATCCGGACGTCAGGGGCAGAAGCATCTTTTGAGGCACAGCACATCAGCTGCTGCCTTCATGCACCAGAAATAAAGGACTCCAAATCCGAACCTGGAAGCCAACCAACATACCAGAAGACCGTCGTGCTTCTCATGTGCATAATCTGATGCCTAATTTGCATGCACCGCTTGTGTACCTTAATCCCAGCTTTCCAGAGGATGCTGTCCCATCCCTGATCCCATCAGCAGATGGACTACGTCTGCCCAAATGAAAGCCACAGTTTCATCCTACTCAGATTTTTCCCACCAAACTGCTGGATGCAGCTGTTATCCAGGCCCCTGCCTTATGCAGTCTTTGGTCTGAATGCAGAGATTTTCTTTCACAAGCTTGTTACCATTTCAGTCACCCTTCAGGCTGCCTGGACATGAGCAAGCTCTGGTCTGGAGTCACTGTGCTCAAATGAACACAATCAGCACTTCCGAGCACATAGTACTGGGTAACGTTTGCCTGGCTTGGAGCACAGGTCCTGTGCAAAACCCCACACAGACTAGCCCGTTATTAATAGCAGTCTATAAGGGGCACATCTGGATTGAGACTTTACTCAGACATGTTTGGGAGCGCAAATGCAAGCCATTGCTCACTTGAACACAACCCTCACCTTCAAAAACTTCTTTGCAAAAACCCAAGTATGTGACTTTGCAATTTTCTGCACCCCTCATCCTGTAGGTAGGATCCAATGAAAACAGATGTTTGCTCTGACCCTCTGGTATCTGCAAGTAGTATTGGAGGGATAAAACAGAACCTGGTCCCATGCTTTTCCCAGAAAGCCTGGGGGACAACCCAAGTCACATGTTCATTCCCCTAAATAACAAGCAACAACAAGAACACAGAGAATGACACTCTTATTCCTGAATTAGTGCCTCCCAAAACCCAGCCAGTGGCATTAGGAAAAGGCATATTTGCAAGCCCACAGACTTAGATTTACTAGGAGAAACTGAATAATTTAAGGGTAGGTAAATCCAATTTAGAGCACTAAGTATGCACATGTTGGAACCCATTGTAGAAACTGGGCTTGAGAAGCAACATAGTAAAATGTTGATCCACCCTCATCCCTTTCCTTCTCTGCTGTCTTTTGTCTCACAATGGGGAAGAGTCCCTCTAGAAAAATCTCATCTTGTATCTTTCAGTTGTGATAAAATAACCTTCCAGCTACCTACCCCAAACCTACATGTGAGTGCATTAAGAGCGGAGTTTTGTCATAACATACAGGGTCAAATAGTTCCCCTCTCCCTCTATTTATTTACCTCCTGGTACGGGGATTCGGGTCATTTCCATTCTCTCCGGCACAAAAGGGCTTCTTTCCTTGTTGAAGTTGTACCAAAGTAGCCAGCAAAATTTGGCAAGGCTTCCCTTCTCTCTGCTGCCAGGAGGAAGTGAACCACACCGACTGAGAAACTGTCTGGGACTTGGGCATTTTTCTTCCTCTTCCCTTAAGCAGAAGTGTTTTGATTACACTAGTAAAACCAGTCATTTTGTCTGGCACTCCTTAACTTTATTTTTGTTACTTGAAACATCCTTTCCTACGTAACATTCGCTACACCTGTCTCAGAACCTGCTGCCTCCCTGTACCCAAGCAACAGAGACACTCCTTCGCAGTCGCATCTGGTATCAGCTGGGGAGCAGCAAGGAACCCATCCGTCCCCACTTCTCTGCAAATTGCTCCTGCTGCCCTCTGGTCCTGGAAGGTGATGTCCTCCAGCACTGCATCCCAGCTGGGGAAGGTCCCTGCCCCGCTCCGCGTGGCTCTCATTTAGGAAGCACCATCCCTGAACCCCTGAGCCGAGAACAGGGAGTCCTGTGGGTACACCTCCATCACCTCTCTGTACCAATGGTTTAAGGGTGCCGACTGAAAGCACCCGCTGTGGCTGGGCAGCTGTCCAAGCATGTTGAAGGCAAGCTCAGTTGCACTTCCATGGGCTAGGATCACACTCCGGGATCGCCAAACCTTAGATTGCACTGGGCAAAATCCTGAACCAGGGAAACGGTCCTTAAAGCTTGTTCCCTCTCTAGTTATTCACAGCAGGGATAAGTAAGGCCTCATCTATAATCACCTAAAAACATCACATGATTCATGCTCTCACAGTACAACAGCTGAGCACGCTGCAGGATACACAGCAACATACATTGGTGATGCACCATTACACACTTTCCCATTGCAAGCCCTGTTGAAATGCTGCCATCAAATTATTTCAACTGATCAAAGTAGGAAAAAAATAGAATATTAAAGCCCCAGATAACAAATTAATAAGAATAAAAGCATGTAGGTGAGAATTAAGAAGGCATTAACATTCTGATGGCATCTGCTGCCTAAATTAAACTACAGGGAAAAAAAATGAGTTCAGCTGACGCTCAGGATCAGGACAAATAGTTCTCAAATGGAAATTACAGTTTTGAAAATTATGCACCAAAAAAGGATCCAATTTAGGACATTTCTGATTTGTGAAGTTCTTTCTCCAGGTGGGGATCTCAGGCTTGACTGGAGGGCTGGCAACATAATTGGCAAGATGCTGGAGTTGCTCAGTTCCTGCATCCCACAGCAGGACCGAAGTGGCCCACAGCCAAGCGGGGCCAGAGTCTTGTCACCTCTCCGGTCCCTCTGGGGCTCTGTCCCCTTTTGGAATTGAACCATATGGATATCGTGTGTAAAGTATGTTTCATTCATGCAGACACCAACATGGAAAAGGAGGAGGAATTAGGCCTAGATTTTCAAAGGAGCTCAGTGTTAAATTATGTGGATAACTGCATCCGTAATTTACATGAGCAGTTACTGTGACAACTTATAGTGAACGTCATAAGTAGCCAGTTGAGCATGTAATGACCCCAGTTATATGCACCATCATGTCTCTTTGGCACACCAAATTAGGTGTGCATACACATTTTGCATGCCCCAAAGGAGTTCTACCTCAGCAAAGAGCCTTAATTTCACAGCACAAGCCTGATGTCGGCAGCCTAGCACAGCACAGACAGTTTATGCAATGCAAAGAGCTGGCACAAACTCCATGGCCCAGGTTGGAATAGATCCTCAGACAGCTAATTAATTTTTACTGCTCCTTTGTGAACTGTAAATTACCCTTCATTTCCTAGATTTCTGTCCCATTTTTTGCCTGCCTTTCTCTAGTGAAGCAGTAAAAAGGGAAAAGTGCCAATAATAGGCTCTCGTTGTGACAAAAGCAGCCACGACTCACTCGCACTTTGAACAATGCTCTGCTTACAACCAGAATACAAAGGCAATTGGGTTTCAAGAAACTGTCCAGAGATAATGACTTTTCCTGGAGATGGGAGGATACGAGGAATATTTTTAAAAAAGAGGGGCGGGGGGGAGTGTCTGTTTTTGCAGGACAAACCAAGTTCCTCCCTTGCAGAGGGTTAAAAACAAGATAAATAATCTTCACTTAGGGACCGAGTTCATCAGTATTGCCTGCACAAGAGCAGAGGGAAACTGCTTACAATGCTGAACCGCTAACAGCCTCCCCTTCTCACTCAGACAGGAAAGAAGAGCTTCTCTCCGAGAAAGAGTGACCTTCAGACCACACACACACACCAGCATCTTTAGAGAGCAGCCCCTGAGCAAATGGTGCCGGAGCAAGGATGGGTGGCTTTTTTTCAATACTGCCGTGACCCTGTTCAAAGACTAAAGCTGCTGATTCTGTTGAATCCAGATAGCAACACCCTGCCAAGGAAAGACCTACTAGTATATACAAACCTGCCAAGACATGGTTCCAGTGTACGGTCTTTGCTGATGCCACTGTTATCCAAACCTGTTACCTTCAGCCACACACCTATCAGAGGCAGAAGTAGCTGTAGGGAAGAGATCATAACACACCTGAGATGAACTTTGCACAGGCTCTGCTGAAATTCAGGACAGCTTCAGCATGGTGAGAATCACTTCACCCTTGTGTCAGGACACCGGTATTTGCATTAAATCTGTGAATAACAAAAAGATATTACTGGAATTTTCATGTGGTTGCATCTACCAAATGCCCTGTGAAAGGCCATGGCCACAAGAACATACGGAAGATCTCCGGGTCCATGCTGTTGGGATGCTGCAGGAATGAGAACACAGCATTGCTGGGGTGCCTTTATGGGGCCTTCAGCATATTAGATACTTACATTGCAAAACATCACATTCCTCAGCTCTGACGGAGCCTCTTTTATCTCAGCTGCAGATTCCTGAGTCGCAATCGCTGCCAGATGACTGTACACAGTGAGTTAATGGCCACAAAACCCGAGCTTCTCTTTCCTCAAGTCATTTACCCATAGCATCAATGACGTTATCATGTTCAGCCCATATTTACTACAGCTACAAACTGATTCAGAGAAACCTGGAGTACAGGATTAATCATTACTCTTGGGATGTTGAAAATGGATACCAGAACGGACTTCCAAATTAGGTATCTAAAAGTCCTGCATCTCCCAGGAGAGCCCCATTACATCTCCCTACTCGTTCTAATGGAATCTATAGCATGTGAGCAGGGCTTTGCCTCCCACAAGCCCTCCCTGCATAATTAGCCCCAGCTCAGATTGCTGCTTTCTGTAATGGCTGGAGAACCACTTTCTTCAGGTTACTGAGATGTAAAGAGGAAATGTTTATTGCAAAATGCAAGTCAACCACAGCCAGTGGGTCTGGCCATGGTGGAGGGATACAGAAATGGCTGCTTCTTCTTTTTTTTGCCTCAGAAATAGAACTCACTAAAAATAGCAGTTCCTCAGGAACAAGACTGCCTGAAAATAGCTGTTTCTCAGGAGCAGGGCTGGCTGCTTCTGAAAGAAGTAGCTATTAATGTATAATTGTCCCTGAGGCTGGTTTCTGAGAAAATGCTGTACATACAGAGGGCTGTAAAGAGATATGTTCACAGGCAGGAAACATAGGCACCCCTCTCTTGTCAGAGGTCCTGTAAACTCCAATAGCTCACGTAAGTGCGTTTGATTCACTAATCTTAGGCACAGTTAGATCCATCACAGCACTGGGAGGTATTTTCCTCTGTGCTGGTTAAAGCAGCACTCTGGGATGCTCTTATCATCTAGACCAGTAAATGACAAAGCCTCCATCAGCTCTAACCAAACCTACACGGGTTCTTCTCCCAGGACTGAGAAAGCCTTACAAGCTAGAGCCAGCTCTGAAACTCCAGCACTCTCTTTCCACAGAAGGTCCAAGAACTTTGTTGAATTGCAGGTTGTGCAATCTACTTCCAATTTCCTGCTCTACTCAGCACTTAGAGTTTTCTCACACAGATGCTACAGGGCAATAAATCTTCCGAAGAACGGCCCTACATTTTCCCGCTATGGTGTTGCCATATAATGAGGAAAGACAAATTGCTTGCGAGATTGGTTGATTGCTTGGTTATTCCCTAAAATGTCTCACTCATCCCTCTCATCTCACCCTCATGGGTTCAACAGCTCATTTCTTGTGTCTTCTTTTTCCTTCTCGGCACAGCCAGCCAGTATCTGCACAGAGGCCATTCTCTTCCTCTTCTTCTCCCCTTAAGGAAAACTCCAGCTGACCAAAAGAAGCAGAGATTATAAATGGTCCAGAAGAGGCAAATTTTGCAAAGCAGCTGCTTTAAGGAAATGGTAGTGCAGATGAAGTACAGGGGGCTCTAACTGATTGCTGCCACCATTTCAATCCCACAACACCAGTGCCAGAAACCATAGTAGTCTCTGCTGAGGGCATCCTTGGACCCCAAAGGCTGGGTAGGACTGGGCTGTGTCATCACTGGATGGAAATCTATAGACTGGTTCTTCCAGGCTCCGCTTTAAGTGCTTCTTCAAGTCATATCTCTCCTCTGTTCGCTCATGATCTGACACTTCAGCATTCCGATAAGAGCAGAAGCAGCTTTCTGGAGGAAGTGCAAGGCTGAAGTTCTAGCCACCGAGTAGCCCAAGGCAGGTCTTTTAGCTTATGGAATTAGTCTCTATTTTCCTGAGCAAATTCCAGCAGAAGAAATGGCACTTTTCTTGCAATTACAGCAGGCTGCAATTTTCTTTATGGAAACTACCTTTAGTTCCGTGGGTAGGCTTACATTGCAGTGTGCAACAAAGACAGGCATTCCCAGACCTTATTTTAACCTTGTTTGCTTGGGAGGGAGTACCAGAGAAGCTGCAGCCAGGCTGATTTCACATGCCCACAGCTGTGGGAAACTTGTAAAACACAAAATATATGGTGCCAGAACTCCGGTGCCTGACATGGCCAGGCAAAACTAGAGCAAGTATACATACCCCTGCCACACAGCCGTGACATCTAGCCACACTGTTAAACTGATCTTTCCCTTCCCTATCGAGAAGTGGTATTGTTATATAATCTAAACTGCATACATAAAGGGAAAGATCTGTAATATATATATATGTAAGATATATACATATACTCCTTGCTTTTTTATTTTGTTAAAGTTTTGAAAAACACCTTGGGACCCTCAAATCAAATAGCCCATGAAAGACAGTGCTTGGCAACATTTCTGTTTGATAGCAGCAGGGTGAGGATTTTTTGCAGCTCAGATCGGTTTGATTAAACAAGCATTTTGTTGCAGACGTCATACAGTGCTCATTAAAAAATACTCTACATTTGTGTAGCATTTATCATCCAAGAATCTCATCATGTTTTACAAAATGTAATTAATTAAACTTTACAACTCCCCTCGGAGAGGGATAAGGAAAATGGAGAGTTGCCTTAATCCATCACCAAAATGCAGCAGACACTGGGTTAGAGGCAAGCAGCTGTTCAACAGCATGCAGCAGCACTAGGACAAGAAGAGAAGATCTCCAGGCAAAGTCACCCAGGGAATGTACTGCACACCCTGTGTTTGCCTGAATTGTCCACTTCCATTATAGGTTAAATCCCAATTCTTGCAGAAAAGAGGATGATTTTTTTCTCCCCGACCTTGCACCCCACTGTGACACCTGGCAGTACAGCATGCCTTGTCTCCGCAAGAATTGATCCATCTATTGAATCCCCAGCACTGTTAAAGACCAGGGGCAGCCACAACCCTGACCAGAACCGAAGGAGGCAGAAGATACAAAGCCATACAGCCGCAAATTGCATCTCACAGTACTGGAATGCTGTGCAAGCTGGTGCTTAAAGTGGAGGGAGGGTAAAGTCCCCTTAATCCCTCGCTTACTTCCCTCTCCCCTCCCCATCAGTAAATCCACACCTGTTAAAGGTCACCCTGAAATGAAATACGTTTGAATACTTCCTGCTTCAGCTTGGCTCCCCTGTCCCAGTCTGCTGCAGTCCCTCCCAGTTCACGCTGCAGAGCAGGAGAGGGAAGGGGGGTGCCCATGTGCCCTGCTTGAATGTCAGAGTTGCATGGCTGAAATCCCACTCGACTCTTAGCTGATCTTTAGAGAGGAATCTCTTCCTCACCCTGGCTTTAAGCTCCTTTCTTGCCGAGCGTATAGGATAACATGGCCACTGGGCAAACCTGATTAGACAGATCCGTTATGCGACTTTCACTACCTTGGAAAAAGCTAGAATTTGATCTGGTGCAAGTTGGGGAGGGGGTGCAAAGCATTGCTCATTTGTGCGTGAAGTATGACAACAAAAACAGATACGTGCAGGGGGAGAATGATGCAAAGAAACACGTGTGCATCCATGCTGCACCACGGATAAGCACTGAGAAAAGGGAGAACAGATGGAGAAGCAGGTATCTTACGAACTCACTCACCAACTAATCAAACAAACACAGCCGTGAATCCTATACCGATGACTGCATCTGCTGTTTGGAGAAAGGCATGGTCTAACTTTCTGGATGTGCAAGTACCAAACTGGAAGGCCTGGCTACATATGTAGTGAGAGACAACTTGCTGGTGGGGGCTGAGCTGTGGATCATTGCAGCCCTACAAACCTCCTGATTCCTTTGTGTCTTCTAAGAAGATGCTTAGCTCACCCACTGGTAAAAAAATATAAGAATGAAGTCTAAATGAAACAGTAGTGCTTCTTGGCTCCTAAGCACGCACTTAACTTCAGTCTGCTGTCTTCTTGCTATCACAGGTTAAGTGACTGCAGGCTTCAGGAAGAAAGAGAAACCCTGGGATACAAGCCCTTCCAGAAGCACTCAATGGGGAGATGCACTGGGTTGAACTGGAGACTGGCTATGGTCTGAGATCTGCAGGAAGCAACATCAACGGGCACCACAGGGCTGCAGAAGTGATAACGTCCCAAACCCACCAGTGCCTTTGGTCTGAATTAGACCCATGTAAGCAACTGAGCTTCTTCCAAGACACAAGCCAGCAGAGGGAGAATAGCCATCGACTTCTTCAGCTGGGAAGGTCAGACAGACAATTTCCATGCAAGGCTATGCAAGTGCTGAGTATTTTCATCAGACATAAATGTGGAAAGAGAGGAAAAGTACAAGGATTATGCTGAAGGAACTGACAGTGGATTCAAAGATGGTAACAAGGTGATTTTTTAAGCCTCTGTCACACTATTTAATTAGTCTCCAAATCCTCACTCGAGAATATGAGGCCCATTTGTACAACCCTCCTGCTGGGCCACTCACACTTGGCCAAACAAACATGTTGATAAGATGGGATTCATCACACCAATCTTCCCCATGCTCATGAATGCAGATCTGCTTGCACAGATGGAAGATGTGTTCAGCCCTGCCCTTCTGGACTGATACCACCATGGCTTCCCCAGAGGGTACATGTCTTTCCTCTTTTGCACATGAAGAAACTGGTTTTTACTGGACCCTGGTTTTATTTTCATGTTTGTCTATGGGAAGCAGGCAGTCTCAGATACAGCTGTTGCTGCAGCAGACTTACTTATCTTAGTGAAAATTCCTGCCTTGGTTTTGCAAGTGTTTTAATTAACGTAAATTATTTTACTATACTTTACTACTGATAGCATGTAATTATCTCCCCACAGGTATATATTTAGCTAACCAGCAAGCTGATCAAAGACCTACAAAATAAGGTACTTTTGCAACTGACACTAGATACAAGCAAAGGCCAGCAGGATGGGACAAAAGGAGGAGGGAGAAATTCCCCCTCTCCAGTCCTAAACACAGGGCTCAAATTTCTCCACTTGAAAAGATAATCATTAACTTACATTTTTTATCAGAGGAGCATGAAGATGCATCGATACTCAAGTGCTGTGAAGGAGAAAAGAACTATGTACATGCTAAACTATTAATCATTGGTAAGTGATCTCCTTTGTAAAGTGTTTTGAGGTTGACTAAGGAAAATGGCTCTGCAATAACACAGAGCAAGCAATCTGCTTACAGTCATAGGTTAATTCTCTCAACTGCTTTTGCTGGGTCAATCCCTAGGTATTATTATTATTATTATTATTATTATGCAAGGCAATTTACCATTTTCCTGAGGAAGTCTGGCCATGGAAGAGATTCCAAACTCCACACCCCTTTCTCATCCTATTCAACTCAGGAGTCCGATTTCCACTGCAAGCACATTTTTAGATGAATGAGGTTGAGACCTATGCTGAGCAGCTGCTCTGCTCTCACCATATCAAACTGTTCATACAATTAAAAAATAACAGATTGGATCAAGCTACCTGGGACCATAGCTTTTCTCCAAATTACTGGTTGATAAAACATACATCTCTCCATTGAGCTTCTGGAAGTGCTGGTAGCCCATGATTTCTCTTTCTCCTTGATGGCTGCAGACGTTTAACCTGTGCTGGTGGGAAGACATCGGATTGAAATAAGTGTTTAGGAGCCAAGAAGCATCCTATGCCAAACCGCATGTTTCAGAACCTTATCTGTCCACTTGGGTAGGTTTGATCCTTTATTAAAAGCACTGGGTGCTTTGTCATCAGTTTCAGTGGGCGCAGGATCAGTTAGGTAAATCCTCGTCTCTTGACCTTCTTGAAGGCCGCTCTGTGCTACTTTACACACCTATGGACACTGTCTCCTCATATTACTGTAGTATCACTGACCACCAGCCCCAGGTGAGACCCTGAGTTTTCAAAGGGTGGCACAGAGAATGAAAAAATGGTCCCGGCCTCTAAGATCTTACAGTCTGAGGGGGGTTGTGAAATGCTTTTTACTTCTCCTTTGCAGCAACTTTAATGAAGAGTGTTACTTAACTTTTCAGGCCACAACTGAATCTTTGGTCTGAAAGCTGCAATATTATGTGTTACGGTTGCTACTGGAAAAAGGAAACCTCTTTCATATCTATTGACGTCCTTTGCAAAATACTCTGGGTTTTTTGAATGATGTACTCCCATTATTTCCATGCCATTACTTATAAACTTCATGGCATTTTCTAGAGTGGTCTTCAGTAAGATGAAAACCTCAGGGCAACACTCCATTAGGCTTTCATTTTTATAGGCTGGGCTAAACCTTCTTGAAACTGGTAGGTTTAACTGCATTCTTTTATTTAGGGTAGCTGAAGGAGACATTAAGTCTCCTTCCACCCACAATGCAAGATTGCTCAAGTACCTGAAGGCTCTAGGAAGACAGTTTCGGGTAGGATATTAAAAGGGAAGAAGGTTATGTGTGGATGGACAGTACTGTTCAGGTGGAGGAGGAGACAGAAAGACAGCGTATTGAAACAGGCAGGGAACGGAAACTTCAAACAGCCTGAACAATCATTGATATAAAACCTGGACTGAGTACAAGAAACAGGGATTTGGGGTCACATTGCTGCCTGGAGCAGGTCAGGAGCTATAAGGAAGGAAACTGCCCCTCAACTGCGCGATTCCTTCTGTGTTCAGGACAGGAGGGCTGTGAGCATTCTTGTGAACAAACAGAAATACATCAGAAACACCTTTCTTCATTATTCCTCCTCCAATCTGGATCAACCAACAAGACCCTGAATTTTGGCCAGCACCACGGGTCAAAGGGAGGAAACGTGTGCTGCAAAACCTCCCGCACATCTGTACCATTTAACTCTTCCTGCTTGGTTCAGGATTAAGATGGCATAGAGACAACAGCACCGTTCCTCTCTTACTGTACCAGAGTGGGCAGTTCAGGCCAAGGTTTAGGTCACTGTTGTCCCTAATTTCATTGGAGATGTATCCTTGTTATGGACTTCCATTCCTACCCTAACAAACCGAATTTCCCCAGATCTTGCTATAAGCAGTTTGAGCACCTCTATGTGCTCTTCTGCTCTGCAGGGAACTCCTTAAAATGAGGCACCCACTATTGGCTTTTTTTCCCGTAGGTGAATTAATCTGCCTTGCATGAGTAATTCTATTTAAAACAATAGGTTGCCTTGCAAAACTGAGGGAACCAAGTTTGAAGCATACTTTTATGCAAGTACTGTAAAAAGGCCACACAGTAGTTCATCAGGGGACACTTCAGCAATAAAATGACAGTTACCGGTAAAGTTCAATAATAAAATAAAGGATAATTTGATAAGCGGACTTTTAAATCCATTTAACAGGGCCACAATTTGGAACCCTTTCTTCAAGTGAGCAGGCACACTATACTTTCCTAACTCTACTTTCTGTTAATAAGTAAAAGAAAAAAAAAAAACAGGCAGTAATCTATTCCTTCTGCTTTTATTTTTATGTTATGGGAGAACACTATTCAATGTAAATAAATGAATTTCACTAAAATAGAGGCTGAAGCTAGACATGTAGACCAGCCTCTGAGTAAGATGCATTACAGAGTACCATATCTCTTGAGACAACAGAGGTCCCATACCTCAACTCATTTAATACCAGGTAATATAAACCCTACAGATTATAATGCAAGAATCCTGCAGTGGCAGGAGGAAGGCATGTGGAATAAGACTCTGCGACCTAAGAGAAGTAAAAGCTGCAGAGATTAGTAGTTCAGTGTTTATGTAGGAGCCCTGTGGGCCCCCTTCGGCATCCTTAATTTAGTTTTCATCATCTCTGATCTGTTCTAACAGTCCTCTGTGGGATGGAGATTTAATATCTAGGAAATTTGGGGTCCTGGCTGACCTGTCAGAAACAGCGGTGGATGGCTGCTCCCTGTTTACTGCTGTATCACTTTGCTTTCCCGATTCAGCACAATAAACAACAACAAAACCCGACACTATTTTATGAAGCTGAATGATACGATTTAAAACCTCTAGAGGTCAGGCTAATGGAGAGCATCTTTCCAGCAGCTGCATTCTGCTAAGTGCGAGTGACACCTGCTGGAGTCCTCATCCCCATAACCCACCCTCATCCCACCACCGCCAGCTCTGCAGGTGTTTTATCTGCCCAGGGTGGTCCTTCTGGGGGTCTGCCTGCACTAAATCCCACAGAAAGACACGTGGGCAACATGAAATAAATCTGGGTGGCTCTTTCTTATTGCAGGAAGGCAAAAGTCGTCTTCATCTGCACATCCTCATATGTTACCTCTTCCACAACTCTGCTTATGCAGGTTTACTTCTACTTTATACCGAGGCCCTGCCTCTCCTTTTGCCTTTGACATCCTTGCAGAGGAGCTGTAGTAAAATGCAGCGTATTCCCACAGGGAAAAGTCCTGAGTGGGCACTGAAATGGGACCACACCATGGGCTGATGCCAACTGTATGAGGTTCAACAAGGCTGAGTGCCAGGTCCTGCACTTGGGTCACAACAACCCCATGCAACGCTACAGGCTTGGGGAGGAGTGGCTGCAGAGCTGCCTGGTGGAAAAGGACCTGGGGGTGTTGGTTGACAGCCGCCTGCACATGAGCCAGCAGTGTGCCCAGGTGGCCAAGAGGGCCAATGGCATCCTGGCTTGTATCAGGAATAGTGTGGCCAGCAGCACCAGGGAGGTGATAGTGCCCCTGTACTGGGCACTGGTGAGGCCGCACCTCGAGTGCTGTGTTCAGTTTTGGGCCCCTCACTACAAGAAGGACATGGAGGTGCTGGAGCGTGTCCAGAGGAGGGCAACGAAGCTGGTGAAGGGTCTGGAGCACAAGTCTTATGAGGAGCGGCTGAGGGAGCTGGGGTTGTTTAGTCTGGAGAAGAGGAGGCTGAGGGGAGACCTTACTGCTCTCTACAACTACCTGAAAGGAGGTTGTAGCGAGGTGGGGGTCGGTCTCTTCTCCCAGGTAGCAAGCAACAGGACGAGAGGAAATGGCCTCACGTTGTGCCAGGGGAGATTTAAATTGGATATTAGGAAAAATTTCTTCACAGAGAGAGTGGGTACACACCGGAACAGGCTGCACAGGGAAGCGGTGCAATCACAGTCCCTGGAGGTGTTCAAAAAACGTGTGGATGTGGTGCTTAGGGGCATGGTTTAGAGGTTGACCTGGCAGTTAGGTTAATGGTTGGACTCGATGATCTCAGAGGTCTTTTCCAACCCTAACGATTCTATGATTCTATGATTATTCATCTGTCACCTAATCCCTGTGAAAAAATACAGTCTAACATTCCTCCTCTCACCTTGAAGCCACCTACAAAGACTGCAGGAGAGGGCAGGTGACTCCTGGAAGAGGTCTGAGAAGCCCTCACTTCTTACATTACAATATACGATAACAAATTTAGATGTATGTTGCAGCATATACTATCTGTGAACGCACATTTACAGCGCTGAGTTGCAACTTCCTCAGAGCACACTGGAAAAGGTTTATTTGTGGGAAGGTTCATTTGTGAGAAGTCCTGTGACAATGCTGATGATGAAGACTTGTGAATTTTTCTCTCTCTGCTATCTTCTCACAATCTGCAGCGCTGGCAAGGGCTGGCACCCGACACCCTGTGACATAGGGCAGGGACAGTGCAAGGCGCTGGCCTGCCCTGGGGCACCTGAGGACACCCTGCACCAGTCGTCCGGCATCGCTGGCCCGGCATCCCCTGAAAAGGGGCCCGGCCGCTGAGGAGACCCGCTGGAGGGGGCGAGGGGGGAAAACCCCTCAGAGTGCCCCCAGCTCCGTGGGAGGGCCCCACACGCACAGGCCTCAACGCAGTGCCTGTGGCAACTGCCGGCAGCGTGTGCAGCCCCCACGGGGGAACAGACCCCGCGGTGAGGAGATGGGACGGGGACGAGGCGACACCGGGGCCGGCACCTCCTCAGCGGGCCGGTCCGGAGGGGGCCGCCCGGGCCGCCCAACATGGCGCCAGCCCTTCGCCACCCCCGAGACGCGGTTCCCGGCTGACCTTCCTCCCGTGAGCCTCAGCGCCGCGCCCCTTCCCGCCTTCCCCCGCGGCGGCGCAGCGCAGCAGCGGCAAGATGGCGCAGCCGCCGGGTGAGTGCGGCGGGCCGCCAAGGTGACCGCCGCTCCCTCCCTCCCCTCTCCCCCTGACCGGGCCCTGTCTCTCTCTCTGTGCCGCAGTTCCCCTCAAGGACATGAAGCTGCTGGACGTGAAGCTGGGCCAGCTGCCCACCTGGCTGGCCATGAGAGACTTCACCCCCGGCGGCATCGTGGGGGCCCTGCGGAGAGGTGAGGGCGGCCGGGGGGCGCTGCGGCGGGGCTGCCCGCCCTGCGAAGCAGCTCGGCGCCCCCCGGCCGGCGGAGGCCCGGGGGGAGGGAGTCCCTTCTGCTGAGGCAGCGGGGCGGGCGGTGCGCAGGGATCTCTGCTGGGTGGGCGTCGGCTGGGGCAGGGGCCCGGCACCGCAGCCGCTGCTTCAGGGCCGTTTTTGCCTTCCCGGATCAGTGCCGCCGGTAGCGGCTTGCTCTCCCATCTGTAGATTTTGTTTCTCGCATGGGCTTCATCCGCCAGAGGTTTGTTTTCAGTATTCCTTCTTGTATCAAGAGGAAATACCGTGACCTTGCTCCTGAACCTATTTGCTGAAAATCGTGAGGTTTCCCAACATCGCAAGTAAATTAAAAAAAAAATGCAATTGATCCCTAAAGATGATAAGAAAGGACACGGGGCTTTTATAGATCGCTTGGCAAAAGCTCTGACTGATGCCCTTTGCTATACAGATACGGCATTCAGGTAGATTTAAACACAAAATACCAGATGCAAGTGTCGACATAGTGTATATACACTAGTATAAAAGAATTAGATAATTCCAAAGCAGCTTGAGCTCATGGAAGTCACAATAATGTTTAGGGAAAAATGATAAATGGCTTTCCCCTCCCCCCCCTTTTTTCTTTAAGGCTCAGCACTATTAACTTGAGTTCACTTTGCTTAACTAACACACAGGTTGCCTTCTCTCAGATTTGCTTCCGAGACCCTCAGATGTTTCATTAGAAACAATTGCCTGAAGTTCTGTGAAACCAGGCCGCTGCTTTCTGACACAGAAAAATATGCAACTCATCTGGCTGTGATGAAAACTTTTCTCCTATGCAGGTTACGACAGATACTACAATAAATATATCAATGTCAAGAAAGGGGGCCTTGGTGGTATCTCCATGGTGCTTGCTGGTTACGTTGTTGTCAGCTACATCTGGAGCTACAGTCACCTGAGTAAGTAAAAGCAGCGTGGCTGAATGTATGTAGTGCAGCTTGGAAGATTGCTTGGGGCAATAAAAACAATTAATCTGCTGCTGCTTTTAGAAATAAAATGAAAGACTGTGCTAACCATTGCTGCTTGAATCCCGGACTGTGGGCAAGCAGGCTTCTAGCTACAGAGAACTTGAATACTTTCAGTAAGTTAGCAGACGGCCAGTATTTTCTTGGTGATGAAGAAAGCTTAGATCTTGTTGCCTGTCTGACCTGACAGTACTTAGAAACTACAGGCTCAGATTTTTTTTTTTAGAGTGCTTTCCTGTAATTTCAGGTGTGCTGTGTTTCTTGTGACTTCAGAAAAATTAACGTGCTTTTCTTTGAATGATACAGAGCATGACCGCCACAGGAAGTACCACTGAAGTGTCAGTTTCAGAAAGTGAAGGGAGAGCTTTTGAACAGACTTGGCTGCTGGAACAGTTATCCTGACAGAAGGCATCAGAACTATTCATATTACAATCTGTACTATTATGACCAGTAATAAAGTGCATACACTTTACTGAGCTGACACTCTGATAACTGACTTGTTAATTGTACTGCACAAGTGAGTTTGTCTTCTTAGAGTTTCACCCCTCAAGGATAAGTTTAGAGATCGTTGGGAAAGCATCTGCTACTTGGGTTGCATTATCAACTGGGGAAACTATTACAGTTGATTCCTATTTAACTGTTTGATAAAAGTAAAAAGCACTGGATTGCTTCTTAATGGCCATTATGTACAGGTTGGACAACGAGCTGAAAGGATATCATATTTTGATTTGAAAGAACAGTATCTGAGCTTTAAGAGGCTTGTTGGTGTGGCCACGTGTTTCTGCTTCTCAGTCAGGCTGTCACCTGGGGACTGCAGGTGTTTGGGCAGTTCTCTATCACTGCAGAGCACTGCCGCGCATGGATCGGCTGAGCTTTAAGGAGGTCTGCAACTCTCATTCTGTCACTGGGATTCTAACGTTTCTTACCTCCGGTAACCCATTTCTATCAAAACTGTACCTACTTTCACTACTAAAAGAAGCTGGAGGGTTATTCCAAATAAGCTTAAAAGACCTTTAATATAACAAAGGTCCATGAAGTTAAGCTAAAGGAAAACTTTGCTTCTTGACTCAAGTGCAGCGGTGAGAAGTTTTAACAGGAGACGCTACATGCGTAAATGCAGCTTAAGGGAGCACCTGTGGGTTCGGCCCCAGCTGACGACCTTCCTCATGCAAGCGCTTCCCACTGCCGCGGCGCTACCTGCGGAGGCTTGGAACCGCAGCTGGGCCCTGCGCATGGGACCTGCGCTATCCTTCTCTGAAGAGGAGGGGGAAGGAAAACCACTTCTTAAGGGGTATGAAGAATCTCAAGAGCTTCAGCGGTAACAGGAAGGCTTTCAGTTTTGGAAAACTTAGTCACTTAGACTTAAAACTTCTATTTCGACTGACTCCGACTCTCCACAGTGAAATAACTGCAGTCATTCAAACCAACATAGGCTCCGGTCACTTCTCTTAACCTAGTCATACTACCTTGTTCTTAAAAAAAAAAAAAAAATTCACAGCCAGCTTTTTCCATGGGTACATTTCAATAAAAACAAAGTATAAAGGCAGTCAGCAAATGAGAGATGGGTTAGAATCAATAAGGCTCATATTGTAGGTGCAATTTTTTTTTTTTAATTCACATTTTATCATTGGCCCTTTTGAAATAGTCTTCTCACAAAATGAATGGGTTTTGGCTTGCAAAAATTGCTCTTAGAAGAACACTACCGCTTTTAAAAGCAGTGCTCCATAAGAATATACATCTCCACTTCTTGGTCTTCTCTAGGCTATGGGAATACCTGCTCAGTGTGAGCGGGCGACGGGGGCGCTGAGGCAAGGCTCTTCTATTGCTACTCTTCAAGCCGTGTTCATTTCCCTCCTTGCTTTTTGCAAATGGAAAACGAGCACAGACGCGGCTTTCCTACAATCATTGTTCCTCGTTGTTTGGCTAACCAGAGAGATGCCAATTTATTCTCCCCTTGATCGGTTCTCACCCAGAAGATTAATTTCTAACCTTCAGTATAGCAAGATGCACAGAAACAAAGCAAGTGGGTGAGAGTTTTACAGCCTGACGTACGTGATAACGCAAGTCGGCCACCAGGACAAGCTTACCGACTACAACAGGCTGGACCTGGGAACACGACTTTGCTTTTTAAGAACTACAGGACAGCAGAATCCCTGCTTCCTCACTGAAGGGAAGGCATTTCAAGTATTAGTTTTCCCAGTCAGTCTTCCTGCTTCCACAGGGAGGGCTGAAACGCTGCAGGTTCTCCAAAGAGAAGTGGCAGAAGGAAAACCCTTTAAAGAAACACTGGTGTAAGATGCGTTTACGTAGAGTGCTGCACCGGTGAGGGGTTTGCGTATCTATTGGCTTTTAGATCTACCTTTCAGCAGGGCTCAATGAAAATAGGCGGAGGCCAAAATCTATTTTAAAAAGGTTAAAACATAAAAAAAAGTTGTGGACAATTACAAAAATGTTGCTTAGCAGCAGCCAGCCTCTGACCAGTTCTTTCAGTAATGGCATTAAAAAACAACCTGATTAATAGTTCAAGACATAGTGCTAGGCAGAAACCTTTTCTCAGTGTTAACAGCTCCCTTGCACTCTTCGTTCTGCTCTTTCACTGCCCACTGAGAAAGGCCAGATGTCCTTTGGTGCATCTGTTGGCATAATGACCTTTTTCACCACACTAGAAGAGAAAGAGAGAAAGGAGTTATTACACAGCTACAGCTTTTTCCCTCTAGCTGCCTTTATTAAGGTAACCGTTCCGATTTGGAAGCTCTTCCGCATATGGAAGATGCAGCATTTAGCAGGTGGAGTGAAGCACGGTGTCACAGGGACAGGACTTAGGGGCTATTTCTACTCCTTGGAGCAAAAGCTGGTTCTGTGCTGGGAGCAACCTGACGCCATGTTATTATAACGCAGTACAAAGGAGAGAGCTCTCAGCGCCCCGCTGCAAACAGCGAAGGGCTGTAACACACAAGGAGAATTTCAATGTTTGAGGCTTCCAAGACTACTCCATCTGATGTGCACTACATCAGAGACACATGGGGGCTCTCCTGATGGGCTATCCTGAATTAGACGGAGAAAAACACATCTGAACAAGAGATTCATGACACTGCACCTTGAAGCTATCCAAGCCCAGAGAGAAATGCCAGTATCTGATGCTACAGCATTCTCCAGATACGTAATTTACTTGCAGCTAAAATAATAAGCAGCTATTAAGGCTTTTCAGTTAAATGGATTCAGCTACTTAATATCCCTGTCCAATCACAATAATTTTTACCCAAACAAGCACCTAAGGCACAGAAGCTGGCACGTACAACGATGCAACTGTCAAAGCTGATGGAACAAGGAAGATTCTTTGCCCTTTTCTAGCGGCTAGGGTTGGGGCTTTTGTGGAAAAATAACCAAAGATGGAAACTCAATTGTGTCAAAGTTTTACCGGCGCTCCTCAATGAGCAGCCAAGGTGAAAAGCTCATTCCTCCATTTGACAGCAACAAGGTGCATTTACAGCTGAAATACTGAACAGTCTTTGCATATTCAATTTCTGTCACTCGCAAGGACCTTCCATGCTAACAGGGGAGAAGAAAATCTTTCTACAGTCACCAAGTATAAGCAAATTAACTCATGAGAGAAAACTAGTATTAGCTCTTATTTTGAAAGGTACAGTTAGTCAGTCTCCTTTAACTGTCATTGTGGCAGGGCTTCCTGCTTGTTAGCAGACAAGCAAAGTCTGTCCTACAGCAGCCTTAATTGCCACAGCGAGTCCACGAGCTGGCAAACCAGCGACCTAGAGGCCTCCAAACTCAATGCTAATTCCCACACCTGTATCCACGCACAAAATTCAACGTCTGTTGAGCACAAGGCACATTTCCTGAACCTGTTCACACTGTGAAAAATACTTTTTGCGGTACCAACACCCCTCATCACAACAGTCCATTCCTTTGCCCGTGACAAGCAACCAGCAGCAAAGCAGCATGATGTAGTTCAGGTGACGTGCACTCCGTACTTCTTAAATCTACCACCCTCTGCTTTCCCTCCTCGTCCCTCCCCTCTGAATTACCTTGTAGCAGGTGACCTGCTCCAATGGCCGGGGTCCTCTGTTCCCAGTGTTGTTATTTTGAGACTGCATGACTCCGATGACTTGGGGTGTCCTCTGTTGGTTAGAAGAGTTCCGACTTGTTAAAGTGCATCAAATATAAAGACCTTTATGGTTGTTATTTTGTTAAGGGAAAAGAGCACCCCATATATCAAATGATCAATTTTCCTCCAAATCTGCGTGTGGGTGCTCTGCCAGCTGGAGCACCAGAGAGAAGAAATCGAGCACTGAGGCTTACAAAGCCCAGAGATCCTGCTTTTCTCTGGAAAGCAGATTCAGAGAGTAGGTTTAGGCTGCTAAAATATCATTGCCATCACTGAGAGTCACGCAGATTACAAAAACTGGCAGATTGCTGCACAACCACGTATGATGTGCTTCGATGTAATGTGGGAGTGTTCTGTGACTAGATCTCCATGTAAAGTTGGAGCAATTGTAGGGCTTTCATCACTATAATGGCACGCAGGGTTGCTCACTGCTTAATTCTTGCATAGCACCCTCCCTGCCAGGCAGTACCCCAAGCCACAGAACTGCCACTGCTGGCCTCTGAGCTGGAGGACAGTACTAATGACTGAGAAGGTTAACCAAGGCAAGGGCAGAAGCAGAACAAAGCAAAACACCACGGTCCAAGGATGAAGGCAGCAGCCGTCCCTTGTGATCAGATGGTGGACATTAAAGGGCTGGGAGGAGGAGAGAGAAGGGACAGCGCTTTGTGGTTTATTGGGATTTGTCTCCAAGTTCTTAATTACAAAAGAATATCACACCCCGTTGTAAAATAGGAAAGGTTTTCCCTCATTCAGTGAGTATTTCACCAAGGCTTTCCAGCAAGCGAGATCCAAGAGCCCAGGTGTCCAGTTCTGACCACTAGACAACATACTCTCTTTTAAATCACTGTGGGAAATGCTTCAAGGGTGGGTGTGTAGGGGAGGCAGGGGAATTGTGTACCTTTTGCTGTGTTTGTGTCGGCTGAGGCAGCGGTGGTTGCTCTGTGGTTCCCATTGGCAGTTCAAACCGAGGGCTGGTTTAGATGGAAACAAGAAAATTGATTCTCAAATCATACACCAACATTTTACCATCAGCTCAGTCAAGTAGCTCCAAACAACAAAACATTCAGCCAATTAAATTTGGCTCACAGGAAATAACCCTCCCCACTTCTCTTTGCATTCTGATACTTGGCAATTACATATGCCAAAATGACAACCCAGTATGTCGTATATCCCTCTACCTGTGAAGTCTTCTGGAATATAAACCCATGTGATCCCACTGCACTGATGGCATCTGATCACCACTCCAGAGTCTTACTGGTAACTCCCCATATCCTCAAATCGGTACAACAAACTAAACGTTGGCCAAATCTCCAAGGGCATTGGGAAGCACTGGAGCGCCCTCACTCAACATATACTGGATTACAAGGGAAACACAAGATTACAGGACGAGTCTGGAAGCATACTCACTGCATGAATTTACAGGTAGGTCCCTCTGGACAGAATCCTACTAGGTAATTCACACAAATGACTCTTCGAGTGTGTCGGTGTCTGCAGAGGGGACCTGAAACACAAAGCTCAGTCATTCACGTTCCACATATACGTACCCCAGCACTCAGTAGCAGCAGGTACACACGCAGATCACACAAAGAAAGAATAGCAACACCCTACCCTTTATTTATAGCCACAGAAGCAGCAACTGTGCAGCATACATACCATGTTTACAGAAGCCTCTGTCATACCAGGGACAGTCTTTGATCTTAGACTCCGGGTCAATGTGCAAGAATGGACATTCTTTGTTACTGCATTCCCCTGTACCAAAGGCAAACACACTTCTTAGTCAATTGTGCAGGTTCGAGATCAAATGACTCCCAAAACATTACCTGGATCATGTAGCTCCCACAAAGCTGTTACCAGCATTTACAAGTTCAGGCACAACAGTCTTACTGCCTGCCTTAACCTAGATGAAGAACACCAAGGACTCACCCACGGTGAGTAAAGTTCTACCAGACTGGATTATTTATGTGTGCTTTTAAAAACAATGCGGAAACTAAATTTGAAAGAGCAGTCATGATAACAAAAACCAAACATTTAGTGCACCAGAAGTGTGGAGAAACTACAAATTGCGCACTAACCTCAATCCAAGGAAACCTACAAGACTGTAAGTTTCTGACAGCAAGTTGCCTCATTATGTCCAGATCTCCAGAGCTGGAAAGCAAGTGCATAAAAGTTTTGCACCCCCATGCCCTCTGCTGCTCATCAACTCCCCAAAATAAGAGTCATGCAAAGACCAACTGCTCAGCCTACTCATCTCATACCCAAAACAGAACATAAGGCATAAAACCCAGTAAAAACTTGAACTTCCCCCCTCTTCCCCCAAGGAACAAGCTCTTGAGAGAGACGATATCTACAACGCGTCACAAATTTAGGGGGATAATAAGGTGACGGACTAAGCAGATCTAAAAAAGTACAATCTAACAATATCATCAGACACAGAAGAACTGTAATGCTCTGAAGACTGACAAGAGGGATGTATTGGGATCCTCTTCACCAGACTCCCATGCCAGCAAGGAATGCTAAGTAGGAGCTACAATGCCCCTTACCAAATTTGGAGTAGAAGTAACACTCAGGCATCTTGGTCATGTCGTACTCGTGCAGAAACTCGCACTGGTCTCCCTTTTTGCACAGTCCTCGTAGCCAGTGTTTGCAAACAACTGTCTTTTCCCCACTGATGTGTCGGAATGGGCACATGCCTCCTGCAGAAGGATGGGACAAGGAGAAGGAAAAAAAAAACCCAATTAAAATCTGCGGCACATGAAGGCACAGGACAACAGCAACACCTCGCTCCCCTCTGCAACAAGGGTTTCAGAAGACATCACTTTTTCTTTCGCCTTCAGTGGCAATGGCAAAACGGAGTTTCAGACAAGTCTTATGTTACCCTCTAATGAGCTAAGCAATGTAGTCTCCAGCCCTTAATCCTGGCAACCACAAACCACAGCAACTAATACAGGCACATCCACAGCAAGGTCTATGTGTGGGAAGTTTAAGCTTTCCTTTACAGTAGCTTTGCTTATTCACCTCCCAGTTTCTTAAAAAAATACCATTATTTCACAACTGCTGCAGTTATTCCAACATCCTTCAGTTTTACCCTCTATCTAGGTTATCCCCTCATCTTTACAAGAGACAAGAGTACTGTAGACAGTGCTAGAAAATCTAGTTTCCCCCCCCTCCACCCCCATAAGTATAATTGTATTGGAAATATTACTTGCCTTTTCCACAGGCCGCCTTTAAAAAAAATTCACAGACCGCTGCGCCCGATTCTGTGGAGAGAACAAAGAAACATAATTAATTTTAACAAAGTTTCACATCAACTTTTAAAATATTTCCTTCCCCAGAAAGACAATCTGGTCCTCAACATCAAAAGAAAAGCAGCGTTTTGGTTTGGGGAATTTACTTTCCCACATAAGTTCCCTGTTTAAGTCTGGCCCTTGCAAATATCTGTATTCATCCTGGGGGACACCAAGGGGAATTTGCAGAGGTTTGGCGCTTGTTTTGCTTTCTGGATATTTAGGTTTTATTGACTGGTTTTTCCTCTGCTGTTAAGTCAATCATGTCAGTGCACCCTGTATTTACAGTCCTGGCACCAACAGTCTTTTTTTTTTTTTTTGACCAGAACAGCCTGAAACAACCATTAGTGTGTTATCCCTTGCTGATCCTGATCAACAGGTATCACAACAATCAACAAAATTAAAATGGAAGTTTAGTAGCCCAGCCAGAAAATTTCAACAAACTACAAGTCTCCTGAGACTACCTGTGTCAGATTATTGGAGTGAAGGAAAAGGTTTGGAGACTAGGCCATGGATACATCTAAAGATGAAGCCTCCCTACCATCAAAAAGCCTCATCTATCAAAAGGGAAGAAAAAACAAAATAATAAAAGTACTGTGCAGGAGAGCGACGTTTATTCACGATAATGCCTCAACTTTCATCTTCCAGCCTGGCTGGGTGCTAACTACAGCTTTCATTAAGTAGGAAAGAAAAACATCTGGATTGAGAGAGAAACCTCACAGGAAAAGCAGAAGTTGAGTGGATCTGAGGATAAGACCTGAGCAAGGCGCTCAGAGCCCCGGAAACCTCCCACCCACCGTCCCACCCGCCCCCCAGCCGCCTCAGCCACACCCGGGCTCCTCCCGGGCGGGAGCCCTGACACGGCCCCAGCCCCGCGGAGGGCCCCGGGGACAAGAGCCGGCCCCGAGCACCCCGGGGAGGAGGGAGCCGCGCAGCGCCCGGTGCCCGCACGCACTGTCCATGCCGGGGAAGGGCAGCGGCTGCGCCCCCAGCTGCTGCTCCACGGCCAGCTCCAGGTCGAACGTGATGTGGTCCACGCTGGCGATGAGCTCCTGCATGGTGGCGGCTGGGGGGCGGCGGCAGCGGGAAGGAAGGGGGGGTATGGTGGTGGGGGGGGTGGCGGCGGGCGGCCGGGCCCGGGCAGGCCCGGCCCGGCCCGCTCCGCTCCGCGCCGGCAGCGCCTGAGGAGAGGGGAGGCGGCGGCGGCAGCACCTCGCCGCCCCGCGCCGCCCGCCCGCGGAATGCCGGGAGTCACCCCTCACCCCGCCGCCCAGCGGGCAGCGCGCGCGCGCACGTGCGCCTCCGCCAATCAGAGAGCGCCGGCCCGCCCCGGGCCCGCCCCTTCCGCCCGCGCAGGCGCCGCGGCTGAGGCGAGCGGAGCGCGGCCCGGGCCGGGCCGGTGTCGGTGTGGGTCCCCGCTCCGCCGCCGGCGGGGCCGCGCCCTCCCGCTGGCCACGGGCGCATCATGAGGTCCGTGCGGCTCCTCGCCCCCCTAGGGCCGCTGGCCTCGCGGTGCCGGTGGGCAGCCCCCGAGCAGCCCGGGAAGGCGCCGCGCCTGCTCCGGCCCCCAGGGCAGGGCCCGCTGCCGGGCTGGAGGCCGTTCAGCTCGTCACAGGCGTCCTGCAAGCTGGCCGGTAGCGACCCGGGAGAGCGCCGTGCCGGCAGCTGCGCTGAGGCTGCCGGGGAGGAGGAGGAAGAGGAGGAGGAAGGCGTGGAGTTTGGGACGCTGTCTGATAAATTTTCTTCTAGAAAATTTTATCACAAAACCACATCACGCTTTCAGAATTTAAAGCTTCAAGGAGAGGGAGAGGAAGAACCAGAAAGAAAACTTCGACGCGGTCCTAAGAACACCCCATACTGGTACTTCTTAAAATGCAAGGCCCTCATCAGAGACGACAAGGTTTGCTCCCCACTTATTGGGTTTTTAATGGCATTGATGAAAGGTGCAGCTCTGCCCCATCCTATCGCTTCGGGTCTTTACAGAAAGAAGTAAAATCAGAATTTGTGAGGAATCCCATGCTCTGTAGGAGTTCTACCCCAGCCTGCCCATGGCTGCGTATATTAATATCTGCTGTAATTGATTCTGTTGCTGCCTCATTGTGGATTTTCCTCTTCCCTGTAGCTGGCGGAGGCTCTGGAGCTGTTTGAGGTGCAGATGCTGAAGGAAGAGCGTGTGTGGCCGGAAGAAAGCAATTACACTGTTCTAATTGGCGGCTGTGGCAGGGCTGGCTACGTGAAAAAGGCCTTCAGGCTCTACAACGATGTAGGTTTACGTTCTCTCCTCTCTCAAACCTTCATCAGGTTTTCTAAGCTAGAATGGTTCCAAGCATTTGGTCATGTTACTTTGTCTCCAGAATGCCTTTGAGTTAGTGTTTGCATGTTCTTAGCCTGAAACTCTTAAAAACAAGTTATGAAACTCCAGAAGTCCTTTCCTAAAAAGCCAGTTCCAATTCTTCTTATCTTCCCTCAGATGAAAAAACGAGGCTTAACTCCCACTGAGGCCACTTACACAGCCCTGTTCAATGCCTGCGCCGAATCGCCGTGGAAAGACTCGGGCCTGCAGAGCGCGCTCAAATTACGGCAGCAGCTAAAGAGCAAAAATGAAGAACTGAACCTGATCACTTACCATGCGCTGCTGAAGGTCTGTGCCCTGTGCTCAGATCTCAGGATGTGCTTTGATGTACTGAAGGTAAATACACGACTTTTTTATATTAAGTGTAGTCTGTTCTGGTTAAAGCTCCTGGAAGTTGCCATATTGCACACTTTTTAATTTCATTTCCAGCAGAGGTAATTACAGATCATGTGTTTATATTTCATTGATCCTTGGTCTCATACAATGAAATCGTCTTGGTACATATCAAACATTAAGTACATAAAAAGAGGCCGCTGCAGCCTTAAACAGAGGTTGGCTTTAAAACTCCGGTCAATTGTGTTTTGTGGGGTTCACAGCTACTGTGTCTGTCTCCATCCCTCGTTCTGAAGGCCCAGATACTGATACGTAGTTCCTTTTAAAGCTCTTACAGCAGCTCTTTTCAGACAGGCCAGTCTGGGAGTAGCTAAAAAGAGTGCCGTTCCTGCCCTCAAATTCCCTGGAGAAGCTAGGATCTATGTGGGCATTTCAGGGCTCTTTCCCTTGGAGCAATTGTTCCGTTGCAGCACTGGGAGTTCACCCTGTGCTTTGTTGCTGCTGTATGCCCAGAAGACAACAGCCGTAGTTGAGCTTCACAGCCAGCTGGGACAGACTGTTTGGGTAACCGGGACGTTTAATGCTCTCTCTGCTCTGCTAGGAAATTGTGCAGAAGGGCCACATTCCCACAGCCGAGACCTTCAGCTTCCTTCTCATGAGCTGCATAAAGGACAGCGAAAATGGCTTCCGATATGCCTTACAGGTTTGTCTTTATATACTACGTGGGGAGGAAACAGTGCTTCCATATTGTAACTCGTCACTTGAACGCACGGAAGGCAGCAGGTCACTCAGAGCTGATGAAATAGGAGGAGTTCAGCTCCTCCTAGAAGTTCTGTAAACTAGACCTCCATCAGGAGGTCTCATAAACCACCCTGAGTGATCTCGCAGGACTGTACTAGCTCGAGGTGGCTGTTCACTGTCCAGCGGCATCTCACCTTGTCATGCTGTAAACTCGCTCCTTTTCTGCAAGTAGATATTTTAACAGTGGGCACGGTAGATAGGCTTACAATCTACTAGAAATGCTCCTGTTATTTAACATCACATACATCTGGTGTTCATCTTCCCCTTTTCAGGTTTGGAAACAAATGACTGAACTTGGAATAAAGGCCAATAGCCACACTTACAATTTGATGCTGCGTGCTGCAAGAGACTGTGGAATAGGCGATCCGGTCGTGGCTTCTGAACTCCTGCTCAGACCCACCCACGAGAACTCATCTCAGCTAAGGCTTGCACCCGGGAGGCAGAAGGAAAAGGTGAAAAATCAGAAGAAGGGATCAGAGAGTGCAGCTGCTGTCCAGCTGGATGTGGAAGCTATGGAAAAGCAATTATTTTGGGAGAGTTCAGTGCAGCCTGAAGAACTGATCCAGCAACAAAATAAAGATGTAAATCAGGCTGAAACAGAACCAGCTGCTCTTGACAGCCCCAGCGTAGCTTGCAGCAGGACTGGAGCATTGATGAGGAGAGGCCAGAACGAGATGGAGCAGGAACAGACACACCTGAGCCAGAAGCAGCGTTTCTGCAACCTGCCCAACTTGCTGGATGCCAGGATGCCTGATGCAGCCATGGTTTCCTTGGGGACAGTGGCCACACCGTCCAATAGACTGGCTTTGATGGGGGACGTGGAGGGCTTCTTGAGTAAAATGAAAGAGGACAATGCAGAACCCAACATCAAAACGTTTACATTACTGGCTGACCTGGTGGAACCCCAAAGCCCCTCCGAGTCCTCTTTGCTAGCACTCCTAGATGAGCATAAAGTGAAAGTAGATGTGACCTTCTTTAACACTTTAATAAGGAAGAAAAGTAAACAGGGAGATCTGGAAGGAGCAAAGGTGAGGAAAAACTCAGAACCAGCCTTGTCACCACCTCCTTGTCTCAGGCCTCCAGTGTTACCTGTGTTTTGCTGTGAGACCTGTTTCTGTATCCGCAACAGAAACTGGGAATCTCCCACTGTTTTCCTGAAACCAGTGCTCAGGTTAATTTCTAAGTAGTTAGGGATTCTGTTCTAGCACCTTCAGCTCTCTGTCTGGAAACCTACAGTGAGACTCTGTGGAAACTGATGTCAACACTTGTGTCTTGCAGAGCATGCTGCCAGCCCTGGTGAAGAGGGGACTGTCGCCTAACCTCCAGACATTTTGTAACTTGGCAATTGCTTGCCACCGAGAGAAGGATGGACTGCAGTTACTCACAGATCTGAAGGTAACCAACTCTGCTGCTTGGGGGTTGAGCTGCAGGAAGAAGCAAACCGAAGCGTTAATGCTTCTAAAAAGAGCTGCTGAGGTTTCTGTGGTGAGTGGTTGTGTTCTCACTCCAAAAACATGCAGCTCAAGAGTAGGTGCCAGCTCAGGTGTCTGTCCTGTACCTGCGCTGGGACAGGAGAGGAGGGGGTATGCTGGCACTGCAGAAGTTGCTACACGGGTTCCAGAGCAAGAGCCTTGCTCCCTGTGTAAGAAGTGCCTATATGCCTCTTCCTTCTACAAGTGCTGCGCTAGTCGACAAATAAACAAGTTTAACCATAGCCATTTATTGTTTCCAGAGGTCTGGAGTAACTCCAAACAAGTATATCTACAGCACCCTCATTGCTGCGGCTGTGAGGCAGCTGGATTACAGTTACCTCACAGAGATCCTGCGAGACATGAGGAATAACCAGGTGCCTCCCAATGAAGTTATCATACGCCAGCTGGAGTTCGCAGCACAGTACCCTCCGAAATTTGACAGGGTAAGTAGCCACGACTGGTCAGAGTGTGAGGGCATCACAAAGGACACCAACAAGGAGAGGAAATGTAGATGTCTGCCTAAGCCTTTTTCCTTTGGCTTTGTCTGATGCGGCTGACAGTTACTCGATAGCCGTTTCTTTAGCAGCAGCTTGTAGCTATTGCATGCTGGTATTGAAGTGAGCTCTCTTCTAATAGAAACTTGTTTTGTTGCATTTCTGTTTGCAGTATAAGTCAAAGAACGCATACCTGGAGAAAATTGATGGTTTCCGCGGCTACTATTATCGGTGGTTAAAAGTAATGGCAGGAGAGGAGACCCCTCACCCCTGGGAAAAATACAGAACAGCAAAACGTGCAGTAGATGACAAGAAGGAAGAGGTTGCGGAGGAGCAGCCAGGGCAGAAGTAGCAGCGAGCAGGACGCTGAAGTCCTGCATCTTCCTTGTGCTGGAAGAACTGGGAACTTGCTCCTTTAAACTGTCTTGTAGTAAAGCTGCTTTGTATTTCCATGAATCCAAGTTCTTGCGATAACTACATAATAAAATACTTGTCCTTTGTTTTAAGGAGAAGCAAATACGTTTTCAGGGAATTTCCTTAAACTGCAGAGGATTAGATAGGCTGGAGTTCACCAAAGCCTGTGCTAAACAAGAGAGAAGCAAGATCAGATTTAACAGTGGTTTAGCTCAGTGCTAGCTTTGTCTCTTTCCTGTGTTCTGTGTGTATCTAGGCACTTAACGTGTGACCTGTAAGTCTCTATAGACTGCTGGCATTCCTGAATCAATCTACGTACTAGTTCCAGGTTACAAACCTTAGCAGAGAGTTCCAGTGAAATTTAGCTTCCTTCTACACAAGATCAGGGGAGAGCTTAAATCATGACTGGAGTTTTGAGGACTGTATTATTTTCTTTCCACACAGCCTTTTAAATTCAGTTAGTTGAGAAAGAGGGATAAGAGCTGGTTAAAAACAACCCATGTTTAGAATACCTCACAGTAAATAGAACAAACCAACCAAAACACATCCAACAGGAGAAAAGGGGCATAGAAATGGTTTGCCAGAAGATCGCACCACTCTCTCAATAAGGCAGACTTTATTTTAAAATAAATGGCTACACAAAAACCTACTCCAAAACAACCACCATTGTATATATGATCCAGATGAATATGCTGCTGTCTTAATCACTATACAGAAATACCCAATCACACAGAAGGTGGCTATAATTGCACTAGTAGTCCATTGTGTAGGATGATAATCCCTCAGAGTTCAAAAAGTAGTCTTATGGCTAAAGGCTTCACCCAGAACAGCCTCTGCATCCGCAGTGAGTGCATTCAATGATTCTTCCCTGGAAAAGAAACAGGAGGAGGGTATTTCAGCCAAGCTACGGTGAGCAGACAGACCAGCAGGCAGAGAATGGGTCTGCGTGGGAAGGGTTTCTACCGTCTAGTTTTCTGTTGTTTCCCATGCTTTAATGACTTTAAATGACTGCATGCCAAAGCTGACAGTAACTTTAGAACCAATCAGATACCAACTCCACCAGCATAGAGAGAAAATGTTAGAACTAGAGGAAATTACTCAAAGGAACAGCACTACCTCCTCTGCTCTCCCTGACTGGGGAGGAGTTAGACCAGGTACTGCACGGGTCCGGACAAGTAGAGGAACAAGCTGAAAACCCTTACCACTTCCAGCTTGCTTTTGGGGACCCTGCAGATGCAGTTGGTTCCGAAGTTGGTGTCCCGTGTCTGGATACACCGCAGGCAGCAGAGGTTCTCGTAACCCTGTTTCTTCCACTTTGCAATCAGGTTTTTGTCAGCATATCCTTCCTTGATGCAGTACTCGTAGAGCTCTGTAGAGGAGGAGACACCATCACAAGTCACTCCGGAGAAGTGTTAGAAGACTCACTATCAGGAATTACTAGCCGTAGTAACTAGCAGTTAAATCCAGGCAGCCGCCAGCCTTCCCTCCACCTTCCCTCCCCAGAAACCTGATCCTTCCCACCAAGGCCCCAGTTCAGGCACATCCGCAGGCGGACATCTTACTGCGTTCTGTTTTCCCCTGCCCAGGATAAAGCATTTGCGCTCCTCACCTCTGCTGATAGCTTTTCTCTTATAGAAGAGATCAAAGATGTAACGTGTTTTCTGGTGATGAATTCTGAAGATAGGCCAAAGGGATTCCACTTTCCTCTTCCCTTCGTGAGGCTCAGTCTCCGCTGGGAGGGAACACAAACACCAGGTTTCAGCTGACTGTTTCAGGTGGCCAACCTATTTCTTTAGTCACTTTGCAATAAACTGTTCCAAGAATGTTCATAACTTTAATACATTACAGAGATAAGACCGAGTTTAATGGGAGAAGGTTCAGACGAAAGGGACTTGACCTGGCACAGCTCCTTTAGGAAATGAAAATAGAAAGACAGCGGGGATGATGTGACCCGCACTGGGATGGCAGGTGACTTCACGGCTGCCCTGGCTCGTCAGACCAGAGCAACAGCACGGACAAGAACTGCCAGCTCCACGGGGCTTGGCCATGGAGCGCCCTACGCTGTACACTGAACCTCTGTGCCTTGTAACCTGGGTACGCCCACAGAAAAGTGACCAGTACTGGCCCAGTCTCAGTCTGCACTATCACTGTGAGGCAGAGATATAAAAAAAGTTCAATCTATATTTGCAGAGGAAGCTGTGCTTCCTGAAGCAGTTAAGGATGAGCTTGTTTCAGGGACAGATCCCTGAGAACACCCAGCTCCGCTGCTTACCTTCTCTCATCTTCTGATCCAGCTCATCCAGCGTTGGCTCAATCAGCTCCCAGCCGTCTGGGGGAGGCTTCCTGCTCCTCTTCACTTTGGGCATCGCCTCAGAAACGAGGAAGGCAAAAGGCAAGGGGGGACGAAGGTTTGCCTGCACTCAAATGTGCGGGTGCTTCAAAGTCCTGAGAACCACTGGAAAAAACGAAAGGAAAACAGTTGTTAGAGATATTTCTTCTAAGATTTCTGTGCCCCTTTGCCATTTTCCACTCCGACGATAAAAATGAGCTTTATGGAGCTCGTGAAAGAGGTAATATCTCGCCCGACGCGGCCCCGGGGGTGCGCGCTGCGTCCGCCCGCCACAATCGATCAGTTTTTCTCCTCAGCGAAGTGAGACGACAGCCGCCCCTCCCCCACTCCGGGCTACCCCCAAGCAACAACTTCCGCCAGCTTCAGCTACAAACCCGGGCGAGGCCGCCCGGCCCCGCCAGCCCCAGCGCGGCCCCCGGGACCCGCCGGCGCTCGGTCCGTGCTGGCGGCGGAGCGGGGAGGCCCCGGCCCCGGCCCCTGCCCCGCTCACCCGCCGAGAGGCGCCGCTTCCGCCCCGCGCTCACCCGCGGGGCCTCTCGCACCTGGGCCGCCCCCTTGGGGTGCCCGCCGCGCTGCCTGAAGGAAACACCTCCCCGCCGTGCGCGCCCCCGCCTCGGCCGGGGCAAGGCGGAGAGCGCTTCCCGCCAGCAGGAGAAGCGGCCCCGCTCTCCGCTGAGGTTCCGGAGGGGCGGCGGGAGCGGCGGCGCAGGGGCAGCCCCGCGGCGGGGGCCTGGCGGGCCGTGGTGACTGGGCGGGCACCGAGGGCCGCGCGCCGCGCGCGGGGGTGGGGCAGCTTCCGCTTCCGGGTCGCCTGCTCGGGGCCGGGGGGGGGCCTCGCTGCAGCTGCCGCAGCCGCCATCGCCGCCGCGATGCCGAAAGGAGGTGGGGGCCGGGCCGGGGGGATTCGCCCCGGCGAGGAGCGTTGGGGGTGGGAGAGGGTGGAGGGGGCTGAGGGGGCGTAGGCCCCTCAGGCCGCGGGAGGAGAGGAGGGGGAGGCCGTGGCTGTGGAGGCTGGGAGGGGGGCAGGGCTCCCCGCCCTCGGGTCTGAGGGGGGGCTCCGTCCCCGCTCTCCTCGGCCTTGGGGAGCTTGGGGGGGGGGGTGTCTCCTTTCCCCCTTCTCGGTCGCGGAGGGTCTTGGAGGGAAGTCCCCTTGCCGCACCCTCCCCCCCGCCACGGCTGTGTGTGGCCTCGGGGGGGTCTCGGTTTCCTCCCCGAGCCCGCTCGTGGGGGGCTTTGGGGGGAGCCTCGCCCCGCAAAGGCAGGGCAGATTCTCCACGTTTCTCACAGAGCTGGGTTTCCCATTCTGTGCCCCCCCAACAGCTGCCATGGGATCGCAGCAGCCCCTGGGGGAGTCCAGGCCTTGGGGTGCCAGGCCCTCCTCCGTGGGACCGGGAGCGGGCTGAGCCCCATGTGCTCCCCGCTGGGCTGGAAACTGCAGCCGGTTCCCCCGAGGCAGGGCCTGGGGCACACGGACACCCGGGGAGGGGAGTTTACAGGTACAGCGGGGATCCCGGGGGGCGTCCCGGGAGGCACGCAGGCGGTGTGTGGTGGCTGACGGCCTTCGCCTCCCGGTGGTTCAATGGTGGAGGCCTTCGGGGCTGGGTACGGGGAATCTGAGCAGCCGGGCAGAGGGTCCAGCCCTGAGGGGCAGCGCGGGGGGGATGCAGAGGGGGTCTTTGGTTCAGGGGCTCCAAACGCAGCTCCTTTCATGTGGCTCCAGCAGCTCCGCATCTGGGCATTATGGAGCGGGTACGGACTTGCTTGTGTGATTAAGGAGAGGTAATGAGGGACTGACAGGCTGTCAGGGCTGAGCTGGATCCACCCAGAACCTTCTCCAGATGCACCATCTGCATAATTGGCTCTTGTGCGAGCGTCGGTGAAACCCCAGTCATATACATTAATGTAAACCAGCCCTCGTCATTCATTTTCTCTGTAGTTTGCTCAGCATTTCCCAAGCTTTAGTACCAAATCTGCTTTCCTATTTAGATTTGTTTTTAAGCACTTTATTTTGTGTCCATTTGTACAATGTTAGAAGATAGGGCTGAAGCTTTCACATATTTTTTGTGAAGGCAAAGAACCGTGGTGGGTTATAACCCTGGTTGCCATACTTAAATGCCCCATAACTCAGGATTTCCTGCTCTGTATTTTGTTGTACAGTTTTAAATGTTTGTTACAAACCTTTTGCTTCTTGGGAAAAGAGGCATCTTTGCCCCCCCCCCCCCCCCAAGTCAGTAGGAGTTACATTATGGAATGGACTTTTGCACTCACTGTTTAATATAAAATGGGGATTTTAACCAGACATTGATAAGTTGTGTTACAGGATTATTTCTCATGATTTTGTTCTTTTTTTGAATAACTTGATTCAAAAAGAATAAGTGATTCCTTCAATATTCTTCTGTTCTCCTTGATTAAAATTCCTTAATTTTTCTGTTTAAAGCTGAAGACAAATGTATTTGAACATGTGCCTGCCTTAGGCGGCAGTGGTCTTTACTGCAGGTGAAATCTTTGGGTGATTATATTTTAAAAGTGCTTCACAGAGGAGGATAAGAATCATTATCCCTGTTTTACAGATGGGGAAACTGAGGCACAGAGCTGACATGAGTTGCGCAGCATGATGCGGTAGGTCGGTGGCAGATGTAGGACCGGCACGCCGCTTGTCTGACGTGTGGTTTGATCTCCCTGTGAAAAGAAGAGCCCCGTCCCTGCCCCATGCTGAGCTCCCCACGGTCCCTCCAGTGGCTGAGCGGGTGGTACTGCTGCTCCCGCTCAAAGGGGCCTTACTTCTCTGTGCGCGGGCTTGAGTATAAATGGGATTGATGCGCTCTTCAGTTTGCTTCCTTTTAGGCATTTAACATAAGATAATTTCTCTTGAGTTGCTTTCACCCCCCTTATTACTGCTTTTTATTTGCAGCAATAAGGCTTTTGTGTTCTTCAGTTCTGAGCCCAGTGTAAAATTCTGAGCCCAGCTGGACAAGAAGGCTGCCTGGCATCAGTTAAGCTTGTGGCACAGGATTGTTCTGGTTTATTTAGGTTTTCTTGGTGTTACGTAGTGTGTCAGGGATATTACTGTTGTTCCATCTAGAGCGATGTCATTTGCTGGGCAGTGAGGTAATGTCTCCTGGGCTAGAGCCCTCTGTGGCAGATCTCCTTCCCAGAGGGTGTCAGTATTGCCACGTGGGATGGTTGGGAACAGACAAACAGAAAACACACGTCTTTGGGTGCAGCAAAGCTTTTGGTTGCACTTGTGGTTTGAGAACCCACAGGCTTCCACAGCTGAGTTCAGAGAGAAGAATCTGGTCTCTGCACTTCTGCTTCATGTGAGAAAAACATCTTGGAAGCCTCTGTAAGGCTTCACAGTGGGATTTTTGAGATAATTTATTCCACAGCTCAGCTTTTACTGAGCTAAAACGTGTGAGTTTGTCTCTGGTGAGCCAGGAGGACTGGTCAGAAAATGTTGAATTTCTAAAGCTCGCAGCCCAAAGAGGCTGCCTGCACTGGTGCTCCCCGTCCCTCCGAGTCCAACAGCGCAGCCAGGCGTGGCCATGGCACAGTGGTACAGTAGTGACAGATCTCTCCCATGCGTCCTGCGCAGTCCCGAGGAAGGAGGGATGATCCCCTCAACCCTCCCAGTCACCATAAGGTTTCCATTGTCCTCGGCAGGTTAAGCGGGGAGGGTGAGAGAGCGCGCAAGGATTTCCTGCTCCTTCTGTCAGACTTCAAAGACTCCTGCAGTAGCAGAGAGCTCCCTTGCCTGAGCTGTTTGCTTTTTGCCAGTCTCGCACACCGGTTCTACCTTGAGCTCCCTAGCTCAAGGCTAGAGACTGACTCTATTCAGCTTGCTTTCCAGCAGTTCTTTGAGCTGTAAGAACATAAACAGAGTAGTCACTTGCAGGAAGCATTAATGGCTTCAGCAATTCATTAATCAACAGAATTTTGAACTTGAGAGCAGATCTTAGCGAGGCAGTCCAGCCAGCTAAGCTGACTTCCTGTGTCCTAGAGCTTGTTTTTATTTTTCCTTATAAAGCAGTAAAACATGGAGGCTCCTTTGAGTAGTTCTTCAGCTCTCATTATAATTCCCAAAGCTTTTGTCCAATTAGCTTCCTATTTTCTCTTGGCACAGCCTTAGTGTAGGGGAGGGGTTAAGGAGGCAAGCTTGTCGGAGAGTTGGTTGTAACCGCGGCTGCCGCAGGAGCATGCTGTGATTCCTCCTGTGCAGGAAACGCAGAGAGCGGCTGTGGGACTGAGCACCCCTTGCCAGCCCGGGAAGTGAATCAGAGAGGCCACAAGCGTAAGCATGGGTGGGCAAGGAAGGGTGGCGTCACCGAGAGCTGAGGGGGCACTTGGAAGGTCGTTTCCTGATAAATGGCGTCACGGCTCTGCGGTGTTTGAGGGACGGGGGTACCCCCTTTGGGCGGTACTTTCCTGGCTCCCTCTCTGTAGGACAAACCCATGCTTCATTTGGAAAATGCTGTACAGCTGATAGGCTGCTCTCGGTTCCCGTGTCTCCAAAACCAACCCAAGGGGAAAGAAAGAACTGATTCTCCGAGTATCTTTCAATAATCCCAATTCTCTGTGTAACTTACCCAAAATTCTTGGAGTGTTTCACTGAGACTGGCAAGTTCAGCGTGTCCTTTTTTCGTTGTTGTTTAGATTCTATCAGAGGAGCTATTTTGGTTTGTCCTATCTGCACTGAAAATCCAGAGAGAGTACTGCAGGAGGAGTAGACCTTTCTAGAAGCTTATCACTAAACCATTTATTAATTTTATTTTTTTGTACAGGTAGAAAAGGAGGCCACAAAGGCCGAGCAAGACAGTACACAAGTCCTGAAGAGATTGATGCCCAGCTCCAAGCAGAAAAGCAAAAGGCAAGGGTATGTGTTTGCCTACGTTACGTGCTTACTCATAAGTTCTGGCTTGTGCAGCATGCTTAACTTGCAGTTCATGAGAAATGGCAGCTTAGTCAAGTGTTGCAGGTCATTCTGTCAGTGATCACAATATGAATTCTGACTATCTCTGGCTGGGGAGACTGCAAGGTGTGATCCAGTCTGGTTCCTCACAGAAGTGAGGCCAGGTAGACCATCCAGTTCACAATTCAAAGGTTAAAGGATAGGGAAGACAATTACACAGCAGCTCTAGACATCTTTCCCCCCTATATTTCATCATTCTAGTCTCCAGTGTCAGTTAATTTTTTTATCCGTGCTCTGCAGCTTGGCTGTGGAGGAAAAGGACTCACATCTCAGCATCTTATTGTATATTGAAATTATTATATTTGCCCTCTTTCTCTTCCAGATTGAAAAGACCAAATTCCTTTGACTTCTTCCTGTGCACATGATTTTCTTGTTTGCCTCTGACTGGTAGGGAGAGAAAACAGAGTTTCCTGACTCGAGTCCTTTTTTAGGTGTGTTTGTATGCCCCAAAATAGGATTGTAACAGCTCCCCTTGCTTCCACAACTACCCGACTGGTATTATAAAAGGCACGGCTACTTTTTGCAGTACTTGCTCTCTTGTATTCACAAATTATCACAGCTACGATGGCACTCTCACTGCTATTCTTCTGTGACTTTCTGAAAGTGCTGCCTAAGCCCAAATACACTCTTCCAGCTGAAGCCTCACAGCACTGACTAAAGTAGGATAATTATACCCCATATAGGAAATACTGATGAATACCTCCCAGAAGAAGATCACTCTTTCAAGCAGTTATGAGCCATATTGTTGACTCGTTTTTAATGTTTTGACCAGCTGTAACTCAAGATGATTGTGTGGTTTGCTGCTTAGCCACATGTTCTGACTTTGTGTTGGATTTCTTCTTCCGAAGTATAACTCCTCTTGGTTTGTTTTCTGATTCCACCTTCTTGGTTTCATGCCATCTTTCCAAATTCTGAAACTGCTTATGGGTCTGATCCTGTTTTCCAAAATGATTCCAACTCCTACCAGTGCGATGTCATTCACAAACTTTATAAGTGTTCTCTACTTCCAAGTTGTTAATAAAAATACCAACTGGAAATGGAACAGAGCAAGCAAGGCCCCACTTGAAATGTCTGTCTTGTTTCAAAACAGAGAACTGCTCTTTGAGGATTTCACATAGTGATGGTTACATCTGACGCTATTTCATTAGGGAAAGCTTAAAAAAAAAAAAAATTAACAAAATTACTCCTCTTACTGCCCATACCTCATCCATTTTGCCAGTTGCTCTGATGAGGGATACTTTGCAATGGTAAAGCAAGTTATTCACACCCATGTTGGTTCTTCTAATCTTATCTTCTAATGATTTGCAAATTCATTCCTCTGACTGTGCTAAGAAGGCTGTCATTTCCTGGATAATGATGTTTTGGTTGATGGTTGTCAGTTTGCTCTTCTCTAGGTTTGTTTTTTTTTTTTTAATCTAGATCTAGGATGGGATCCAGCTCTACACTACATCTGTGTAGTTTCCATTCCCTGAGATATTGTGCACTGGAAACCCGGGCCAAAATGTCTCCTGGAGATCTTTCATTTGGGGAAAGTAAAGTGCCAGTTCTGTCTTTTACAACACTTTTCCTGGCCTGTTACACAGAGAGAACAGCAGAGTTGTTTAGAGGTGATCTGCCAGAGCAGGTGATGCACACTTATGTGTCGAGAATGAGCTCCTCTTGTTTTGTAGCAGCCAGGCACCTTTGGTGTCATAAGGGCCATGTCGGGAACAGCAGTGCTCTCAGAGCTGTCTCTTATCCCTCCAAAATGATCTCATTTAAGCGTCACTGCTGGATTTGGGATTGTTATTGACATACATTTTCTCTTATTTCCTGTGATTTTGTAGGAAGAAGAGGAGCAAGAAGAAGGAGGCGAAGGAGCAACAGGGGACCCCAAAAAAGAGAAGAAGTCTTTAGATTCAGATGAGAGTGATGAAGATGACGAGGATTATCAGGTACTATAATTCTCAGGGCACTTAATGCATTTGTATCACTCAGATTCTTGGGGCAGGAGATGCGCGGTCTTGACTCCAAGTTCTCTTTGAGAGCTACCTATAGTAAATTTTTTATGGAAGGACTATTTTTAGAAGCAAAAAACCCCCTCACTTTATTGCATTTTGACCTCAGAATGAAAACTTACGTATTTTTATAAGGGAAATAGAAAGGCAAGAATATTTCAAAAAAGGCTGAAGATGCCTGGTAGTATAAATCTTGGTTCATAAATGGTTTTGCTGTCTGGTAGTGAAAACCTCTTGAATTCTGCTTTTGGGGTGTGTTGCAGTGTATTTGATGAGCTCTGATACAACACGATGTTGAGTATGAGAGAGCTTCTTAACCTTCCTCTTGTTCTTGAACCTCAGCAAAAGCGCAAAGGAGTGGAAGGGTTGATAGACATAGAGAATCCCAATCGTGTAATTCAGACAACCAAAAAAGTAACTCAGCTGGACCTGGATGGACCTAAGGAACTCTCGCGACGAGAGCGGTGAGTCTTTCCTGCTGCCTTGGCAGGAGCTAGTGCGTTCCTGGAATTTCATCCTTGCTGGTGGTGGCAGCTTAACACAGGGAAATGTTTCCCTGCTGTGTATGCGTTGGTGTTTCAGGGAAGCCCTTTAAGTGTGTTACTTTCTAAAGCAGACACTGAACAGCAGCAGACTGTCAGGCAGGAGTCACTGCAGTGCAAAATGTCTTTCCTGACAAACTTTACAGAAGTTGTCTGTTCTCTGGGAGTAGCTGTGGCCATCCTGGAGCCAGGCAGCTTGGCCAGGTGCACTAAGAGAGTGAAGTCTGTTGCTGTGAAGCAGATGTAGACCATTCCTTTCCTGAAGTTTTACACCAAAAATCAGACCTAACTGAAATCCATTAACCAGAGGTCACCTTGGCATCCGCTTTAATCTTGCTACAGAAGGTGCCCTAGTGACAGGTAGCGGTTTCCCAGATTCCAGGGGTCGTGGTGAAATTTTTGTCTGAGCAGATGAGTAAGATGAGAACCAAAGTTTAATCTTCCAGTTCCATTTAGCAATGGAGAGTTTCAGAGTGAAAGATTTAAGCTTGCTTATTTGGGCTAGATTGCTTCAGCAGAAGGACACCTTTGAGGGTAAAGCTGGGGAAAAACATATCATGGTGCTGTGCAGTCTGGGGCTAATTCGTTTGACCTCATTGTGTGTCAGTGTCCTTATTTAGCTGAACGAAAGTAGAAATAATCTCTCTCATCACCCCTGTTCAAACCCTGCGATAGATAGAACCTGTGATGGAAAACTGGCGACAGGGCCCCCCAGTCTGTGTGGGCAATGTCCTCACCATCCCTCCCAGTCAGAAAGCTCCCCCTCTCTGCCTGTACCTGCATGCTCGCTTGGATACTCAATGACTGGTGTGTTTCACTCACACAGAGAGGAAATAGAGAAACAAAAGGCAAAAGAAAGATACATGAAAATGCACCTAGCTGGCAAAACAGAACAAGCGAAGGCAGATCTCGCCCGACTAGCCATCATTCGGAAGCAAAGGGAAGAAGCTGCCAGAAAGAAAGAAGAAGAAAGAAAAGGTTAGAGAGTAATTAATCATATCCTGTTACTTTTCTTTGCAATGGCTGTACTGCCAAGAGGCATGATTTCTCATATCGCACATGGTAATCCCTCGTCTCCTGAGACTGTGTGGTGTTGCTGAGTGTCACTACAACTTCTCTCATCAAAACCAGGTTCAGCTGTTTCATTCTTATAAAGCTCTTGCTTTATTAAGCTCTAGGACATCTGAACAGGGAAAGAGAGAAGGGAATTGTCCTTGATATCCATATTGTCGTCAGCCTCCCAAGCAATGCTTCCTCCAGTTTGGGAGTTTAGCGAGTTCCTTGTGCTGGGTGTGATTTATCTGCTTTGCATGCTGGGGATCCAAACTGCCCCAGGAATGTGCAGCGCTCCTCCCCTGCCAGGACTTTCTCTTCAGCTCTGATAGGTGTGAACCAGAAGTCTGATGAACATGTGTTCTTAGTGGCTTCCACGGAGAAATTTGTGTATCAGCATCAGGGTGATTTGTGGACGCCTGAAGAGAGGCCGAGGACAGGAGGGAACATGCAAGGGGAGCTGCTCCTCTGAACTCTGGAGGGGATCTGCCAGGGATTGGCGGGAGGGTCAGATTTTTTTCTGTTATCTCGCTGTACATGGCTAGCAGGATTTTGGTTGCTGGGGCTGTCAAACCACCGCCAGTCCCTGATGTGCTTTGTGAAGTGATGAAATCTCTGTTCTTTTCCTCCCCCAGCAAAAGATGAAGCGGCCATGGCAGGTAAAAGACTGCAGTCACTATCCCTTAACAAGTAAGCACAGGACATGCAAGAGGAGGAAACGCCAGGGAACTGTGCCTGGTGCCTGCCAGGAACTCTGTCGTGTTGCATACCATCGATGCCACGTAGGGTGTACTGCGGCATCGAAGTCACCTTCACCTCCAAGAGACACTGACGATGTGTTTGTCTTCATCCTGGCACAGATTTCCATTTGGGGTTAGGGGCAGCTGCCATCTTTGGTGCAGAACTGTGCTGAACAGCAATTCTCTGTAACAGTTTGGAAACCTGAATGTTTTTGCTGTTTTTAGGATTAAGAACTCATAGACAGGGGACTGGGTGGGAGGGAGCTGTGCGGGAGGGGAGATGCTTCAAATATTAGATTGCAAGAAAATAGATTGTGGGGTCATTGTGGGGTGGGGCATGGGGTGGGGAACTTTGACTTGCTAGCGAAGGCCCAAAGGATAACGTATCTGAGGAATCCCTTTGGGCAAATGGCCCGTAAAATTCTGCTGCAGGGTGTTGCAGTATCATCTGGGAGCCTGACTTCATGGACATCTGGCGTGCCGTCCCTTCCTGGTTTCATCCCTCCTTTCTTGCAGCCAGTCTCCCCTTTTCCCTCCTCTTCATTTTTTTTTTTTTTTTTTCCTTCTCCTTATTAGGGATAGTGCCAGTTTTTAACCACATCATCCTTTGTTTAAAGGAAAAAAACAAACAACATTAATTGTATCAGACCCAGATGGGGAAAAAACTTTATCAAGTTTAAAAACCACCACCAACAGAACTTGTATATTTGGCTGATTAAAATGTAAATTATCATAACTGCTCTGTCCTTGTCCTGAGTGTGTGTAAACGAACACAAGCGTACAGGCTGCTGCTGCGATGCAAGGTGCAGTAGCAGTCTGGTGGTGTGGCGACTTCTACGGCTGCTGCTTTGCCGTTTCTCTGTGGTGTTTCTGGTGTGGAATTTGGCTCGAGGTTCAGGAGCTCCGTCAGCAGATGCAGCCTGAAGGCACAAAGCTTTTCCTGCTGCCTCTGATCGACGTCTTGCACAATCTGATTATCACAGTGGAGAAAACAATTACCCTCAGGCTGCTGTCCAACCTAGTCACTGTGTCAGAAGGCCAGCCCCAGAACTGTCACCCCCGTCAGCCGTCTTATTTCAGGGTGTAGGGCTGCTGGAACAGGAGATGCTCTAACCCGCTGTGCCCCAGGGAGTCCCGCTGTCAGCCTGCGCTGGGGACACCAGCGCTTCCCAGACTCGCTGGCCAAAGGCTGGAGGAGATTCGCCCCCCGAGCTGAGGCGGGAGCTCTCGGAGTCGCTAGCAGAGACGTTTTTGAGACAGGGGCTATCTTCAGGGAGGCGTGAAAGATGAGCGGTACCAGGAGAGGTGCCCTTGCTGTCAGCTCCAAGAGGGAAGAACTGATACGGTGGGGACAGGAGTGACACACAAAGTCCTTGGAGCGCAGGGAGGCGGATGGAGCGGGATGGTGGGAGGCAGGGGGCTGATGCCTGCGACGGAGCAGGGCAGGAGCCACATGTGGAGGGGGAGAGAGAAATGGGCCTGTTCACATGGGGTGGGATGGGGCACACGTAGAAACGGGTGGAAAAATATTTTCCCAGTAGAACACGTCTCTAACTAACATGTAGACCAGAACCGGAATGTCGTTGTCCCTCTCTGCCAGCGAGGACTCCCCTCCTGGGCTGCGGTCAACGTAAGGGCCGCTCTGCTTTGAGGGGCACCGCCAGGACGGGCTTTAACCCGAGCTGTCACAGCGAGGTCTGATCCCGGGAGGAGCAACCACGTGGCACTGCGCAGGTTCCTTTCCCTCTTGGTGATAAATGTGGGATCTCCCTCGTGGAGACGCTCAGTTTAAGACAGGGCAATGCCGGAGGTGGGGCTGGGCATCTTGCCTGCCCCGACACACCTGCCCCGGTACTGGTTCTTCTTCTGCCTTAGCCAAAGCCCTTACCAACCACTTCACCGTGATTTCATACCCTGTATGAAATGTGTCACCCTGCTCATTGTTTACCATGTGCAGTTAAACCCTGCTCTGAAATGTAGAAAGATTTACCCACTTCTTACAGCTTCTTCAAAGGCTCCTTGGCACTCCCAGGAGCAGCTTTCTCCTCCCAGCGTGGCTGTGAGATGGGACTGCTCATACCCCGAGTTAGAGATGAGGAAGGTGGAAGTCGGAGGTGCTCTGGTCAAAAGAGCCCGGCAGCCTGCGGTAATGGGCTGGAAAGGGGCAGGATTGGTTCGGCAGCCCAAGGTTTCTGCGCCGGCTCCCCGGGCATGGGATTGCACACCTGACGGGATTTGGCCGGTGTCCAGGAGGAGCTCGGTGCCAGGAGCAATACGGGAAACCTGCGCTCCCTCACCACCTCCATCCTCTCCCCTCCCTTTTCTCTAATACCAGTCCTGGTTTGAAATCGTGCTGAAGCAGGGAACGGGAGGTGACGTTCCCCTTATCCCCATGGTCCCGATTCATCCTCAGAGCTGGCGGCAGAAAGGACGTGACCACCCGTGGCGAGATGCGGCGCAGCAGCTGTGACATGCTCTAATCACACACGTGTCCGCGCTGAACTTGTTTAAAAAAAAAAATAAAATCATTGGATTTATACAGGAAAATCCTTACTTTATTTTTTACTTCTGTAAGCGATGTATGACCAGCATCAGGTAGGATGGTAACAAAAATAGTAAAAAAAAATTGTTTTCTTTGTCTGAGAGCAGCCGCCGGGGCTGGCTGGCAACCGGGGAAGCATGCTGGTGGCATTGTGGCCGGCTTGCGGGGCACGGGGGCTCGCGGGGGAAAGCAGGCAGGCACAGCAGAGCAGAGGCAGGCTGGCAGCTGGGATGCCCTTCCCGGCTGGCTCCTTCATTTGATCTTGAGATCCTTCAGTGCTGATTCCAGGCTCTAAAATGAAACGGGAGGTCATTCATCATCAGCTTTTTGCTTTCCAAGGCAACTGGAGGTGGCCGGGGAGTGAATGGGGGGCACAGTTGTGGTGAAAGCTGTCCCCTGGGCTGCCAATGCGTCCCCGCGGGGAGGAGATCCCAACTTCGGCTGGTTTGGGCTCATTTTTCAAGCCATGCGGCCAAACTGAAGCCAGGAGAGGGTGCTGGATCCCTGCTCAAGGCTGGCGTCACCCTCCCCCGCCCCGATGGTGAGCTGTGAAAGTGCCACCCAGGGGTGTCGCCTACCCAGCCCTGGGTTAAAGGAGATCCCACCCAGGACTGTGGGACCCCCGTGGGCAGGATGGGCCCCACCACCACAGCAAAGAGCTGCGCAGCAGCGAGGTGAGGGGATTGCAATTAGAGCTGTGGCTAATGAGGGTTCAACACTGGGTGCTCCCAGCCTGGGAGTCCAAGGCATTGCAGGGACGCCTCACCTTGACGTCCCAGATGCTCATGCCGCCGTCCATCCCTGTGGTGCAGAATTGCGAGCAGTTGGCCTTCCCGCCTGCCAGCACCGAGATCTGGCTGCAGGGTGCAAAGAGGTGGCAGGGAGTCAGCCCCAGGCCCCCGCTGAGCCCTCGGGGCTGCCTGGTCATCAGTGGGTGGGAGTAGGGCTGGATTGCTTTGTCTCCCCCACCCTTGTGCAGGGATGCTCCAGGGATGCTCTGGGGTTTTCCCAGCTACCAGGGCTGGACCCCTCCATCTCCCCCACCCATGTGCAGGGATGCTCCAGGGGTATCCAAGGATGTTCAGGGATGCCCAGGGCTGTCCCAGCTCCTGGGCCTGGACCCCTCCATCTCCCCCACTGACATGCAGGGATGCCCAGGGATACTCCATGGATACCCAGGGATGCTCCAGGAATGCCCAGGGATACCCAGGGATGCTCCGGGAATGGTCCAGGGCTGGCCCAGCTCCTGGACTGGACAGCGACACAGCCAGGGGATGCTCAGGGGCCAGCACCTCCAAGCAGCCCCCGAGGTGGTCCAGCCGAGCCTGTCCCCCTCTTCTCCCCCCCAGTACACACCTGATGCTGTTCTTGTGCAGGGTGTCCAGCGTGGCATTGGTGGTGTCCGAGCTTGCTTTCTTGTCCAGGTTCTGGAAGCGCTCGCGGGCAGTGAGGCCGCGCTGGGAGCTCTGCTTGGGGACGTCCAGCTTCCCCCCGAAGGTCAGCGCGCCCTGGCTCTCCTCATAGGTGAACAGCATCGGGTAGCAGTCGTGGCCCTGGGGAGCCAGGCAGCCCTGCTCAGCACCCTCCTGTCGGCTCCCAGCACGGCACCCACCCCGCGTCCCCAGCCCGGACTCACCGCAGCCACCAGGCTGTTTTCAGTGATGAAGGTGACGGCCAGGAGGGGCAGGGTCTCGGTGCACAGGGAGGCGACGCTACGAGGGAGGGCAGGGCGTTAGCAGGGAGCTGAGCTTCAGCCTCTGCGCTGAGACTGGCACAGCTCATGACACAGGTGGAAGCCACAAGACCGCAAGAAGAGGATGTCCCGCCTCCTCTGACCAAGTCTGCTTGCCCCTTCACCACCCCAACCCAGATGCCTCCATCCTTGGATCAGTTTTGGGGTCAACCCCCCCCCGCCACCCATGGCATGGCCGCCCCCACCCCCCCACAAGCCCCCTCTGCTCCCCAGCTCTGCTTACGCCATCTTCTTGTTGGCATCGGCGAGGCAGAGGGTGCTGTCGTGGCTCACCCAGGCAACACGGGCACCGCTGGCCGAGAAGCAGATGCTGTGCACCCACCCGCAGCTGCTGCTTGACTCAAACATCAGCTCCCCAAAGGGCATCTTGGAGCCCCACGGCGTGGGGCTGGGCCGCTCCTCCACCTCCTTGATGTAGGCTGAGAAGATCCTGGGGCAGGGGGAGAGCTCTTGTGTGCCTCAGTTTCCCTGCCAGAGCCCATAAGGTGCCCTGCTGCCTCCTGTGCCCCACTGGGTGCTCTAACACTGGAATAGTCCCCGGGGCACCCCCCAGCCCCCTCCCCCCATCTCCCCTGCACCCCATTCCTGGCTCCCAGCAGCACCTGGAGGGGCAAAGCCTGCCCCACAGGCAAGCCCGGGCACTGGGCTGCCCCACACACCTCTGTGCTGTGCCAGGGTGGGACCCCAACCCATCCCTGGGGGGTTCCCCCACCTCAGGCCCCCCCAGTTGCCCACCCCACCCTGCTCCTCACCGGCACTTGAAGTCACAGGAGCCGGCAGCCAGGAGGACGTTGTTGGGGTGCCAGTCAAGACTGAGCACCGTGGAGCGGATAGGCTTCTTGATGTGTTTGCAAACCCACCTGTGGGGAGAGCAGTTGGCATCAGTGGGGGAGCACCACACCCCTGGGAACCCTCCCGGGCTTTTGGAGGGCTGGCTGAGGGTGGTCGGGGCTGCAAGCACCCCAGAAGCTGCCCTGGGTGACCAGCCTGCAGCAGCAGCCAGGGCACGGGGACAGCATGTCCCATCCCCAGCAGCAGGGTTTTGGAGCGCCTCCCTCCATCTTCCCATCTATCTCCTCTTCCAACCCTTCCTCCAGCTCCTCTCTATCTCCCCCATCTCCTCCTGTCTCACCTCCTACTCCTCTGGTCTCTTATCTCCCAACCCATGTCCCTTCCATCTCCCCTCCACCCATCTCCCCATCCCACCCTCCCTCTCCCCATCCATGTCCCCTCCATCTCCCCCAGAACAGGCCCGGTGAGGCCACGGTTGAGCCTCACCAGTCATTCTCCTGCTCAAAGTAACAGATGGAGATGAGCCGGGAGCCGCTGCCCACAGCAAACTTGTTCTCCTTGGGGGACCACTTGACGCAGCGGGCGGCCCGGTTGATCCGCAGGATGACCAGGGTGGGTTTCCAGACGTTGCCCTTCAGGGTCCAGACGTAGGCATTGCGGTCGGTCCCACATGTCACCAGCCGGTTGCTCTCAGGGGCCCAGTCGATGCCTGGAAGGCAGAGGGGGGTGATGGTGGCCAAGGGAGCCTTGCGGATGGGGATGGGTCACTCAGGGCTGGAGGCCATTTGGGGGCAGAGTTGTTCTGGGTGGTCTCTGCTCCAGAGTCTTTCTTTGCCCTACTCCCACATCCATCCCAAATCATCCCACCCCATTCCATTCCAACCCATCTCTTCCATCTATCTGTCCATCCCTTCCCATCCATCCATCCATCCCACCCCACCCCACCCCACCCCATCCATCTCATCTGACCTCATCCCTCCCCCACCCCATCCCTCTCCATCTCTCCCATTCCATCCATTCCACCCCGGGTGCCTTCTGACATGCTGGATCGGGAACAGGAGAGGTAGACACAACCTGCTCCCTCTCCTCCACCCACTACTCAACCCCCATCCAGAAGCTGCTGGTGCCACCAGGTGGGGTTGGGACCATTGCCAGGGCAGGGCCACCTGCCAGCTATGTCCCCGTCCCCTCCGTCAGCCAGGACTCACCCGTCACCTGCCCGTTGTGCTCCTTCAGCTCGTGGACCTTGCTCCACTTGGCCCCGTCCTTGCGGTAGATGTGGACCTCATGGTTGTTGGGGCAGAGGGCGATTTCTGCGGGGTGAGAGCAGCCAGGGCAAAGCCCTCCCCTGTGTGGTGGGCTCTGCCGGGGGTGGGAGCAGGGCCAGCCAGCATCAACCTGCCCCTTCCTGTGCTCCAGGCTCAGTGGAGCATGGTGAGACCCCACTGAGCCCCATCTGCATGGTGGGGTTCCACCAAGCCCCCCAGCCTCCGCCCTGTGCTGCCCCAAAGCTGGCCCTGCTCCTGCAAACTGCCCCGACAGGGAAGGGAGAAGCTCCTCCCATCCCAACAGCCCAGCGTCCTCCCTTCCCCAGCATGTGGTCCCATGGGAGGGATGGGATGGGATGGGGTGGGATGGGATGGGATGGGATGGGATGGGATGGGATGGGATGGGGTGGGATGGGGTGGGATGACTGCGGGTGCTCAGCTCCCATCCAGCCCCATCCTGCCCTGCCTACCCAGCATGCCAGCCCCAGCAGAGAAAGCCCTTTTTGTTCTCTCCCACATCCCCCACGCCGTGGCCGGGAAATGCCATCGGCCATGAATCACCCGGCTCTGCTCTCCTCTCCTCCGCAGTACTTTGCTCATCCCTCCCTGCGCTGGCTGCTGTGGTGCCTCGGGGCTGGACGCTGTCCTGGCACCCCCTGCACTGGGCTCTGTCCCGGCAGCGGGACCAGGGGGATGCAGGGGGGACATGTGCCGTCCCCAGCCCCAAAATCTGTCTGTGGCAGGACCTGCTTCCCCAAACCCAGCCCCGACCCAGCCCTGCCCCATCTGGGGGGGCATCACCCACTGCAGGGATGTTCAGCCAGGGCAGTCAGTGCTTCAGGCCATCCCTGGGGATTTTGGGATGGGGTGCCCTGGCTGTACTTACGGGTCCGGTCCTTGTTCCAGGCATGGCAGCTGATGGGCTCCAGCAGGAAGCTGTGGTAGGCCATGGCTTGCAAGCTGGGGACAGGGCGAGACCCCCATGGCCATCAGGAGATGCTGCTCTGGCCATGGGGACAAGCCCCCTGTGCGACCCCCCACTCCCAGCCCCACGGAGCATCCCCTTCTGCCAGGATCACCCCATGTTGCAGCCCACCACATCCTCTCTCTGCCAGGGAAGGGGTTTCCCTGAGGATTTCCAAGCTCAGAGTCTGCCCAAGCAAGGGAGAAGGGTGCCCCAGCGGGTCCAGCTCGGGAGGGTCCAGGTGGAGCTGGAGGAGACGTTCCCCATGGTGCTGCCCTGTGGCCGGGCACCCCACGCTGAGTGTCCCATGGCCAGGTGCCAAATGGGTGCCCATGGCCAGATGTCCACAGCTGGGTGCTCCATGCCCAGGCACCCCATAGCTGGGTGGCATGTGGGTGTCCCGTTGACAGATGGGAAGCGGGAACCACTTCCAGGGACTTCCAAACTGTGCCATCATCCTGCCCCAGCCAGGCACACGGGGACCCCGGTGCCAGCATCGCCAGTCCCACGCACATCCCGGGGGTCCTCCCATAAGCAGCACCTCCTCCCTCCAGCTGCTCCCACCAGCCCTGTGGGGCCAGATCTGTTTGTTCCCTCCCCGCCTCTCATTTAGGAAAAGCCAAACCCCATGGAGGCACCTCCATCCCATCCCGTCCCATCCTGTCCCACATGTGCTCAGCCCCGGCAAGCCAGTGACTAATCCCTTCCCCTGGCTGAGCTCCCACCGCTCCCGCCAGCGCCCACCGCCCGCTCCGGTGTCACAGGATGAAGCAGCTTCCTGCAAGCCCACGCTGGGTGCTGCGGGACTGGGAAGGGCTCGGAGCAGGGGTGCAGCCCCTTGGCCATTCAGCTGAGGTAAGGCGGGGATGTAGGGAAACACCTCGCCAGGGCGTGACGGGCGGGGATTACTCACAGTTTGCCTCTCAGCTATTTTGGGAACTCCCTGAACACTGCCCGTTTTCTTTGGCAGCTAAAAACGGTACAGGGGAAGGAAAAAACTCCCTCCTAGCAAACCTCTGTCCCCAGGCTGGTGAAAAGAAAATCCATGGAGCTCCATCACCTGCCTTTCGCACATGGAGAATTCCCAATGCTGATGCACAGCCCAACCCCTGCTATCACACACCCCACGGCCGAGCCCCTGCCAAAACACCCGTCCTCACCGGCCAAGGACGTGGGCATGGCTGAGCAGGCAGCTGCCCAACCCCAGCCACACCGATCCCACCAGGGTTCAACACAGGGTGGCCCACAGGAGGGTACAAAGCCGCTGCCACCGCATGCCTCTGCCCCGAGCCCTGCAGCGGGAGCTGCACTGCGAGTGCCAAATAAAATCATTGGCAAGGGGGGATGCTGCTGTTGGTATTGCAAAAGACGAGGAGGAGAAAAGCGTGAGAAATGGGGACCTGGCTGAAACGGCTCCCAGGGAGGAGGGATGGGAGGCAGAGCACGCCATGGCGCTTTCTGGCTTCAATGTTTGCTAAGAAAAGAGCGATACTTTTTTTTTTTTTTCAGGTGATTTGGATGCTCAGAGGCCTGGACCCTTCTCCCCAGGGCTCTTGCTGTTCACCCATTCAATGCCAGCCCCTGAAGGGACGGGCTCGGCCGCAGTGCCGGGGAGCGGAAGCCGTCCTCCAGCCACTGCGGTAAGAAGCAAGGGCTGCTCAGCCATTCGGGCTCCAATCGCTCCCTGCAGCGCTTTACGTTTCATTTCCCCAGCGGCTGGTTTACGGCCAGTTCCCTGCCGATGCCCCGTGGGCTGAGCCATGCTCCCACCCGGGGGGGAATCGTGGGGTGCTCCGAAGAGCATCGGAGGGGCCGTGGCTATCCCCCTGCTCGACACAGAGGCTCTCAAGGGAGGAAAATGGGCATTTTCAGATGGCCAGACAGGGCGGGATTGGGACCCAATGCAGCTCTGTTATCTCCCCAGTCAGCCCTGAGGCGCCAAGCAGTTCGGAAACATCCTTGGAGGAGATAACCAAACCTTGGCAGGAGCCAAGCGCTGGGGGCTCCTCCCGCTCCCAGGGAGGAAGCTGTGCAACGGAGGAGCTGTATTTTCGTTTTTGCTGAGCCTGGTGGGGCAGTGGGAGGTGGGTTTATACCCGGTAGCGCAGGGACATGGTGATGGTCCCACCAGGAGCCGCAGGACCCCATGAAGCTGTCCCTGGCCACCGTGGTGGCCTGGTCCTCCTGCACCACCAAGACCCTGGTACAGACCCCTGGGAGCCCCTCTGCTCCCCGTGGCGGCTGCAGGGTGTTACCCCCCCAAGCTCCTGCCAGCCAGGCCGGGGACACCCTTCCTCAGTCCCCGACGTTGGTGTGGGGTACCCCAGGAGCCAGCTTGGCCCTGGGGGAACATCACTGCCCCAGGGCAGATGAAGGGCAGCTCTGACCCTCCTCTTTTTCGCGCTGGGTAAAGCTGGAGGCATCTGATGCCTGAGGAGCAGAGGACAGATTGCCGGCTGCTCTGCCAGCACCAAACCCCGCGGGACCCCTGCGGGACACCCTTTCCAACACCCTACAGCTGCCGGGCCTCCGGCACGAGAATAAAACTCAAACTTGCTGCCAAAGCTGAGAAAAAAAAAAAGCCCAAAACACAGCAAAAGCAGAAACTACAAGCGGCAAGGAGCTGCCTGCACCCCCCTCAGACCCCAAAGCAGCCCCAGCCGGGGGTCCCTGCCTCCCCTTGAGCAGGGTGTGAGCACCCAGAGAGGTGATGGCCACAGCCCCCACGGGACGGACCCAGCTCCTCACCGGGGTGGCAGAGCTGCCTCCTCGCTCCTTACCTTGCTGGGCTGTGCAGGCAGGGCAGGCAGGACAGGCAGGGCTAGTTCATGGACTCTGGGCAGTCGACACGAACGGCAGCCCGGAGCGAGCGGCGGGAGCTGCTGGCTGCCCCGTGGAGGCAGCCCGACTTCCCTTTTCCTCTCCGAGAAATGCAACCACTTCCTTACGTGGGCGTTGGGGGAGCGCAAAGCAGCTCGGCGGCCGCCCTGCCCCTGCCTGCCTGCCTGCGAGCCAGGCCTCTCCGCCGTCGACGCACGTGGATGAGCCACTGGCCCCAGGATGCTCCCAGCAGTCCCCACTGCTCGGCGGGACGCGGGCAACTTGCCCTGGGTGCACTGGGGAAGGATGCAGCCAGGAGAGCGGAGGGGAAGGAGGCCCATCCTCTCCCTCCAGCTTCAGGAGGGTTGCTCGCTCGCCCAGTCCCCAATGTGTTTCGGGGGGATGGATGCAGCAGGGAGGCCCTGCCTGCCGGTGCTGGCCCGCAGCAGGCGATAGCTGTGGTCGGAGCCCACCCGGGGCGAGACGTGCGTCGGCATCGCCTCCCACAGCCAGGGAGATTCACAGCTCGGCAGGACCCCGCGGCGCCTGGATCTGGCCGCCCTGAGCAGCAGCTGCTGCTGGTTCCTGCATCCCACTGAGCCCAGTAGGACCCGAGCCCAGGCTGGCTGCAGTCACGGCTGTGCGCATGTACCCCCACCTACCAGCCATGCACCCCTCTATTTTTTTCCCTCCTGCTTCAGAGCAATTAATTTTTATCCCTTTCCCAGTCGGGCAGGGTAACTCCCAGGAGCTCAGCTCCTGCTGGAAGGAGAGATGGGCTTCAGCTTCTTGCTCCCCTGCTGCAAGCTGGCTGCAGAGTCATGCGTGGAGGGATGCACTCACCCCTTCCCTGCCCGAATAACATCACAGAAGCAGGGCAGCAGCGCATTGGGGTCTGGTACAGGGAGGGAAGGGCCCTGACGGGGCTTCTCAGCTGCAGGTTGTGGATACAATAACCTCGTATTTGTTGAGCTGCAGAATTAATCCCCATGTGCAGGGTCAGCTGTAAGGGCTCTGCGGGGTGGCACTGAGCAGGCAGCTCATCTTGGTCCTCAAGTCCGTCAGCCATGCTTCACTTCATATGTGTTGCCATGATCCCATCAGACACACATGGAGATCCCGTGATGTCCCCGGAGGGTGGTGGGTCTCTGCAGCTCTGGTCAGGAGTGAATCCCCACGGTGGGAAAAGTCCCTCTCGGAAGCAGCGAGCTGCCCCGTCCTCCAGCAGCAGTTTGCCCATTGCAGCGCCCAGCCTCGCCCCCAGCATCGCTGCTGCCCCAAATGCAGCAAGTGGGACGCAGCTCCCACAACAGCTCCCACGTGGCTGAAAGCTGCGGCTTTTTGAAGTTTTTCTTGCTGCCTGCGCATTTTCTCTAGTCCTACGAGAGAGGGACTACGAGCTGCTCTGCCTCTGCTCTTCACCAGGAGAGTTCAGGCTTTCCAGGTGTCCGACCACTGCCTCCTGCACCAAGACCAGCAGCTCTCACCTGTGTGGGATGGGAGGACACAGGAGAGGAGAGCATCCCTCTGCCCATCCCTTCACATCAGATCCCCTCCAGGCAGGGATGCGAATCAACGGTAGATCAGTTTAATTTCTGCAGTAGGAATCAGGGCATGTCATTAAGAGAAGGGAGGGGAGAGCATCACCCCCAGCACTGCCGGCAGCGTGGTTCCTTGTCAGCCATTGCATTTCCTCATCGCTTCTGGTCTTGAGGCTGCTCCTGCTGCGGCTTCTCTCTGAGCCTGCGCTACCGAGCACAGCGAGCTGCCTCCGCCAGGGATGCACCGGTTTTGAACACTGCTTGGGTCTCCCTCAGACTCAATAGCCCATGGGAGAATAAGCCAGCACTGTGGAAGCCGGGGACGAAGGCTCAGCCCTGCTGGGTCTCTTGCCAGATCCGACTCAAGATTTGGCTAAACCCTTTACCTGCTTTTGCCTCCATTTTCTTAAGTGGAAAGATCCTCCTGCATCCACGGCGGCATATCCTGTGACGCTCAGGTTCTCCGCAGAAAGGCTGTAGAGGAACTGTCCCACTGCACGGATGCTGGGGACGCCAGAACGTTTTTTTTGCTGGGGTTTTCTTTGGAGGTGGGGCAGAGGGGATGAAAAGCGGCAGCAATTCTGCAGCTTCTTTTCATTTAGAGGCTGGGAAGTTTTTCAGGCAGGCGCTAGTGAACAGTCTCGGGCATCCCTGCTTGCGTAGAGCCCCGTTTCTTGCCCCCAACAGTCTGTTAACTGGCGTGTAACGTCGAGCATATGCAGCCAGCAGCTACCCTGTAATTAAGACTGTAACCACGAGCTTTACTGTGAACACTGCTTTCAAAGGTACCGTTAACCCAAGCACATACAAGCACGTGCTAAGAAGCCTGGTGCTGCGGTTAGCTAAAGATGCTAGTGAATTCTCACCCACGCTGGACGCAAAGGAGAGTGTTAGAGACGGGGGAGGCGACCAAGGAAACGGGTGGAGGCAAAACAACCACCTACCTTCACCGTGGCTCACAGACGCTGGAGGTGGGACGGCAGCGGAACGTCCTCCCGGAGAGGAGCGATGGCCCGGAAAGCCAGAGAGCCGCCGTCTCCCGCCGCCGGTGGTGCACAAGGCGCAGAGCTCTCCCTGGCTCCTGCGCACGGGGCAGTTTTGAGTTGAATTACACCTTGAGTGATGGTTGTTTATATTCCCCTTGCTCAGTCCTTTTCTATTATAAATATCTCCAATCTGTTTTTAAACTCAGACTTCTAGCACACATATTTCTCTCGGACAGTAATCTACAGCAGTTTCATCAAACCTCAGTTTGTTGGCTTTTTGGAGCAAATGGGCTGGGCTCATTTTACTTTCTCCAGCTCTTTCAGGCAGAAAAAGAACAAGGCAAAAAATTTAGAGATCCATTTTCCCCACTCTCTCATTAGATGATTTTTTCCATCCTTTGATGTTATTTGGACCATGTGTTTTTGCATCAATTTTTTTCATACTTTTTGGAAATAAACCACCATGCTTTCAAAAAGCAACTTCAGAAACAAAATTATTCCTGTCTGTGAGATATAAGCATCTAATAGTACGTATGGAGATGGACAAAGCCACGCCCACGCTCCTTGGTCCATCCGCCAAGGCTGGCAGGGTCCTGTTAAACCAGAAGACACTTAACTCCATTAGCATTGTATCCGAGCTGATAAACCCAACCCCACCATGAGTCATTGTACGCTCAGGTCACTAGACTGCAAGATGAGCAGAGATGAAACAGTCATTATTTTATGTTTAGAAGAGAGAGGAAATTGCAAAGTCACGCTTGACTGCCAGGGGAGGAAGGTGGGAGACACAAGAAAACCAGAAGGAACTGCAAAAGCCGTCAATTCTCCACACACAACCAACATTGCACCTGAAAATGATCCAGCTCTGTGATGGACACAGTTCGCTTGCAGCAGAACAACAGCAGTTGTCAGCTTTGTAAGCTTATCTTCCACCCTCCCTTTTCAATCACTCAGAGCTGAGAAACGAGCAGTGTATGAAGCAACTCTGGTTCCAGAGGAAGTGGTAAATTTAGTCATGGGGTTTTTCTTAAGACACTTCTGCTTTTTCAACAGAAATGACAAAGTCTTAAACCTTGTAAAGCAACACTGTGAGCCAGATAATCCCCTCCAGAGCACAGCTTGTCTCAAGCCTCAAGGCAGCAATACAGTTAAGAGTAACTAGACCACGTGAATAAAATAAGTTATGTGCAAATGCCTCCGTGAGCTACCGAGGCTCAGAACTAAACTTCAAAAGATACAGTCACCTGGAGACAAAGGATCTGCACAGAAGCCAGACCACGCTGATACCTCTGGTAAGTGTGCTTCATTTCTCCACCAGTCATTATAAACACAGGATTTTATAGGCTGAGCACTTGGCTCTAACACGACATGCAGTCCTGTGTAGCTTCACGGACTTACAAAGTGATTTGCTTTTAATTTGTCCTCCTAAGATCTGGTTCAGCAAACTTTTGCCTCACTTTCCACATGCGGCCTTCTACCCTGTATCCTAGGCACTGCACTGTGAGAAGTCTTTGTACAAATCCTAAAAGGTAAATACAAATAATTCTGGTCATTCGCCTTTGGAAAACTATGACCCACTGAACGGACAATGAAAAAGACATTCAGGTTAATTTGCTATTATTACTGGATTAAACGCTAGGCAGAGAGAATTAAGAATAGTAAGACAAAATTGTTCATCCTCCAAAATCATCACCTCAAGGGAACAATTCCCCTGAAAGAAGCCCAGCTGAATCTTCACACCCAGATCATCAGAACGCCAGGTCTTCATCTGTCAACTTTAAGAAACTTTCAGTAAAGATGAACTCTTCCTGTTTTAAGGCCGTAAAATATCAGTGCATAGTTCTCCCTCTCTCTCTCTCTCTTAGTTAATTCCCTTAATATCCCTTTTTTAATTACTGCTAATGAGCATCAAAACAAAGAATCAGTTTTTCTTTTTTTTATTATTATTATTTCTAGCAGACAATTTACATAAAATTCCCCTTTTAAGTTAGTGATTCATAACTTCCTGCAATAAACTACTTAAGGAGCAGCTTTGGTAAAGAATGGAATGAAACAACCAACCAAAAAAAAATAAAAAAGAACAATCACAGCTGATTTTGAAAACAACACAATTCACCAAATTTAGATTCAAAAGAAATTCTGCCAAGCTGTATTTTCTCAGTGTTTCCAAATATTCCACCTTCCTCCTCCCTTTTCAGGTTTGTGCAGATGTGGGAGCTGCATTCTGTCAAGCAGTTTGTCCTGCTAGATCACGGAAATCCATCTTTACATGATTCGTAGACCTTGAATAGAGGACTCTAAGGTCTTGAAAAAGAGAAAATCTTAATCACAATCTGCTACAGTATCCTGTGTTAAATAATTCAGTGTAAATGCTGTTGCTAAGAAAAACGAGTGAAAACCCTGAATACTTGAGATTAGACTCCTATTCAAGAGCCAGAGACCGCTATCGTCATTCCTTTCAAACTCATGCATATATAGACCAATGATTCCACCCCCTTCCCCTGAAACTGCATTAAAGCAGCTTATATATCACCTCAATTTCTTATTTGGCTCTTGTCCCCACCAGAGCTTTCTGGCATTATAGAATACAGACAAACTACTCTTTGCCTAAAAGGCAGTGCACAGCTCTTAGGAGCTTGGGGAGGCCAGCAGAGACCTCTGTTGGCCAGTCCTCAGCAAAGCAAGCACTTGCATTATTAAATCCTTTTAGGGTTTTCAATACAGCGCTTACTGTATTTTCTAACTGTTTGAGGTAACTTCTTACTACTTTGATAAGTTAATTATGAGAGGGCAGGACCATGTTCTGCAGAAAGACAGTGAGTAGAGTCCAAAGGGATGGGAGCAAGAAGAGGCAGCAGGCCTTGTCATACCAATGATCTTTCCAGCCTGATTGTGGCTGAGGTAGAGGTCGGACAAGGAAACTATCAGTGGGATTCCTACAGGAACATTAAGTGATTCCATTAAAAAATTAAGTCTGGATTAGCACCATCTGCTAAGCAAAGTATATCTGCATTTATGCTGAATCTTGGCTCTGTCTTCCTTATGGAATTTGCTAATGGTCTTGAATATTCCAGTCTGGATTTCCTACTGCTAATAAAACCTGCATTAGGGCTGAGCCCCAGAAGGTGATGCTAGAGATCAAAAAAACCCACCACCACACCCAGTTCACATAAACATGGTAATAAAAGCATACCTTGAAATCCCAGATGGTCATTGCTCCATCGATGCCGGTGGTGCAGAATTTACGACAATCTCGTTTGTCTATCTCATAAATAGACACTTGGCTGAAAACAGAGAGTGATAGCTGTAACACAGACACCCATTCCAGAGAGCCAAAAAGCTGGGAAATTTGGGCTGAATTCAACTCCTACTCTCTCAAAGGGAGACATGAGTATAGCAGAGCTTATGCTAGATTTTTGGTACAATGCTTCAGAAAAATAAGCAAAGAAAAAGGATGCTGAAAGCTCTTCTATCGCTTGGTGACTGTAGCCTAAACATTTCCCTTGAATAAAGACAAATTGCTTCAGGAATGTCAGCATCCTCTGGGCTCACGTACTTTTTTAAATGCAAGGATATTTTACTCGATTAACCTGAATCAATCCTTTTGATGAATAAATACACATGGAAATAACACCTGAAATAGGAAGCTGGTATGTGAATTCCTGTTTCAGGTGAATTTTGCTGACGAGATTTTTGCACAGTGCTACCAACCTCTTGTGAACTATCTACATATTTGATAAGATAAACTGTGTTCAAGTTACAGAACACATTAAACATGAGCAAACAGCAGTAGCATGCACACCATGGTAATGATTAACTTTACCAGCTTCCATCCGAGTCCCAGAAATAGACAGCTGTTAGTGAAAGACTAAAATGAAAATGGGATACCAGCTAAACCCATCTGGTATCGCAAATCTGAGCTCTCATAGGTTTGCAGTACATCCTGGGAAACCAAAGTGATGTGGAGAGCAGTCCTTCCCCTCGTGCTGGCGGCCACGACACTCACGTTATACTGTTTTGGTGCAGTGTCTCCAGGGTAGTGTTACGATCTTCTGTAGTGGCTCTTTTATCCATGTTTCGGAAGCGCTCCATAGCAGAAATATTGCGCTGGATGCTCTGTTTTGGAATGTCTAGTTTGGAAACGAAGGTCAGCAAGCCACGGTCATCACAGTTAAAGAGCATCGGGCAGCAGTCATGGCCCTGCAACCAGACATCATGAAAGCATGTCAAGAAATATAAACAACATAATCACCATTTCGTTTTTCTGCTGCTGTTAATTGCAGAAATGCAAAGACTGGCACTATGGAAAAGCTTGCTTATTACTGACTTCATAACGTATGGTGTTTCTCCCTCTCCAAAACACTACAACACTCTACAAGGAGAAAAGAGTAGACACTTACAGCTGCCACCACACTGTTCTCAGAGACAAACGACACACTCAGGAGTGGGAGGAACTCTGTTTTCAGCTGCGAAACCCTGAACACAAGAACATTTGTTAGAGGACTTCATTGAAACCTCTCATCTTTGGCTCCAACAAAAAATAGAGATCGTTCCCACACAAGGATTATTGGAAAAGAAGTCTGTGTAGCTCAGTTGTCCTGAGGTGACACCAGAAGGTTGTAATTTGTAATAAAAAGTTTTAACCTAATGAAAGTGTCCTGGAAGATCTATAACAAACATGAAGTATTACAGATGAAAGGCTGAAGTCATCTAGTATTGTGTGTAAACAGTGGCAAGAGTTTAAAAAGAATACCTCCAAAAAAGGTTCAAATTGATGAAGCTATTAATTTCATTTGCATTTAAAAAACACTTGAAGTTTTAGTGCTTGGTGTCACCTTTTCAGGAGGAAAAAGCCTGTATGTTAATTTAAGTCAACTTCTTGGATTTTGTAACAAATGAAAAAAGAATTCTAGAACACTTTACACTTAATGATATCCCCAGCCAGGTACTTATACAGCTGTAGCCATCAGAACCATAATTCAAAACAAAGCAGAGCAATGGCTGGGTGATCCACCAGAGATCTCTGCTATCAAAACGTATGGGGAATCTCTTCCTTCTTGGTTAGAAAGCCATGGACACTGAAAAGTTATTCAGATCAAGATGAGGAGCAGAAGGAGGAACTGTTAATAAAACATCTTGTTGGATTGGAAGGTGTAAGTTGAAAAGTTGCAGCAGCAGTGTCTTAAGGACAGTGGTTGGGATTAACGTTTCATGAAATGAACAACTTATTTTCCAGATCCTCACTGGGGATAGGGTCTTAGTAGGTATGGAGTGAGCATGTTTCTGGATTCTCTTGAATCCATTTACATGGAAATATTGTTTCCCCAATCACTAGAGTGGAATGTATTTTTTTTTCAAATGCTGTTTCCCCCCGCCCCCCAAAGTAAATTGACTGTACCCTCACTGAAGAATTCTTATAAGAAATTTAAGTTATATAATCTAAAATTCTAAGAATCTACCTTATTTATACAGGCCTCAAAGAGACTCCTAGCATCTACAGTAAAATTGTCAAAACTGGAAACAGCTGTCACAGTTCCCATTGCTGCAAGCGCAATATTCCACATACTACTTCCTTCTATGTCAAACAGCTAATAACTAACAGAAAGAGCATACTTACATCATATTTTTTGAGGCATCGGCAACTGACACAGTACTATCATGACTGACCCAGGCTAGGCGGTTACCACTGGCAGAAAAACTGACACTATGCACCCATCCGCCACTTCCAGCACCCCCAAATTCGGACATCAGCTGCCCAAAAGGCATTTTGGAGCCCCATGGTGTACTGGCTGGTTTTTCATCCACTTCCTTAATGTAAGCAGAAAACACCCTGCAAATAAAAGATTTCAGCATGAACGACGACAGAAAAAACCTCCTGGGAGCTTCATATACATTTCACATCGGAAGCAAATAGATGCATTCTAATTCTAACAAAATAAAATACTATGGTATCTTTAAACAACAAGCCACTAGTGGCTGGGAAGCTTCAGTATACAAAGAGAAAGCAATAGTACAAAGGGTGTAATGCATATAGGTTTCTCATAAATGCTGTTCTTGTATCTCTCTCCTTTTTCTCCAGAAGATGGCACAAAAACATACATTGTCATTGCATTTTCCACTGTGCCAAGATCTCCCTTTCATCCTTTTGCAGTGCTAATAACTCTCAGAGTCAATCCTTCAGTTAGAGAAAAAACACAAATTGCACTGTGTAATTAGAAGCTAATACAAACACCTACAAAATTACCCACTTTTTAAGAACATTCACTTTTTAGCAGGATTTCAAAGAAAGAAAATTGATGTTCAAATGCCAGCGAAGGGGCTCTGAGCCACCTTGTTCTGGCTCCTTACTGAAAGAATGCCTTGAAAACCTGAAATACCACAATGTTTTTATAGTTTTTTTCCCAGCACTACAATTTTCAAGATATATTTAAATAGAAAGCCTCCCCCTTTCATCAAATTCCTTCTGCATGATTCAGACATGCCACAATATGGTGTTCTTGACTGTTACCATGGAAGTTACTGGGACGTCACACAGCATTAGAGTCCGTTGAACAGGCGGAGCAAGTGAGCTACGCCATACTACTATCAGAGAAACATTTCAGTATAAACGAAAAACCGTGATCAAATATTCATGGTTGCAAACACAAAAAGGAAATATTTTATAGTGAGTTTAAGGAAATGTTGCTCCCCCCTCCCTGTTTTTTTAATCTTTTACATGTGTGGGGTATGCACTTCAAAAGGTACCTATATTCAGCTTATTCAAATAAAGCTGATCATTTGGAACAAGAAGGGTTTAACTGCAGCTATATTAGGTACAGATTTTCAGAGAATTAAGCATGAATTTATATTTGGCTCTATCAGTTTAAATATAATCTAATAATAATCCTTCAACAAACTTAATTTGATAGAGACATCTAAAAGGACGGTTCTCTTAATGTATGGAAATAGGACAAGATGTTTAAAGCAACAGCCTTTGACACAAGGCAGAAAAATCATTCCTAAGTAGTGAAAGACCTTGAAGATTACTGTTAGTTAAAAAAAAGTCTTTTCCCTTACTAAAGTCTCCCTTTCTTTTAAAATCAAAATCATCTCAGCTTGAAGGCCCCAGCCTTCAAAGAACATTGGGAAATTACGTTCATTCCCACAGCAACATTGTTCCAGCAAGAATATAAAATTCACACCTATGCGGTGCTGTTAGCTATATATATATATATTTCTAAAGACAAACGTAAGAGGAGCTCATCTAGGCCAGCCACCAAAAAAACTCTGCTGAATACCTATCAACTTGGAGCCTCTTCTGCCCTCCATTCTTTTTTCCAAAATGTCTCCCACTTAGCTGCTTATTAGTTGGCAGTGGCTCTGGCAGATCCATTTCATAATTTTCTTCAGAACCACCTATCAGAACAGATGCATACTTCAGGCCCAGATATCTTTATTATCTTTAATATGTAACTGAGCATTCCCTAGAACTGGAATTCTAGAGATCTGTATTCATCATTTACCAAAGAGAATATTCTTTCATGGTTTTGGGGAAAAAATAGAAACATAAACCCAGTACCAATCTCCACTACTTTTCCTTTCTTTAATGTTTCTATATGGAGATTTCTATGATAAAAGCAGCAAAATTATTAAATGATTCATCCTAAAGTAAAATGTTAAGCAAGAGCAGAAAGTTTCCCAAATGTTTTAAACCAAGATCTGTTTTTTCAAAATACATACCATTTTTCAGAGAAATAAGATGCAGGACACTGAGTTTTCTGATGGGAAACAAAAGACTAAGCAAGTCTTCTAGATAATGCTCCCAGGAAATAAACCGAACCACATCTTGACTTTCTTCCAACCCCACCCCCCACCACTCCCCAAAAAAAACCCGAACAAACCCCAACCCCCAAAAAACTCAAAACCTATACTGAACAGAAAATAATTCAACTCTAACTTCTCAACCAAAACAGGAAATAGGAGATCATCAGGGATGCAATGTACGTAACAAGCACCGAACAAAGCCTGTAGCTGAAGTCCAAAGTAACAGATAGATAGATAGATAGATAGATAGATATCAGCTGACCTAATGTCAGAGTCCCGAGATGCTTTATGAACATGCATGAAAAAATTTCCACATGTGAAAAGCAGCTGCTTCTGGAAGACGAATGAGTACATTTTACATCACATTTTTTGTGAAAGGAAGTGAACATGTATAGTTTATCTAGTTAAAAGTGGAAAGAAGGCAGGGAAGGGAGACAACTCTCTTCTCCCCAGCTTCCATTTAACATCTCTCCTTACATAAAAAGGTATCAAAGGATTGAATTTAGATGCCTGCGTTTCATTCTGAAATAAGGAACGTAATAGTCGGTCCCACCTCCCCCTCCCACTCCTTCTTAGTCATTTTTAGTACACACTTTGAAGCTTAAAAAGTGCCCTATTACATAAAGAATTTAAGAAAAGAAGCTTTCCTTATTATTCAAGGTACAAGTGATTAAGTAAAAGACGAACTAAAGTCAACCACTCTGCAGACAGTTCCCCATGCAGACTTCATTGCAGTGACCCCCATCACTCAGCACAGAGCAATTTGCAGGACCCATCCCTCATGGTGTAATTTCACAATCGGTTTGAAAGACTATGTCATCCATCTCACATGCTAATCTGTTTTTACCAGCCTTTTTTTTTTTTTAAAGCTCTTCAAAACTGTGTTTTGTTGCACTGAGTTTCAGGTGGATCAATTCCTTGACCCTGCTCACCACAGGGCTGCAAGAACGTTAAGGCTAGCACAGATGAAGAGGAGAGAGCAAGTGACTCAGGGAAGCAAAAGGTAAGATACTGCCTTTGGAAGTGCCAAGTTACTCTGATTTTTGGAACTGCACCATCAGGATATTGCTTTTTGAACTCTAACTAGCAGTGTTGGTGTTCTACAAGATAGCACCTGCTAGTCTAATTTCAGCCTAACAACTAGATCTTCGCACTCAGTGCATGCATAGTAGTACTACTTTTGTGTACTGCTAGTAAAGAAACCCACCAGTTCATTAAATTCAGGCATGTCCCTCAACAGATAAATGTTAGTAGTCCAAAGTCTGCATGCAGTAGCACCAAAGTCTCTTAAGCTGGGTATTTTATTTTGGTAACAACAACAACAGTATGCAATGAGCCATCTTCTATTCTGATAGCAAACGCATGATCAACATGCTCATGCTATTGACTAACTTGAACCAGTAATCCAAATTGATTTACAGATGATTTATCTTCTCTCACCTGCACTTGAAGTCACAGGATCCAGCAGCCAGCAAAACATTGTTGGGGTGCCAGTCCAGGCTAAGGACAGTGGAACGAATGGGCTTTTTAATGTGTTTGCTCACCCACCTAAATGAAAAGAGAGAGAAAATTTACATGAAATATTTTACCAGACTCCCCCAAACCCATGAAATAGTCCCCAAAAAGATCACCCCTTGCCAATGACTAAACACATCAGTTTTGCAATAAAACTCACATTCTGCCCAAATCTTTCATATCGCCTTGTACAGTCTGTGAACTTTATATGGTTATCTTAATTAAAATTTTGAAGATTATAAATAAATTCACGTTAAATATATATCTGTTCACCTGAATCCTATTCCCCTTCTAACTCATTTTTATAATGCATCGGACTGAACTCCTTAATGTGAATTTTGCACAGTAACTGCCTGGTCCCTTACATCCTATGAACAAGAGCTCAGCTTTGACAGTGGTATTGAGCTAAGCAGCACTATCTTCTTAAATCACTAAGTACACTTCCTCTCCAGCTCCTCCCAATGAGTTTTAGAGTCATCTCTTTTGCCTATTGACTCTTCTACTGTTTAATAATACAATAACTATAAAACACAACAAGTAAATGGGTGAACTGCCAGTGATATGACTAGTGTATACATCTCAATTATTTGAAGTACAGTGAAGAGCGGTCCTGATGTTGAATGCATCAATATTAGCCTAAATATGTCTCAGCAGATTTGGTTTATTTGAACTGTTTACAAAATAGTAATGAAATCTGTTATTCACTTGATGGCCTTTGGGATGATGGTGCTTTTTCTTTGAATTTACTTCCATCAGGCACAAGCAGTTTTAAGGATCACATTAAATTATTTGTCTTCAACATATGGGCTTTTGATTCTTCTGCAGACAAGTGAAGCAGAGAAAATGTTAAGAACTGAATATGTTGGAAAGCATAAAAGTCCAAAACAATCTTTAAAATGTATTTTGCAGATGGTATCATTGTTTACCGTCCCCACATGGAAGACTGCACACAGCATGGCAGGCACAGACACCTGTGTTTTTATGTGTGTTTATGCAACCCAAAGTAATAGGTACTCAACATATTGATTTCACCTACAGATGATATGGTAAATGTAGCTCCAACACGTACAGCTACAAATATAGATCCATTAAAGACCAGAAGCACTAAGTTGAGATGCCAAAAAGAAAAAAATGTTAATAGCAGAAATATTTGTGATAGTCCTGTCTGAAATCTATAAACTGTGACAAGAATATATGACAGAATACAGAACAGGTAGATGACAAGCTTGAACATCCGCCCCGGAGATAAGTGACAGACTTGAATTCTTTAATGACAAGAAATAGCCCAAACTAATCTATATGGAAGAAAGACTCAAGTCAAGGTTTCTTCATTCATTCTGGAAGGAAGCACAGGGAGGAAATATTTCTCTTTTTTCAACCATACAGTTGTGGTACAGAAATTTTTACTCTGCAGAAATTCTTGCACTTTTAGAAAAGCAACATGTTTGTGGTAGTCAACCAGAACACATCCACGCCAACTTGTATAACCTGAAAATAGGCCAAGTCCAAGGCCTTTAGGTGCTACACCAGAGTAAAGTAGTAAAAGAGGGAACCTTTCCCCAAGATGTAAAAAGTCCATGAAAGAACTGATGAGGCCTATCCCTCTACGTTTCCTGAAGATTTTAGGAATTAGGAAAAATAGTAACCTAGTTACCACCATTAAACTCCAGGCTTTAGCTTTCCTATGCAGACCTTAGGGGTGTAAATGGAAATCAAACTCAAACAGCTCACCAGTCATTTTCAGATTCAAAGTAGCACACAGATATAAGTCGAGCTCCACTTCCCACAGCAAATTTATTCTCCAAGGGAGACCATTTCACAAAGGTGGCTGCACGATTAATTCTCAGGATCACAAGCGTTGGTTTCCACACACCGTCTTTCTGACTCCAGACGTAGGCATTACGGTCTGCACCGCAAGTTACAATGCGATCGCTTTTGGGAGCCCAGTCAATACCTGCAATTTAGAGTTCATATTAATAAACTTTTCCCTTTATACTGTATGCTTTACAGCAAGCCAAAACAGAGACAATCGCACAGCCTTCTACTACAGAGACAGTTATTACTGTTATGTTAGCATTCCCCTTGTTCACTTATTCTCCAGGCACCATTTTAAACTGTTAGGGATATCGGTTTGTCCCTCTAGCTTTCATCAAAATTGTAGATTCTAAATTTCCAGATTCCACAGAGAATTTGCCCGCTAAGGAAGCCCGCTCTGACGGCTGCCCAACAGGTGGAGCTCTGCAGACTGGCTAAGGCCTGTCCGCAGGCACCCTGCAAACCACTGACTTCTGCAAGAGACCCGCTTCAACAGCTGAAACCCAGCAATCCTAAAACTATGCACAAACCTCTAACATAGTTGTCTGCTTGCTGCCAGACCGCAATCATGATCTAAAAGTTTAGATAGCAGGGGTTTTTTTTGGTTAGAAGTTATCAATCTTTATGTACTGATACAATCCTTACATTTTTTCCATGCCTATTTAAGCTGTGCGACGAGAAAGAAACATTTACCAAGCAAAAATAACACATTCAGAGAATAACACGAAGCCTTTGATAAGCCTGCCATTGCTTCTTTCCCCTCCTATGCAATGAAGGATGTTCTCTCAACTGGAAAGTCTTACGGCAACATTATTTTTCATATTTTCTTTAGCATTCTTCTTTGAGATGCAGAGTGCAATCCTGAACTCTCCTGCCACAAAAATTATATTTCAATGGTTCTCCATAACTGTGTTCAATATTAAAAACATTCCTTAAAATAGGCATATGCTTAAAAAGTTCGATTTTTGAAGAGGTTGGTAGTCTGAAACCATAGTTACACAAGTCAATCTAGCACCGATTTTGAAAGGGGGACCATCCTGACCCTTGTTATTTCTCTTTCCCACCACCTCCCTTGCACCAGCACTGGTGCTGTTCTGACCTGTGACAAGTTCAGCTTTTCAGCTTAGCAGAAAACCAAGCCAGCAAAAAGCGTGAATAATGCTCTTCCTGTAAGTGAACAGAAGCAGCTCACCACCACAGCTCTGAATCAAGACACAGAAGGCAAACCAAGGGACCTTGTCCCTTGTCATCAGAAGCTGGAGCGGCAGCAGTTGAATCACTCCTGTCAGAGGCAACAAGCGGTTTGATCAGTCTACCTCCTGTGTCTAACCACAGTGTAAGTCTACTCTTTACGACAACCACAGCATTTAGTATTCCAAAGGTATACGCTATGCAGGAAAGCGGAGAGAGCTCTTTTCCCAAGTCATGAATATTTGGCTTCTAACACTAACAGGTACAAGTAAAATGCAGAGAAATGTCTTTGGGGAACAGCATGCCATTTGTAAATTCAGCCCAAGTGACTCTTCACAAAAGAGCACGTACAGTTGTGCTCTTTGACAGCAAGAATCAGATAAATTGAATAAAGTTACTGCAAAACGCTGTTGGGCAGATACTTCTGCCCATTAGTGAGCTGAGAACAGAGTAAAGGATATTGCTGTTTTGAGCAAGTGTTTGTATTAATTACTTTCATTTCCTTAGAGAATAAAGCCCTTATAAAAATATCACCACAAAAAAAAAAGTAATATAAGACACTACCGCAGGACAATCACATTTTAAAAATAACACCTTGTGACTCATCATGGCAGCTCTTCTTACATTTTCATCGTGGAGCTACAGATACTCTGGGCCTGCAGTAAAATGTGCTCACTGATGCTCTGTCATAAATCCAGGACTGACCACTTCAACTCTTTATACAGTCCCTAAAAAAGGATATTTATTGCTGTCGGAAACCACAAACCAACGCAACAGTTGTATACTTGATGAAGTTTTAATACTAGCACTTGAAAGGGAGCAGCATGTATCACCAGGAGAGTCTGACACACAACCAGATTACTTCAGAAGACTGAAAATTTATTCTCATTATATCATTATGGATGAAAAATAGGCAATAGATAAGAAAGAAAGGCTCAGTTACTCTACCAAAATGTCTGGAAATGAAATAGGGCTTTTCCTGCTAACATTCATTGCATGCACTCCAGAAAAATGCTGCAAAAGTAAGTGGGAATGCCAACCTATAAAAAGATCTATTTACTCAACACTTGCAGATTTCCTGTTCAGATTCTCGACTGGGGAAAACAGGGGGTGGGCAAACTTAATGTCTGGTACAGCACAATATTCTCTTACCTGTAATGTGTCCATTGTGTTCCTTTAGCTCGTGAGCCTTAACCCACTGGTTCCCGCTCTTCTTGTAGATGTGGACTTCATGATTATTAGGGCTAATGGCAATCTCTTGAAGAAGAAATAAAACAATCCAATAGTACAGAAGGCTTTTTAACACCAAATTCTTTACTTGGAAAGACTTTCCAATCTAAAACCTGTATTCTCAAATTTCAGAGCATTACATGGGTTTTGTAAACAAAGGGACAACATCCTTGGATAACCTCAAACATTATGGTCATAACATGGTCATGAGTATACTACACAGAAAGACAATACATTCTGAACATGGCAATCCATGTTCTAGTAGAAAACTAGGCAATTCAATGGAGGGCTGGTTTGGGGTACGGAAATAGAGGGTCAAAAAGGGTAAGGGCCAGGTCATTCTCAAGAGGTGCACACCAAGGCAAAGCTTTCTGGAACACTAGTAAGACTACATCTGCTCACACGTCAGAGTTCCAGTAATGGGTTTAGAGAAGTCCAGATTTAGAAGATGCGTGCTTTTTGGATCGTAAGTGGAACATTTAACATGTAGCACTACGTATTTGACCATACCTTCCCTAAACATGATCCAGAACATTACAAGATCACAAACTGACAGCAAAGAGAAAATAGCAATTGAAAAAAAATTAAAAGTTAAAACTAACATATTACTTACGAGTACGGTCTCTGTTCCATGCATGGCAGGTGATTGGCTCTAGTAAAAACTGATGTAGAGACATTCCGAGTTAAAGATATTCCTATGTTGTAAAAATGGAAAAAGCTGAAAGGTGCAAAATTGAAAACAAAACACTTCAAAATTAGATAATTATTAAAACAAAATCAGCCTTCAGCATTTACCAAGGTTGTTTCAGTCCAGTATTACAATTTACTTACAGACGGTCACAACTTACTCAGTAAATAAGTTAAGGCTGCTAAAGAGCTTCCTTTGCCATACGCCCTGCCATCTTCAGTAGGCCAATGAATTTTAACTGTCCTGCTTACTATAGCTAATGGCAATTGCCCTAAAACCCATATACGCTTGCTTCTTAGCATATCCTCACAGGCGAGAGAGGAGGTTCTTAGGAAATCTAACAAACCTAATAGTTTTACCATGGAAATGGAATGCTTGAAAAAAAAAAAAAAAATTCTAGGGACATATCTCAGTGAACTGATTCAAAATCGTGACATGTATCAAGGCTCACAGGCAGCACTACAATAAAATCTTTTTCTTTTTTTTTTTAATATGTATCAGGAGGTTAAATTGGTGTGTCCAGAACATTGATATGTAACTGTAATCTGCTGATGTATTATTTGATAAAGCCATTTATATGTATCCTAGGGAAAAATTATTAAGATTAGTAATCAACTAATTACTCATTTCTTCAAATTAATTCCAGCACTAAACTGTTTTATAGTTAGACTTTTGCCCCCATGAGATTCAAACACTACAAGAACAAGCTGAATCGTTCTAGTTTGTAAGTATTTTAATTTGTTTTTAAAAAAAAAGCTAGATACCTAGCTTTTTCTTTAACTTATGACTGCTACAAGAGATAGCGCTGAACGTCTGCAATTGGAGGCGCACTGATCAGCAATTACAAAGTTGTTTAAAATACATATCATATTGTATGCTCTGTATTAATCAAGGGCAGCATAAATGGATGGAAGATAACATCATAAAAACTCAAGGTCGTCTGTAATAACTAAGATGCACATAGTTCAATACATACAACTTGGATTTGTCAATTCTGTCCATATATTCCACTAATTTTCATAGCAATTTATCCTTGGCTGATGGATCAAAGTATTTTCACCCTCACATATACATCTAAAAAGAAATATCTCTGTGATGTCATTCCAAGACATCCACACCCATTATAGCCTGAAATTACAACATACCCAAGTATGGCCATGTTAACAGAGGGTGGAGACTTCAGGACAAGGTAGGAATTTGGAAGCAAACAGGAAATGAATGGCAGTCCAACAGAAACTCAGGAGTGAATGAAAGATGAGTACGTTCTTACGGAGCTTAGCAATTACTATCACAGCACTAGTTTAACAAATATGCTGAAAGTGCTGAATCTCGGAGCAGAAATGATATGGTACTTTGCCAATCCAAATAATTGGAGAGACTTTTTCTTTTCTCCTTTTTTTTTTTTTTTTAAAAGAAATCAAGCACTACTCTTTTAAAGAAATACAACTTATGGGTTACATTTCAAATGTACCTCAAATATAACTTTTGACTATATGAGCTTTAAGTCCAGTTCATAATCTTAACCAGCATGATTTTCATGGTTCTTCTAATAATCATATTCTACCAATCAATTGAAGCTATTAAATATATGCAGTCCTAAGCAAAATAGCTAATGAATTTTTGTTAATGGGAAAATATTGACATAATCTGAGTTACCTTTGACCTTGGACAGCCATATTTTGAGATTCCATGCGTTAATATAAGCAAAACACGACTGCAAATTGCTTTTTCCACGATCTTGCTTTAGTACATGCCAACATTCGGTAGCAGTGCATTTCCATATACAGGAAAAGTTGAAGAGCTGTTCTACCAACAAGGAATGCTCAGCCTTTTCTACTCTTTCCGAAATAAAATGTAAAAATATCCAATCTCCCCTCCCCAAGGAATGCAGCTATTTTGAAACACTTTCTAATACAACCCTGGTATTTTCTCCACAGATTGGCAGGGCATGTAAACGATACAATCCCATCCTAACTTCCAGTTCAGAGATTTTTACTAACCTACATGCTCTTCCAAAGACAGCTAGGACAAGCAATATGATCCATTCCTTCCCATTGATTGAGTTTCCTGAGCACCATAACTTGTAGGAAGCGACTGTTTTCCATTTTGGTTTGGTAACAAACTCATAAAAAACAACAGTGATGATAATCTCAAACAGCACTACTATTTCTGTCATCTGATAGTTGCAGCACTATTTTCTTCGGGAAGATAAATCTTAATTAAGTCTTCTAGTTCTATTTATTCCTTACCAATACGTAGACAAAATCAAACTCACATTTCACTAGAGAAAATGCAACTAGCTCTGTGATTCTTGATATAATTCATACGTAGTAAACCCCTCAATGCCTTCCTGTCAGCCAACCTCCGAATCTCACACAGGGAAGATACTGTCATGATAATTTTGTTAGCCAAGTACTTAACGCAGCTATCCCTGATCTTTTTTCAAATGCAAACTAACTCTCCTTGAGTTTCAAAAAAATTTTTTAAAAAGGAGAAAAAAAAAAAAGGAAGTCTTGCACCTTTGTACAGCAGGAGTTCTTTCAATGTGTAGACTGAAAAGATCAAGGTTGGGAAGTACAGAACTCAGCTGTTGTCATCTCTCAATGGGATGAGAAATATTTGGTGTAAGGCCATCCCTGGACAAGCAACCAGCAAGGATGCAGACTCAGAAGCGGAGATAGCGTGTGTGTGTGTGAGAGAGAGAGAAAGGGATCTTTTTAATGCTTGCCTATTTTCAGAGCACCTACATCACTTTCAAACATCTGGAAGAGAAGTGCCTGTAATTAAGGACTGCCTCCTACTGCTGTCACTCCCTTCCAAGTCACTCAGCGCAGCTTTCCCAAGAGGGTGACTCCTCGCAGGCAAAGCCTACTGACACAGGACACCATTAGCATTATAAAGCCGACCGGTCTGGGACGGATTGCGGGCTGCGGCCCTGCCCCGCGCTGATAACACAGGTGCACAGCGCTGCCAGGGAGGCCACGGCGGGGCAGGAGGCGAGGCAGGGGCTGCTCCGCCGAGGCCCGCCCGGCGGCTCCCTCCCCGGCCCCATCCACCCCCCCGTGCGGCCCCGTCCCTTCAGGGCGAAGGGGCCGAGGGGTCCCCATCGCCTCACCCTCAGAAGGGTGCCTCCGCCCCCCGCTCCGTGCAGCGACAGGGCCGGGCACGGGCCCCCGCCCCCGGGCAGGCCGGCGCCGAGGGGACTCCCCCCCGCCATCCCCTCAGCACCGGCGGGCCTGCGGGCTCCCCCCGCCCCCCACCCCTCTCGGGGCGGGGGCAGGCCGGCCCAGCGGCGCCGCGGACAGCCGCCCCCGGCGCGGGGACTCACCTGAGGCGACGGGAGCGGAGCGGGACTCGCGGACTCTGGTCAGTCAACGCGACTCCGCTCCGGGCGGCGGGAGAGGGAGCGGCCGGCGGCGGAGGCCGAGGGGGGGGGCCCGGCACTGACAAGGGAGCCAGGAAACGCGCTCTGCGCCTGCGCGCCGCCCGCCGGCCGCCCCGCGGGCTGCGCCTGCGCCGCCGCCGCGCTGCAGGGGCGGGGGAAGGCGGGGCGCGCCGGGGAGCCGCTCCGCGCCTGCGCGGCGGAGGAGGGCGGGGGGCCGCGCCCGCGCCTCACACAAAGGCGGCGGGCGGGGGAGCGCGCGTGCGCGGCCGGGCGCTCGTCCCCTCAGAGCGGTGGGGGACGGGAAGCGGGATGGGAGGCGCTGGGCTCTCCCTGGGAAGCGAGTTCTGGTCATCCCTGGCGCTTCGTAGCCTTGCGAGGTGAAGGAGGCCGTGGCTGCCTCTGTTGGAGGGGGCGTGAGCTAAGGGTCTGCAGGCGCTGTGGGTCTGGGGAGGCCCAAAGCGCTGCTGGAGGCGCTGGTTTGTGTGAGGCCTCCTGAGGTGGGGGTTGGCAGGGCTGCGGGTGGCAGTGCCAGGGAAGAGCCATAGCTTCCTCCTTGGGAAGGAGGTTGTGAGGAGCTGAAGGGAGGTCATTTGGCCTTCTTCACTGTAGGCTTACTGTTGGAGAGATACCATGCAAGGAGTCTTTGTGACTATCCTCCCCTTTGGAGGCTGAAGGATGGAAGCAAGGTGCTCTCCACTGCAGGGGATAACAATCCTATCCTAACTCCTTCAGATGCTGTAGCACCTTCCCTCCTCTCTGGCTGGAATACAGAAAGAAGTGCACTTGCAGTACTTTGCCCTGCTCTTAATCCCCTTGAGGATTTGCTTGCTGTTTGGGGTCTCACGGTTTGGATCCTGTAAAACTTCAAACTCCATTGCCTGTGAGGTTTTGTGAGCTCAAGTACAAAAAAAAAAAAAAAAAAAGGCAAGTCTGGGGGGAATTAGTGACTCCCAGATATACTGAGGAGCAATAGAGTAGTGAGTTTAATTTCTAGTCTGAGAGAAAATAAACAATTTATAAGCATCTAGAATGAAACAAGAAGGTGAACGCTAGCCAGTATGGCTTTGTCATGAATGAATTGAGCCAATCTAATTTCCTCTTCTGGCAGCATAACAGGGCTTGCAGATAAGGGAGAAGCAGTATATGTCATATATCTTGATTTTTAGTAGAGCTTCTGACACTGGCTTGCAGGATATTCTAATAATAAACTGGGAAACCAGTCTAGATGATACCACTCTAAGGGAGTTGCAAAACTGGTTGAGGGGAAAAATGTACTTGATACTGGTGCTTGTACAGGGAATTACCCTGGGTCCATTACTCATCCATGATGAAATAAAGAATGTAATTACTGCATTTGAAGATGAGATCAAGTTTGAAGGCAGAATAAACACAGTCATAGAACTAGGATTCAAAATGGGAGCTCTATGGAAAAAATAGAATGCAGTTCAGTAACAGGTGTGCTGCTGTAAAATTCAATGGAATCAACTTCAGGGTTACAAAACTGGGAAGAGTGGGGCAGCTGGCTGTGCTGCAGGAAAGGATGGAGGGGCTGCCGCGGGTCATAAGCTGAGTAGGAGTCCATAACGTCTTGCTGTTGCAGAAGAGGCAAACCCCGTGCAGGTCCGTATAGGTAAGAAAATGCTTGTAAGACATACACAGGAATCCTGCTCTACTGAGCTGTGCTGGAAACGTATGTCCTGTCCTGGGCTCCGCACAAGAGAAATACGGATATTTGGAAAAAAAGGTGGCAGTAATGATCAGTCTTTGAACACATGACTTTTGCTGAGCCTGTTGAGAGGACAGAAAACTGAGGAAAGATCTGGTAAGGCTTCAAATAGATAAAAGGCTGCTGCTATGAGGAAAGGAACGATTTGTTCTCTAATGCCTACTGGGGGTAGGGCGAGAAGTCATAAGCTAAGAAAACAGCAAGGCAGATCTAGGTTACAGTGAAAAAGATTCTCAGTGATTCCTTTGAAGTAGTCAAGCCCTGTGTTGGACTGACTTGGCAGGACGTAGGGCTTTTCTTACCGTTTTTTAAGAATGGATCACACAAATACTTGTCAGAATGGCAAAATGCAATATAAGATCTTGCACTCTGGAAGGAGGCTAGAGTCGATAGTCTCCTAAACCAGTGTTACTATGGTTCTGTAACTGTGAGATATGTAATCATTGCAGCCCTTATTGGCTTAACGATAACACTAGATCAGCTGCACAGATTAAAGGTACGCAACTAGGCCAAGTCAAATTGCGTAACAGGAATGAAATGACGTTTAAGTATGGTTTTATGTTTACGAAATTATCTTCACCAGATGGGGTGAAAGTATCTAAATGAGGAACTCTGCAGAGCTTCTAAGCATTAAAAGCTAAGGCCCTGTCTCCAGTGAAGCTTTCCGGAGAATTTTCCACCTTTGTTCCTGCTGTATTGCTGATACAATTATGCTGTGCTAATCCAGAAAGGATGCCAATGTTTTTGAGATGAAGGTCTCAGAAGCAAGACTGAACTGATCTTGGTGAAAGTAATTTAGATGCAGTCAGACCTTAAGATGTATTAAAAAAGTTGAGCTGGTACATCCTTTGGGGTTGTTGTTTTTATTTTTTGAGCAGCAGATGCATTCAGATGGGTAGTAGCTAGTCAAAAAGAGGTCTTGGAAGCAAGCTGTTGTATATGCGAACAGGTAATTGCGGATGAAAATACTTGCCTTGAGAGGCATTCTAGATGTGCGTTGTTCACCCCAGTATTTGAAAATGTAGCAATTTCCAGCACAGTGTCATATTATGCCTGATGTTTAAAAGGAAGAGCCAACAAATGTAATTTTTTCCTGTAATTGTATTCCCTGCTTTTCTAGAACTGCTGTCTAGATCACAGTAATTTGTCAAAATCGGTTTTCATCAGTAATATTCTTAAATTAGCAAGAACATTGCCTTTAGATCAGATAAAGCCACTGATGATCTAAAGAACTGCAAATCTAGGATTTTTAAGCAGGGAAAGTCCATGTATCCAAATGTCCTGCTTTTTTGCTACTTGATACTGTGCCTGCCTTGCCAACTCCTGTTTTAACTTTGTGTAATGTGTGCGATGGTCATAATACAAAATGAGAAAGAAGGAAGACTGCTCCCAGCTTGACCAGACTTCTGCTGTGTGGTCTTTTTGCATACTGGCTTTCTAGGTAATGATGAGCTTGATACTGACTGCTTTCCCCCCGCTGCCAGAGAAGATATGTGGTGAAGCAGGTAGGAGCCCGCGTGCTCAGGCTCCAAATGGCCACCTTCAGAGTAAAGTGTGTGACATCTGGCAGCATCTGCACTCTGTTAGCCTGCTTTTCAAAGGTTGTGTGCCTAAATGCATTTGTACCAGTTGGCTTGGTGAACGAGGGCAGGCTGTTTGGATGACAGCAGTGTTTTCTCCAGCTCCTACAGAAAATTACTAGAAAAGAAACAGCAGCAGTGTTATCACCATTTTTTAGATTATGGCAGCAAAATTGTATGTTGGCATTGCTAACATTTGCTAGTTCAAGGCATTCACTAGGGGTCAGCCCTCCTAGTTCTGGAGTAATTCTCCCACAACCAACAAAGTCTCATGTTCTGCAGACAGTACCCCACTGTGCTGCCACAGGAGCTGTTTCTGCCACCCAGCTTGTCTGAATGTGCTCTGTGCTACTCCTACCCTCCTCCGCCGTTGCAGCACCGCGCTATGTCTAGCATCTTAGGTTTACGCAGCAACCCTGAACGCTATGTTCTCCTGTCTTGCTGCGAACAAATTCAAGTTTTTCCCCATACAATAAGGCTTATTAAGACTATGAATGAAGGCTATCAATGAGAGGAATTATTTGCAAGAGACGGCCCAGATCACACCTCCTGTCCTTGACTTGAAAAATCCCAGATCTGTGTTAGCACAGATCCTTTTCAAGTAGTGTTGGATGTCTTCTATCATTCCAGGTATACTTGAGAAGTATTATTTGCAGATTTGTGGGCCTGACACACAGATAATTCTTCTATCTGCAGATTGTTGCATGCTTTTTCTGTCTTCTGGTCTTTTTCCCATGTAGGTCGCTTCTTGCTATCTCAGACCTGTTTTAATCAGTACTATAGCAGTTTTTTCAATGGGCAGCTCTTGGCACGATACACAGTACTCTGGAAGAAAAAAGAAGATTGAAGCAGTGTTGCAGTAGCATATTATTTACCTTTCAAAGCCTTGCTAAGAAAAAAAGATAGAAATGCTATAATGTCTAGGCACATTTGATACGCAATGATGTGCAGTCTCTTGTTTTTACCCCAGGGGAAGGAGGAGAGGGAGCAGGAATTGGGTGGTAGTTGCTTTGTATAGTTTTGGTCCCTGTCTTCCCTGCTAGACTGCTGGAGTGTACAGAAGTGTCCTGGAATACCATGCCAGGATGAGGTGGGCTTTTTCCTAAGAGAGGTCCTTGCTGTGCAATTTTGGTGCCCTTGAGAAAAGATTTAGCCCTTAGCCTGCATCCCTTTTGGAAGTAGAAGGGTGCTGCTCTTTCCCCCTTTCTGTTTTACCATTAGTGAAAACACATCTGTAGTAATGATTAGCCATTTCAGAACTTATCTCCGTGCATGAAAATACTTATGGAATATCTCTCTTCCCTTTTGTAGGGAACTGCATGAGTCAGCTGGTGTTGAGAACACACCTATGTTTTCCTCATCTCTATCCCACACCCTTTTCTGCTCTAATAAATTCATGGCAGGTGGATTCAAGCACACCAGCTCTATCTTCAGTGCCTTTTCCTGAGCGGCTGACACAGAGGAAGAGAGCTTAGGCACTTGGATAATCTCTCCAAAAGTGAGCCCTTTGCTTGCTGAGGCACAATGCCTGGTGTGCAGTTTGTTTAGAGCTGATTCAGCCATGCCATCTCCCCCTCCTCTGCATCATCCAGTTCATGTATGGTCTACCTGTACTTGGCTGGGCTTTGGCTAGCTTCCTGTTCCTGTACCAGAAAGGGTTTGGTTTAACAAGAGAAATCTGTGCACTGGGAAAAATCGACCTGGAACATGTCCGATATCTGTGCATAACGACATGAAGGTGAAGAGTATGGTCATGACCCTAAAGAATGGTAGTTAATAGGTATTTTTTAAATTGTGTTCATATCTGTGCACATATTGATAAATTTTCACGATGAGGGTGGTGAAACACTCGAACGGGTTGCCCAGAGGGGTTGTAGATGCCCCATCCTTGGAAACATTCAAGGCCAGGCTGGATGGGGCTCTGAACAACCTGATGTAGTTGAAGATGTCCCTGCCCATTGCAGGGGGGATGGACTAGATGACCTTTAAAGGTCCCTTCCATCCCAGAGCATTCTATGATTCTATATTAGAGACTGTATTTGAGGACAGGAAGTGGCTGCAAAGAAGGGATAGGAGAGTAATCCTTTGTAGAGAACGATGCATGCTTTTGGGTGACTGTCTCAGTAGGTGCATGCGAGTCTACAGTGGGCCACATGTCTGGGGGTGCTGTCGGTAGAAACAGAATGTGTGCTTCCTGCAGTTATGTGTTTTGGAGAGGCAAAATGCCCCTGGTGGACAAGGTACAATTGTGTGATGAAACAGTGAGCTGGAGCAGAGAATATGTACAGCCTCCTCAATTTGTCTCTTGTAAGTTTACTATTTGTTCTGCATCTTTTCCAGCTGCTCCTGCATGCGCTAGTTGGTTCTGTGGCCATCTTTTGTGGAAGACCAGCTCCTTTAGAGGCTTCTTGTTCTTGTGCAGAATTTTCAGTCTCCACATGGTGTTTCTGTTGGAGTCTAACTCTATTTCCAGTTCTTTCATCTGAAAAGGAGCAGGAGAAATTATTATGGAAGGGATTTGAAGTGTTGATGTGGAATTATGAGGATCAGAAGAAGAAATAGGAAGATGGTCTCTACCCCAGGAATTTGAAGCTACTCATACTCTAGCGTTTTGTTGCAGTTCAAAAATAAACGGGAAGTCATGCTGCTGATGACGGCACACCTTGCAAATTCTCCTTCGTGGGTGTAGATCAGCTGCTGATACCAGTGGCTTTTTACTGCTGTACTCAAGCACCATAAAGATTCTCATCAATGAGTTCTGCACAGGGTGCAAAGTGCTGAAGTTCTCTAGCGCTCCAGTAGGCTGAGAGTGTCCTACATGCGTCTTTTCTGCCTGGACTGGATTTCCTTAAATTAGTGCGTTCCCTTTGGGACATGTTGGCTGTTAAATGAAAACATTCCTTTTCAGGTATTTGTGCTGAATGTGGAAGCTCAGGTGCAGAAAAGTGTTTCATAGCTGCTCTGTTGGAATGATCTTTCTAATATATTTGTACATGTGTTTCCTACCCTGGAGTTTAATGATGATGCTTTTTTTCTCCTTTCAGGGCTAACTGCTCAGCCATCTTGACTTACAGGTCTTTCATTGCAATTTAATAGTTCTTCTTAATCTTTTCCAGGTGCGTGCAATGATCCTGCTCCTGACACAGGTCTTTTGCCACACAGGAAGCCTGTGAGAAAGGTATGAAACAGATTGACAGCACAGCTATTTATGCAGAGCATTGCAAGCTAGGATATGTAGACCCGATATCTGTGTGTTGCCTTCTGAGAAATGTTGCCATATCTGTAATTTTTCTGTGTATCATAGGCTGCCTTTCTAAAGACCGGATCCACAGTTCACTGAAATCAGTGGAAGTAATCCCAGCTGACTTGGACAACTCTAGATCAGACCATAAACCAGGTGGTGGTATGCTCACTCTGTACCACTGGAGTAGTCAAAGGTATTATCCCCATCTATTATTGAGTCAACAGCTTTAGTTCTAATGACACTTCAGGCTTTGATTTCTACCTTTCAACAGAAAGAAGGTGGCTGAGAGTGTGCTGTAGATGGACGGTGAAGATATTGCATGAACATGCGGTTGCTGAAAGCACAAAGGTGGCAGAAAGCTCAGCCTCACTCTGGGAGGAAATGCTGTGCATTAAATCCACAGCTAACTGTGGTATTTCTGAAGTGCCAGTTGTCAGCACAGTGCCAAAGGAGCAATCTGCTCGGTGCTGGCAACTTTTCTCCCCTCTGTGCCAATTATGAATGCCATTGACTAGCTAGAGAGGGAAGCCGGCCTACTCTTTGTTGGAGGCCTGATAGGTGTGATGAGTGGAGTTGTGTAATAAGGGAAAGAAAGGATAAATCGAGAGGAAATGGAGGAATTCCTCAGGGTGCCATCTGTGATGTAGATTACCAGGGAGGCAGAGAGAAAGAGGATTTCTTCTTTTGCGGATTAATTTTGCCAGGCTGCAATCAGTGAGCTAACATGCATTCTGCTTTTCAGGATCATAAAAAGCAATGCAAGTGCTGACATATATTATTAACAGTGTGCTTTCAAATCAGCACTGGAGAGAAATAATGGAATATATACCTTAAGGTTTCCAGCTACCAACAGAAAAGGCAGAAAGGTGAGGAGGTGACTTATATCAGCCACAGCTTTCTTTGCTCTCTCATCAGCTGCTCAGTACTCACTGATGATTTCCTCATGCTCATTAGTGGTGTGTTGAAGGTCAGGCTCCAGCTTTCATTTAATAGTAAGCAGACTGATTCTAGGGGGCAGAAAGAAGTCTTAGAGCCCCAGAATGTCTTATCTGCTCAGCTCTTCCATTTGGCTCTCAAAGAGTTGATTTGTGCATCAGTTTTCTCTCAAGATTGTTTTTTCTCTATAAAATGGTGAGCTGTTAAGGCAAGTGGCATTCATCCCCACTGGATATGCGTTACAGAACATTAGGACCTGTGTATTTACTTTCATGCTAAATGGGAGCTAAAATGATGATACATCTCTGAGGCCGAAATAGACCCTGTTGTTTATGAAGGCCTTGAGTCTGAGTCTGTTTTCCTGAATTTCTTTGTGTATAGATTTGAGTTTATATACCAGTATTATTTATTTCAAAGTTATGCTGCAGTAGCAGCAGCTGGCTTTAGACTCAACTGAAACTGTATTTGATTGCATTCTCAACAAACATCGTCTCTGCTCCACAGTTTACAATATGTATGTGTCTCTTTATCTTGTAGAAAATATGAGCCCCACAGCTCATTTTGTGCTTACTGTTTACTGATATGAATCATTGAAGGACTGTTGTTGTTGCTGCTGTAAAAATAATAATAATAAAAAAAAAAACACTCTAAGGAAGAACAACTACAAAGGCTTTAATAGAAAAACTGCGCTCTAGCAACACAAGCTGCTCTTCAGCAAAACAACATCAAGTAAATGTGCCATTGTGTTACAGAATGCTGCAGCAGTTCTGTGCTATGAAGGTTTTATATAACAAATAAGTTTAAAACCTCAAATTTGCTATGGAGATAGCAGTTCACCTGCTAAAAATGTATCCTTTTATCATCAGTCAATTGGAAGTGAATGTATTGGTTGCATTTTTTAACCTATTTGATTAAAACCCACATTTATGACTCAGTTTTTATAACTGATGTCCCATAATTGCAGCTGAGAAATACTTCTTGTATTATCAGTCCTTTCCAGAAGTTATGCTTTTCTCCTTGGACATGATAGCATGTGTGGTCTTTATGGAAAAGAACTGCAGACTGTAATGGTGAATGTTAAAGTAGCTCCTTAAACCTATGCACAAAATGAAATGGCAGGTATGTTATTTCATACTACAGTCTGTAGTGCAAGAATGCTTAAAATTTCACTAAAATGGATCTTGCTGTGGGTTACAGTCATGGAAGAAATCCCAGCACCATGGAAACAACTGGTAAAACTATAGTTTCAATGGAGGCAGAATTTTACACTGTCCCTTTTAAGGTGGGTTTTTCAGAAGTGCTTAACTCTTCTACTGAATTTGCTAAAAGTCTTTTCATAGGCCTTGCTAGGATCAAAGCTGGGCCAAGATACTGTTTGTTTTTTTTTTTTTTTTTAAATCCTGCTATCAGTATAATATCTCTAAAGACTGAGCTCTTCATGTTCCATAGAGTTATCAGACCTATCTTATAGGCCACTGTTATATTTATCCATCATTGGCCTAATCCTGCACTTCTTACCCAAAGTTAAGATTTAATGTTAAACCGCATGCACATAAACTCTCTGACAAGATAGCTGTTGCATAAATAGTTCTACTTTCTCTGTCCATGGACATTGAGTTCATTATGTCTTCTCCATGACCTCTGCCTACTCCAGGAGTTTGCGAGAGTGCTTGCTGCCCTCCAGGCCGGTCTGCACTTCTTCCAGCTCTGTCCGCAGTGGGCTGAGGTGGTGTGTGCTGCTCCTGCAGCTCCTCCTCGTGCTGGCGAGCATCCTCATCCGTTTGGATCCAAAGGTCCTGAAAGCAGATGAAAGATTAATGTAAATAATGAAGGGAGATGAAGCTGAAAAATGTAGGAGGTCTCTCTGAAAGCTGCTCTTTAAGGTGATGCCAGATTTAAAAAAAAAAAAAAAAAAAAGGCAAAAACCAAAACCAAACCCTGCAAAAAATCCCCAGCACTGGATCCCAGTGTCATGTGTGCCTGTCATATCATTGTAGCCACACTGACTTTAAGAGAACTACTTCTGACTGAGACTGATGTAAGTGAGGACAAGTTAGGGTTGTGTGTGTGTGTGTGTGTGTATATATATACACACACACATATGTATAGAGAGAAATAATCTTTGTTGTTACTCTTAAAGTTACTAAAACTGGATTTTTGGCAGCAGTTGTATCACTTTATTCCAACAAAGAGACTAGTCTTTTACTAATTTACTTAGTTTTATTTTAGAAATGAAGAGCAAAAGGAAGCTCCTTAGTTTTACATCTCTGTTAATTTCTAGTCCATTTCTTGGCTATCCTGTTCAAACAGCAATTACAACTTCTCTTAAAAGCAGAACTTTTTTTTGTTTTAATTACATATGACCAGTTCTTTCGGTTTCTAGTTCAACAAAAGCTGATAGTAATGCTTGTCTTATAAGGTTTGTTGGAACTACTGCAGATTGAAATTGGTATGAGTGGGAGAACCAGGGCTTTTGAATATAAATTCTCAATTCGTTCAAGATGTCGGTCTAAACAAGAGTACATAATCTACTGCTTTGTTGCTTAAGCTATAAAATAGAACTAGTATGCTTTTCCATCCAGGGACCTGCTTCCACCCTCTCCAGTTTACCTTGACATGCTGTTGCAGTTTATTCAGTGTCCTGACAAGCTCATTGTTCTTGTCAGCACGATCTGATTGCATTTCCATGCTGGTCAGGTCAGTGTCCATCTTCTTGAGCCTGCAAGCTTTAGCACTCCCCTTTCCTTCAGTCTCCAGACTCGCCTGCGGAGACTCAGTTGCAGGCTGGTGATTATTTCTGTGGAGTCCAGTGAAGCATATGGTACAGCATTCTGTTATGTTGAGTCTGATCCAGCCTTTGTATCAAATTATTGCCCACCAAGCAATAAGAATACAGTAACTTTTCAAACCTGTTTAAAACTGAGATACCAGGATTTTGCACCAAGCCATTCATGAATACCTTCTTTTAAAACATAGGGCTGGGAGAGCTTTCAAGAGGTCATCTTAAAAATCTGCTGCCTAAAATCTGGATCACCTCCTGCTAAACCAGTCCCACTAGACAACGTGTGACCAGACTGCACTTAACTTCCAATAATGGAGACTCTACGACCTCCAGACAACCTGGTCCAAGGAGTAATTTCCCTTAATGATTATAAAACTTTCCTAGTGTCTAACTTAAAACCTCCATGCTGCAGCCTTTGCCTGTGGCTTAATGTCATATCATCGCTGTACCTGGTTGTTTCAAATTCTTCCTTCTCGTGTTCTCCTGTCAATGTTAGCTTTAACACGAGCCCATTGGAGATGAATGCAAATCAGTTTGCTTTCTTCAGCCTGTAGGGGTGCAACAGATGGACGAATAAATGCCCTTCATGGGGTTATACATACAAAATCTGTCTGATGGAATGTGGGCAGCAGCCACTGGGCTGGCATGCAGCTCTCACATCTGTAGCATTGGTTCCTCCAGGGAAGACTCTGCTTCCTCCAGTGCCACCTGCAGTTCATCCTTCTCAATCTCCAGTCTATCTTTTGCAGCTCATGAATGCTCTTCCCTCCCTCCCCCAGCTGATTGATTAGATCCTTAATTTCCTCTAGGGAAGAAAACGGATATTTCATATGATAGGTTTATTTCAGGACTGTGAACTTTACCAAGTGCACCAGACAGATTCTTTGAATGGAAATGGCATAAAATGATTCCAGTCGCTTTATATCAGCTGCCCTTTTCTTTCATTGCCAAATATTATCCTGGATTTCTGAATGAGCCCTGCTCGCGGCATGTGTTCATGGAGGTGGAAGAATGAAACCTATTAAATCAAGAAAAATTTTTTCCAGTTTTTGTCCAGCATTCACCTCTCCCCCTTTCAGATGGTTGCTCTTACAAAATGAAAACAGGACGCCACATCGTCTCTGTACAGCAGAATGGGGCTCTCTGCCAGCCGATGTAGGCCAGAGCAAAGGGTTGGGGGAGATAGCCCAGAAAACACTGGGTCTGTGCCAGGGAGTCCGTCTACTGTTTTCTGTTGGCCACAAGGCCAGCAGATTTTAGCATCTTCTAAATATTTACCGTGGCATCTTCCAGCCTCCTGTAAGAGAGAAATTTTTGCAATTTACAGAAGCGTTTAAAAAAAAAAAAAAAAGGCAGCTGGTCTCCTTGTACAGCCAGGTGGAGAACTGATGCCAAGAGGGAGACTCTGAGCAGGAGTTTAACTGACTTGCTCTAAACTGATTCCTGGAGATGCCTAATCCTCCCCACTTAGGTTAAAGGGAATGTCATCTTCCCAGGGCAAAGCTGGCCATTGTTAATAGTCCCCTAAGTGAATTGTTCAGGATTAGAGAGAATGCTGGTAGCTAGAACTGGGACCGCAGCCTGTGTCTTATTTAAGCCTAATGCTGTAACCAGCCCATCATTCCCTTATGTGGAGCTCTAGTGATGATAGGCGGCCCAGCCTGGAGTGATGACCTCCTAGTATAACAGTGAGTACAACCAAGCTGCGATTGTGATAGCGTTTTAAGGGTTCAGAAAGGACGTCGATCCTGAATGTTATTCCCAGAGCTGGTTCCCTGGAAGCAGCACACTGGTGCTGGTTACAGTCTTGGGTGATCCGATAGGGGTGGCGTGTGTGTGAGTGCAGACTCTGTCCCAAGAGCAGAATCTAACCTGCGACTTTAAGTGCATCAAATGTATGTTCACAGAGAGTGAAAGCACTGCTAGAAATAAGGAAAGTGGAATTGATGCTGGAAGACACCATAAGAGATCATTCAGTAGGAATCAAAGGGCTTATGTTTTGCAGAGTTTTTTTAACATCAAACCAGTACTGACCCTGAAGGGCCCTTGTTCTCCTTTTTTATAGATTCCAGGTGCTTCAGAGGCAGTCTTAAGCTCAAAATTTTCAGTTGTGTACATTCCTTCTGGGAACTATCCACTTCCACCTGCAGCTCTTTGCATTTTTTTGTTGCCATTCTGCCAGCTTCTTATCAAAGGCTCTCTGCTGCTTGTCCAGGGTAGCACAAGCAGCATTGGCCTGGAAAGATAAAGCCGAGCATTCACCGGACACAAGTTTTCTTTACACTTCGGTTCTCTGTGTGTCCTGCCAGCTAGTCACAGTTAAATTGGCAGCCACTCTAATGACTGGCAGAGTTTCTCTTGGTCACTCTGAATGGATGATTAAAATGTTTACGAGGCTTTCTTTCCTCACCATTAGGAATTTAACAAGATCACCCAGTTCCCATCAGTGTGATAGTCTTCCTTGCTCCTGCAGTTATAATGATGCTGCTGTGGAGCAAATGTTCTCTACTTCAGATATTTGTTGTGCAGATGTGCTGTTAGTAATTGCCTGGGTTGATTAGTGTGACTCTTTCTATTTCAAAGATGATTCGGTTACAAACAAGATGTTACTCAAGACTATTTTACACTGTGTTTAACTGCTTGTCATGAAGGGAAAGAATAAAGGTACATTTTTCTTTCCTAGGAGCTTTTAATCACAAATATTCTACATATCCTTAAGATCCGCACACGCGTTCAGATACCATGGTGACAAGCACACCACAGGAACCATAGAATAAAGAACTGCTTCATTAGAGAAAGTGATGGTGAAACAGATTTTTTTCAGCCCAGTAATGTAATGCTGTATGTGGGATTTTCGGCTCTTGAGACCTGTTCTAAAGCTGACTACAGTCATTGGCAGATACCCAAAGACTTCAGTGGATTTGGAGCAGCCTTTGTGCCTATTTTAAGTAACATTTTTATTTAAATGTCCCACAGTTGCACTACTATTCATGCTCTTACACTAACACTAGCAAGAGTAGAAATACTAATTTAATGAAGGAGCGTTTGTTGCTAGTGTTTAAACTACATGTTGTTTAGATCTGCTTTGAGTATGGTAGTTAATAACCAGTGGCCAACCCACTGGTACTGCAACACTGAAAAGTTCAAAGCAGGATATCATTATCCTTAAAAAGAAGATGAATACCTTGCCTTGCAGTAAAGGAGGGCTTTTGCTTTAGCTGTAGTCTTGTTTCTGGAAGTCAGCTAATGAGCTTGCCAGAAGCATGCTGTGTGCTCCTAGGAATTAGCTGCGGCTCTCATCTGGGTTTTCTCTTGATGTGATAAATCTTAGCCTTGCTTCTCATGGCCATACGGATTACTTGACATTTAATAGAGAGATCTTAAAATAGTGAGAAATAAGGGACCAGTCCAAAGCTGACCTGAGTTAACAGAAGGGCTTCCAGTACCAGGTTTTAGCTCTTGCTGGTCAGGCTTGTGCTGGATGCACTCTTGAACGGCTGGATTTCTTGCCTTCTCGAGGTCAACAGTGTGGTCTTCCACTTCTTTCTGAAGCCTCTGCTTAGTTTTCTCTGTGTTGGCAACCCAGGCTTGGACTGATTCAGCTGTCTCCTCTGCTTCTTGGAGCCTCACGGCCAACTTTGTTCTGAGGGAGGGAGGGCAGAAATATCCTGGTGAGTAAGTAGTTCATGGAGTGAGGAGCGGTAGGAGTCAGCAGCCCTTATCTCAAGCACCATCACTATTTTCACCAGTGAAAAAGTGAAATCCTGGCTGCAGTCTCAGAAAAAGGACTGTAAAACCAGTGGCTGTTTCTGCCCCTCCACTGGTGGGTATGGCATATTGGGCCGCAGCTCAGCTCTGTATTGCTGGATGGTAACCTGGTGATAGACACTTCCACCTTCTGTTCAGGTATCTCAAGGACTGGCATAGTGTCTAAGAGCAAAGCAGCCTCCCTCCCTTGTGAATATCCCTGGGACTCAGTACAAAGTCATGCAGAGATGTAGTAGCTTATTCCATTTGTCTCAACTTGTTCAGGCGCACAGTGAAACCCTCCAGATGCTTTAACTTTTGTTGCTATTATGTGAAAGCACCTTTGTTAACTCTGTTAGAGAGACTGCTACAAAGATTGGCTCAACTTCTAGCCTGTAATACCAGCTCTCAAGGACCAGATTCTCAGGGGTTTAATCTGATTTGATGCTTTCTTTATTCTTAGGAAATGCTAGTGGCTTTTGTAGGGCTGCTGGAAGAGTAAAGTCCTTGTCAGAATGAAGAAAGGCTATCCAAATTCAAGCCTTTATCAGAAGGGATCAGTGTTGGTTTTCTGCTGTCATTGTACAAGTGTTAGGTCTCAATAGTCCCTGTTTATTATCGCAGGTATTATTTTCTTTCTCTTGGCTGAAGCCCTTTGCTTTCTTACCAAATTGAGTCCTAACAGATCACATCTGTAAGCTGTGACTCAGCAGCCAAACTAAATAATGAGACTGCCATAAGTCCTATCTCCCTGCAAGCTGAGTGCTCACTTGGTTTCTTCCAGCTCTTTAGTTCTTTCAATGGCATCAGCCTTCTATTTAGTCCTCCAGATTATGACTTCAGTATTGAGTTTAGAGACCAGGCACTGCAGTTCAGCTTTGCTCTCCTCCTCTTCCTCCAACTACTCTTTCACTGGGTCCAAATCATGCTTGGTGTTGGCCAGGCTCACTACAGCATTAGTGCAGGACTAGAGATAGCACAGCCATTACTGTGCGTCTGTCCTATTGGAAGTACAAATACACTGACCTCACTCCCTGGAGCTGCAGTGCTCCACCTGACCAACTCAGTTCTGGACCAGCTAGAAACATCTCAGGCTTCAAAATATCTTCCTGGTCAGGAGCCAAGTTCCTGTTCTCCGTACCTGTTTTTTACTGTACTGCAGTGGATTGAATTGAGCTCATACAACTGGAAACAGAACTTGGCTTGTCATCATCACTGTTTTCTCTCAAACAGTGTTTCAAAGGAATTATGACAGTAAACCCATTTGGCGATTGTTCTGAACACAGAGAGAATTCTTGCCAGACTTTTGATATACAGGTGCAGCACTAGAATTACTCTTTGAAGATAAGCAGAAATTTCCAAGACAGATGTGTCAGATGGTGACCTGAAATACTGGTATATTTTGAGCCAAACTTGTGTGATCTATGCAAATAAACTGCTGTACAATCCACTGAATGGCCAGAGGTGTGTGTTCTGCTCTTTGCTGCTGACTCATGGGAGATTCTTATTTTCATATCCATACAAGGCTCATGTCCCCCACACCGCCTTCAAGATCAGCTGGTAACAAGCCCAGAGATTAATTTGGATGAGAAAGTTTTCCTTTGTGAGAGCTAACACAAAAGATTTGTTACTCTGAAGTGGACAGCGTGCAAAAGAGCAGGCACTGCATGTCCCATGACAGCGGCAACTTCTGTAGGCAGTTGGTGGTCCCTAGTACCTTTGACTTTTCATCCAGCTGTGTCCTGAAGTCATCTGCTTGCAAGGTGAGAGAAATCTTTATGTGGACAATCTGGTTATGCCTGCTCTGAGCTTCCTTGTGCTCCCGACTCAGCTGGCTGTTTTCAGCTGTGGGAAAAGTGCATAAAGAAGCAGGAGAGGAACTAATTCAATCTGACTGGAGCGAAAGAGAAGCAAAGGCTAGAAGGATTGGGCAGATTTGCAGAGGAGACAGGGCAGGGCTGCCAGAGTTAGATGAAATGTAGGGGAAGAGGAGGATCAGAGGGAGGTAACATTGCACAAAGCTGTCAAGGAATTTACCTTGGAGCCTGATGGCATTAATTTCATCTTGGCTCTTCTCCACCTCAGCCAGCTGGGCATTGGCTTCAGACAGGTTATCTTCCAGCTTGTGAACACGAGCATCTGAGTTCAGCTGTAAGAGTCAGTCATATGATGCGGAGTAAGGCTTGAAGGGCCAAAATATCCTCCCTCTCTTGCAAACTCAGTTTATTCCAGTTGGTTGTAATTATAATGGGATGACTGTAATAGCCAGGGGGAGTGCAGAGTGTCCTGATCTTTAGTGAGGGGGATGCCCACTCCATCAGCCGGGGCGGGCAGTGTTCAGCACCACCTGCAAACAGCTGCTTGCTGGTATCAGTTAGCTCGCACTGCAGAGGGCTGAATTCTGCCTTGCACTGATGGCTGCACCTGTGTTGAGAAGTTCCCTGCTGGCCTCTCACCTTGGATTTCTGCAGAGACTCCAGGCTTGCACTGAGGTCATCCATCTCTGCTTTCGTGACCTGTTTGTCCGTCTCCAGCTTTGCTTTCACTCTGGGGATTCTCAGAAGCTCTGCCATCTCAGCCGTGGCAGCTGTGCGCTTCTTGCGCAGGGTAGAGACCACGGCCTCGCTCTGCAGGGTTGCCTCCTCCAGCTCAAGGAGCAGCTTCAGCAGCCCAGCTTCCTGCTCGCAATTCTGTTAGATCTGAGAGGGGGCCAAGTACGTGTTGTCAGCTGGGATCTGGCAGCCTTGGAGTCTCAGTAAGGCCCTCGGGGATGCTTTATAAGAAAGGCTTCTGGAAGCCTTTTATTTAGCTTTAGTAGTCTCTGGATTTGGGACAAATCCCATCTTTGGTATCAATCCATTAGGAGGTCAGTGGCTGGTATCTTCCAGAAAGATTAACCATCTCTAGGCCTCCTTGCTAAAGCTCAGAGTAGTTCTCTGGACTGCAGGCCATGTATTTTCCTTGCAAAACAATAGAAAATACACCTAACAGTCCTCCTTTCTTTACTGTGTGCTTCTGAATTAGCAGCTTTCTAATGAATCTCTGATCACCTGCCACTCCAACTCTATAGGAATAACAAAGCTCACAGTGAATTTCATGGAGCCTTGGTGCTTTACCCCTTCCAAGGTCTGCAGAGTGAGGGGAAGGTCTGCAGGATCTGGCCTGCTTAAGAGCTTAGAGAAGCTACTGAAGAAGCTTCTCCAAAGGAGAGTCCCAGTGATGTTTCTCATTGTCTGAGGAAAGAGACAAGATGCTCAGATGCAGGGAAGGTGCCTGACCTGAGCAGTTTTTGCAACACCAGCTTCTTCCAGGCAATCTTCCTTGTTTCTCCACCTAGTGGGAAAGAGGGGAAGAAATTCTTTCATGCCAAAGAGCCTGTGTATACTTAGAAGCATAAACATTTTGGAAACATGGTAGCAAGTGTGAGGCATAATCAGAGAGGGAACGGGAATTCACAAATGCTATGCTGTGCTTTAACTGACATTGCTGCTTTTTGTGTCACTGGACAAGTTCCTTTACCTCTGTTTTCCCACCTGTGCAAGGTGTCTAACAACACTGACCTACCAACCTGATGTGGTTGAGAATTAATTAGCTAGCATTTCTAAAGTGAATTGAAATGGAAATGTTACTTACTATTGATGCTATCAATTTGTATTAGTCATTAGAATGTGTTCAGAGCATTCTATTAAAATACAACCTTTTGGGGTCTAAATTATCTTCAGGCTTTTCCATTATTAATGAATCTGATTATATATTTAACAACCACATCCTGGCAATTTACATAAGATTTATTAGAGTAGATCCATCCATCACTACAGAACTGTAAAAAGTGGATGGGGTGATTTGATAGCTGAAGCACAGGACTGAGAAATCCCCATTTTTCCTGACCTGCTACTCTCTTGCTCTGTGGAGGACTGCCCCATCAGTAACTGGCTTCTTCAGAGGTTTCTATGAAAGGAATAGCACGTGCAATTTATAACGGTGAGTTTGCATAGGCTAAAACTAGAGTTCAAGATTGTTGTCCATCTTATTACTTTTTCATGAGGAATTTTGTTTTTTAATTAGTAGTTTAATGTCATCAGGTCTTTTCAGAAGTGTAATCACTCCCCTGAGGAGGTTTTTTCCTCATTAGATACTCTTACCTGTGTTCTTATAGCATGCTCAGCTTCCAGGTCTTCTTCCATCTCTTCAATATATGGGCCTGGAGGGTTCAACCAAGCACAGCAGTGTCTATGAGCAAGAGATGTGAGAGAAACTTGTGGAAATACAAACAAGAATCTTAATTTCTTCACTCCCTTCTCTATGTATTTGTCAGCTCTACTGGATTTTCTTTCCTGGGAGAGATCTACAACTGGGAATACTGAGCCAACAAAGCAGGAAAGACCTGGCCAGGTGTCTCAGTAGACAACTATGTTATCTGCAGCATGGTTAGCTTCCTGTATCATGTTGGAATTTGGCCTTCAGGAATATAATCAAGCTGATTTGGTTACTTGAGGGAAATAGAGGCTTGTTTGTAGAAATAGCTGCAATCTACGTTTGCGGGTTGTGTTTTTGTTGAAATGCTGAGTTTTTAGTTAAATATTTGGGCACTGAAATATGTTGGATGAAAGAAATATTTGAATTCAGAATGGTAACGCTGTGCATCCTGTGAGCTGTGGTCTCATTTCTGGTTTTATTTACCACCTTTCCTTCCACAGTGAGAGGGTGAGTGCCTTGCAGGAGCCTTTGGCATTTATGTGGATGAAAAGGTCTATCAGCCATCTTTGCTGGCTGCCTGCAAGCAGAAGAGCAGGTCCCTGCAGCAGATTACCTTTCTTCTGGCCATAGCAGCGTGGCAGGAGATCTGCAGTGAGCATAGAGTTCCCCAGACTTCAAAGAAAGTGGAGTTTAGAGTGAGTGGATAATATACAAGACAAGCTGGATCTCAGAGCTGGCTGAACTATTGATTCACTGGAAGGTAAAAAGACAAATGTTTCCAAGCCGAGGGGTTTCACAAGCTCATAGAGAAGTAGTCAGAATCTGCTGTAGAAAAAAAGTGAAGATCTACCTGGGGAAAAATAAATACTAGATCTCAGCTGGTTCTATTATTTAAGGGTTTAAAGGGTGATAGGCTACAGAATCTATTTTAACAGGGTAGGCTTAAAAGGTCTGTATTAACCTTTTATGCCAACTCAGTCTTCTCAAAAAGATAAAGCTGCGCAAGTAGGCTACTGTGGGATAAGAAAAGGTAGGATGTTACAGCAAACGAGTTAAGCCAAGTAAGTGTTTCTACTCTGCAGTGAACAGGTTAATCTTTGTTGAAAGTGGGTTGAGATCTAGTGTCCTGTCTCCTTAGTGGGACTGGCAGGGCGCTTAAGTCCCTTTTTCCTTTGTTGAAGTTCCTCCTTACCCCATCATTAACTTGTCTGCAAGTAAAAGCACAGGCACCCCAGGAAGTTGAGTCATCTGTTTGCAGCTCTGAAGGACTAACACCAGCACTTAATTTTTCTTCTGTCACTTAAGTGTCCCGGTGGCCTTGCTCTGAAGCACAAGTATCTTGTACTCCCTGTGGAGCGCTGTGTTACAATTTGAATTAGCAAAGCTAGCCAATATTTATTAATGATTGTACACATTGCCTTAGCTACTTAGGTCTTTAACTAGGTAAATTAGTGATTTGGATAACATAGAGCTGGAAATTTGTATTCTGGGAAGTTAATTTCTAAGGGGAGGTTTGTCAGAGAAGTGCTGGCAGACCCATCACTAAAGTAGTCAATAGTGACACTAAAATAAAGTTCTAATTTGTGATAATATTTTGTATTTCTAAAACAGTTTTTATCTCAGGATCATAAGGCCTTACATAAACATGAATCATTTAAGCCTCATAACTTCCCGGTGATTATGCACATTTTATATGTGGGTGACTGTGGAAGATGAATTACAAATATCAGACAATGAGAGAAAGACTTAGGAAACAAAATCCTGTATTTTTGATTCTGCTTGCCTGAACTACTGAACTGTACTTCTGCTCTTCTGCTTGTCATTGGGTTAATACTGAAGAGATCAGGGTGTGACTGTGGATTTTTGCAGTGACTTTATGATCAACTGACTTTTCAGGTGTAGGTAATGCTGTCAGAGCTATGATGTAGCACAACTGCACCCAGTAGGATCCTGTACCCTGGAAAATTCTGTTACAATTGACACTACGTCTTTACAACCTCTTCCAAGTTTGGCTCATTTAATCTCACTGAGGTTAGCAATTGGCATTTTGAGGTCACTCTCTGCTTTATGATGAGCCTTTTCCACCTTGCCATGGGTCTTCTTTTCTTGTTCCCACTTGTCCTCCAGCTAGTTGAAAGAAGTGGAATCAGTATGAAAAAGAACTTTTTAACGCACACATAGGTGGCAAGGGCCCAAGATGTCAAAAACAGACCAAAGAGGGCCATCTAAAATACAGACCACAGCTACTGCACCTCACCTCACAGATCTGAGTGGTAGGTTTGCTGTTGTTCTTGGTCAGGTGGTTCACCTTGTTCTCCTCACCTTGCAATTTTCTGGGAAGGGAGAGACTAAGACTAGTGAACAGAGTTGGGTGAGAAACTAACTACTCTGCCCTGGCAACAGACTGAAAACCCAAAGAATAGATTCACCTGAGGTGCTTCCTGAAAGCAGTATGCGCTTCGTGTGTGCACTTTCAATAGGCCAACAGGAACTTGGTCCAGCATTGACTCTTAGAGAAGAATCCTGCTTGCCCTCAGCAATTCACGTAGCTCCTTTGGGCAGTGGCACAAATTGGCAACACTTCACTGTGCTGCCATGAGCTAATACCTAGAAACACACAGCCCCCTTCCCGCTTGCGCAGCAAACTATATACTCACAGTATTGAAGCAAGCAGACAATGTGTTGTGGTTTTTTTTTTTTCCTTTGCCCAGACTGGGAGAATGAGAATGGGAGAGAGTAAAGAAAAATGGAGAAGTTATTTCTGCCTGATGAACTTTCTCCAAAGCCCTCCTCGCCTTTTGGAATTTAGTGACTGAGTCATTCTGAGCAGAGAGATCTGAAGTCAGAGTTCGAACTCTGTGGTCTAATGCCTGCAGACAGGAAAGGGAACATCACGCAGGTTTTGTGGATCACACAAGCCGTTAGCAGCACCAGGACAAAATGTCACTGGAAACTTGTATTTCTTTAGAAGGAATCTGAGATTCAGTTAATAAATTCTGAGACATATGAGGCATCTGTGAGTTTAACATCCTGTGGATGTTAACACTGACTTCAGAAGAAGCAGCAGACAGCCACATGGCTGCTACAGTACAGATTTAAAACTTCTCCAATTACATGAAATAAAAAGCAGTTCAGGTGCAGGAGAGGGAGAAGTATTCCCCAAGGCTAGGTGGAAGGGAGTTACATGGCTGTGGAGGGGGGCATTTTATAAATAGAGGCCTACCAGCATTGCCATGTAAAAGTGGGTATAATTAATAAAGAATGTAGAGGAGATGCAGATGTCTTTATGTAGAGGGATGCCTAGAAATTGCTGTGAAATGACTATTACTATGGGGTAGAAGGGTGAAGTGTAGAATTAAATCCATCCCAGGTTATGTGAGGTGCTGGAAGACAATAGAAGAAACTGTGGGGGAGATCAGCTGAGTGAATCTGAGCATCCCAAAGGGTGCTCTGCCTGGAGGAGCTGTAATGGTTGTCGGGGTTCATTTCCCTGAAGAATGAGGAGAAAAAAACTCGCTGTCATGCTTCATACCTGCTTTTCCTTCTCTGTTTTAGCCAAGGTAGTCTCCAGCCCTTCCAAGTCACTTTTCAAATCACTGAGCTAATCCTCCAGCATCCGCTTGCTGGCACTTATGTCAGCTCCTTCATATCCAGGATCTGGCTCAGTAGGTCCATCTTTGATTTCATCATTTGGGCCAGGCATTCCTCAGCATCCAACAAGTTCTCTTGTTCCTAATGAAGGGGTGGGAATCCAGTGTTCATCCTATGAAAGGCTGCTACAACTCCTGCCTCTTATGGCAGCAAACTTCCATTAGCAAGAAATACAAGATTTTGCCTGTTCTGCAAAGTTTATTAAGATTTCTTTAACATACCTGTTGTTGATCTGAATCTCCATGACTCAGGCTATAGCTTCTTAAAGTTAAGCATCAAAAACTCCATTTGTTTATACACACAGAGGTCCTTAAAGAAGAGTTTACATTTTACAAAGATGCCACCCTTGCTTGCCATAGATCATGCTGAGCATCAGTGGTTGACCAGGAAGAGAACCTGGGACTTGTGACAACAGCTTCTTTGCTTTAGCCATGAGGCCTCTCAGTCTCCTCTGTTTTCTAAGGACTTCACTTTATTTAAGATACAGTCAGGCTGTCTGTGAATCTCATGCATCATCCCCATATGCTCTTTATTAATTCTGTATTCTGAAAAGGAGCCTCTTATGAGTCACTTGAGAAAGCCGATGTCCTGCCTAAATGAATACTAAGCCTTTATCCATTGATAACGCTCAGCCTGCAGTTGGATGGGGAGGTCATTCTTCTCCTGGCTGAGGGTGGCTGTCTGCTCCTCTGCTTGTTTGTGTTCTGTGAGCTCCCGAGTCTTTGACATGATGCTTCTCAGCTCCAATTCCTTCAGTTACATTTTCTTCTCCTGTTGGGCCACATTCAGCAAAGGCTTCACCTGGAAGTAAGGAGTTCAAGCAATGAGATTCCCAAAACAAGCCTTTTCTATTATAATGGTCCCTGAAAGCCCCGAGGTGATCCTTTTATTATCAGATCCTTGTATTTTTTGCATACCAGTGGGAGGCCTGGTGTTTCCTGAAATGCCTGTTTAGTGCAGAGGGTTTCATACCTATAGTGTGAGTAATACAACAACTAGAAAAGGTTGTTATGGTGCACAGTAGCAGATTTGTGTGCCAGCACAGAAATCAGGACTGTATTCCAGATTCTGAACTGATATAAATGCAGAATGATTCTTATAATGATCTAGATTCTTACTGGTCCAAATGGGACCAGAACCCTTTGAAAGCTCGCTCTTTCTAAGGCTATGGGCGTTCATTTGGTTTGCGCTGGAGTTGGGAAGGTGTGTGCCCAGGTAAAAAGGCAGATTTTGTTTCACCTGTATGTGGAAAGTTGGCTTTAACATAGTTTTGTTTCTGTATTGTGTTTGCATGGCAAGGTTTTGCTGGCGGCAGGGGCTACAGGTGTGGCTTCTGTGAGAAGCTGCTAGAGGCTTCCCCCATGTCCAACAGAGCCAATGCCAGCCGGCTCCAAGACGGACCCGCCGTTGGCCAAGGCCGAGCCCATCAGCGACAGTGGTGGCACCTCTGGGATAACATATTTAAGAAGGGGAAAAAAACCTGAGCAACTGCAGCCGGAGAAGAGAGGAGTGAGAATATGTGAGAGGAACAGGTCTGCAGACACCAAGGTCAGTGAAGAAGGAAGGGGAGGAGGTGCTCCAGGTGCCAGAGCAGAGATTCCCCTGCAGCCCATGGTGAAGACCATGGGTGAGGCAGGCTGTCCCCCTGCAGCCCATGGAGGTTAACGGTGGGGCAGATACCCACCTGCAGCCCGTGGAGGACCCCATGCTGGAGCAGGTGAATCCCCAAAGGAGGCTGTGACCCTGTGGGAAGCCCATGCTGGAGCAGGCTCCTGGCAGGACCTGTGGCCTTATGGAGAATGGAGCCCAGGCTGGAGCAGGTTTGCTGGCAGGACTTGTGACCCCGCAGGGGACCCACGCTGGAGCGGTCTGTTCCTGAAGGACTGCACCCATGGAAGGGACCCACACCAGAGCAGTTTGTGAAGAACTGCAGCCTGTGAGAAGGACTCACAATGGAGAAGTTTGTGGAGGACTGTCTCCCGTGGGAGGGACTCCACGCTGGAGCAGGGGAAGAGCGTGAGGAGTCCTCCCCCTGAGGAGGAGGGAGTGGCAGAAACAACGTGTGATGAACTGACCACAACCCCCATTCCCCATCCCCCTGCGCCACTTGGGGGGAGGAGGTAGAGAAATCAGGAGTGAAGTTAAGCCCAGGAAGAAAGGAGGGATGGGAGGAAGGTGTTTTTAAGATTTGGTTTTATTTCTCATTACCCTGCTCTGATTTGATTGGTAATAAACTAAATTAATTTTTTCCCCAAGTCGAGTCTGTTTTGCCTGTGATGGTAATTGGTGAGTGATCTCTCCCTGTCCTTATCTCGACCCACAAGCCTTTCATTATGTTTTTCCTCTCCCCTGTCCAGCTGAGGAAGGAGAGTGACAGAGCGGCTTTGGTGGGCACCTGGCATCCAGCCCAGTGAAACCCACCATGGTTTCACTTAAGCTTGAGTATTCTGGTCAACACTTTCTTTCCTGTCTTACCAGAAAACCAACTGAATTATCCATCCTGGGACTAAGTGAAGGGAGTCTGAGCTGGAGCTGCCCCTTCATGCAGACAATGTGGTCCTGCTTAAGAGAAGTGAACCAAGCAGCTTTGTTTCAGCTTTTAAATGTTAATGAATAGTGAAATATTGTATTCCCATGCTCATAACCTCACAACTTCTCTCTGTGCTGTTTTTAGAAGTGGGAAGTCCAGGTCTTGAATTTCTGAGACACTCTCTTTCCACTCCCTGGAGGCAGCAGGCTTAGACTCAGATTTCGGGGCTTTCTCCGTTTACTAACTTTTCTGCCATTGATTTGGAAATAAATCATTTGGGCTCCTTGCCCTATTAACAATTAACAAGAAAGTCACTAGCTTTCTCAGTGTCTTTACTTAAGTGAACATGGCTATTATTTTTTCTCTCAGCCCTTATCTTCCCTGCCCAGACATCCCAAGGTTCTCAGTGCCTGTAATTGCCACTGTTTAATTCTGCAGAACAGGACAACCTCAGAGTATTTTCCTCATCCTGCTGTACAATTTCCACCCTCCCCAGAAAAGCAGCTGCACAAACTACTGGACATTCTTCTGAATTGCCATCAGGCCTAGCCTGAAGCAAACAGAATCTGTGGCTTCAAAACAATTCTGTTTCCAGGCAGTGTATGTAGGGGGACTCAAAGTGTTCACGCTCAATTGTATGCAGCAGAATGCTGGAGTCAGTATGTAGTCTCAGTCAAATGGAATAGGCCTCGATGCCCCACAATTTCTTTTGCTGATGCAGGAATTGAATTTGTTTAAAAAATGCTACTGTAGATGTAGAAATTAAAGTTTTCATGCACTAGAAGAGACAAATACTGCTGAAAATATACAAATGGAAATATACAAATAAACTGGAAGCTAATTGAAAGGGTGTTTTTTGCCTCCCGTCTTTCCTCCTGTATCCTGCAGCCACAGATAGCATGGGCAGTGGCAGAAAAAGTGCACAGATCGAACCCAAAACCTTGTGACTCATAAACATATGTATTGTGGTTGAGTTCCAGGAGACTCACTGCATCACCATCTGAGTTAGGGTTTCTGGTCAGGGGTAAGGCTCACTACCAAATTACAGAGATCCTCCAGCTGTTGGTCTTTGGGGTGGATGCACAGGAGGTAACAGAGCTACCCAGCTGTCTGGCTGCAATATTGTTCTACTGCGTGGAGCCTTGTGGAAAAGGCGGGAAAGCTTTATTGCTCTGCTGTGTGCTGGGATGTAGAACTTGGAAGTTCCCAGTTTAATTTCGTGGTTCTTGCTGGTAAATGAATTACATTAGTGGTTGGTTTCTAATGCCACCTTGGATTCACAGAACAGTTTCTAGTTTTTTCCCCAAGGATACCTTCTTTAGAGCATCTTTTTGTACTCAGTCCTCATCAGGAAGCCATGAGCATGACCTTGTGGCATGGTTCATCTCTCATGTCTTCCAGTGTGGGCAGGATCCCCAGCACAGAAGAATGTGTTGGAAGACAGGAGACTGTTAGAACCTGGAGTTCTAGGTAGCCTTCAGGACTATGAAGCTCTGGACTTGCTGTGTATTAGCACTCAGAAATGAGGATATTTTACTTCTTTGGTCTTTACATGTCAATTTATCTCGTTGTGATCTTGTCGCTTCTCTGCTTACATTTACAAAAATGATAAAGTTTGGGGAGGTTATGGGAGTGGAAGACTAATATGTAGGAATTGGGTTCCATTCACGTTTAGCATGGATTTGCCCAGAGTTCTTTAGCCTTTTCTGTGCCCAAGGTGTCTAGCTATAAAAAATAACATCAGGATCATCATAAGGTCTAGCTAAGTGGCATAGAGTAAAGCAGGAGTGGAAGTCTTTTCCTTGATGAAACCCAAATGTATTTTGTCCTCTCCTGTGCCAGGAAACGCACTAAGTAGTTTCAGTGACAATGAAAAAATAATAGTTGTAATCTTGTGGCTGCTGTCTTTAAAAGTAACATCAGGGGCAGTGTCTGGCCCACTTTAACCTCCATCCATAAGTTGAAATTTAAGGATAGAATAGGCTGGAGGAGTGATGAATATTATGTAATTATTATAAAAGCTGGGAAATGCAGATTTTAGGTTCATGCAAAGAACAGAATGCTCCCTCTTGCGTGGCTGTTACAATAGCTACTTTCATTATGTTATGACAAAAACATATGTGCAAAATTAATGATATATGCTGCTAATATTAGACAGCTACAACAGTCTCTCTCCATTTTCCTTTCCAGTCTTAAATTGGATAAATGATCAGTTAGTAGGATTTTTGCCTGACTAAGGAATAGTAAAGAGCAAGTGAGATTTATCACACAGCTTAAGGTGCACTTCATTTGCATTATATTAACTCTACTGTCTGATTAAAAGTCAGTTTTGGGAGCATGTGTAAGAGAGAACATTATATGCATTAGGAAGTGTGTTGCTGTAGAAACTCTAACTCTGCAGCTATATCTACACCAAAGGCATGCTGAGTCATAACTGCCATCAATTTATTTAGCTCAATTTGGTAGGAGTAAACAGTACCTTGTTATATCCAATTCTGTACTCTTTCTCCCCCAGGTCAGTAGAGGCAGGCAGCAACTCTGATGCCTTCTTATTGTCCACAGACCCTGGAGGGATTATGCTGGGATTCAGGCTTTGGTATCTAAAATGAGAAAGACAGGTATAATGATATAAGAGGTACAGTTAGCGGCAGTGCAGAAAGGCTAATCACTGCTTAAGATCTTCTCTGGTTTAGCTTCCTAGCCCCACGGGCATGGCACTGAAATACTAGTGGTAAGGAAGCTTGTGGACATTTCTACCAGTCTGTGCAAAGTGGAAGTTCTTGGAGGGGGATGCAGAAGGGTTAGAAGCAGGCATTCATACCCACTCCCTCTGATTTCTCATGGACAGGATCACTGCACAGGATGCATACCTCCGTCATCTGAATGTGGAAGATGTGCATTCAGTAATAGCGTTGGAATTCAAACAACATGAGTAACTGCCTATTTGTAGCAGATTTGTTTGCTGTTCACTGCTTTCCGTTACTTGCCCTTCCACTTCATTATATATCATAGGTGAAAACTTATGTTGCTCTTCCCGTCTGCAACTCATTGTATCCGTGGCTGATCCTGCAAAAAAAGGGTTGCAGGAGACAATGCAGCCTAATAAATAATGGTGCCAATTTGTCTATTTCCAGGTTGTGTATTTCCTAATTCTTTGTGCTTCCCTCACGTTTATTAGACATCCTGTCTCTAGCCCTTGCACTTGGAAGAGTCTCTCAGACTAAGATTCCCTTGAAGGGGTACAAGGTAGTCTGTGAAGTGATGACCCAACTTCTTTCATTCCTGAATAAAGATCTGCTGTTCAGCCAGCCACAGCTTGTGCTGAAGGCACTGTGTGGCTTTGCCTGAGGATTGCTCTGCAGTGCCGCAGACACCTGCCAGACTGTTTGAATTCGTTTGGAACAAAGCAGTGGATGAAATGCGGGGATGTACTGTGCAAAGCGGTCAACAGCTAGTTCCGCTGCTCCTGGAATGAGACGAAGTGAGACAAAATGAGAAAAAATACAAATGCACTGAAGTGCATTTACACCAATGCACGCAGCATGGGCAATAAACAGGAGGAGCTGGAAGCCATTGCGCGGCAGGAAAACTATGATGTGGTCACCATCACGGAAACATGGTGGGATGACTCACACAACTGGAGTGCTGCAATGGATGGCTACAAGCTCTCTAGAAGGGACAGGCAAGGAAGGAGAGGTGGTGGGGTAGCCTCGTACGTTGGAGAGTGTTTTGATTGTCTAGAGCTCAATGAAGGTAATGATAAGGTTGAGTGCTTATGGGTAAAGATCAGAGGGAAGGCCAACAAGGCAGATATCCTGGTGGGAGTCTGTTATAGACCACCCAACCAGGATGAGGAAACAGACGAAGTATTCTACAAGCGGTTGGCTGAAGTCTCACAATCTCTAGCCCTTGTTCTCGTGGGAGACTTCAACTTACCAGATATCTGCTGGAAATACAACACGGCAGAGAGAAAGCAGTCTCGGAGGTTCCCAGAGTGTGTGGGAGATAACTGCCTGACGCAGCTGGTCAGCGAGCCGACCAGGGGAGGTGCCCCGCTGGACCTGATGTTTACGAACAGAGAGGGCCTGGTGGGCGACGTGGCGGTCGGAGGCTGTCGTGGGCTCAGCGGCCATGAAATGACACAGTTTTCAATTCGTGGAGAAGTAAGGAAGGGGGTCAGCAAAACCGCTACCCTGAACTTTAGAAGGGCAGACTTTGGATTGTTTAGGAGTCTGGTTAGCAGAGTCCCTTGGGAGGCAGTCCTGAAGGGCAAAGGAGTCCAGGAAGGCTGGATGTTAGTCAAGGAGGAAGCCTCAAAGGCACAGGAGCAGGCCGTCCCCACGTGCCGTAAGTCGAGCAGGCGGGGGAGAAGACCGGCCTGGCTGAACAGAGCGCTTTGGCTGGAACTCAGGAAAAAAAGGAGAGCTTACCACCTTTGGAAGAAGGGGCAGGTGACTCAGGAGGACTACAAGGATGTTGTGAGGTTATGCAGGGAGAAGATTAGAAAGGCAAAGGCCCAGCTAGAACTTAAACTGGCCACCGCCGTTAAAGATAACAAAAAATGTTTTTACAAATATATCAGCAACATAAGGAGAGTCAGGGAGAATCTCCATCCTTTGTTGGATGCGGAGGGAAACATTGCCACGAAGGATGAGGAGAAGGCTGAGGTACTTAATGCCTTCTTTGCCTCAGTCTTTAATAGCCAGACTGGTCATCCTCAGGGTTTTCAGGCCCCTGAGCTGGGAGATGGAGATAGGATGCAGAATGAAGCCCCAGTTGTCAAAAAGGTGGCAGTCACCGACCTGCTCCTCCACCTGAATGCCCACAAGTCCATGGGGCCAGACAGGATCCACCCGAGGATACCGAATGGAGCTGGCAGAGGAGCTGGCCAAGCCACTCTCCATCATTTAGCAGCAGTCCTGGTCAACCAGGGAGGTCCCAGATGACTGGAAGTTAGCAAATGTGATGCCCCTCTACAAGAAGGGTCGGAAGGAGGATCCGGGGAACTACAGGCCTGTCAGCCTGACCTCGGTGCCGGGGAAGGTCATGGAGCAGGTCATCTTGAGTGCCATTATGCGGCACGTGCGGGACAACCGGGGGATCAGGCTCAGCCAGCACGGGTTTATGAAAGGGAGATCCTGCTTCACTAACCTGGTCTCCTTCTATGACAAGGTGACCCGCTTAGTGGATGAGGGGAAGGCTGTGGATGTTGTCTACTTGGACTTTAGTGAGGCCTTGGACACTGTCTCCCACAGCATTCTCCTGGAGAAGCTGGCTGCTCACAGCTTGGATAAGTGCACTCTGCTCTGGGTTAAAAACTGGCTGGACGGCCGAGCCCAGAGAGTGGTGGTGAATGGAGTCAAATCCAGTTGGCGGCCGGTCACGAGTGGTGTTCCCCAGGGCTCAGTGTTGGGGCCGGTCCTGTTCAACATCTTCATTGATGATCTGGATGAGGGGATTGAGTGCACCCTCAGTAAGTCCACAGACGACACCAAGTTGGGTGGAAGTGTCAATCTGCTGGAGGGTAGGAAGGCCCTACAGAGGGACCTGGACAGGCTGGATCGTTGGGCCAGGGCCAACTGGATGAGGTTCAACAAGGCTCAGTGCCGGGTCCTGCACTTGGGTCACAACAACCCCATGCAACGCTACAGGCTTGGGGAGGAGTGGCTGCAGAGCTGCCTAGTGGAAAAGGACCTGGGGGTGTTGGTTGACAGCCGCCTGCACATGAGCCAGCAGTGTGCTCAGGTGGCCATGAGGGCCAATGGCATCCTGGCTTGTATCAGGAATAGTGTGGCCAGCAGGACCAGGGAGGTGATAGTGCCCCTGTACTGGGCACTGGTGAGGCCGCACCTCGAGTGCTGTGTTCAGTTTTGGGCCCCTCACTACAAGAAGGACATCGAGGTGCTGGAGCGTGTCCATAGGAGGGCAACGAAGCTGGTGAAGGGTCTAGAGCACAAGTCTTATGAGGAGCGGCTGAGGGAGCTGGGGTTGTTTAGCCTGGAGAAGAGGAGGCTGAGGGGAGACCTTATTGCTCTCTACAACTCCCTGAAAGGAGGTTGTAGCGAGGTGGGGGTCGGTCTCTTCTCCCAAGTAACAAGCGATAGGATGAGAGGAAACGGCCTCAAGCTGCGCCAGGGGAAGTTTAGGTTGGATATTAGGAAAAACTTCTTCACCGAAAGGGTAGTCAGGCCCTGGAGCAGGCTGCCCAGGGAAGTGGTTGAGTCCCCATCCCTGGAGGTATTTAAAAGACGAGTAGACGTGGTGCTCGAGGACATGGTTTAGTGGTGGACTTGGCAGTGCTAGGTTAACGGTTGGACTCGATGATCTTAAGGGTCTTTTCCAACCTTAACGATTCTGTGATTCTAAAGAGGAATGGGGTGAGAAAACTAACAGGAGTTACCAAGGCTGGAGAGAGAAAATCTTCTGGTTTATAGTCATTTCAGTTTAACAGCTGCAAACAAACAAACAAACAAACAAAAACCCCACACACAACAAGGTAGGAAGTGAGCCTGGTCCTACGTGGCTCAGGGGAAAAAGCTTACATGCGTGGAAGCAACCTTGGGCATGGTGTGAACCTGAAACACTTTCAGGTAAATGTTGTTTCGTGATTCTGGCTTTTAGCATTATATTCCTTTGGGGATTACCGTCATGCGAAGAGTTAACAATGAAAGTCCTGCTGTCCACCAGCAGGCCTAGAGGAATAGCTCCATGAACTGATAACAGCAGTTGGCTTTTATTTGCTGGGTGGACCAGCCCCTAGAGACAGAAGCATGCTACAGAGGACAGGCAGCCCGCAGTAACCTCATTTAGGCTTATGTGAAAACTCCTGCATGGCTGTCAGTGATGAAGAGTGGGTGAAATGGCAGCACGGTGCATAATAAAAGCAGACAAGGATGCCTGAAAGGACTGGATTGAACTTGTCCATAACCTTATCAGCTGGCACTCAGCTCTGGATACTACAGAAACAGTAACACAGGACTTCCCCATAATGTATTTCCCCTCTTCATTTGTGACTTTCAAGTCAAAATACTAACAGGCTTCTTTAGACCTTTCTTGTCCTGTTTCTAGCACTCATGACAGCAAACCTAAGTAGTGTGACAGCAGCCTCGGAAAGATACACCCCATCCTCTGGGTGCTGGCCTGCATCTCAAGAGACTGGGATGTAATTCTCTGCTCTGCCAGATCCTTCCCATGTGACCCTGCAAGTCTCTTAGAGGGGTTTCAGTTGCCTAAGCATAGCGACATTTCAGATGCATTCATGTATCACCAGCAACTGCTCCAGAAGAGCACAGGTCTCTTCTAAGCCCCGTGTTGTATCTTTTTGCCCCTTGTGGATGTCCCAGATACCCAAGGGCATTTTAAATGACACCAATGACACCAGATGCCAGAGTTTCTGTAACTGAACGCCACCCTTCTCTCTTTGAATTCTGCATTGGTAAAATCAGGGTAATGGCGTTAGCCAGCCTTGGGCAGGGTTGAAGATAAACTAGGGAGACTGAGCTGCTGCTGGAATACAAAGGTATTGATGGCAGTTTAAATGCAAAGGCATGGATGATTGTTTACCCTGTAGAAGTTGGAGACAGTCACAAAAGAAGACTGTCTTCCCCGCCTCTTGCTGCCACCAGCTAAAATCAATATTATTGCACAGAATATGTGAGAGATGCTCTTGAAAAGGAGTCACACTGAAGTAGTATACTGTAGCCTCCAACATAGATCTGTCTTAACTGACTTAAGTTAGCAGTTCAGTGCTGTCTGGATAAACTACTAACCAAATGAAAATATGTATAATTTTACCTGCATTCTGCTTTGGTTTAGAGGTTGTTCTTTCATTGTTTACCACTCTAAAGAAATCCTCAAACCAGAAGTGAACATAGTCCTTGGAAGAGACGAGAAGCTGCATTCACAATATGTTGGCATACACAATTTTTTGTCAGTCTCCTCTCTCTTACGCTAGTGCTGTTTTACCAGTTTAGCATAGGCTGAGATGGAGTTGCACGTGCAGGAAGTAGAAATAAGACCCGACCCTGTCTATTTGATAGCTCAAAATCTGAAAAGCAGTTTCCTAAACTGTTTCCTATTCACCTTTCAACTGCAGAGTCCTGGGCTGGGCTGACGACAATCCTAGTAGGCTGCAAGTTTTTCTGGTTGATGGAAACCTGACATTTGTCTGGGCAGCAGAAGGCCGCTGACTGCCAGGAGGGGATTATGTAGCCTGCCATTAAGCCGGGATTGCGCTCACGCTTCCATCTGTGCAAGGGTGTTTCTGCAGCAGTGCTTGGTAGTGCCTTCGCTGAGCAAAGGGAACGCAGTGTGTACCGTCTGCCTCTCTTAGTGCTGGAGGGGCAGAATTTTCAAGGACAGAGCTAGATTGTCTTTCAGCACGGAAGAGAAGTACGCGGAGGCAGACACAGACTGTTGCCTGGATGAAGGGAGTGTTACAATGACAGGCTTAATCCTTTCCACAAAAGAACGATGGGGAAGCACTGGGCACCAGAACCGATGGCATTTGCTTGCCGACACATTGAGCTGACAGTATTGATTGCACTGCATAATGTTCACTCTACCTGCAGCCTCCTCCTCTTTAAAGAGGACCAGAGCAGGGGCATGCTGGATTTCTGGAGCAAGCCCACCACTGCTTCATTCAGGGGGTCCTCGTTCTTCTGTAGCCGCCCTGTGATACTGTGTCACGCCTGGAAAGGAGCAGGGAAGAAAAGGCATGACCAGTTCAGAGACAGCAAGAGGATAGCCCAGTAGCAGTGCATGAGAAAGCGCGTTTCTGATTGTTAACCTGCGTAGAGAGAGGGAGAAATCCTCTGTGGGTATAGGGAAAAGCAGCGAGTCGATGCTGGCACGTGAATAGCATTAATGCACTCCCTCGAGTCTCGGGACTCGTGGGGGGCCCTTACCATGGAAAGCGCATTTGCCCTGAATAAAGGATTCTGCAGGACTGCCAAAGGAGAGGATGTTGCGGAGAGATTATATTTTTACCTTTTCGGCTCATACTCTGATACGCTGACAGAGGGGACAATGTGGCTTATAGACTGGTATAACCAAGCACAATCAGAACATATTTTGGCACAGTCAAATGTCTCTTTCAAAAACCTGCTTGGTAGCAAAGAAAGGAAATAGTTGCTGAGTGTAAAAAAGGTAGAGCAAAGGGCCTGTGATTCATGCTCTGATCATGTTCTGTCAGTATGTCTGTGCAGTGGAGTATATGAATAACTGGTGGAGTTTGATAATATGCTTAAATACTGTTCCTGCTGCTAAGCATTAGCATGGCTGCTTGACAACACAGCAGAGAGGCAAGTCACATACACCAGGAAAGGCTAGACAAGCTGCAGCGAACTGCAGGACTCTGGCTCTTCCAGCAACACGTGAGCAACAGAAGCAAAAATTAATTTAATCCTTTGGCTGATGTGCCTTTTGAGTAGCTTTCCTACAGCTTTGTGTTACTAGAAGCAAGTCTTAGCTCAAGTTTTTGGGGTTTTGTTCCTTTTCAGGATATCTATAAGGAATATATTTTTAATCAAGGCCAGTGGCAACATGTTGAAGAGTCATGAAACAGCCTTGCTGTTCTTTGTACATTAAAATGCTCAACTGTTGCGTCACTGGTCAGATATTTGCACAATCAGTGTTTTCAGTTAATTGTTACTGGAAAGGATTTCTGAGATGCACATTTCTGTGCAGCGGAGCCAATCTCTGGCTGCAGTACTTCTTTAAGGCAATAGAGACACATTAATTTGCACCAGCATAGTACTTTTCCCAGTGTTGCTGTATGTTAAAACCTGTGGAAGTTTGATGTGACCTGTTCATGCAGAGAGCTTGTCCTCTACGTCTTGGCCTCATGTCTGACCTCGCTAGGTGCATGTTCCAGCTTACTCAGGGTCAGAGACAGGGCTATGGCAGAAACAGCACCGGTCTGCACTTACTGTGCCAGTGTAACACGCTGCAGTGCCCAAAGTGAGCTTCTTCCCCTTTGCCTTTGCCACCCTTGGGCTTGAGGAGGTTGGGTGATTTGCCCAGGTGGTTGTTATAATGGCAGCTTTCAGTGGCCATCAGTGGCCTTGGGGAACACGCGCATGCTGGCCAAATCCCTAGTTCTGGCACTATAGTGCTAAGAGGGCGCCTTTCTGCTCCAGCTTGATCCCTGCTTTCACCCTGGGCCTGGTGATGCCCCCTCTGGAGCTCTCCAGACTTCAGACCCATGAGCTGAGTAACTTTGTCAGCCACTATGGGAGGGAAGATTAACATGTTAATCTGAGTAACAGGAAGAAAATCGTTCATTGTCCCCATTCCCTTGCTGCAGACTCAGAAAAATGGTTACAGGCTCTGCTTTCAGGGGCAGGCAAGATCTCCAGCCCTGCTGGGAACTTTCTGGGAAGGACAGAAGGGAAGCCGGTCTCAGCTCTGTCCCTTCACACACACACCGTTCAGCAGAGCTTGCTGGATGGAGCAGAGGCAATAATACACATCTCAAACAAGGTGTCTGGGCTCCCATATGCTCTGGGAGTTATGTGCCTGTTTGCTCCACCATGGCTCCAAAAACACCTGCAAAGCAGGGCTGTTCAACAAAGAAGGATCAAGCCCTTAGCTGACAGCTCAGCCATCTGGCTAGGCCTGCTGCCCTGTGGCAGCTGTGAATGCCAGCTCTGACTCTCAATAGCACATCTGTTCATTTAAAAAAAAAAAAAAAATCAGTGTGTTGTTTAAGGTCATTTTATATTCCCTGGAAACAAGAGTCTGGTTTTAGCAGCTCTTTCAATCTTAACGAACTGGGTGAGCTCTTAGCATGCTAGCTTTGTCCTGGTTTGCTGTCACCAAGTGTAAGATCTCAGCCTACCTCCATGTTGTCCACCTCTGCCTGGTCCTCTCTTGGCTTCTGCTTGAACTTCATAGTGCCCAAGTGCATGATACCCCTAGTCAGCTTGTAAACACACATCCTCTCTTCTGGACTGGAGCCCAGGACATCAAAGGCCACCTGGCAGAAGGGACACAGAGCCACACAAGGGAATTCTTAATCTGCACCATAAGCTGGAAGCCAGCCCATAGTGCTAAACATCTAAAATAATTTTCCAGCCCATTGAAATTTGACCAGCCAAGTCCCTTCAGACTAACATGGGACAGAGTAGCTTAATGATGCTGTAAACCAGCACTCTGCTTTTCTTTCGTAGACTGATTTATGCTAGCTAAGAACCACGTGCTTTGACGGCAGTTGTTCTAAGTGTCTCTGATACCATGAGCAAAATGCAACGTATCATCTGGGATATCAGCTCATTCCACTCTTCACCATGCTTTTTAAAATCAGTGGGACATGAGCAGCAACATCCCCTTATAGCAATTATCCCACATCTCAGCTAGCACAGATAGGGAGAAAGCGTAGCTCTGCTGGGAACGTTGTGCTCTGCTCTCACAGCATGCCCGGAGGAGGGAGAGCGCACGACTCTGAGCATGCCAGAGAATCTTGCAGTGTGCTACTCGTGAGCCATCATTTGAGACTGCCTGTCTTAGTGGCTATGAAAATCATATCTGCTTTGTACAAAAGGCTCGTTTGCAATGTACAAATCCTGGAAGCTGTAAAATACCAACAGCTGCTAGGAGGGGCACTGTAAGTTCAGCAGCTGGAGACTGTTTGATCTCTCTGTAGCTCAAGTCCTGCTTATAATAATAGTCTCAGGAGCCAGCAGACATTCCCAATAAGCTCTTTTCAGTAACAGATACTCTTCAAAATTATATTAAAAAGGAAAATGTGTGTCAAAAACAGGCAAAGGGTCAAGTCTTCCTCTTACAAAAGCTGCTTCTTGAGATTACATATGTATGTGAGATGAGCAGGTTTTAACCCATGGTCTCTGTCACAGCTTTCAGATCTGTCAGTTTTCAGGCTTCAAACAAGCGTTATAACCAGCTCGTTTGAAGTCCTGCAAACCCCAGGCCATTGAATGTTAACCAGAAACTCCTACGTCAAGCTCATTTGCTCTGGAGCAGATCTTTTACATTCAGGCTTCAGCTCACAGACAATTGAACAAATCTTTAGGCCACCCCTAGCTGCTGTTCCAGTAGCTTATTTATCCTCAGGTTGAAGAAGCTGAATCTTATTCCTAGGGGATAGGAATAGTAGGCCGAGGGGGCAGCATCCTGTTTGCTGTATTTTCAATTTCACTGATGTTTCTCCAGACTTACATTAGTGAGAAGTGGCTCTTCCCCATCATCCGTGTTGTCTGCTGTGATCACACCTTGACGCACCCAGTGGTAATGATTAGGATTGGGCACAAGAAGCAGCTTCTGCTGCAAGGGACAGACCACGAGGTGATTACACCAATTGCCATCAGTACAATCAAAGCATAACGTGAGCTTTTTGACTGGAGACTGAGGGTTCTTCCAGGTTTCAATTCCTGAGCACATTTTGAGTGTATCACTTAAGAAAAAAGCCTTTTGTGGGATGAGTTGCTTAGGCTACCTAGGAGATTTTGACATAGCAGCCACGTCAAAGTAAGTGGGATTGAACACCCAAGCCTTTTCAACAGTATTGAAAAGCTTGTCCTGGCTGTCTTTCCTGTCCTGAGGAGACGTAAGCAATTGGCATGAAGCAGCTCAACACTTCAGTTTGAAAATGATCATTTTTACCTTAGTGGCAGCCCTGCCAGATCAAGCGGGACCTCACCGTGCATTGATCAAGATAAAGGAAGACAGCTTTCTTTTCTCACTCTGGCCTGCCTAAGGAAAAGTCACTTGCAATCCTCTTCTTCCTGGATAATTAGTAACAAACCCCCACTGCAGAGAACCTATTTCAATCTCTAGCCAAGTACAGTTCTGGTGAGTAGGTTTCTTATTCTAGAAACAGAGGATCAAGCCAGGGATGTGTGCATTAAAGGGAGTGAATAACACACACAAAGTGCCATACCGATAAGTTGAAGTTTCTTTTTGGAGAGAATCTCATGGAAAATATGATAGTATCTCTTAGCCGCTTCCTGGGAAATGACACATGACTTCTCCACATCTTGAACACAGAGGGAAACACATCCAGGTGTAGGTAGCAGCCAGAGATTGAAAAATCACGGCCATATGTCATGTCAGTGAGAATTTTGCTTTCGACATCAGTGAAACCAGCATTTCAACAATGTCCTTTGGAAGTCCTGTGAGTGCAGCAAGAACCATAGTATCCTTCAGTGATGCTCTCAGAGCAATGCTTCACAACATTCCCACTGGCACAAGTTTTAGTACAGCTATTTTGGCAGCTGGTGAAATGGAGGCAAAAGATGCCATCACTTGTCCAGTTATGTCAGTGTTCAGTGTTCAGGAACAGATCTCCAGACTAACTCATTCTACTTCGAAGCATCCTCTGAATTGCCAGTGCATGATTTGTAAGAAAGATTGACCTGTGAAACGTGTCCTTATGCTGCCCTTACTTTCTGAGAGCAGTTCTGGAAAAGATGTTTTGTACCTTGTAATCACTCTGTCCATACCTTCTTTCAGGCACTAACATGCTTAGTTTGGCTTCTGGTCTCCACAAAAACCATCCTCCTCTAGACCTCACTGTATCAGTTCGTTCAGCTGTACCAAATCACCAGACCTTGCTGGCAGTCCTAGCTGGGCATTTTTCATCCTTGCCTCTCAGCTGAAGTCTTCTGTCCATATAGCTCTGCTGGTGAACAGATCATGTTCTTCAGACAAATTTGCGTTGACTCAAACCATCTTTATTGTCAATTTTAGTTAGTCCAGGTGACTTCAGGGAGCTCTCATACAATCCCTTCTGCCAGCAGAGCTCCAGTGAGGGTGCAGAAGGTCCTTGAGCCAGTGCTGCTGCTTGCACAGTGAAGGTCTGTGCATGCCCTTGCTCCCCAGGCCAGGCTGGAAGAAGCTGCAAACCTGCCAGTAAACAACCTGAAACTTGCCTTGGCCCACTGTCCAGAGAGGCAAATCCAACATATGGTCTCTGGGTGTGATGCAAATCTGGGATGAGTTGAAAGTAGGAGGGATGCAGACAATCCCACATTAAAGAATAACCGGTCCATATGTTTCCTCTCTCCTTTTTCTGTATGCTAAAGGGCTTTAGTCAGGAAACGTGGTGGGGTCTTTTTACCTTGAGAGCTGGGATTTGTGGTTCTCAATTTAGTCTTGGATGCACGTGTGCAAACAACGAACAATGCACCTTCCCTGGATACCTATTTTTAGGGTCTTGGTTGCAAGACAATTATAGTGTTGTACTGATGAATGTGAGTAATGGTTGCAATATAATTGTAGAATGAAAAGTGTACAGCTTTTGGGGGAGGCATTGTGTCTTTTATGTGTTCACAGAGAGTCTCATAGGCAACTAAAGAAAGAAGAAATAAATTTGTCATCATCTAAAGCACGTAACTTCACTGTGGAAGTAGGGGCAGATTTTGGTTTCATTTACAGCAGTGTAGATCCCTCAAGTTAACAGAATTCATTTCAGATTTGTACATGTCTGATATAATCGGAATAGGGTCCATTCAACACAAGAAAAATCCAAAGCAAAATTAATATAAAGAATTACGTGCTTACTTACAGCCCTCAGTGTTAGCCCCAGCCAGCTTGCCTGTGCTACCAAAGTGAATTCAGATAAATTTGCCCTAGATGAGAAAATAAAAGATGAGTCTGTTAATCAAGATTGCAATATCTGTAGGAAAACAGAAAGTAGCTGAGAGGTTCTGAGCGTTCATCAGGGACAGACAGCATTGCCTGTAGGGGCAAATTTGCAAGTCAGTGAGAGGAAATTTAATCTTTCCAAAGATCAGATCTATAAAAAACCTCTTTCTTCTTGGATTCTGTATTAGAGCTTAAAGAAATCCTCCTTTCTCTGCAGCATATGGCAGAAGTATGTAGCACACAGAAACAGAGGAATGAGACTTCAGTTGAAAACCCCAGTGTTTTACATTTTCCCTGACAATTTCAAAATTAAAAATAATCTGCAAAAAATGAAAGCATTTTCAGTCTTTGCAGAAGTAAACAGTTGAAAGGGCATTGATTTGGGCTTGATCAAAACTATTTTTTCTTTTGACGTATAAAAATATGAAGTCAAAACAAAATCGATTGCTGAACTTAGTTCAAGAAAATGGGAACAATAATGCTTCATGTGAAATGTTAGTAAATATAAACTAACTGCAGTGCTTGAGGAAGCATTTTAAAATAATTTTTGTTTTTATTTCTTCTGAGGGAACATCTTTGTATGACCTACCAGTGACCTACCAGTGAAATCCAAAGAAGGGCTGGTACATACAAAATGGGAGGAATTGTTCTTCCTCGTAGTTTTAGCATTATCAAGGGTCTCCAGAACAGGATTCACGTGGATGATTTGATCTTCCAGGGATTGCTACAAAAAGAAGATAAAATTCAGCATCAGCAGGATGCTCAACACCAAAAACTTAGGCTTTGAGCACAACTACTCCTCGCCATCCAAAGCAACCCGTTAAATGCATTTTCTGTCGGTCAGCTCCCACAGAAAGCTGAACTACTGCTGTGAGCAGTAATTCCTTTTCAGGTTCAGCCCTACCAAAGGCTCTCCACAGAGGTCCAGCCCTGTGGATCTGGGGCAGGCGGGAGTCTGGCTAATCTCCCTAGTTCCAAGAAGCAACACCAAATGCAAAGTGTAATGCAGTTTTCAGTGCTTAGTACTTCAGTCTTCCAGAAAAGAGTTTTGGGATGTGTCAGGATTGAGAGACCCACAGGGGAGCGGTAGGGCAACGCTGGGATTTGCAGGCAGAAAGAGGAGTGAGGTTTATTGCTTGTAGGAAGAGGAAGGTTATTCCAAGGATAGAGGGCAGCATAAGACAGGCTAGGAATGCGTGTAGGGTAGGGACGGCCTCGGGGGGAGAAGTTGTGGAGGAGGAAACAGGCGCAGGGGTACAAGCTGGGGCATGACAATCCAGAGCTCTGGTGGTGAGGAAGCTGGAAGGAGAAATAGGAAGCCACTGAAGGAATCCCACAAGGCTAGAATAACAGGATTTTTGCTGCAAGGCCAAATGTAGCTGCTATTTATGTCTTCAAATTCTGAATTGTTTTACTGACCCCCATAGTAGAGTCAGAGGGGAGAGGAGAGAGAGAAAGAGAGAAAAGGAGAAAGAGAAAAGGAGAAAGAAGAGAAGAGAAGAGAAGAGAAGAGAAGAGAAGAGAAGAGAAGAGAAGAGAAGAGAAGAGAAGAGAAGAGAAGAGAAGAGAAGAGAAGAGAAGAGAAGAGAAGAGAAGAGAAGAGAAGAGAAACCACTGCTCTCAGCCTTAGAAGCTGCAATGCCTCTGCATGCTGAAGCAGCCATTAGCATGGAGGGCTTCTTTCTATTTGCTACCAAACAACATACTTCTTTGCTATCGTACGAAAAAAGACCGGGTCTCCCTCCCTGATTATTGATGCTTATGTCTCTTATTATTTGGGTAACTTGCTCTTCACAATGTTTTACCCAGATAAAACAGTTTTTACTATGTTATGTTTTTGCAGGTGGCAGGAAATAAAGTGCTGGGAAATCCCACCTGGCCAAGGATCCCTGAGGCTGCTCTACAGCACTGTTCTCTTAAGAATCCCCATGCTCTCTGCAAACACTGTGATTATTCCTCCCACTGCTATTTATTTCAGTTTCCAGACCACCTGCAAGCCCCCAGAGCTCTGCGTGAGGGTAGATTCATTGCAGTCACAGATCAATATCACCCTCTATTTTATGAATGAGAAAAAAGAAATGCAGGGAATTCATTTGAAGACAGGGCAGAGCAAAGCAGAGAACTCAAATGTCCTGGTGCTTTGCCATTTGCTTTTAACAAGTGACAGACAGGCAGGGAAAAGGGGCTTGGACATGAGCTGACATTAGAAGATTTAAGTCACACACACACACAATTTACAGCAGCACAGGCTGGCCCTCTGAGTCAGGACTGGCTCCTGTCCAGCCAGTACCCCATGCTGCTTTGCTATTCCCCTCTGCCCTTTCAAATCATAGATCCTCATGTGGGTGTAGTGCTGACATAGGTTGCCCAGGATGCTAGCCTTGTTCAGGAAGGTCATGTTTGCCATGTCATCGATCTGGTTGAACTTGGGCGGATTCACCATCAACCATTCCATCCATCTGCTGGACATTCTTCACCATGACGGTCTGCAGTGTTGGGGAACAGTAAGAAGGCGGTGTTATCCCAGATAGGTCTCCATGGACCACGTGGGAAAATACTCTGTTGGACATGCTTCCACTTCAAGTCTTTTTCTAGCTGCCACTGCCCCTGGCTGGTGGCCTCAGGAAAGGATTCCCACAAATCAGCTGACCCACAGAGCAAAACAGGTCTGGACTCAGACATGGTTGCACTTCCTCTGGGGACAGTAGGCTACCCCTTTCCTGTTGAAACCATAAAGTAGAGCTTAGCTGGTTGATTACCATCTTTACCATGACTTTGTTATCCTTTTCAGACTGGATGTTCCCAGCAAGGAAACCCCCTTTCTCATCCTTCACCCAGCAGGATGTCTTGATCTCATAGGGCTTGTTCATGGCCTCAGTTTTCTCCTTCTCAGGAAGAGCCAGGAACTGTATGGAGTCAGCATCATCCACACACTCTTCCTTATAACCATCAGACAACTTGGCTTCTCTTCTAGGCAGAAGGTAAAACTAGAAGGAAAGGAGAAGGGGAACATTGCTTCCCACAATGCTGAGAAAGCAGAGATTGAAGAAGCCTGGAATTTCCTGAGGTGCTGTCCTGTTCACACAAACAATATCTTCCAGTTCAATAGGACCCTGCAGCAGAAGTAACAGGCAAGTCAACATCCCAAACCTGGATGGTAGTTCCTAAGAGGGGCCAGAAAGTGAGAGATGACCTGAGGAGAAATAGGGAGAATACTCCCACTTTCTCTTCAGCCTTCCTCCTTGTCCAGTGCTGCCCATGGCTGAGAAGGAGGGCCTTTCTCCCATCTTTTGTTCCTGAACACTCCAAGACCCTATGGCCCAATTCTGGTGAGGGCAGTTCTTGGATGGAGGGTGCCCGTGGTATTTTGGGAGTACTGGGTGTGTTGGTGCTTTTCTGTGGTTCCCAGAGAAACCCATGAAGTAGCTGTATGTCAGAGCAACCACAGAGCTTCTCACTCGCTCCCTGGGGTAAGGCAACTCCCATGCAGATGCCTCCTGTGCAGTATGGGCATAAACCTTCTTAGCGTGAAAGGCTACAGCTGTGCAGAAAAAAGCACAAATGCAGGCACAGCTGTAAAAAAGGGTTCAGAGGAACCTGAAAGGGAGGACCTGGTTTGTCAGCTCCTGTCCTCAGCCATCAAAAACCACCAGGGTCATCTAGGAGAGTCGATGGCACATCCACTTCACATGGCTCTTGGTGGTTTTCACCCTTGTCCCAACCTGAGACCATACCTGTGGCAAAGCCATTCCACAGGAGGGAGCAGGGAAGTTCAAGGACATGACTCATGTCCCAAGGCTTTGCATTTTTTGGGACCTGTTCCATGTTGGGAGCAGACTATGTCCTACACTCCAGGCAGTCTTCCTTCCCCCACCCACACATCTGTACTAGCTTTAATGTTGTCAAGGCAACAGTCAAACTGCTGATGGTGAGTAGTCTTCGTCGGTGTCCAGCTACCTAAAGACGTGCCTCCTGGGGACCTACGATACCTGCTCAACTTGTTGCTCCCTGCAGAGGCAAAGCTGATTTCATCGCTACTATGCTTTACCTAGATTAAAGGGAATGTGTGCTATGCTGCAGCTTTGTTTTGCTGTGTGGACACACTGCTCAGGCCAAGGGCTGTTCTCCTTTCCACCTCTGCAGCCGCCATGATGACAGCCCCCAGCGATGCTTCGCGCCAGCCTCGTGAGTCACACAGATTGCACGGCAGTTAGAGGAGTCAGGCTGGGGTAAGCGGGAGAAGGCCCTGGGGTGGGTGAGGGACTCTTTGCCAGTGGGTTCTGGTTTTAGAGGCTACTGCTTGGGCTAAAGTCAGAGTAGCTTGGCACTGGTTAGAGACGATGATGGCATTGGCCCTTCTGGTGGTCTCATTTTCCCCACCATCCTCCTGAAAACCTTGGTGGTCTAAAAATATGTGCTTGCAAGGACTCCAAGGCAGCAGTTCTGCACCTTTGGAAACTGGTTTCAGGGATCAAGAACGTCCTGGTGTGAGACTAACAATTGCAGTCTGCTGATCTGGAATGAATTTCACCCATAAAGCAGGAAGGAGAAACTTTCCACTGTCTATTTCCACTTCTGATCAGGCAGAGATAAGGAACTATTAACAGCTCAGCAATCATTTGCCCCCTCAATCTATATCATTAAATCTGTAGACTTGCTGGTTTTAGATGCCGGTATTTGCAATGTATTTTTGGGACTTGACTCTGTGTCCTCTTTCCACAGAAGGCTCAGGACTGCACTGTATCTGTCACCTCCCTGAAATACATGGACTAGCATGGTCTCTGAAACAGATCAGTGAAATGTTAAACAAAACACCTACAGAAGATAAATGCATGTGACTGAAAATAGTTCATACTTGCATCAAACAGTTTCTTGGGTGCAGGTCTCAGACCTTTAAGGAACTTTAAATTCTTTATGTTTCACCATCCTTTTACAGCTGGGGAAACTGAGGCACAACATGATGACAATTTAAATCTTCAGAGTTGTCTACCCATTGTCAGTCCAGTCTTTGGCAGACAAATACCTGCAAAAAGTCGATTTTATTCTGGCCTTTCAGTCTGAAGTCAGTAGGAGTGACAGGTGCTTAGCTTCTCTAAAGGCAGCCCTCAACTGTGTTGTTTAGGTACCCAGAGACAATATATGTTTTTAAAGGTTAGGTGTAAATGCAGTCCCAAAAACCATAGGTCAAGGAAGTGGTAAGGCCATGCCAACAATTGGGGGTGAGTTCAAATTCTGAAATTTCATTTCCCCAAAATCACATGGAATTTAATAAACTTATGGTTAAAATACCTGTGAGTTCAAGTCTACTTGCTATAAAGCACAGTGAATATAATCCAGATGGTCTTCATGTACACCTGCAGGCACTGTGCTTTTTTCTTTCTGCTTCTGCTTGCAGTTTCTGCCCTATGGAGGTATAAGGTCCTTGCTGATCTCCACCCCACACCTCTTCCCAGCAATCACACACAGCAAGGACCTACTGGGCCAAACCCATGATCCTGGAAGATGTGTGTTTACAAGGGCTGGCCAGGCTCTTTCATAGCTGTCCAAAGGGCCTGAGCCAGCACCTACGTTTTAACAGAGACAACACATTCTTTATCCGTAAGTTCAGCAGGCCGTAGTGCTGGGAGCCTGATTGGGAAAGCTTTGGTCCCTCAGGAGAGATCAGATAATGCTTTGTTTCTTGGGGATTTCTCCTTGTCTTTCCTTTCCTTATAGGGTGTTTTATGAACTCAGCTGCTGGAGTATAGGGACAAGAGGCTGAAATAGAAAGACCGTCTAATAAAGCCTTCGTTTAAAGTCACGTCTTTGGCTGTGCCCTGCTTGCCAAGATGGACTGGTGGATTTCGTCGGTGAGAGAAGCAGATCTTTGGCAGACAAACCTCAGACTGAATCCTTGGCAGGAGCAGCCACGTTGGTGGTGGAATTAAAGTTTCATTTTAAAATAATTTCTAGGCCCCATGTTTATGATGAATAAATTCTCTGTGTTTGCTACAAGCAGAGAGGATAAAGACTATTGTTGTGTTACAGTCTTGCTTGTTTCAGTTGCTCAGTGGATATGAACTGCCCTGAAAGACAACTGCTTCTGTATCAGCTTTAAGTATTCCTCTGCTAGAGTTTCTCCTCAGCTGGAGTGTCTGGGATGTGGTTACTCTGCAGGTATTGCCATGGTGGGTGTTTTGGGTGAATACACTTGGAATAGACTTTCCAAGCAGGAAGATTCAGATAAACAACCACTCTGAGGTGAAAATTAGAGAGTTCATGTTACACCCACCTCTTGAATTTGTAACTGACTATTCACCCTGAAAATCTGATTCTAAGAACTCAGCATGTCCCATCAGGAGCAGAATCATACCACAGAAACCGTGGCCAGCCTGAGTCTTGAATATTGGGAATTGTGATTAATTTCTCAGGAATGTATCCGGAGCAAGTAATATTTTCTGTGCTTTTTTAGGTAATTATTTCAAACCTCAGATCTGTTAATGAAGATTGTAAAGAGTTCTCAGAAAAACATCTTAGAGAAAGACGTGAAATGCATCAAATAAATAATGGGTTCTGACCTGTTCACTCATGCATAACGTGCATAAATGTCTGTTCTGACCGCACAGGAGGAACGAGCTGCAAAGGGAGCAATCGGATCTCTCCATGAAGTGATACAGGTCAAAATGGCAAACCTTAAATAGCTACAAGCTCACTCAGCCCATGGACAGATCAGCAACGGCTAGAACTTGGCCAAATTGCTTCCTGAGTAACTAGGATGCCTCTTGCTGAGTTTAATGAAATGTCATTGCAGTTTCCATAGCATAGGCCCCGTCCTGTATCGTCCCTGGCCATGCTGTTCTCCAGCACATCACCGCACTCTGTAAATCCTGCTGTGACAGCCTGGCTTGGGCTGCAGCTGGTTCATCCAGCCACATCCCGTTACAACGATTATATTATCCGGTAAAGGAGGTTTTTGAACTTTTTCTTAGAAAATGAAGGAGACACGTTCTGCAGTGACGTGAACTGATAGCACTGCACAGGGAGCTCTGCAGGCAGCGGGTCGTGGGGAGGGAGTTGTCTGTTAAGCAGGCTGTTTGCCGTCAGGGTGGGCTCAGTTTCTTGCTCTGACACAGATTTCTTTGTCATCTTAAAGTGAGACTAAGAGTCCAGCTTTCCTGCCCGAAGGACCATAACTTGGAAAATGGTCTTCAGATAAGGGGCAAATCAGCCCATATAATACAGGCCCTGTGGAAGAAAGGCTCTGGTCTCTCCCTCTTAGCGCTGCCAGGGATCAGGCTAAAGAGAGCAGCCCAGGTGTCCATAAGGACATTGCCAGTTACAAAGAAGGAGGTTGTAAATGTACAGAGGGTAGGGTGAGGAACAGGGAGTACAAAACCACTTTTGACAGCTTGCGGTAGAGCCTCAGCCTTTGAGCTGTAGTGACGAGCCTTGGAGTAACCAGGAACTCGGTTCAGATGCTGCCTTTCAGGGTTGCGTTTCAGTAGCAGCAGCAGCAAACTGATCTCTGGTGGTTAGGGAAGGAATGGTATCCGGATCAGAAAGCCCTGCTGAAGGATCACAGGGTTATATAAAGATCTGGCCCAGGAGACTGCAAGATGTTTTTGCATTTATTAGTCATTTAAAAAATAATGCTGGTTCTGTAATGAAAGCTGTATCCTCATTCTCAGCTGTTGTCTGTTGCTTGCTTGGGAAGGATCAGTGTATTCCTGCGAGGGCTGGAGGGGTATTGGCTGTATGGAGGCACAACCAGTCTCTAACCAAACAAGGGCAGGTCGCTGCTCGTGAGGCACAGAGGGTCTGATGGGGGCAATGCCAAGTACTTTCAAATCCCACTAGGTGCTCAGTGAGTCATGGGTCCTGCAGAAGACAGTCTGTGCAGTTATATGATCAAAAACTGCGGGGAAGCGTATGCACATGAAAGCAAAATTAAAGTCTTGTGTCTGACTTTTCGGTCCTCAGCTTTCCAACTGTAGCACTCTTTTAATACAAGGAATTACAGAGGCAAAACAAACAGACCCAAAACTTCTGGAGGGTTTTTTTAAAGGAAGAAGAGGGGAAAAAAAATCCCCTGAAACCTCTGGCATGTGGCATCAAATTGACCCCATGCAGACCGTTGGCAACGCTGGGAATTTTTAATCCATAGCATAGGCTTTGGCCACTTGAGCTCATGGAGCGACACAGAGCTCTGACGAGTGTCTCTGCCCTAGGTGGACCAGCTGTACAGAGGGCTAAGCCAACTCTTCCACCAGGGTTTAGCTGTGTCTGCCAACAGCAGAGCAACGTTAGCAGTCAGAAAACAGGTTTCTGCCCAGACCTGGAAGGGAGTGGGGACTAACAGCTAGTGACCTGCCCGTCCCTTCATGCCTGTCCCACCTTAGTTCTCCAAATGTGTCTGCCACAGAGGTCAGGAAGAGCCAAAACCCTCAGAGCCCACCCTAAACCTGAAGCAAATCTATCAGTTAGTCTTCCCCTAGCCCCAACCTTTGGCCTCAGGGCTCTATGCCTAGTTCTAGCCAAGGACCACCACCAACCAAACCCTTATGCTTAGCCAGAGACCATCGGGGGCCACAACGTCATACTGGACAGGGACATCTCCCAGCGTCCAGCGGTGGGTCTGGGCCAACCCCAACCCACAAAAGGGCCTCAAATGAATCCCAGCCCTGTCCTGGGACTGTCCCTGGGTCAATCAGCAGCTTCGTTAGCAGGTCTGCAGGGCCTTCACCATCTGTGTTTGGGAGATCACCTGCTGGAGATAGGATGCAGAATGAAGCCTCAGTTGTCGAAGAGGTGTCAGTCACCGACCTGCTCCTCCACCTGAATGCCCACAAGTCCATGGGGCCAGACAGGATCCACCCGAGGATACCGAATGGAGCTGGCAGAGGAGCTTGCCAAGCCACTCTCCATCATTTAGCAGCAGTCCTGGTCAACCAGGGAGGTCCCAGATGACTGGAAGTTAGCAAATGTGATGCCCCTCTACAAGAAGGGTCGGAAGGAGGATCCGGGGAACTACAGGCCTGTCAGCCTGACCTCGGTGCCGGGGAAGGTCATGGAGCAGGTCATCTTGAGTGCCGTTACGCGGCACGTGCGGGACAACCGGGGGATCAGGCTCAGCCAGCACGGGTTTATGAAAGGGAGATCCTGCTTCACTAACCTGGTCTCCTTCTATGACAAGGTGACCCGCTTAGTGGATGAGGGGAAGGCTGTGGATGTTGTCTACTTGGACTTTAGTGAGGCCTTGGACACTGTCTCCCACAGCATTCTCCTGGAGAAGCTGGCTGCTCACAGCTTGGATAAGTGCACTCTGCTCTGGGTTAAAAACTGGCTGGACGGCCGAGCCCAGAGAGTGGTGGTGAATGGAGTCAAATCCAGTTGGCGGCCGGTCACGAGTGGTGTTCCCCAGGGCTCAGTGTTGGGACTGGTCCTGTTCAACATCTTCATTGATGATCTGGATGAGGGGATTGAGTGCACCCTCAGTAAGTCCACAGACGACACCAAGTTGGGTGGAAGTGTCAATCTGCTGGAGGGCAGGAAGGCCCTACAGAGGGACCTGGACAGGCTGGATCGTTGGGCCAGGGCCAACTGGATGAGGTTCAACAAGGCTGAGTGCCAGGTCCTGCACTTGGGTCACAACAACCCCATGCAACGCTACAGGTTTGGGGAGGAGTGGCTGCAGAGCTGCCTGGTGGAAAAGGACCTGGGGGTGTTGGTTGACAGCCGCCTGCACATGAGCCAGCAGTGTGCCCAGGTGGCCATGAGGGCCAATGGCATCCTGGCTTGTATCAGGAATAGCGTGGCCAGCAGGACCAGGGAGGTGATAGTGCCCCTGTACTGGGCACTGGTGAGGCCGCACCTCGAGTGCTGTGTTCAGTTTTGGGCCCCTCACTACAAGAAGGACATGGAGGTGCTGGAGCGTGTCCATAGGAGGGCAACGAAGCTGGTGAAGGGTCTAGAGCACAAGTCTTATGAGGAGCAGCTGAGGGAGCTGGGGTTGTTTAGCCTGGAGAAGAGGAGGCTGAGGGGAGACCTTCTTGCTCTCTACAACTACCTGAAAGGAGGTTGTAGCGAGGTGGGGGTCGGTCTCTTCTCCCAAGTAACAAGCGATAGGATGAGAGGAAACGGCCTCAAGCTGCGCCAGGGGAAGTTTAGGTTGCATATTAGGAAAAACTTCTTCACCGAAAGGGTAGTCAGGCCCTGGAGCAGGCTGCCCAGGGAAGTGGTTGAGTCCCCATCCCTGGAGGTATTTAAAAGACGAGTAGACGTGGTGCTCGAGGACATGGTTTAGTGGTGGACTTGGCAGTGCTAGGTTAACGGTTGGACTCGATGATCTTAAGGGTCTTTTCCAACCTTAGCAATTCTGATTCTATGATTGACTCTATGAATGCTCCATTCCTGCTGCAGGCACCTCCTGTTCTCTGCCTGTAACATTCAGGACCGGAAAAGACAAGAGGGAGCGGGCAGGAGGGGGCTCTGCCATTCCTCTTCTCCTGGTTGCCTTTTTTGCCAGGGGGTTGTGGACCTCAGCCTCAGAAAAATGGACCACATCACTTACCTGCCCGCTCAGAGTGACACGCAGAATTTGAGTACGTATTTTTATGTATCTAATCCCCAAATACAGGCTGCCCCAGTTAAAAGAAATCTGCTTGGAGGATCACACCAGCTGGACTGTGCTGCCCAGGGGCTGCGCTGGTGCGGAGGGAGCTGCTGCCACCGCCTTGTCCAGGACAGAGCTCGGAGCAGTGGAGTGGCAGGAAGGAGATGGCACAATGACATGTAATTACTGGAGGGGCCCCCCGAAAGCTCATTACCAAATCAGTGTGTGTATGAGACGTGAAGCAGTTGAAACAGAGACGAATATCGCCCGTGGGCTTAGCAAAAATTATCTCCAGCGCCTAGGATCAGGTGGAATATGCATGTTGAATGCTCTTTTTAGCATTTCCTAAGCATGGCTTTCAAACAAAGGCCCCTAAATACACATTTTAAACAAAGACACTAATTTCTGTTGAAATGCTGTCCTCAGCTGTGATAATCGGAGGCGCCAGAGCAAGGTGAGCAGACATCTGGTAGCCCTCCCTGCGAGGAAACAGAGGAACAGCACTGTGCGTGCAGGAGAATGGGAAAGCTCATCTCCTTGCCTAATTAAGCTGCACATGGACTCCCTGACAGCAAAGTGGCATCGAGAGGCTCAAGACCACATGATTTATATGGGTTTTCTGGTGTTTTCATGGGGTTTCTCTTCCCTACGTGATTTACAAGGTACTCTACTCCTTTAGAGAGCGCCTTAGCCTTTCTCCTGCTAGGTGCCGTGGAGCAAGGTCACGCATGATTTATACAAAATTATGGGTTTTATCAGTACTGTCAAGGTTTCTCCATCACTCCGTTGTGTCTCGTCACCAAATTCACCACAGATTTCTCTGTTTCAGTTCCTTGAGTTACAGATTCAGGGACTAAAGGAATAATTATTACTGGGCCCCGTTAGGGAAAAAAAAAAAAAAAGTAAGATTTTTGGCCATAGGTGATTATAGTTTCCGCAACTGAATAAATCCGTGTCCCATAACTGACAGAGGATAATGGATTTAATAAATAGCTATGATTAAGTCTGATGTTATTTTTAAATAATTTCAAAAACTATTACTCTAATCCCTCCATGGCTGGCAGAAAAGATGCTGCTTAGAAGTTAAAATTAGTTCCTTAATGTTCAGCCTGGTGTGGAGTTACAGGCCCTCCAGGGCTGTGCTGGTTTTCTGGGGCATCCGCTTACACCGTCTGCCTAATGGACATTAGCAGCTGCGTTTGGCAAGTGGGAAAGGGCTCCCACGACTCAGGCTGTTTGCTGTTCTCCTTCCCGGGCTCAGTTAGCGCGGCAGGAGCTCCCACCGACTCCAGCCCAGCTGATGGGATAATCAGTTGGTGTTACACTTCATGGTGTTATCCACTTTACAAGCTGTCTTCCCGCGCAGCAATTCCCTTCTCCTTAATTCCTAGGGAATTCCCAGCTCTGCCAGGCCTCTTTATCAAGAAATATAGACCTCTTCTGTATAATAGCAATGTGAATTTTTTTTTCTTTTTTTTTCAGCACCTACATTTCTGAGTGAGTGATCCCGTTTCTTGGCTGGAAAAAGGCACTGAAGAGCACTTCACCTTGCAAAGCACCACACAGAAGGACAAGTTTTCTGGTCGATGTAACCTCATAGAAGTATTAGGCATGAATAATCTATTTGCTCAACCAAATAAAAACTCCAAGCAAACTTGAACTAGAATCATGGGAATGGGGATGTCCCACAGTGCAGCAGGCAACCACGACAGAGTTAGTGTTTATCAAACCCACTTTAACAGGCCAAATTCCCAGGTATTTGGGAGAAAATTAAGCTGCCTTTAAGACAGGCTTCCCTCCTCCTGGTGCCACCCCATCGCAGAGCCCTGGTACGTTCCTGTACCAACTGCAGGGATGAGGCACTGGTCTGGGGACCAGTTTGCCCTGGCCTGCCGTAACTGCCGGCAGTGCAAGATGCCATGCTGCACTGCCACCCGCCCTCGGGGACACCTCTCCTCATTGTCTGCCAGCTCGAATCATCCCATGGCCACAGCAGGAGCTGCTTCAGCTGAATTGCTAGAAAACCATACTTATTTCTTTATTTTCATGGGTTGCCTTCCCTTCGAATGAGCTGTCTGAACTGATGCATCCCCACAGCTCCCTGGCTGCAGAGGAGCGGGGGGAGAAAAGCAGGGCAGGGGGAGAAAAGCAGGGCAGGGGGAGAAAAGTAGGACCACATTTTTGAGGCTGCTAAACTAAATTAGGGTAAACAATAAACTGCACCTTGAGCCTTGGAAAATCCAGCTGCAGCGCTCGGCTTTCCCTCTGGCTCAGCAGTAAGACAGGGATAACAATAAATCCCTTCTCCCACCTTCTGCATGTCCTGATTAGATAGACTGTAAGGGAGGGTGGCTGTCACTTATTATGTGCTTGTTTAGTGCCTGGCACAATGCAGCTCTGATCTCGACTCAAACCCGCGGCTGCTGCACGAACAATAGGACTGAAATGAATCTCATGGCTGGCGGTGGGGAGGTCACCGGCTGCCTGACATCTGCCTCCCCGGGAGGAACCGGTGCAGGCTGCCGAGTTAGCGCTGCCTCCCTCCAGGATCGTGCACCAGGAGGATGCATCCCAATTGAAAAAGGAGGAATTTCCAGGCTCCATCCCTGCCACACCTGGGAATTGCCCCACATCCACCAGCAGTTACCTCGGCAGCTGGTTCAGGAAGCCACACGGATATTTGCTTGGTGTTCCTGTAACAAATAAGTAAAATTAATTTGTTGCTGTTAACTTAATGGACTACATTAGAGCTGATGGAGAAAATATGCTGTCTGAAGGCAGACGTTCAGGGGGTTGGCAGGAATCCCTACCTTTGCTTGCTCTCTGCCAGGTGAGGTTCTCCTTTCACAGGATTGCTCAGACCAGCTGCTGTGGCCATGCAACCTCCCGCGATGGAGCCCAGGCTGTCCTGCCTCATCTAACCCCACTGCAGAGATGCCACACGCTAACATCTTTCCTGACCAGAACCTTTCTCCGCATGCAGTGAGGGTAAACCTATTGAAGAAACATGAAAAAACAGAGGAGGAAAAAATCAGTGTTTTTATCTCAGGGCTTAAAACTGGTGTTCTCATGTCTGCCACCAGTCACGGTCTAACTAACCTGCAGTGCCCTGGTGGGAGCGCAGGGCGAGGGGTGGCAGGGTGGGAGAGAGCAGCCACAAAGAAAACCCCTGAACTGGAACCACAGCTTTTCATACCTGTCACGATGTGGATTTTCAGCTTGAGCACACAAGGCTGAGCTCAGGGGACACTGTCATGTAGATTTAGGGTTTTATCTCCGTTCCTCTCCATTAGCTGTGATACCCTCTTATTATGCTGAAAACCAAAACGTTTTTTTTTCCTGCAGCGGTTGTTCCCTTTCGCATTTGGCAAATATCGATCTGCCCGTGTCCTTGGCACGGGTTAAAACCAGCCCCGCTTATCCTCTGCCTGCTTGTGGGGCCGAGCGCTCGGCGGTGCCACCTCTCATGCCATCAGTGACTGAAGTGAAGGCCGGGGAGGAGGGTCACTAATCAATTTGCACGTGTTTTTTCTCTCCCCATCCTCTCCCTCCCTGCACTGGCAGTGACAGAGGTCTGAACAGGATGGGTCTGATTGCTCTTGGCAGGTGGAGAGAGAATGGAAAGGGCAGAGAGGGAAAGAGCAGCCCAGGATAACGATAAACTTTTTGCAGCCTTGTTGCATGTTCGTATCCTGCAGCACCTTGGGTGAGAGAGCTCTCCAGGCAGAGGAGCAAATGCTGGGGGCTGGCCTTTACAGGAGGCTGCCCCCACCTATCCTGGGGCGTGATTTTAAGCCAATTTAATTAAATTGCTTGGAAAGGTTGTGAGGATTCATCTGTTTCAGCTTGAGCCAGACCTGTTTTGATTTAGCGTTGGCTGATTAGGAATTAGCTGAAACAAACCGCTCAGAAAACAAAATTAGAAGGTGCACACTAACTTTTGCACCAGATTAAGTTGAATTAAAAAGCAATTGAAATGTAATTTTCCTGTCTCAAGCAGCCAAGAAACAAGATAATGCAACCAGTGGCACTTGAAGCTTAAAAATACAGCATCTAGGATTAGCACAACTGGCTTTTTAATGCTCACAAACAACAGATTTATCTGAAGGTCTTCTCTCAACACACACCCCACCGTCACCTTCTGCACAAAGCTTCGTAGAACTTCTTTCATTTGCCTTGAAAGGGAGAATTGGTATGACCCTGGGATTTGAATCCATGACTTAAAGCAGCCTGGGTATTGCATAGCATATTTCCATAGGTATTTCCATGCTGAAAATAGCCACGCAGTGAAGTAGTTGTTCCCTGTAACTCGTATAATTTATTTTGAAATGGCTCCCATGTACACAGCTGGCAGGGTACGAAGGCCCAGGATGTGCTCCCAGGGTGCGGAGGGTGCAGACCCCGGCGGTGGGTGCTGCTCCCGCCTGCCTCCCACCACCACCTTGCTCCCACCTTCCTGCAGTGAGCCCAGGCACCTGCTCTGAATTACGGCGCTCCCCATCTCCCTCGCAGAAAAAGACACCAAGTAATTTAAAATCGGGTTTTAATTCAATATTTTAATAGCTGCTTTCCCTACCCATTTGGCAAACACTGCTCCTCCTCTCCCCATCGGCTGGACCAGGCTGGCACCTCTGCACGCACAGAGGTGTACAGAGTGGGTTTTGTGGGGCTTTGCTAAAAAGGGCGATGGCTTGGAGGGATTGCAAAACCACGATGCCTTCAGCACTTCAAAGTCCCCAAAACTGCCCACAGTGCTGTAACCAAGTCCTGCTGCGAGTGGTTATTTTGAGGGCAGGGATGCTGTTGTCCCTGTTGGCCAAGCAGTGGCACAGGCAGGAGGACAAGCCGTGCAAGCAACCCGAGCATTGGCGTGTAACTGGTGTTAGGGCACCGTAAATGCAAACAATCTCTTGACTAAAGCTGATGAAGACTGTGACAGGCACAAAACGTAGTGTGATAAGAGCTGCCCAGCAGCTCCTGGCCAAAATCTGAAGGACTCATGGAGATAATAGGTTCCTGCTGTGTTTCTCTCCATGCTCCTGCTGCGGCTCCGCTGGGCTCCCACCTCCCAGCAGCACCTGCTGCTGCTCCAAGTTTCTTAATCCTGTCTCATGCCACTTGCAACCTCCACTCGGCTGATTCCCCTCAGCTACTGCCTGGCTCCATGGTCCTGGTCCCTGCTAACCAAAGGCAGCTGCTCTCCTGGCCTGCATCACCACCCACAAGGACCTTCCAGCTACCCAGACAAAAAGGGGCATCCCCAGACTGCCCATCCCCTGCACTTCCCCTCACCTGTGCAGTGATGGGTGGCAGCACCCAGACTGTCCCCTGCATCATGGGACATTGTATGGGTGCAGGCTGGCGTCTCCCATGAAGGGTCTGGCCACAAACAAGGCCAAAGTGGGCAAAGCATGAATGCATGGAGGAGGTGTGGGGGGTGAGCGGGACGGCCCAGGCAGGAGGGCAGCCCAGGAGGAAGGGCATCACCATCCACCCACCCTCCTCCAGGTGCATCCAGATGGCCAGGGCAAGGGAGCAGCTGGAGATAACGGGGAGGCTGTCCTGGGAAGAGCCAATCGTGGGGGGGAACTGAGGGGTACGTGGCTCCATGGGGGCTATAAAAGAGGCAGTCTGAGGGTGATGGGGTATGAGAGAGTGTTGGGGTGAGTGACTTTCCTCATTTTTGGAGTGTTGGGTGTTTGGTTGTCCCTTTGTGCCCTATGGGGCTGTGCTGGGTCTCCTGTTTGGCTGGTGTCAGTGTGGGTTGTGGTGTGCCTCTGCTGAGATGGAGATGGAGGAAGCTCCCCAAAAAGAAGAGGCCTTTTTGGGTGTTACTATGGTCCCCTCTTGGAGCAGAAACAGGGGAAGGGAGGCTGAAGCAGTTCTTAAGGTTTGAGTGTAGGGGCTTAAGGCTATGGGCTATAATTGCCTTGAGCCAAGAGGTGGCTCCTCCTGGGTCCTCTGGGAGCTGGGGGAGGTCTGTAGTTTGGTGGCTGGCTGCTTTGTTGGGGTAAAGAGCTGATGCTGCTGGTATCCAGCCTTGGCTGCTGGGGCAGGAAAGAGAGAGAGAGAGAACAAAAAAAACCCTTAAACTTGGAAAGATGGAATAAGGGGAGCTCTTAGAGGCTGATTGGAGCCACAGGTGTTGGCTGTAAGCCTGGAGGGAAGGTGAAGATGCACCACCTGAGTGTGTTTATGCACAACCTGGCTTTATGGGGCCCTTGGTGGTGTCTGGCTGCTCTGAAAACACCTCTACTTCTGCTGGGTGAAAGCCTTGCTTTTTCTGACAAAAACTTTCTTGAAGGCCTGCTCTTGGTCTTATTTGAGTGTATGTCTGTGGTCCTTACGAGGAGAGGCTTAGAAATTATTTTTACCTGTCCCTATTTAATGTTTTGTAAGGCAATCCATACTAATAGCTGGGTTTCCAGGAGAACTCTTTGCTTAGTTGAACTCTGCCACTTCATGCTACTGGATGTGACCTTGTGTCTTTCCTACTGGGGGGCCCCTGGTGTAGGAAGCCTGTGTGGGCTCTGCGGTGGGGTAAGAAAGTAGGCTTGGATGTGGCTACTTGTCCTTAAATCAGACCTTAAGCTGATCCTTTTGGAGGCAAGAGGCTCTGCTGGGCTTGGGCCGTGTGTCTAAGTAAACCTGAAAGACACGGGATGAGAACCGGAGGAAGGTGGTGTTAGTGTAACTATGAGAAGTGGTGTGTCCGGCTCCCTTGTGCGATTGCAGCGGTGGCAGCTGTAATTTTTGTAGCCTGGTATTAAGTGGTAGTTTGTGCTTGCATTTAGTTTGGTGGCTCGGCTGCAGTGTGTGAGGATCCAGCTGAGCTCTACTTAGGGCAGGGGACTTCAGCATCTCCCTTGCTGGGAGGGGAGGGTGAGAAAACGCGTGGCCCAGGCTGTTGGTGGGAGTGGGGGTGGTCCCAGACCCCTCTGTGGATGGAGGTGGATGTTGCTGTGCAGTTGTGACCTGACCCTGCTCTGTCCTGAACCCCAAAAGCACGTGAAGGCTTTCAGCTGGCACCTCTCTCAAACCTGCCAAGATGCCAGTTGAGATCAAGCACAGTGAGCGGATGAGGAAGTTCAAGAACAAGGGCAAGGATGCAGCTGTAAGTACCTCCCCCACCTGCCTGTGCATCCCTTTGGACAATGGTGGAGCCCGCTCGGGGTTTGCCTGTCGGCAGGAGCTGATGTAAAGGCTTCTGAAGGGCTAATTGGCCCCAAACCTACCTGTACGTGGTAGCAAAGCAGTGGGGGGTGGGATGACTCTGCCAGCAGGGATGCTCAGTTAGCTTTTGAGATGTGGTGTGGAGCTGGCTGGGCTGTCAGGAGCGTGGTGGCATGGGCAAGGGGGATGTGAGTTTTGGGTGGGTGACTGAGCTGCACTGGTGAAGATGCTGGGGAAGGGAGATGGTCCAGCCCCTTCTGCTGAGCTCTCAACAGCAGTTATCCCTGCAGAGAGGGGGCTGGGATGGGATGTCAGACCACGGGATTTGTCAGCTTGTTTTAAGCCAGTAGAGGAGATGAGGGTTTGCCTTTCAGGTTCAGCAAATCAACTGTTAAGCAACCACTGGTTGCTGGTTCATCCAGCAGCCCATGTCCTTGGGAGGCACTAAGGGAGAGGCTTTAGTCTGTCCTATCTCCTGTGTAACTCTCCAAGCCATAGCAAGGAGCTGCCTGAGAACAGATGCTGGCTCTCTGCCTTCCTCACTTAGGAAACTTGGGGCAGAGGGTGACAGAGCTGAGCTCCTTGGGGAATTGGGTGATGCAGAAATTCGGTGATGCAGACACCGGTGGGGTGCTGCCCTTCTCCCCCCTCTCCAGGCCCTGCGGAGGCAGAGAGTGGAGGTGAACATCGAGCTGCGAAAGGCCAAGAAGGATGAGCAGATCCTGAAGCGCAGGAGTATTTCGTTCCGTTTGATGGATGAGAGTCTCTCTCCGGGAGAAGAGAGAAGAAATGAGGTGAGCGCTGGGTGCTCTGCACCTGGGCAGGATCAGTGCTGCAGCACATGGCTTGTCATCTACTACTTGGACCACTACCAAGTCCAGTTCAGGTGACCTGGGTTAAATAGCCAGTGCCATTCCTGATTGCCATGCCCCGTGCTGGGGAGTGTTTTAGACTGCCTAGCCCTTTTTCTGTGTTATTTTGCCTGGAGATGATGTCCTGTGTGGCTTCCCTCGACGGCAGGTAGAACTGGCTGGTGCTCCGGCTTGCTGGGAGCTGGCAAAGCTCCTGTCTGGCTCCTTGCACAGCAAGGGGTAATTACCGAGCTTGTAGGCCCATTACGGTGTGTCAGTGACTCTTTCCATGCTTGATTATAAGGATTAGTTGCCTCGAAGGCTTTTGTGGATTCTCTTCCTCTGCCTCATCTCGAAACTGCATTGCATAAAGAATAGACATAGCTTAGATATGAAGTGGTGACTGACTTGGGTCTAGACAGCTGATTGACTGTGGAGATTAAACTGGAGGGAGTCCTGGCTTGCCATCTGACTCTGAATCATCCCCTGTGACACAGATTATTCAGCTGTCCTTGGAGGAAATCATTGAAGCTGTGAATGGGAGCAACACGGAGCTGCAGCTGCAGGCTACGCAGGCCACCAGGTATGCTGCCTGGCTGCTCCGTGCTGGGAGGGAGGTGGCTGATGGAGCTGCGGTGGGTCCTGTCAACAGAAGGTGTTTCTTCCTGTTTGAAGAGCTCTCTGAAGATATGACAAAGGGGGAAGGGGCCTGGTAACCAAACTGCCCTGAGGAACCTCAGCTGGTGCCTGTTTTGTGCCCTGTACGCCCTGCTTGGCTCCATCAAAGTCCCAGGCAGTGTGTGTGGCAGGGACCTGTGTGGGTGGACCCAGTCAAGGGGTTGGCTGTGGCTCCTGGAGCTGCCCCCCTTGCTGTGCCTGTGCTGGGGCAGGGACCACGTTGGATCCCACCAGCTGATGAAGTGGTTGGGAAGAAACCCAAGTGCCAAAGGCTTGGGCAGGACAAGGGCTGGAGAGCCTGGCTCTGTAAGGGTCACTACTGAGCAGGGCTGTCCCCACCTGGGTTGGGGTAGGAGGGACCACAGGGTGCCATCATCACCCAGCTGGCAGCAGGGATGTCTTCTGAGGGTCCAGGAGAGGCTGCATTGCTGCTGGTGCTTCCTTGGCTGGCTTGAGCTGCCACATCAGCAATCTGCCCATGTGCTGGGGGACCAGTGCTGTTCCCAGTGGCTGTGAGGATGTCTGCTTGTGGTGAGCAGAGCAAAAACTTTGCTCCCAAGGTGTTAATTGGAGGCTGGCCAGAGCAGACCCTTCCTAAAGGGGCAAGTCATGGCTAGCTCTCTAATCTTCTGTGCAGCATGGAGCTGGATTTCTGCCTGCCCAAACCAAGCCTGCCTGCACCCATGGTGCCCTGACAGCACACTGAGCTGTGGTGGGGTACCAGTGGCAGCACTAACACAGCTCTGAGCCATGGGTTCACACGTCCACGCTACCCTCTGCCAGCCCTCATGAACCAGGCTGGGAAGCAGATCTGGCTGAAAGTGTTTCTTTTTCTGGCTTTGACTTGATCAGTGCCCTGATCCCATCTCCTGGGCTGCTCCACATGGTTCTGTGCCGGTGTGAGGCAGGAAACAGCAGCGGGGAGTTGGTGATGCTGCTTTTTAGCTGGAAAAGCAGTCTGTGAAACCTCATTTTAAATGTGAGCTCTGGTCTGTGTGGGGCTGGCCAGTGCTCCTGAGCTGGGGAGCAGCAGAGGCAGGCTTGCAGGCTGTAAGAGAAAAAACTAATACTTTTTCACTGTCTCAAACTCCTGCAAGGTAGGGAGCATGGAATAATGTTGTCATGGTCCCAAAAGGATGTGTGAAGCATGGCACTCTAACAGCCACCCTGCTGTTGCTTCAGCATCTTAGATGGGTCTTCTGCAGAAGCCTCTTTATGGCAACTCCTCTGCTAGATTTGCTGACATGGGATGCTGAACTAGCATCTCTTACAGGTGCTACTTCCCTTGCAAGCCACAGCCTTCTACGTGGCCACAGGGTTATGGTCTGTCATGGCACCACACAGGGCTTCTCATGGTAGGCTGTGTGGTGTCCTCTCTTGCAGGAGAATGCTGTCCAGGCAGAAGGACCCCCCTATCAATCAGATCATCGAGCTGGGGATCATCCCCAGGCTGGTTGAATTCCTGACCCATGCTGACAATGCTCCTCTGCAGTTTGAAGCAGCCTGGGCACTGACTAACATCGCCTCTGGCACCTCTGACCACACCAAGGCGGTGGTGGAGGGAGGTGCCATCCCAGCCTTCATCTCCCTCTTGTCCTCCCCGCACATGCACATCAGTGAGCAGTCTGTGTGGGCACTGGGCAACATCGCAGGTAAGCAGAGGTCTCCAGGCCTGGGGACATGCAGAGAGTCACTACCTAAGCCAGTGCTGGGGAGCTAAAAATATTGATGTTCCTTGAGATAGCCTTGTCTTCCTGCAGCTTTGTCTCCAAGCTGCTGCCCCTATTGAAACCCTTAACCCTTCAGTCCCTTCACGTGGCCTGGCAGCCTTTGAGACCCTGTGTTGGCTCTGCAAGAGGATTTTGGCCAAAGCCCAGTGCAAGACTCCATCCTGTGGGGATGGCCTAACCCACTAGTGCTGTCTGTAGAACAGAATGGGTTGTGTCTGGTTAGCCTGCCACAAACTAGCCATGATGGTACTCCAGTCTACCTGGCAAATCCTCCCCACCTGAAAATACTCAATGGTGTGTGGCTGGTGAGTGAGCCCAGTCACCCAGCCCTGGTGTGTGCCTGCAGATCTGGTTGCTATTTGATGTTGATTGTCTTGTGACTTGGGCAGATGCAATAAACAATCCTTTTTCATCTGTACAGGTGATGGTCCCCTATACAGAGATGCTCTTATCAATTGCAATGTGATTCCTCCCTTGCTGGCTCTGGTGTCACCTGTAACTCCAGTAAATAACCTTCACTTTCTTGATGTAACAGCTCTTAATCACTTGGATACTGGGTGAATGGTGGTCTATCACCTGCCTTATAAGCAACAAGCTGTTTGTATAATTGAATGAGACCCTGTCCTAAGCTGCTTTTAATGACCCTACCTCTCCACTATATACAAAGCTGGAGGTGCCAAGTAGCCAGTCTTCAAGTTAATGTGATGTCTTCTAGTCTTAGCTTTCCTATCTAGCTTTGACCATGTCAAGCTAGGAATGAGGTGAAACTGGTGCAAGGTAAACTTGCATATGCATGTGGAAGGGCTGAACTTGGCCTTCAAGCTTCCTCCTGCTGCTTTTTGGGTAGCTCTAAATTGCTGGATTTGTGGCTTATCTCTGCCTTTCTGCAATGGTGCCTGCCCCACTGATTGCTTGGTCTGTGGGGGAGAAGGACCTTCTCAGAGAACCATAAAGTGGACTGAGAAGCTCTCAGGGGCTGTAACAGTGGTATTGATGCCTCCAGGTGTCCCACCCCTGGGTGTGGTGGAAGCTGTATGCTTTCTGTAGGCATAATTATGGCCTTTCAGGTTGGTGTTCAGAAAACACCCTCTAGGCCTTCTGTGAGTTTATATTGCAAGATGTTTTTTAAAAAAAACTTTTCTGGCTGCTCTGTTCCTAGCCCACCTCACCATTGCCTCTTCCTAAGGAGCCCTGTGGAAGAAACATGACAAAACACCAGTTCATATATACATGCATTTTGGTAGCTATGATGCTTTGAAAGTAGCTCCAGTGCTCTCCTGGGAACATCCTTACTGGGATGAACTGTCTGGATGATGCAACTTAATCAAATCCTCAAGATGTCCTACTCTAGAACAATGAGCTGCTAATATTAAAAAAAAAAAAACCATGAAAAATCCAAATTCCCAATCTTGTCCAAAGAATGCTCTGTAATTTGTCCAAGGACCCAGCAAATAAGCTGTTTGTCACCTTTGTTAGTCATCATAGCTTGTTGCACCACCAGAGCTGAAGTTATTGGAAATTCATATTGGGGAGGGAGAGGGTGAATCTATTGTCTTAGTCACCTACCTGTTTCATTTCCCTTCTTCAAATCAGCCTCAGCCCTTAAGAAGGCTGCTTCTGGCTACTGTATAATGTCTCTGAGCTGTAGGGACCAGAAGCAGGGTGCTACCTCTTCCTCATTTGTTACTGCAGTGAGGATCTTACACCTCCCTTGTGTTTCAGGTTGGGTTCCTGAGGAACATCACATGGACCCTATCAAACCTCTGTAGGAACAAGAACCCTTACCCTCCTCTGGATGCTGTGAAAAAGATGCTGCCAGTCCTCATCTGCCTCATGGAACATGAGGACAAGGACATAATTTCTGACTCCTGCTGGGCTGTTTCCTATCTGACTGATGGCTCCAATGATCGCATCCAAATTGTGGTGGATACAGGGATTCTCCCAAGGCTGGTGCAACTCATGGCCAGCCCAGAGCTGATCATTATGGTAGGAAATCTCCAGCCTCTGGACCTTTAATGTAGGAACATCTGGGGAGAGAGAAGGCCTGTCTCCTTACTATATGTGGCTAGTGTGGTCCGCTGTCTCCTCAGACTGCGGTATTGATGGCTTGTTTGTCAAGGCACTGCTCTGTTCCAGCTTGCTGTGGCTGGCAGACTGGATAGAAACTGTAAAGCTGCTTAAGGCAAAACAGGAGGACGATAGATTTGTAAATACAACAGTAATCTCCCATGATGCTTTCCTTATTTGAAGGATCAAGCACTTAGTGAGGGATCTCACTGGACTTTCTGGCATGTATCCCTTGAGGTAAGGACTCTTCTCATCTCCTTTAATCTCTGTCTAGACTCCGGCTCTCCGTGCCATTGGGAATGTAGTCACAGGGACTGATGAGCAGACCCAGGCAGCTATCGATGCTGGTGTCTTGGCTGTCCTGCCCTGTCTCCTGCGACATGCAAAGCCAACTATACAGAAGGAAGCCGCATGGGCACTCAGTAACATTGCTGCAGGGCCTTGCCAGCAGATCCAACAACTCATCACCTGTGGGTTATTGCCACCTCTGGTGGAGCTGCTTGATAAGGTAAGGGGTGGGTGCACATACAGCTCTGCAGAAGTGATGCTGAGGTTCATGAGGTCCATGATGCCTCACTTGTGAAGCACTCAGCATGTGCCCAAGAGCCACCTGAGCAATCTGTTTCAAAGCTGTTGGGATCCTTGGAACAGCCTGGGCATTGAGATTTGTCAGTACACCTGCATGAAAGCATGGCTTGGTGTCCACCCATTACTCAAAGTGCTAGGGGAGGTGGGTCAGCCCAAACTGAATGTGAGGGAAATGGCTATCCTCACCTCACACTAATCTTAGAGGGGTGCTGAAGCTTGGGAGTGCCTTCAGTGTGCTGCTTTTCCAGGGGGACTTCAAAGCTCAGAAGGAAGCTGTGTGGGCAGTGGCCAACTTCACAACAGGAGGCACTGTGGAGCAAGTGGTGGAGCTTGTCCAGTCTGGGGTCCTCAAACCTCTGCTCAACCTGCTCCTGGCCAAAGACAGCAAAACTATCCTGGTCATCCTGGATACTATTTCAAACCTCTTCCTGGTAAGATCTCCTGCTCTCTTGCATTCCTTCCCCAAGAGAGCAACAAGGTGTGAGCCGTTGTGTGGCTAGAGCATCTCCTCCTACAGCAGCTGCTGATCTTGCAGGAGTAAGAGTTAGATTTCATGTTGTCTAACTTCTTCAATGCTCTTGAGTTATCCAAAGGGCTTGACAAGATTAAGGTCTCAAAGTGTTCCTCTTCACCTTTTGTGACTTTAGTCTGCTTTTGGAAAGGGAAAGAGGTTATGTGTTAATAGCCAAGCTGGACAGAGGTAAAGGTCTTGCAGAAATGCAACTGCAGAGAAATCAAGTGGTCCTGGGGGCATTTCAGCTCAGGTCCCTGCCAGCTGATGTCTACGTGCCTCTTGTCTGAAAGGCTGTTTCTTGTAGCACCTTTGAACCAGTGAAGTGACTTTTGCAAGTGAAATAGCGAGTGGCAGGTCACACTTACTGCTTCTCAGTGTGTGGATGTAGCCGAGTAGAGTTCGGCTAGCTTGTTTGGCTGGCAGTCAAGCCACTGTGTGGTAATCCCAGCAGGGACTGTTTCATACGCATAGCAGTCATATCCCTGGGATCTCTGCTAAACACAAATCAAACAGGGACAGTAAATGCAGGACTGGGGTCATTTGACTTGTAGATCAGGGTCTTACAGTAAAGACCATCTCAGACCTGTTACTGATGTGAGGTTATGTTTGCCTGCTTGTTATCTGATGTCACAGGCAGCTGAGAAGCTGGGAGAGACAGAAAGGTTGTGTCTGCTGGTGGAAGAGCTTGATGGGCTGGAGAAAATTGAAGCCTTGCAAACCCACGACAACAACATGGTCTACAGAGCTGCGCTGAATATTATAGAGAAATACTTTTCTGGTGAGGTATGTGAGCTCTTGCTGTTTCTCATCTGAAAATATGAAGCTATTACACACTGGAATGAAGCACAGACTTTAAGGATGCTGAAACAGGTTTTTGGAAGAGACCTCTAGATGACTAGAGTAGTCCTTGCAGATTGTTGCAGTTGTTCTTAAAGGTCTGTAAAAGCTCTGAGTTGTCAGCTGATGAGTAGCACAACAGATATGGATGCCTTGATAGCATCTTGCTCCTGGAATTTAAACTGGCATCAGCTGGAGTTACTGCAGTTGCTGATATGAATACCAAATGTGGAGAATTTTCCTCCTTCGGAGCTGAGCTAGCTTGTCACTATGAATGGAAGCCTCCTACTCAGCTGATAACCATGCTCAGGTTGCGTTTAGATTACTTGACCCCTCTCATGCTAATGAACTTATGGAAAAAGGATAGGACACCAGCTAGCAGTTGCAAGAGAGTCCTATGACAGTTAGACGCCATGCTCGGTCCTAGCCTTAGTCTCGCAGATGGGGAAACGCCAGGGAAGAGGCTTAGCAGTTTGGCAGATCTTGGAGCTGAAGCTCAGTCTAGATGTGAACTGCAGCAGCAGGAAGCAAATGTCTGTGTTAGTCCTCTGCCCAGAACAGGGTCTGCGGGATGTCCCTGGGAGAGGGTGTGGAGGAAGCTCTCCTACACACCGGCACCTGCCTGAGGGGCTGGATGCCAGGGGAACATCTCTCCAAAGCACTCCTGGCTTGTTGCTGTTCCAAGCAGTCTATTTAATTTGAGTTCTGCCACCCCAGCCAGTCTTTTCTTCTACCTCTGGTGTCTGAGCCTGTAGACTTGGTTGCTTTTTGTGGGTGAGATGCAGGGACACTGCAGCTTCAGTGTGTTGTAAGCAACAGGAGGACTTGGTCTGGTCTCCAAAGGGTCCTGTTAGCATCAAGCTGATCTTAACAGGTTGTTACAGCAGCAGAATTTTTTAAGACAAGAATAAAACAATAAGATGCTGTAAAAAGCTTCAGGCAAACTCTGGTGCAAAAAGCTTAGGTTTATTAAGATGCAGAACCTTTAACTGATGGCTATCAATGTTCTCCTAGGAAAATCCAGATCTGCAGCCTGGGACTGGCCAAGATGGACTATATGATTTCTCAGTGGAGAAGCAAGACTTCAATTTCTGAAGATGAAGTACTACACAGCTCTGAGCTGGTGGGTGGAGGTGTTCTGGTAGAGCTCAGACATCCAAACCAAGAGGAGCAAAGATGCTGTGTCTTTTTACTTTTGAAACTTGTCAATAAATTGCACTTCTGGCTTTGTACTTCTTGCCTTTTTTTTTTTTCTTTCTCAAGCTGCTGTTGTAAACAGTATAGACCGTTTTTCCACAGCATCTTAAGGCCCTGCAGAAGTGTATTGGAGCTCCTGGGCATGTTTTCTGGGTGGAAAGTGCAGCCAGAAACTTTCTGCTAACTGCATTAAGCTGCTGGAGAGCAGGGTGCTACCACCAAATCCAACTTGGGTCTCATTGCTTGTGCTGAAACTTCTAGGCTTGACTTGGAGTGGCTGAAGCAGCTCTGAAAAGCTATTCAAGAGGCGTTTCACCTGTCTGCAGGCAAAACCACCTCTCTGTGAGAGGAGATGCTTCTAGCAGAGAAGGAAATGGGCCAGGGGAAGGTGGGACACTTTCATCCCTGTATGTGCTACTCCACATGGAAGTATCAGGGGCTGGACACAGGAGTAAATGCTGGTCCTTTGGCAGCAAGGCTGTGTCAGAGGCAGCTATTGCCATGGGAGCTGATTTGCTTCCTACTGCAGCTTCCCAGATGCTATCCACTAGCCTGGAGCCCATTGATCTGGCTCTGCCTAGAGCTGCCCTTAAATAGAGAGGACCTGCATGTCACTGTATGGACCTTAAATAGAGAGGACCTGTATGTATTGCATGTCACTGCCCCTTGCTGAGGGAAGTCCTCCCTCTCTCCAAGCCCTCCAACTTTGGTCTCTAGCTGTAGGCTGAGCAGAAGGTGAGGATGGAATTGATGTGGCTCTTGAGTCCAGCTTGCAGCAAGCTCTGGTGCCCTGTGTCCATCCCTGCATCTATCTGTACCGCTCTGCTAGCAGTTCCATTGTGCAAATGTTATGTGCTGCAGGTTCATAATAAGCTGCTGGACACTGCTCCATCCTTGTAGCATCGATGGGTTGTGGAAGGTTGTTAGGATCCTTCAGTCCCCAGGGGTTAAAGCTATCTCAAGGGCTTTGCTCCATGCAAGATGGGGGTGGCAGCTTCCTCCTCCCTGCTCTGGTGGGTTTGACTCTTCAAAATAACCCTGGGTGGGTTCAGTGCTTTGCTTCCTCACATGCAGTGGGATGCAATGTGACAATAAGCTTAATCTGAAGGGAAAAAAAAATCTTCTTTTCAGGAAGCACAGCCTCTTCCACCCTGCATCTGTTCACCAGAGGATTTCTGTGTTTCTTCTCTGGGCCACCCAGGAAAAAAGGGAGTTACGTAGCTAAAGTCTGGTGGTGCTCCATGCACAACAGCATGCAGCCCTGACTGTGTGTACCAGAGCTGGATATCACTTATTTATTATTAAAATGGAGTTGATTAATTGCAAAGTACTTTTTGGGTCTTATTTCTTGGTTCCAAAGCTGTGTACTTAAACCTATGATAAAGCAATGCCTGAACATGCAGCTGAAACAAGCGCCTGTGAAAATCCTTTGTTTGTGCCCATGGGTTAACACAAAGGGCTCCGGCTCGGCTGCGTGCACCTTCTCAGCATGCTGCTGCTGACAAGGCTGATACGGCATCTAGAAACGGTCAGATTTCACCAGGTAAAACGAATCTGAGGGAGGTGCTTCCTCAGTGTAAATGGAGATGCAGACCGGAGCTGGGGTCCGCGTGGCAGCCCTGACTTTGGACCATGGTCCAGCGCGGAGCATCCCATGTGGCTTTTCCCACGGTCAGGCAGGGCTGTCCCTTACGGCTGCTTGGGCAGCGGGGCTGCTGTTTGCTGATGCTCTGCTGACTTAAAGCAAACTAAAAAGAGAAAGGGCAGGGCTATTTGACTTTTTTTCCTTCTGTCCTGCATGTGCTGGAGATGAGCCTGCAGTAGATGGTGTTACACAGAGCCCTAGGACCAAAACTGCTCGCTTCCACCGTTGTGTCCTTAAGCTGCAATAAAATAGTGTCCCTGTAGCTCTGACTGTGATGGAAAGAAAAACATGCCCCTTTTCTTAAGAGTATCAATATGTGCCTACTGTCCTGTGCTGCGGGGCAAGCAAAGCGGAGGAGGTGTTTGGGGCAGCTGTTGTCCCACGGCAGCAGGAGAACCGGGACTGGTGCCTGCTGGAATGGTGAGGCTGCTGGGCTCTACCTGCCTGCTGCTGCGCCGTGGGCGTGCGAGCGACCTACAGGCATCTGCTTGCCTGGTTAATTGGAGCTGCTCTCCTCTGATCCCTTCTCCCGGGGCACAGGCAGCAGCCGCCGTGGCAATTTTGGCTTTGGTGCTCTGCTCTGGGGGTTGGAGCCACCCACTTCTCCCCACGGGATGGGATGGGGTAGCTGCGGGGACAAGGGGTCCGTGGGGACCAGCGAGGGTGAGATGCTGCCGTGCCGCTTCCCCAGTGCTTCCCCAGAGCAGCTCAACCTCCCTCTAGAGATGCACAAAAAAAGTAGTTTTTCTAATTAAAGCATCCTGTGTCCTCGCCCCGGAGGAGCATGGCGATGGCTGCTCAGTCCCCATGTCACTGGAGAGCTGGAAAAGGCACTGCCAGTGCCCATGGTGGCCTGTTTGCCCCAAATTAGGACCCAATTAATTTATGTATATGAAGCAGGGTCTCTTCTAAAGCATTTTTATGCCTAATTGTTTGTTTCCTACCGCCACGGGTGCACCCTGCAGCCTTCCTAGCACCACACAGACTCGTTACCCGGGTCTGGCTTTGCAGAAGCAGGTAGAAGGGGATTTCTGTGGCTGCCCCTGAGGCTGCACACCCGGAGCCTGCGGGAGCCGGTTCGGAGAGCTACGTGAGCTGAAAACCAAAGACTGGTGAGAAGGAAGAAGAGGTGGGAGAAATGGCTTTGGGCAAGTTCGGCTGGGCAGGAGGCAGGGGTCTGCCTGGAGCCAGCAGCATCCCAGTGCAGGGATTGAGCTGGGTTAGTGCTGCAGGGCAGGGGAAGGCTGGGGAGGGGGATTTTAAGGAAGAATTTGGATGGCGAAAAGCACTGTCCAAGCTTCCAGGTCTGCTGCTGCACCTGATGCTTGGCCATAAATCATTGATGCTTTCTCCTCTTCCCTATCGCTGTTTTGCTTTCTCCCTGGATTTTATGGGGAAAGGCTTTTTTCTCCTCTTGCCCCTGGGTAAGAGGTGGGCAGAGCAAGGAAATAAAAGCTGGGATTTAAAATGGAAGATCGCCTCTGCTTGGCACAGTGGCAGCACCTTGAAAGCCAGTTATTGTGTTTGCAGGTGGGGATAACAAATTTTGCCACTAACTGCCCCCCAAAACCTGCACCCTTGCTTCTATTTTTGTGCTGCAAAGCAGGGATGCTCGGAGATGATGCCTCTGCAGCCCTGCCGTTTTCACCCTGCAGCACCCAGTGATGGTCCCCGCTCGAACGCGGGCAGGAGCGATGCCAAGACCAGCATATGTCATCGCGCTCCCAGTTCAATAAATCAGCCGGGCTGGGCAACCGGAGCACCACTCTGCCTGCAGGAAAAATAGGGGACATTTGCTACCCGGTGGTATTTACTACCTGTGCTGGGCTGTGAGTACCCTTGGCAAGTGCCGGAGCAGACAGCCCAGCCCAGCCTCAGCAGCTCAGTGTGAAACAAGGCTGGTCCCAAGCTTTGCCTCCGTACAGGGAGCTGGGAGGATGCTCGTCCCTCTGGAGGGGTTCAGGATTTAGGGATTTTTCCATTGGATGTGATTTTATTTCTGGTGGGAGGGCTGGTTTATGCAATGATTTGGGGTTTTTATTGGCATTTCATAAATCAATAGTTGGGGTTGGGTCACAAGAAGGATGAAGGGATGGGGCATGGCGGAGCTGGCGGACACCCGAAGTTAGCGGCTGTTAGCCTGCAAGATGGGGGACATGGGGATGTGGGGACCATTCAGGGCAGGTCCTGGGGGCTGAGCTGGTGGTCCCAGTTGCCCAGGGCTGTGGGTGTTGCTCCCAGCCCCCACATGCTTGATGCATACATGCTCACACCCATTCCCTTGCCACCTGCCATGCCACAGCCATGTCACCCCTATGCGACCTTCCATGCCAGCCCCAGGCACCCCTATTCACCCCCCATGCCACCCTGAATGCCACCCTTAAGCACCCCTCTTCACCCTCCACGCCACCCCTGTGCCACCTTCCATGTCACCCCCATGCACCCCTATATACCCTCCCTGACACCCTCCCTGCCACAGCCGTGTCACCCCCCATGCCACCCCTATATACCCTCCATGCCATAGCTATGTCACCCTCCGTGCCGCCCCCAGGCACCCCTGTGCACCTCCATGCTGCCCTGCATGCCGCCCTGCATGTCACCCCCATATACGCTCCATGGCACCCCTATGCACCCTGCATGCCACCCCCAGGCACCCCTATGCACCCTGCATGCCACCTTCCATGTCACCGCCGTGTACCTCTACTCACCCTCCATGCCACCCCTCTGCCACCCAGCGTGTCACCCCCATGTACCCCCCCGCCACCCCCGTGCACCTCTCTATACCCTCCATGCCACAGCCATGCCACCCCCCTGCCACCTTCCACGCCACCCCCAGGCACCCCTGTGCACCCTGCATGCCACCCTATATGCCACCCCCACGCACCCTCCATGCCACCCCCCCGCCACCCCCGAGAACCCCTGTTGACGCTCCATGCCACCCCGCGCGTCACCCCCGTGCACCCCTGGCAACGCTTAGCCACCCTCCATTCCACCCCCGGGCACCCCTGTGCACCCTCCGTGCCACCCCCCCGCACCCCTATACACCCCTATACACCCCATGCCCCCCCCGCACGCCACCCCCAGCCTCCTCCCCCTCGCCAGGGGGCGCTGCCCCGCCCTCAACGCGTGTCCGTCAGCGCATGCGTCCCACCCACCCTCCGACCTTCCCATCATGGCGGCGCGCTGAGGCCGCGACGCGACGCGCGCTGACGTCACCACCCGCCGGCGTGCGCGGGGCGGGGGCGGGGGCGTGGCCAAAGCGTTCTCCGCGGCCGGACCGGGCCGGGCGGGCGCGTCGGTCTGGCGGCGACTGAGGAGAACGGCGGAGAGCGGAGGCCGGGGATCAACGGCATCGCGACGAGCGGGAGGGCCCGCATGGGGGGGTTGCGTGGGGCCGCCGGTTGATCTCGGCGTTGCCGCCGTTTCTTCCCGGCGCGATGTCGAATCCCGGTACCCGCCGAAACGGCTCCAGCATCAAGATCCGCCTCACAGGTAACGGGGCGGTGGCGACGCTGTCTCCCCCCCGCCACCTTGGGGCCCGGCCTCCCCTCCCCTCAGGCCGCCAGGCCGGGGAGGGGGCGGACGCCCCCTCCCCGGCCTGGCGGCCTGAGGGGAGGGGAGGCCGGGCCCAAGGCGGGGGGGGGGGTGGCGGCAGCGTGAGGGGAGGCCGTGGGGCCGAGCTCCGATCGTTACTTAACTTTTATCCGCCGTTTTTTAGTCACGCTTCCACCTCCGTGGCCCGGTAGAGCCTTTAAATTCCGCCCCCCCCCCCCCCCCCCCCCAGCTTCCCCCGCTGCTTCAGCCCTCTTGGGCTGACACAAATTTTGGGGAGAGGAAGGCTTTTCGGGGGGGGTGGGGTGGGGTGTTCCTGTCTCCCCTTCTCCTTCCAGCAAGCCAGGGCACCCTGCTCGTTCCTGGCATCTCTTCTGCACCTTCCCCTTGGGGGGGGAGGGGGGGTGTCCCTCTGCCGCCCCCCCCTCCGCCCACCACCCTGCCCCTTCCTGGGGTCTCTACTGCATCTTCCCCCATGGGGGGGTGTGTGTGTGTGTGTGTCCTTGTGTCCCTTCCTTCCAGCAAGGTAGAGCACCCTGCTACTTTCTGGGGTCTCTTCTGCACCTTCTCCATAGCGAGGGGTCCCTGTGACACACACACACACACACACACCCCCGCAGGCCAGGACACCCTAGGGTCTCATCTGCACCTTCCTCGGGAGGATTTCCAGAGCCACCTCTCCCACAGACTGGCGTTCAGCAAAGCCTTTCATAATTTGCCTTGCTTTGCTTTAGTTAATAAACCCCCCCAGCCTCCCGTGTGCCGAGGAGGAGAACTTGATTGCTAATGAGAAAACGTGCGTTTAGCTGGTTTTAGCTTTTTTTAGTGGTATTTTTTTCTTCCTTCCTCGCAACTTGCTCTCGCTTGGCAAACACACATTCAACTTTTGAAGTTCCTTCCCAGAGCGAGAGGTGACACCAAAAGCAGTGTGTGTGTCCTGCCTCCTTAGGAGGGTGCACGTATGGATAAGTCAACTTATGTTGCACCCTGAAAGATGTGGATTAAGTCTTCTGGAAGCTGCTCCCGTCGATGCTGAGACTGCTTCTTTAACGGGAAGAGACACAGTTTCTGCTTCTTGAGACTGCCGTGTGAATTATTAATAAATAAGGCCCAATCCAGTCTTTCAAAGGCAACAGGTAGATGCTTGGAGATCTCTTGGGCTGAAGGAGCCACGGTGCTACTCCAAGTCACTGGCATTGATCTATATAGAGCTGTTTCTGTGGGTGCCTAAAACGTTGTCGAATAATGAGAAAACGGTGCTAGTTAAACTTCAGTTACAGGTTAACTTGCTTCTGGCATATAGCGCAATCAAACAGAAGCAGCTCTTCAAAAAAAAAAAGATCTTGGTTTTCTTTTAATCCTTTTTTTGATTCTGCACTGCTTGTGCTTTAGAAGACCAAAGTTTGTGAGGGTAATACAAATCCGAAAATCCTTTTCTTGGACGTGAGAAAGCTGAAAATATTTTTAGGGTGTATGGATGATGTTTGATCTGAAATTAGTTTTGTGGTGATGTATACTAAATGTCAACTCAGTCATTTATGTGGCTTATTTTTATGCAAGTCAGTCAATAAAAACGTTGTGAGTTAAGTAACTTATGCCGTGGCCATAGCCCTTCTTCTGAGCTGGAGGATATCATTTGAATAACAGACAGAAGCTGTTTCGTTTAATTTTAAAGGATGAATGCTGCATCAAAATGCTTTTTTTACTTTTAGCGTGCACTAGTCTTCTCTCCTAGCTGAGAACGTTTTCTGGAAGAGACTGAGTTTCAGTTTATTGAGCAACTTGGTGGATTTTTTTTTTTTTACTTTCTCTTTTTTTTTTTTTTTAAACTATATTGAAGAAATCTCCTGCTTGCTCAAACACATCTTCTGTTTTTATAGGCATGAAACCTGGGTGGTGTGACAAAAATTGCTGTATTTAATAAAAAATAAATTGCTTTGGGAGAGGTTTAGCTTTAGAATCATTAGGCAATGCTGTGTTCTTGGCTTCGCTGGAGAATAGTGTGCTGACTTACCTGTTTCAAATAGCTGTAGCTAGCATGGCTTTTGTTTTCTCATCTGTTTTGCTATTGGAAGATTTGAGCAGATTTAAATCAAGACAGAGGACCTCTTCTGTTATGATTTACTACCTGCATTGTGTTTCTTGTGATTAGAAACCATTTATGTTCTGCAGTACTGAAAATAGCTGTGTAAATACCACTTAGTCTGAAGATGCCTGTGAGTGTTACTTTGTAAATGGGAAGTGAAGGGTGGTAGAATCTTTCATGCTTAAAGACATTTTTTTTTTCTTGTATATTGGAAAGGTATTTTTATTAGCAGCGCGTTGGGTTTATTTTATTTGCGTGAATATATTTAAAAGTTCTGGATCCTCTGACGGTTATCAGAAATGATCTTCCAGCTTATACAGAATGGTGTCAGTCCTATCCCTATACAAATTGTAATGAAATATAATGGCAAATAATGCATCCTGTTTGGAAATATAAAAAAAAAAAACCCACAACATCAGCAAGTAAGTTGGATGGCAGGTTAAAATGACTTTGCATCCTATGGTTCTCAAACATGCTAATCTCTCGTCATATCTCAGTTTCTCCAAAAGCCTGTTCCTCTTATTTCCATTGGAGCTTTCACCACTGCTGGTGATGTAGGAGCCAGAGATATTCATGACCTTGCCTCTTGGAGCAGTTCTAGGCAAAGCAAGGTAAAACTTATTAAGTCCATCGTCTCTTTGTGTCCGTACTGTCATCAGGGTAGTGCAACAGTAACGGAATTATCAAAACAGGGATGGAAGTAATAAAGTGATATTGTGAGTGCATATGCTCTAGAAGTCCACTGAGGATTTTCTGGGTCGTGGAGGAACACGATCCACAGGCCAGGGGACTTTTGCAGAGCACGTGTCCCTTTTTTTGTTGATGTGCTTCTCTGAAACCTTTGTTTGCTGCTGCAGTCGCAGCTCCCTGGGGTGGTTCCAAAGGGTTCATCGTCTCCAAGGCTTACACGCGTCTTGCTCATACTCGTACTGTTATATCACCCAGAAGCACTCGTGAAAACTGCAGTCTCATTGCGCTGGGTATTGGAGACGTTCCTATGCCAGGTAGCTTGCAGGTGAAGGTTGCAGATGGAATTGGAAAGACTGTGAAGAAGTGGACTAAATATGTAACTTTTCTACCAAAAAAAGCTGCAAGTTGTGTCCTGACTTCATTGGTACTGGCTTTTTCAGCAGGGTCTCAGCTGAGGTGTTAAAAGCTGGCTAGCTTCTGGTACCATTTCAGAACTGAGAAAAGATTGGGAAGGAAAAGGCATTAGTTTAAACTTTACAGATCATTTTATAGATGGAGCAGGAAGGGGGGAGGATCTCGTGTGTAAGGTCAGATGGCCGTGTCGAGGACTGATGGCAAAACCAGTTTCTTTAACAGAAAAGCCGGCGTTGATATGACAGGAGAATACAAATAATCGTCTCCAAGCATCTCGCTTAGCAGCGGTTCAGAGTACTCAAGGGTGTAAAAATGCATTCCTCCTTGGCTGGCCTGGCCTGGCCTGGGAAGGTGCTGGGCTGCTGCTGGTTGTTGTTGCAGTTTTGGAGGGAGGGTATAGGTGAGAGCCCTCCCAGTTGTGAGGGGGAGGAAAGTGCAGTGTTGGAAGCATCAAGCATCGGGGAGGAGTGAGGAAGATGATGATGAAGCGGGTGGTCTCTGTGAGGTGAGGGGAAGAGCCAGAGAGGATTTGTAGGTGATGAGTTTGATTCCTGTAGGACAGGTGGTGGTGCTTAGCAGTGGCAAAGAAAGGGAAAGAGGTGATGCAGACGAGTATCCTGAACGCCACTTTCAGTTCACTGTAGTCAGCACAGTTTAGGGAAGTCCCATCTACAGAACTTGACCAGCTAGTAGCTGGTAAATGGGTGGCTTTCGGTCTTTTTGCAGATATGCATTTGTAATTTAAGGAATACGTAAAGAATACAGTGACTTCAAGTAGAAAATAAAATATTATGTTACCTTAAGAGGGGCATTCATGTAGGATTGTTACAGAGGCACAGGTTAAAATGTGTCACAAATGTCAGTATGTTTTGCTTCCCTTTCATGACTAATGTATTGATCAATGCAGCAAAGTTAACTGACTGGTCAATAGCAACGCTAATATTGGTGACCTGGACAGTTTTATGTCCGGTGTTCAGAAACAATGAATATCTTTGTAGGGATCTCTGTATCAGACATCGTAAATGCTTTGTAGGCTGGCTGTAGTTTTATGTTCGTACATTGGAAAGACTACGGGTTACAGGCTAAGAGTGCTAGTGCAAGAAGGCAGAGACGGCTGGCCGGCCAGCCCAGCCTGCCTTGGCATTTGGAATTTAACGCTGAGCCGGTTTCGTGCAATGGGGAACACGGTGGGAAGTGGCACTTCAGTAGCTCCAAATTTATTTTGCTTGATAATCTGGGAGTATGTTGAAATCTGTCTCGTCATTTTCTTCTCGTAAGGATTTTCTCTGCTCCGTGTCTTCTGGGAGCGGGTTGTCTGGTTGTGGTTGGAGCGCTGGGCTCGAGCTCGATGCTGAGCTTCGCCACAGATTTCCTGTGTGATGCTGAGCGAGGCACTTAAGCTCTCTGCCTCTCTTCCCCATTTGTGTTATGAAGTAGTAGCGTTTTCGTGAAGGTATATTTGTAGCCGTTCAGAGGCCTTTGGATAGGGATGGCAAAGAGGCTTGGGGTGTATAACTATGGGGACTTTAATGAAAAAAATAAAATCTTGCTTTCATGGGGGGAAGTGCAGAGAGCAGCCTTTGCAGTCGGCCAGCTGGCATCTCTGGGCTCCTGAGTGGGAATCCAAAGAGCAGCCTTTTCCTCTGGGCAGGCTATGGGTAGTGACTCTCCCTTTTTTGTTTCTCCCAGTAAGTCAAAGCTGTGCCAGCACCATTGTCCTGGTGGAAGTAAATTAAATCTCCAAAAGGAGTTTGTTTGCATATCCCCCTCAGGAAGGGAAAGTAGAAACAATAACTACTTTATTCCTAACTTAAAACTTTCTTTTCTCAAATTGAATGTCTTATAAAGAAATGCAATTTGGGATGTGGTTGTGCAGTTACTTAATGATTTCTTCTTTTTTGTTCCATACTACCCACCAGTCTAAGAACAGTTTTCTCATCCGCTTCCTTAAAGAGCTTTATCACATTTCTAAAATTTTGTAGCATCATACTTCCTCTTTCTGTTGCAAAATTAAGCATCAATTCCGGGGTAATATAAGCAATGTTTCCAATTTCTCAGCGAGGAAGTCGGTTTTACACCATGATTTTATGTGTGTCTGGTAGCTGACCTCTGACTGACGGCAACTCGGAAACTGCTAAAACTGCCACTGTAAATAAACGAGACCCGTCGGTTGTTTCTGTAGCTGGCTGGACGTGTGCTTGGTGGGTCACAGAATGAAGAAGTACTGTATGGAAATACCGTCCGTGTGTGGGTGTGTTTTGGAGGTTTACCTGGATCGCTGCCCAACTTGAAGCAAGTCCAGTTGACACGCTTAACGTTGGATTAATCTGGTTAGATTGCTTGCTGCTATTTATGGTTCCAGAGTTAACTACTCACTCAGCTGCCTTGTTGTTTGGGCTGTGTTGGTTGAGGTAGTGTGATAGGGCAGAGTGGTTTGGAAAAGATGTGGTTACATCGGTCGGTGTAGTATACTTGTGAAGTTTAGGTATGTGCACAGCAGAGCAACTCATTTAAGACTTGAGCGAAGAGAATATTAAAAAAAAAAAAGGGCTAGAAGAGACAGCTCCATCTGCCATCTTTTTCCCTAAATTGGGAATTGAATCTTTTCTCTTACGTTTTTCCATTATGATTCCTCTGGAAATGGTCAAAATATTGCTGTGAAAAGGACCAAATTCTGGAATATCATTGAAAGCTTTTACCTGTATTAGTGCTTTGATTTTGTTTTTCATGAAAACTGATGCTGATTTATTCTCCCAGAGTGAAAGAAGCTTCTATTACCCTGTTACTGAAAATGGTTTGTTCTTTCCTACACCAGCAGTTGTGGGGAGGGAAAGGAGTCATCCTCTGTTGATGGTGAGGACAGCACTACAGTTGATCAACTTCCAGCGTTTTTACCTTGATACTGTCTCGCCTTCTTTAGCATGTCTATTGGAAAGCCTGAAGTTAAGCATGCAGGTAGTTGACATGAAGCACTTGTGTTACGTCTGGTAGTGAGGAAGCTGTGCTGCTCTGATTGTGATGTTTCAGGTGCTTACAAATGAATTCCTGCCAATATTGCTGCAGTAACTCAAGGTGTTACCTCCTTGCTAGTCTGCAGACCCCCATTGCCAAAAATTTGTCACCAACCGTGAGAAAACTGGTGGAAGAAAACCTGTGCTCATACTTCAGCTGCTTCAGTGCAGATTCAGCTTCTCCATTTAAGTCTAGCTCAAGAATTTAAACTAAGATTCTGGACTTCGAAAAGCTGAGGTATGTGCATGTGGTGCCTTCTGTTAGGAGCAGTTAACTTTTGGAGGGGAAAAACAGGAAAGAGAGAGCAGTGATTTCTTAAACCAAGCGGCAAGCTTTGCTAGAGCTTGTTTATTAGTATATATCAATTTATAAAAGACTTATTTAAGTATTAATGTAATATAAGAAGAAACCTGCACATATGTTTGCTAAAGAAGAGTCAGTAGGTCCATAACAGGTTAAGATGCTACACGTTTATAAACTTTGTTTCACATCTCTTTGAAGGGAAATTCAGTAATTTCAGAGAGGAGATCCCTGGGGATATTTTTCTCTGTTTTCCATCTCCATCTTTCTTTGTCAAAGTTGTAAAACGCAATGGGAGGACAGAGCAAAAATGTTGAAAGTTTTTCTCTTAAATATTCTCTTATGAACTGGCATCTACATTGGGAATATTTGGGGGTATAGGAGCTGGATGATAAATTTGACGATACTCTAGTTGAATTGGCAGAATAAGCATGCATGCTGTTTTAGAAAGAATCTCTCCACAGGGCTGTAATAGCTTGATGCCTTCCTCTTCAGTAAGTCATTTTTGTCAAGTTAAAGGCCAGAATTCAAACTGGCTTGTTGTCAAGGACACTAAGCACAGCAGGCAAAAATCCCCAAGGCTACCCAATTCACAGCATAGATAGATAAAGCTGGCAGAGCATGGTTTACTCTTCCTCCCCTCCCCCATGAAAAATCCTCTTGCCTGTTTTTGTTTTGGTTTTTTTTTGAGGATATGGACACTATTATGCATACTAATACAATTTAACAGCAAGTATTTAAATGGAAGGTTTGTTCATCTGTTTGTGGGTAAAACAATCCATTATTGTTTGGGAGCAATACTAAAATAATGCACAATCCCCCCAGTGACTGCATGGTGCTGCAGGCTGCTCCGCTGCTCCAGCTGTGCTCACCTCCGCCACAGCTGGAGGGAATTGTCATTGGCAGAGGACCGGCTCCAGTATCTCATCCTGGTGAGCACCGGCCCTTTACTTTGGCTGTTGTGTGATGAAGCAGTTCAAATGGGTTCAGCTCATAATCCTAAATCGTGCTTTTATGACTGTAAGAAATGATGGAAAATCCTGTGGAATTAGGTGTTTGTAATAGCCTTCTATTTTACACTTTGGTTCCTGATTCTCTCATAAGAATATACAGCATCCCATTTAAGAATAAAGGGCAATGTTAAACCACACTATTAACTTCAAGTATTATTGACCACTAGAATACTCCAGGAATATTATGTGTCCCTGAATGTCCTCACTAATGTGCAGTTTTAGCTATGGTAAATGTTTCTTTCCCAATTGATTATGAAGAAGCCCAGCTGAAGAAAATAAAATTTGTTTCTTTCTTTCAGAGATAACCTGGTATTATCTTTCTCTTGCAGTAGTTTTTGCTTTTACTGGTAACCAGTAGTATGTAAAGAAATATTTTTGATAGGATGCAATCTTTTTTTCCTCAAGTTGATGAGTTCTTTCTCTATACATTTTATTATTTGGAGTAAAATGGCATTTTTTGTGTGAGTGAATTAGGAGGAATAGCGTTTTCTTTGACCTTTTCATATGTTTGCATTTTTGTCTTCCGTAAAAATCTGCCTATTTCCTCTAATGGTTAGACTAAAATAAAATGCATATGTTCCTATCAATTCAAAGTTTCCATCTCTTGTTTACTTCACAAAATGGCAAATTCAATTTGCATGTGTTAAAATCTATTCTTCTAATTAATCTCCCTAGTTTCCAGGACACTATATTAAAAGCTGTACTTTGTATTTTTCTCCATAAAATAGAGGTTAAAAACCCATTGAAGATAGTTACCTTTTGTATTTATTTTTAATTCAAGGCAACTGCTAACATCAGTCTGAACTATTTTTTTCATCATCTTGACTTTTCTGCCTTGTACGCCGAACGTGGTCTGTATTGCATCCCTAAAGAAAACCAGACATTACAGTAGAGAAGTCAGTCCCTGTGGTCAGTCTTTTTAGATCTTCTAGTACGGAGGGTATATGACTCAAAGTTTATTGAAAAGGAAACATCTTTTGAAATGCCTGTGCTCCATTTTCCTGAAGAGCAGAAGCAAAAAGTCCAGACTGCATATGAAAATTAACTGAGTATATGGATTGTGCTGTTGCTTTAAGATTTTTTTTTTTTGACTACACAAGTGCAGAATTTAAAAAAGCAAGGAATTTCAATTTGATTCAGACTTGCAGTGATTGATATCCTTCCAGAGGAAGCCTTGTTCTTTATCCTTGCAGCTGGTGTGTTTTGGTTTTTTTGTACCTGTGCAGACATTTTTAAAAGCATGTGGGAACTTCAGTTTAAACTCAGAATTAAAATGCAGAGGTGTCATATTCTACAAGTGTAAGTAGTGATACCTCATTGTTGAAAAAGGCTTCTTTAGAGTTAATGGGGAGAGAATCCATTAGATTTGGTAAACTTTGGGTTTGGAATTGAGTAGGTGAATGTAAGCTAAAGCTCTGATGTCAGCCTTTGAAGGAATAATTGGGTGCATTTTCTGAGTTCCTGAAATGATAGTTACTTCAGCATTATATAGTAGTAGCAATTCCAAGCAGTATCTCTTGTATCTCTTTCTTAAATGTCTGCAGACAGGTAACCATCAAGCTAAGTACTGCAATAGGCATGTTCATATTTCACGTGTTTGTAAATACCCCACTAAACAACAGAGCAGAGAGAACAGAAATGGCTTGGTGGGGAAAAAAAAAAAAGCGCCTGAAGTGTTGGGGCTTTTGGAATTTGCAGAGAACTTCTGCATATCTAATTTTTCATCTCCCAACTATTTCTTTTGTGAAGAGTTTTTATGCTGTGATCTGCTGATGCATTTAACCCACTCCTGAAATTGTTTTTAACCAGAGTGAAAATACTTCTGTGGAGGTTCCCCTTTCACAGCTGAGTGCTGAAATACAGGTAAGATAAGGTTAAAAGGCATAAGTGAAGCTAGGGAGTTAGTAGGTGCCAGCGAGCAGCACGATTGTTTGAAACATGGTGTGGTCCATCAGCCCGTGAATGTTGTGGAGTCAGAGAAGGGGTCCTAATTGTGAACTCACTCTTTAATGACCTTATTCAACTTGGTAGTTGTGTGATGTAACCAAGTTGTGTGATGTAACCAAGTTAAACTCGAGTTTAAATCTCTGCCCCTGCACCTTTTCCCAGACATCCCATAATTCATTACATAATGTAACATTAAATTTGCTACTGCAAAAGCACAGGCTATCGGAATAAATATCTGGCTCTTTGTAAGACTGACTTCTGCATATTGTGCAATAATTACCTAAAATATAATATGCTACATGTACACCTAGTATGCCGTGATAGGAGTACCTACATCTTTTATTCCTTCTTTCCAAGATTTTTACGGAATTGAACATTAATAGACTTTTTTCGAGACATATTAATTAGATGTCTGTTACAGCTCGATAAACCAGCACAGGTACGAGAGTCAGTTGGCCAGACTGACACCAGCATGCAACCTCTAGATGTGCTTAGGGTAATGTAATCAGTTCCAATAATTGCGCTGTCGCCAGCTCTTATTAATAGCGCTTTTACCTGGTCTAGAAGGAGACTTAGACAAACAAAAGAAACATGTAAATGGGCGCTTTTCTGTGTTGTGTTCTTTAGTTTAAAATCAAATACCTTCTCAGAGTTAGAAAGGTCTGTCTGGTAACACGATAAATAATACTTCAGTATAATCCAACAGCTTGGCTTGGACTTGTAGTCACAAGTGATTTTTTTGTTTGGTTGGTTGTTTTTTTTGTTCAATCACAGAAGTAATTTGACTCATCTACAAATAATGTTTTGATAAACTTCAACAGAAATTAGCAAACCAGCCATCAAATGGGATTTATAAAAAGTTGCTTGGGAAAATGTGTTGTAAGTAGTCTGCAATTCAAGGCATTTCCTTCGCAGGATGCTTATCAAGTCTGCATGTGCTACTTCCAAATTGAACTAGAGCATAGATGAGAACTATTTTTGATACAAGGGGCGAAAAAAAAGAAAATAAAGCCCAGTTGGAAAGTAGTACCAGGGTTTTTTTTTATCATTGCCTTAGGATGTAAATCCTACAAGCGTGCAGAGAGAAAACAGACTTTGAAACACCAGAAGGAATCAGATTAGTCTGTGACGTTTGAGATGATGCTGGCAGCGTAAACGTGATTGAAATAGTCATTGTAGGAGTGGTGAGTAAATATACTAGAAGCCTTTGGATAAATTGACTTCTCTTTGATAGTCTGTATACCAAGTAAAGACAGAATGTCCTGCTTGTTTCTGTGATGTTTCTTCGCCAGGGTGGCTGTATCAGGCGGAGCAGGTGTCAGTTTTAAGGACAGTCATGCTTCCAGATGCTGATGTAGAGCTCTTTTTTTTTTTTTTTTTTTTATTTTTATTTTTATGATAGCAGCAACCAAAGACTCACGCAGGAGGTCCCAGTCGTGGCTGCCAGCCTCTTCTGGGGTGGTGGAATTAAGAAGTTCAAAGACCAAGGGGAAAAAGATCCAGCAAATATTTTTGCAGGGATTTCTTCTAGATTGGAAAGCTGATATTAATGTTTTCTAGGCTTTTGTTGGTTTCATAAATCAGCAGTGAAACCTGGCACACAGAAGCTGTCTACAGGTTTGGGGAGATGAAGCTGCCTTAGTTCACCATCAGGCTGATGGATAAATTTATGGGACAAGCTTAATCTTCTTTCCAGACTGAAAAACTACCAGGCTGAACATGGGATCACACCTGTCATTCTCCTGTAAATAATTTTTGGCTCTTCATCTGATTTCAGTCAAATTTGATACGGGCAGAGATGTTACGCATACTGGGTCTCTAAGACTCGTGGAGATGAGTAGCTTGGTAGAACGAATCCCCCCTCCCTCGGCCTGCCGGAGGGGGGGAGGAGGGCTGCCCGGTCCCCGTCCCAGCCATGCAGACAGGAGGTGTTGAAGGAGTAACCTGGGAGAGTGGGAGAGGAGCTCTGAGGTAGGAAGGGGAGAGAAATACGTGTATTAAGTCCACCACACACCTGCGGGTAAATCAACCTTCATGAACTAAACTCCTAAGTGCACAACTGGATTGACAGTGTTTTGGCTTTTCTTTCCCCCCGGAGTTCTCCAAGGGAAACATCCGGATGACTTTATCAAGCACCTGTAATAACACTCCCTATACATTTGTTTTGACTTAGGGGTTTTGTTTTGCTTTTTAACCCAGATGAAATTGTGCGTTAATTCCTTACACAAAGATTCATCTGCGTCCTGTGAGCATGTCGCTTACAGCATCAGCCAGTGCATCAACCTCCTACTGGCGTTTTTTAATTAAAAGAACAGCACTATCACTTCAAATTAGTGCCACATAGCTTATTTTAGTAAGGAGCGAAATGGTGTTTAAAGGTTTTTCTCTTATGAAAATTGTTTATTAAATTTTGCTCTCTTTTGGTTCTATCTAGTAGTTTGTCATTCAGTGCTTGGACAATATCGGATTCCTAGGTGTGCAAGTCCTGTTAGTGATATGAATGCAAATAAGTCTTGCTTTTAATATCTCAACTTTGGTAAATAGGAATCACCTTCTTAAAAACAAACAAACGTTAAGATTATTTTATGGTTCCTACAAAGCACGCGTTAGTCTGTTTTCAAGTGCATTCCCTGTCTTGAGAAGGTAGTGAAGAAATAGGCATTTCTGGGAGCTTCTGTGTCATGAACACTGAAGAGATTTTGTAATCCTGTTCAGTGAAATTGTTAGGCCTCCGTTATACTAAATTACTGTGAGAGCAAGTAATACATCCAGTGAGAGCTAGATCTAGTAAAAATTTTCTTCAGACAGTATTTCATTTTATCTGGAATGTTAGCACTGTTAACCATCCATGCAAAATGTAATGTATTGAATCTATTTAATCAATTTAAAATGGAAAGGAAGCGTCTTAGGCTTTGACTGAACCAGCTGTCCTCATACATTGTTTTTTTTTTTTTTTTAGAGATTAAATTTTGGGTTTTGGAGGTGTAAATATAGTAGTTTGATAAAGTACTTTTTGTTTAGGAGAACTTTCTTCATATTTTTTGTTGCAGGATCCTGCAGCTGAGTGGTGTCCCTTGCATAAAATCCTATATGTGAATATGAAACGCATATGTTAAGGTCATATAGGAAGAGGCATGGTATCTTTGAATTCAAGCTCTGGTTTATTTATATAATACCTTTGATCAAGGTATCTCGAAGCAGTAGTGTCATTATAATTTATTGATGTAATGGCCACTGACATTTTCTACAAGGAAAATAGCAAACAGTTGCTGTTGCAGGCAAAGTGATGAATGTATAATGTTGAGAAAATTGTAACCAAACATCCTGGTCAGAATAATGCACTGAAACATTTTCATCAAGATCCCAGCCTTTGTGACTGCGGATTCACTTGGGATTAGAAAGGGGGTTTCCTTTATTGAGTAGCTTGCAAATTGTTATTAAAAAAAAATTGCCCTGGGGGGGAGGTCCACATATGTTGCTGTTAAGCCACTGTTGAGAAGCTGACTTTGCAATGAAAGCATTTTTTTTATTAAAAAAAAAATCTTTGCTAGAATGCTACATGCACACTGTATGTTATCTGTTTTCATTCTAAACTCTATTTTTATTTTGCTCTCTGAAGTCAGCCTGTAACTAAAACATTCCTGGCATCTTTTGGCTGGAGATTTAGTCAAGGATGTTTTCCATCCTGCTTTCAAGAAGATGGTTCCAGCCTTTCTTGAAGCTGCTCCAAAGGAAATTTCCTTCCGTAGCGGGTACAGTGACAGTAAGGGAAGTCACTGCTTACGGTCGAAAGGCTTAGTGACGTCCTCTTGCTGTTGTCATGTCCTACCATGCTTAATCTGGAAACAAATGGAAATATGTAACATAGCTAGATGGTACAAGGTAAGGGTTGGAATTGCTCTGTATCCGTGATGTTAGTTCTGCTTGAGCTCACTCAACCCAAGAGTTGGTTGTTAGCAGAATAATATGGATAAATGTTTTATGGGCACAATGGAAAGGGACTGTGTCAATGTCCATAGGCGACAGACTTCCCTCCCCACCTCCCGACTAAATCGAAGGGTATTTGCTGTCGCGGATTGGTTTTTCTTGCTCAACCATAGATTGGCTCTAACCAGTCTGTTTGTTTTGTTGTTCATCCCTGGTGACTGTCAGTAGCACTGGGCTGAATAAACAGAGACTATTGATCAAATTTGAAGTCATTAACTTGGCAGTTTAAATAGATGCTGTCCTATATAATTAGAACAAGGGAGTAACACATAGGCTGATACGGCTTTATTCTGAATAAAAGCCTTCTTTTCATGAAATCTTGTTTGGTGCTATTCAGCTTTCAGTTTTGTGCCTCCCATAGGTCACACAAGAATTAGACATTTTGTTTAAAATACCTAAAGTGAAGAGGATGACTTTGCTTGTGTAAGAGGGTGATGACACTGATATAATGTGGATCTGCTGAACTTTGATACTAATTGGAAATCGTGTTTGGAAGAAGGGGGTGCTAACGTGAGGTTATTGGTTAACCACATCCAGCTAGAGCACGTCTTTGGGAGGAATACTGCTCCGTATTGCCTTCCGTCTCCAAGCGAGCAGCATTGCTGCCAGCTCTGAAGCAGTAGCGGGTTTTGATTGTCCATCTCGCTGCTGTTCAGCTGAGAGAAACAAGTGCCTGTTAGATCTGGATGTTTATATTCAAACACAATGGGTGACTAATTATTTCAGAAGGAAGACATTTCCTTTTAATGGCTACTGTCGTGCGATGTGCCTGTCAGCCTTCTAAATAATTTTAACATTTTAGATGGAGCGTGGCCGTAAGACACACAGAGTGTTTTGCTGCATGCGTTCTGGACTCCTTGAAGATCCGTTACAGACGACTGGCAGTGTAGTGTGAACACACTGGCAAGGAGCAGCGATAATCTCATTAATGTATGTGCAGCATGCACCTGCAGACAGCCCGGTGCTCCTGAGTCACACTGCTGCGAGTCCCTAGAGAGCGTGCAAATTCAGCACTAGGATGCACGCGTATTGACCCGCATTTCCTCGGGCAGAGCAGCAGTCACGTGCATCTCATTGCCTGGAAATCAGATGAGAACTGATGTAACTCGGTTCATCCAGCATTTGCATGACCTGAGCCAAAGTGCTTTTAGGGATTTACCACTTGTGTGACTAATACGTGATTAGGTAGATTGTAGGGAGTGTGTGTATGTGCTTCTTGTAGAGATACTTACCGTATAACAACAGCAGCATCAAAAAAGTCTCTTATGCATCATTCTCGTAGCTTTTAAATAGGACTGGTTATTAAATCAGACTTTTTTTTTTCCCTCTACATAAAAGCTTTCATACTAATTCCTAGGAAAGTTTGTTACATAGAGATGTTTTTCCTGCAACAGATGGACAAATGTCCTGCAGAAGAAAATAGTGATTCTGTACTGGGGTTAATGGAACAAAAGTAGGTGAATGAATGATAAAAATTTGGCTTCCAAAAGCTATTAATATCTCTGTAATTGCAGTCTTTTTTTGGAACAAGGCTCGTTTCTCTCCTGTTCTCCTTTCCCCTCTGCCACAGCTTCCTTATTCCCGCACATACACAAGCACCCCCTGCTCCTTCCCCATTAAGCGGTACCACTGCTGTCACCTCCCGCTCCCCATGCACCCCCTGCGAGTTCAGCAGTGCTGCCGCCGGGCCCAGGCTAATAAGCTGAGACCAGCTTATTGCCACTGCTCACCTTTTAGCATCGGTGCCCTTCACAAATACAGTCATGCCTTTGGTGCTTCCTGTGCTTTTTCATTTGTAAACAAGGAAGGTTTAAGCTCAGCTTTCTGAACAAATGAAAAAAATGTGTAAAGAAAGTGGAGAGTGGTTTGTAACATCTTCGGCAGATGTTGAAAGGGATTATAACGGGCTGAATAATCATGAAACAAACTACTGAAGATTTTAGAGTTGAAAACTTCCAGGAATTAAAAACAATATTCTAAACCAGCTGATATACTTTATTCAAAATCAGAAGTAATGCCAAGAATTTAATTTGTGCCAACACAATTTTTCTTTCCTCTTCCTGAATTTAAACTTTGCACCTTTATTTTAGCTTTTGTATTGGAAATTACTAAAGTAATTTTTCCCTTTTTCTAGCTAAGCACTTAATCAGTCTGAATTATTTTTTTAATTTTTACCTGGACAGTCAAGGTGTCATTTTTCCAGTTTCTTTGCATGTGCCTCTTGAATCGTCTGGAACCTGATGGATATAATTTGAATATGAAATGGTAATGAAGACAAAAATAGATGTGTGGCTGTATTTTGCCCCAATGTCAGCATGCAGAGTTCCTGTAACAGGCTTGTCGTTAGTGTTCCTGCAAAACACCGGTCCGATGGTGGCTACTGCAAGGGCGATCCACCGCTGTACTGATTGTGGGGTGGCTGTGCCAGTACCAATGACCAGCCCGGCTGAGTGGACTTAGAAAAAATACTGGATAGTGCTTTATGAAACCCTGCTCCGTTCTTGAGATATGGTGTCAGTTGTGTGTGACAAATAAAACTGCTCACATCCCTTTTAGTACAGATTTGCTACAGCAAGGTATCCAGGTGGTGTTTTGAACAACTCTGTGGTGGTTTTTTGCAGCAATACCTTTACTTGACTAAGTATTTTAGAACAAATGCAGCCTTCCCATTTCAGTAATCTATACTGTCCTGTATTGACAGCAGCTGAAACCCAGCAAAAGAATGGCAGTTAAAACTGTTCACTAAACATCACACGTACAAGAGCTGGTAACAAGGTAAATCATCAAGAAAAGTCAGTAGAATGTTTTAATTCCATCTAGCTTGGGCAAATCCTACACTTCTCCCCACAAGACACTAAAAGCATTTGTACCTCAGTACTAAGATCCAAGTTAGGATCAAAACTTCATTTATTATGGGCTATTAGGCTATGCCACTTCTTTCCAGTACCAGCTCGATCTTTATGATCCATATGTTTGTTATCCTCAGGTTGATAACGACAGCCCAGGGAGCCATGGGAAGAAAGAAGTACTTCTGAATGAATTCCAGCTGGTTCAATTTTTGGCTGTCCATTCGCTAAGTAGACTAGAACAAAATGAACTCATTGCTCTAGGCTTTTGTACACTGTTAACTCTTCACTGAATATTGACTTTCACCACCCTGACTTTTAAATCTGAGCTCACTCTGGGTCTGTTCAGAAAGTACTACTCCATCTCATCTGTTTGTTATCATGCTTACCGCAAAACGAACAACGGATTTGCAAATAAGGAAGGCAAAAGCTGTAAGAGCATAAAAAAGTTTCTTTAGCAGTGAGGCCCATGGCTTTGAAAAGCTTTCTATGACAAGACTTGAGGCTTTTTATGTTTCTATCCAAACGTGCCAAAAAAGCACTCGGCATACCTCAGTTAAAATCCGAGCACGGAAAACAGCTAGATGCGCTAGAAATTAGGGAAAGTTTGTAAATCATTAGTTAACCTGAGGTATGTGGTTTTAAAGCAATGGTGTGGTACTAATGCCTTGCTTGAAAGAAAGAATGTTTTTCATTTACTTACAAAAAAAATTTGGGGTGTTGACTGAGCTTCTTGAAAAGTCATCCAGTACCTGTTGGAATTTGTTCTGGTAGCAGTTACTGAAGTCGTTAGTAGTGCTAGAAGAGTTGCTTGGTAAGTGTTATTCTTTGTAGTAGATTTCTAGAAACTGCTTGTTATAAGATTGTCTTGTTATTAAAGAAATGCAAAACGAGTTGAATTTTAGTAAAACAGCTTAGGCCCAGTGCACTGTTTTTCCTGAGGTTTGTTCTTTTTAAATAGCTAATATTCTACAGGCTAAATTTCTTTTTCTGTGGAATTTCTGTATTGGAGATTCTTCACTCGAATGTTTCAGAATGAATGAAGAAATGTGGATTCTTGAATATTGTGACCACGGTGGTCATCAGTGTTATATACATTTAACTGCAACTTCTAAAACTTACTATGGCAAAATTTGTTGTTTCTTATTTCCAATGTTTTTAAAGTTTTGGGGGTTGTTTCTGTCTTTTTAATTTTGCTGGCAGTTAATTTCAACATCAGCAGCGTCCTTGGTCACCTAAGCAATTCTCTTGCCAGCTTCCTGTTCTTGGTTCACAGTGCAGCTTTAGTTTAACACTGAGCTGAGCAGTCCTACTTTGTCCAGAGCCAAACCTGTAATTTTAAGGCTATGTTCCATGTGAATTGTTTAAAACTCTTCTACTGATACATTTAAGCTCTCATGGGATCAACTAATAGTTTACATAGTTTACAACTTATTTTTTAAATAACAATGTTCTTGCTTTTAAGCAATCTACTTAGCACTTGATGAAAACCAGACATTAATTTTGTACTGTTTATTAAAATACCCCCATTGGAAACTTTTGTTCCTATAAAGTTGATTTTGTACCTTATTTAATTGCAGTAAGATATCGAAGAAACTAAATACTGGTTCTGTCTGGAAAAACAAATCTCAGTTCTTAAAGTGAGATTGATAATGTGTTAAATTGCATTTGTTTTTCCTTGTTTACAATAGTGTTTAGCATTCAAATTGCTTTGTTGAAATATTGACACTACCTGTATGTGAAGGGCTGTAAATACCAGCCACTCTTTGGAGATACAAAACATATGTTTTAAACTCAAAAAATATGCTTAATTTTAGCTTGAAAGTTTTAGACCTTTTACTGTTTTGACAGAAATTCAGTGTTTCTATTGAAATGTTGCTTGGCTGTATCTAGTCAAACTTTGCCAAGATTTTCAATACCGGGGTTTCTGCTTTCACAGGTTTTGTGTGTATTGCAATGGAAGGTCAGACTCTTTTTTTCTCTGCTTTCTACAAAACAGGCAGATATTTTGAGGCAAGATGTATGTGAAGAGAGCTGGAGATAATATTGGGTTAGAAAGTACAAAAGTTGTGTGTTCTGTTCATATAATTTCAAAAATGTTTTGCTCCGTGGACAGGACCCCAAGGCTGGATCTGTTTTAATTGCTACAATTGCTTGGGCTTTCTACTAATTCTAGGTCTCTGGTAAGCATCTGCAAATGTGTTGCTTCTGGTTTTGGTCTCTTGTTCTGTACTTTTTTCCTCCCTTATAAAGCAGCAGAGAGCAGTTGTGCAGGTTCTCCTCCTGGACTTAGGAAATGAAAGTCTTGTAAAAGCTCTAAGTCCATTAATTGGAGGGGGGGGGGGGGGAACTGCTGTTAATACAGAAATGTACTCGTAACTTAAGTCTCACAAACTGGTTATAAAACCTATAGTTGTAGTAGTGGTATGGGTAGCCCATAGAGAATATCTGGGAACAAGGGGAATCTAAATTTCTGTGTTTTATAGTGAACACAATATTTATTGGAAAAGCCTTTTATGTACTGAATTAGTAAGCAAATGATCAGCTGCACGAGAGAGTCCTTATAAGGTTCTTTTTGGTAATGAAAATAGGGTGTTTAACGCTTTATACATTTAACTTCTGAAAGTGGAGATCAGAGGCATGTTAAATTAAACACACCTAAACTAAATGCTGACTGAGCAGTAGACTGTGCTGTACGGGGGCTCTAATTCTCCATTAGAGGAGTGTCAACTATTTAATATGTAATTTATGCCTAAGTAATATCTAGAGTGTTTGGGGTTTCTTTCCTATATTTGATCAGTAATTAACTGTTTGTCTAGCATTTTCCAGAGAAACAAATTTATACATCTAAAGATTTGGACAGTATTTCTAGAAAGGACCTTTTGTTTACTGGGAGTGTGGGAGTAGGGCTAGGTTTGATCTTGATCCCCAGCTCTGCCTGGGACCTGTTGTGAGCAATGTTAGGTTGAGTATATGGTCCTGTTAGGTATTGACATTTGTAGAGATTTGAAAAAGGTGCTTTGAAAACTCCAAGTGTTAAAAGTGCAAAATATTTTTGGCAATCTTAGTAAAATCCAGTTTGGAATCTGAGTTATGAGTGCATGTGGGTGGAGGAACATGTTTTTCATGCTTTAGGAATTTTTTTCCAGATGCTTTCTCAGTGCTTGAGTAACTATAAAAGCTAAGTATTAAGACTTCAGCATGGTTTTACTCCTTAGTTTTAATGTAATGTAAGAAAATTGAGCCACATAGTTTCGTGGCATGTTTTTAACTTTATTATGGCGATGATGTCGCACAGCGCAGGTTGGTGTCTGTTTCAAAATGTGAGTGCAAGTATGTGCAAGCTGTGCAGATAAGCCTATCTTGATAGACACTACTTGCTTGAAAATATGAATTATTCAATGCAAGCATGTGTGGTTGGAGATAGAAGAGATGCAAAGGAAGAAATCCAGAGTTGTGTTGATCCCAGTAAATACAACTTGCACAGTGAACTGTGGAGTAAATGTAAAATGCAATTTTGTATTTCCAGTAGGAATTTTGTCATTGAAATTGTTTTGTTTAGCTGTCAGCTAAGAGATTGTACTTGCCCTGAGAAGGGGATATTATTCTGTGTGGTTTTAACAGAAATTTTGAGTTCTTCCCAGATATTTCTATTTCTTACTGGTGTATGCAGAAGCTGACACTATAGCTGAAGCCTGAGCGTATTCAGAGAGTTGGGAGACCGTTTGTGGACACTTTAACAAAGGGAAAACTTGACTGAATTTGAGCAATCTCTCTCTACAAAATTATTATTCCACTTGGTTGTGGTTCTGGCAGATGAGTTGGTGGGGGTGGAGGACAGAGTTTTAAAATCCATACAGTGGATATAAATTACTTTATGTTCTGTTAATGTTTTCGCTGGTAAAACTGGGTAATTGATAGGGTGTTTTTTTGAGAATGGCTGTAAAATGGAGATAGTAATAACTGTCTTACTTCTTGAATTCCGGTTCTCTAAAAAAGTGGTTGTGCTTTGAACATGTTGGGAGACAGTCTGCAAAGAAAAGGTATAAGGATGTGAGGGAAGACAGTGCTTCACGGGCATCTTCTTGATGACAGAGGAGGCTTAACTAGTTACGGTCTCGCTTTTGCCCCAGTGTCTCCGGCTGTATTTCTTAGAGCTGAGCAGTCACTGTAGGGCCAAGAAGAATGGTTAGCTGAAGGTGGTGAAGCAGCAGTTTATGAAAGGTTTGCCCTAAAAAAATAAACTTAAAAAGCCCCTGGAAGTACAATTTGAGTGAGAAACAGGAACTTAACATAGCTGGAATTTTCCCTGTGGTACACAGGGCAAATAAATTCCATGGGCAGCTTCTGCTTTCGGAGCTGAGGCTGCTCTGAGGGCATGTCTGTAAGACTCAGTCGGGAATGCCTGGGGTTTATGTCTATCTAGGAAACAGGCAACTGTGTAGAGAGTATGAGAAGGTTCTTGGCTTGGATTAGAGGAAGGCATAGCAAAGTCGTAAGAAAACTGATGTAATAGCTAGGATTTAATGAAAGATTTAATCTGGGAGGTAGCCTTTATCTCAGGCATTTGTTATGGGTGAGCAGAGGGGGAAGAAGAGAAAGACAAGTTAGTATGAGGGATAATTGGATATGCTTATTTCCACCTCTCTGATTTGTGTGCCTTTCTCTGATTCTGTACATCAGCATTAATTCAGCTTCCTATTGATCTCCCTTTTTTATCCCTGCAAAGTTCTTCAGCTAATTCCATAACTCTTAGCGTTTCTCCAAGTTTTACATCTCAGTCAGTTCATTCTTAAACTGGCTTTACTGGTCTTGTGTTGCACACAGTCTCGGTTAACTGTGAATTTAATGAGTCTTGTTCTTCCAATAGTCCTGTGCTGGCTTTGTTAATGATTTGTGTTATTAAGGGCTAAATCAGCCCTTCCTGGTGTGTATATGAAGACTTACTGTTGGTCAGTGCCCAGGAGGATTTTTCAGTTTGAGTAATTCTTAGGAATCCTGGAGATGAAACTCTTCTGTTTTGTCAACTTGGTATTGTTTGCACTGCGAGGACTGACTCTCATTTGTGATGGGTTTCTGCTTAGGTAGGACGGAATTTTGATTCCTGGCTAAGTAGATACTTTAATGACATGTTAATGGACTAATAAAAATGGCTTTTTCTGGGTGTGTGGTTTTTTGAAGATCTCTTCAAAGTTGTCTTGTGTTTGCAACTGGCTACACAAAGCCAAGTTCCAACCCACGAGGAAAGCATGCCTTGAAAAGAGGCTTTGATTTTTACTGCAGCCTACACAAAAGGGCCACAAAAAGGCTTCGTGTATCAAATCTAGCAACTCTTTGAGAACTGAGGTTTTTTTAATGAAGCATTGCTTTAATCTGGTAGTCAAGTTCTGTTTTAGCATGAGTTCAGGTAGAGCCTTCCAATGTCAGGGCATGATGTATGCTGGTCCTGAAGTCTGAGGGGTCTCGAGGGTTTTTTGGTTGGCTTACATGTCAGATTGCAAATCTCGGCACCACAATGCCAAGATCGTTAGTGAAGGCCACTCAATGTACATGTCTGTATAAAATTATTTCTGTACAGCTCATTGGTTTATTTGGCAAATGTAATGGAAGACTTCAGTTTTGTTTATCTTCTTCTGCATGCTAGGCACTGCAGTGATTCAGATTCAGTTACTGAGAAGTTAAAGCAGCCTGTGGATTTATGCTTTTCAGTCTCAAGCAGATGAACAGAAAGACCAAAAGTATTCCTAAAGCAAACAAGAAAAGGACTAGAATAGAAACCTTGGCCTTTGTGGTGACAATTTAAACTCCAATTTGTGAATAAAGTGGTATATTTCAGTTCAGTGATGTGGCTAGCTGTAAAGAAACTGCATTTTTAAGCACTTGGTGCTTTCAGCCATCTTTCCTTTCCCATTAAACCCCTTCTCTCATACCCTACCAAATATAAATGATTGTCACCCTTAAAAAAACCAGAGCGCTTAAAACCTTCATGGGTTGCCTAGTAGTAGAAATAAAAACAGACATTTATCTGCAGTGAAGTCTCATTTAAAGTTATGTGCAGCGAATAGGAATGGTAAGCAGAGTCATTCGTGAAGGCGGTTCAGAAGGGGTGGCTTGTGGTATTCAGAGTATTTTCCACAAAATACGCCGAACCGTTTGGATGAGACGTGATTTCACATAACAGATTCAGCAAAGATTGTAATTGTGGGCCACGGCACTTTGGGGTGTTAGAGCAGCATGTGGTAAATAGCTGATGCTTGCTTTTTTTCTTTTTTTTTTTTTTGGAGGCTTTTTTACACTTCAAGCACATTATTTTTGCCATGCAGCCTCCTGAAAACTGTTTTTCAGAATGACAGAATTTTTGCTGTGGAAACCAGCCTGTAAGCTAGCATGTATGGGGGGCTGTCCTGCTATCATACAGGAGAGCTGGAGCAACCCTACCTCCAGCACTGGTTACCAGCTTCACAAGTCAAAAGCTAGGCAGACTTTGAAGCATTAGCAGAGATGTTTGCATTACTTGGATGCATCACGTTTGGCCTGCTTTGAGGCCTTTTGTATTTTTCAATGGTGTGCAGTTACTTTAGTTTCATTTTATTTCAAGATCTTTATTCCTCTCTCCTCCAAAGCCTCATTGTTCTTCTTTGCTTCTTACTTATATCTTAAAACAAACCAACCAACCTGTGATGCTTTTAATGATTATGCTACATATCTCTATGATTAAAGATAGTCTACACAGAAGTAAATATGTAAAGTCCTTTCTACGTCATCAGCCTGCTGGCCTGTGTTTACCTTCTGTCAGAAAGTAAAACGAATGTATCCTGGAATCTAGCTGCCTGTTTGTACAAGCAGAAATGATTAACCTGGAATATCGAAGGGAAGGCCAAAGATGGCTGAAAGGTGTGTTTGCTAGCATCGTTCAGTATGACCTCCCCCACCCCCCTTCCCGAAGGAAGATGTGGACCAACTGCTGGTTTGTCTTGTCTTCAGAATTAACTTGAGTACTAAATTGAAGGCTGTCATTAGCTCAGATCTTATACATGTGTAAAAGTCCTAATTTGAGCACGGAGGCTCTTACCTTGAACTCGCAAAGTGTGAATGAGTGCAGTCCCAGGTGCAAATTTGCCTGCTATTTTGCATTAGTACAGGCTGGGACCTACGGAATATTTTTATCGCCTTTTTTCTTCCCCCCCCCCCCCCCCCCCCCGCCCCAGGTCCCAAAACACAACTACCTTGTTTTTACACTGTGCAGCTGAAAACAGTTGTAGTATCTTAGCACTGTGCAGCCGAAAACAGTTGTAGCATCTTAGCACTGTGCTATGGGATGGAGTATGTTATATGTGAATAAATCCCGTGTTCGTGCAGACAGCAGTGTGAGGGCTCTCTTGCGGACCAGCAGCCATCCTTTGAGTGCCGACAGTTCAGGAGGAGGAACTTGCACACGAAGGCTTTGATTTTGTAGGCTGGGTCTGTTTACTCAGGGATGTTTGAAATGGTTCCTCACCCAGGCTTGTCTTTTCTCTGCCTCCTTTCTGAAAATGCTGGTCTTGCTGCAGAGATAGGTGTCTCGGTGATGAAAAACAGCAGCAGCTTTCTGATGCAATTCTCAGCCGGGTTGTTCAGACATTGGTGCCACTCTGTGCTTTCCTTACTACACCCGTCTGTAGCTTGCTCCTGCGGCAGCTCCTGAACCACAGCAGATGATTCATTTCTGCTTTGGAAGCAGAGTGGACAACCAGGGGCTGGCAGAGGAACCACTCAACTTGCTCAGGTTACATCTGCATTGAAGACATCCCCAGGGCGAATACTGACTTTGTATAACGCTCGTCCTTTCTTCACCTCCTGCCAAATATGCTTTCACACTAGTACTTTACCCAGCTGGCTAATTTGGCCTTTGAAATTATCTCAATAATGTCAGGTACTTAAAAAAACATTCCCATCCCTTTATAAATATTATAATCTAGATGTAAAGACATTGTTTCAGTGTTGTTTGGGATCTGTTGTATTAAAAAAAAAAAATAGTCCTTCAGTGCTGTGCAGCAATCCAGAGCGGAGTATAAACAAATACTATGTCAAGCTGAAACAAGTCGGTTGACTTTGAGAAGGCAGAATGTAAATGCCCAAGTCAGGAGAATTAGTACCTTTTGTAACGTTGCAACAAATGCAGGGAGATTGCTCCTGCTGACAAGCCCTAAACCTTTCTTGTTTAAAAGGAAGAAAAATGAAAAGGAAAAGCTCTTTGGAAGGATGGGAAGTAGGCAAAGATGGGTTTTGTGCAAAGCTTGTGCAAAGCGTGTCTGAGGTGCCTGGTTTGCAGATAAGTATCCATCCCATTCTCCTACACCGCCTCTGATGCAGGGATAAAATTAATAACTTTTTAAGCCTTTATAGCTAAATCTACCTGAGTTCACAGGCTTGGGGCTTGAAGTAGCAGCAGTTAGATCCTGCTAGCAGTCTTTCTGAAGTCCTATTGGAGGCAATGTACTTCAGAAAATCTGGCATATACACAGCTTTGCAGAGCAGGGAGGGGCTGTCTGCTCCGCCGCTGGCATGGTTTCATGTCCAAGACTCCCGTTGCTGACCTTTGTCACCTGTTTCTTTACTGGAATTTGGAAATCTATGGCTTTTAAGTGATAGGGCAGTTGAAAAATTTTTTTGATTTAGTGCGTTTAATATGCAAATAGTGGAACAGAGCCAATGGTCCATCTTGGGCAGCCTGATTCTGGAGATTGCTCCATAAAGGTTTATTTCGGCTATTAGCTGTTGTGCCAATATTTTTCTTACAAGAAAGAGTAATGATTTTTGCAACCTAAAATTAAGTGTTTCACAGGCTGCAACTGGAAAATTGGCAGCCGTGCTCCTCTACTGTAGACTGAAAGCCTGTGGCAGAGGGAAAAGAGTTAAATGAAAAAATATAGTTCCTCAATAATAGCTTTAGAAACTTACACTGCTAGTTAGCTCTAGAAAGCACACCTGAAATATAGAATAAAGATAATAATTATATAGTCAGACTATATGCAGTTAGTTACAGATGGCATACTTTTCCAGCTCAATAATGTATTCTTAAAATTGGGGATGGGGAAGTAAAATGAGTTATTTGAGTTCAAAAAAAGCTCTACCACTCATAGGAACTTTAAAATTCTTTTTGGCTAGTACTAGAACATACAAGTTCTGATTTTTACCTGTACTTATTCCCTGTTTTTCTGGTCTTTTTTCCTCTGAAGCACTCGCAACAGGAAGAGGAAATTTAAGGTTCCTCTGTTGTGCTTCCATAGAACAGCAGACTGTGATTCTGTAATCCTGTTTTGTTTCAAATTGAATTGCCATGGTCCTGCAGACTTCTCTTTTTTGATCAGTTGTTTAAAAAAAAAAAAAAGCTTTCTCTGATTATGCAGTTTGCCAATGTAAGAAATAAGTAATTTTTAATCCATTCTAAAAATAGTTTTCTGGTGTGGCTGCTTTAATTATTACTAAGACGGAGGCTTTGTGTATTTTTTTTTTCCCATGAACATCTGGGTTCAACAGTGGACTACTTTGGTCTGTTTGCTTGACATGTGAGGTGAGGCGATTTTTATTTTGCTAGCTATGTTAGGTGGGGAATGTTGCTCTGGAATTTGTTCCCATATTTTTGCTACCGTGTCTTCACGTTCCCCAATACAGAGTTACGGCGAGACTGAGTGTAAGTCAGGAGCAAGGTGAGAGAGAGATGAGAAGGGGTCCGTACCAGGGGAAGTGGCCACTGAGTATCTTCTGAGCGTTCATTCTCGTGCTGAAAGGTCAGAACTGGGCGGAAAAGAGACTACCTCAAAAATAGTTAGGTCTTTCATAGTTACCTTCCTCTCTTGGATCCTAGTTTTAGATAAGTTAGAGCTCTAATATTTTCATCTTTGGCTCTGTAGTTATTTTTCCTGGCCTGTTATAAGAGTTTAACGGATACTGAACAACTTGGATTGCTGAGATTGTACTGAGCAGTCCTTATTGAAAAGCAAAATTAGGCTTGTAGCTGGTAATAGACCTAGTAGAAATGGAGATTGATGTGAGTTTCCTGATCTAATTTTTGCTGAAACTACTGTACTATTTAGTAGAATTGGAGAGAGGGAAATGATGTCTCATTTGTGGCCCTTTCAAAGGAAAACATATTGATGCAATTCTTTTTCATTGTATTTTTTTTCTCCTGAGTGAGGTCCTGTCATACTTACCACAAAACTTATTTGTATTTGCAAACTACTTATGCTGCTATAGCACACCTCCCATGTTTTGTTCTACCATGCATCGTGTACTTTTTGTGTGCAAAAAGCAGGATTTTGCACTGTATTTGATGGGACTTAGCGTAGAGGTCTCCTCCAGGAGTTGCAGAAATGTTCTTGGTTCAGAAACTGTTTAGTCCTTGTTCTAAAATGGGTGGGTTCTGAAACAACACAACAAAATTCTGGTTTAGCATTTGTGTAAGCATGCAGCATAGAAAATTAGGAGGTTTTAACACAAAGGCACGTTCATTAAATCTTCTGTATATTGTAACGCTAGAACAAAAGCAAAGGAATTTTTTTCTTTATGTAAATACGTATTCCAATCACAGATAAAGAAAACAATGCTCACATTTAATATTTGGGTGTTTTTTTATGAATTATGATCAGGTAGTATTGTAGCTGGTATGATTGCCAGAAAGCTTGTTTTTTATGGTTTTAAGATTTCTTTATCTGATATTTTGTTTTGCAGTATTATGTGCCAAGAATCTTGCAAAGAAAGATTTCTTCAGTAAGTATGCCCTAATTGTATAACTTTCTGCTCTTGATTAATCAGATTCATTTGTAGATTGTGCATTACTGTCGTGGCTCATCTGTGTAGGTCATTTGTTCTGTGGTTCCATTCTTGCAGTAACATTGTGTTACTACATGAGTAGACATTACCCTGAATTGTATTTAGATGGCATAGGCTCTAGGATTGGAAAGACCGAGGACTCTCAAATTCTAGTTGAAAGTCTGGCTGATGAGACCACAAGCAAGTTGCTGCTTACAATTCTGTGTGTGGGGTACCAAAAGCATCCATCTTAAAGAAGGCTCTGTTTGTAAAGCTTGCCAGGGGTATGAGTGAAGTACCCCAGTGCTGCAGTCTCGGTATTATGTTAACGACTGAATAAAAATACCTACTTATCAGTATGCATGGGTATGCACTGTTAAATTGAGCACTTCTAACCTTTTGTTTTCTAAAAACTTTCACAATTTATGGCAGATATCAATCTGTGTGACAGAAATACATTATCTAATTAGGAACTCAATTCTCTATTTTTGGATTTACTAAAATAGTTTTAGGATAATGGCAACTTTCCTTTCTTGGGAGGGAGCAGAAGCTCATGATAGCATTATCTTGGAAGAAACAAAACAAAAAGTACTATGTTTAATAGCACCTTTTCCCTTCCACAGGACTTCCTGACCCATTTGCAAAAATAGTGGTTGATGGGTCAGGTCAGTGCCATTCAACTGACACTGTGAAGAACACATTGGACCCCAAATGGAACCAGCATTACGATCTGTGAGTTGTTTGTAAAGTCATAAGTAAACAATATTCTAGAGACTTATCTAGTAAATGGAACGTAAGGATTGGCACTGCAACTTCATTTTGTGTTAGCTGAGGAGAACTGATCTTTTGCAACAAGAAATTACCTGTTAATAAAGGAGTGGTACTTTGCTTTTAAGTATTTGAATTTGGAAATATTTGTGTGTCAGGTGCACAGCACAATTGCTTAGAGTAAGCTCTACTGGAGCAGTGCAGTCCAGCTTTTACAAAAGATTGTCCTTGTTGTAGCGATTTATTTTCTTCAAATTATTAGAAACATAAATTTTAAAGTTTTGTACATTAATCAGCTTGTTGCATAGCTTTTAATGAGGCTGTCTGTAGTTAAATTCGTGCTGCAGCAATATCAATTTAACATGCTGTGTGAAATCATAGTGCAGTAATTCATTAATAACACCATTTCAGGCTTAAGCACTTCTGTATTTATAATAAAGCAGCATGACCAATGTACTAAAATGTATCAGAATTTGTACCAAATAATGCATAAATTCTGTAGAGTAAATTCTGTAGAGTATTTTTTTTTCTGAAATCTGTCTTCTAATATGTATTTTTCTAGATATGTTGGGAAGACAGATTCCATAACCATCAGTGTATGGAACCATAAAAAAATCCACAAGAAACAGGGAGCTGGCTTCCTGGGGTGTGTCCGACTCCTCTCCAATGCCATCAGCAGGCTAAAAGATACTGGATGTAAGAGCAATTCCTACCTGGTGCAGTCAAGAACCTTTGGTGCCTTGTATCTGAGTAGTGAAGAGTATTCCCACCCACCCCCCCAGTGTTTTGTTGATCTTTCCTATTCTCATTTGCAGACCAGCGTTTGGATCTATGCAAACTAAATCCCACAGATACCGATGCTGTACGAGGCCAAATAGTGGGTAAGAATACTCTCAGCTAAACTTTCATCTTCTTGGGTAAATACAGTATAGGGACAAATATTGTATTAAAAAAGAAACCTGTAGTCATTATTGCTTCCGTGCCTTTTCTGTGTTGTTTCTTCTGAGTTTAATGGGATTAAATTACATAACCTGAAAATTTTTGTTGTACTCCTATGTGGGAGTTTGTTTTCTCTCAGTGGATAATGAGAAACAATATTAAAAAGAGGGAATGCATCTGGCAAGGTTTCTGATGCAGCTCTGGAAGGATAAATGTTACTGTGAAACTGATTGCATTTGGACCAGGGTGACAGGAAAAGAGGATCTGGAGGAGTTAAAAGAAATTTTGCAAATTGCTGTTTTAATACCTTTGGCTCATGTAACCTGTTTCCAAATTTCAACAAAACAGTGCCAGTTTTATGGCTAATTTACCCCATTGTACCATGTTTTGCTGCCCCCCAACCCAAGCTTTTAATTGATACATATTTGGCACAACCCAAATTCTCACCGTAATGATGACATCTAGTGGTGAGTAATTTCTTTCCAGCTTACCTTTCTGGGTCCTCATGAAACCCAGATGTAGAACCTGACATTTGATACTTACAGAAATAGACTCAGCTTAAGTTTTGTTGCGGTGATGCCTCTGGTTTCTCTTCTCCATTTTTAAAAATCGGTAATGCTTTAGGGTTACAGAAGGAGTTTTGGTAAGTGGTGTGCTCTTGTGTGTAGGATATAACTTTCCTTAATATTTTACCTTGTATAAATGTGGGTTGTTTGGCTTTATGTTGTTTTTAAGGGAACATTTGTTCTTTTATTATTAACGTGTTTGATTTTTTTCTTTCAGTCAGTTTACAGACACGGGACAGAATAGGCACAGGAGGTTCTGTAGTAGACTGTAGAGGGCTCTTGGAGAATGAAGGGTAAGGATTGTTTTCTTTACACTTAATTAGAAAGACAGTTTATATGTAGAAAGAATGTAATTAACACTAGAAATATTAAATATCAGTGTGACTAATATATTGTCTGGGAATATGTGTCAGGTAGTAAGGTTATAGCTTACTTGAAAGAAAGTAAGCTAAACTGGGTAGGACTTGATATTTTTTGTTACCAGTGCTTCTGGCACTTCATGAGAAATTTTGGGTATAAAAACATTAAGAAAGTGGCATATCTTGAATTAAAAGTTGCAATACTTGAAGTAATGGAGAGAGAGAGAGAAAAACAGTTATTTCTGCATTCACTTCTCTGTGATGGAAACTCTTGAAGTTTCCCCATTTTCAGAACGGTTTATGAAGATTCCGGACCGGGAAGGCCACTGAGCTGTTTTATGGAGGAACCAGCACCGTATACAGACACTACGGGGGCCGCTGGCGGAGGCAACTGTCGCTTCGTAGAGTCCCCCAGTCAAGATCAGAGGCTTCAGGCACAGCGACTTCGGACTCCTGAAGTCAGAGGTCATGTACAGACACCTCAGAACAGACCGCATGGTCACCAGTCACCTGACCTACCAGAAGGCTACGGTAAGAGTTTTCCAGAACTATAAAATCAAAGGGTTTTTTTCAAAAGAATTCAGAGAAAAAATCTCCCATTTTAATATGTAGGTGTAGTTTACCTGTTAGAACATGCAGTATCCACATGCATCTAATGGTCTGGATTTTGGAAAAAGAACTAAGCAGTGCAGATGGGAGTTTGAGATTGGCTAATTAGCAGTTGGCTATGCCAGGATACACTGAGGAGTTGATGGTAAATTAAACATGAGTTTGTGGTATGATGCTGTTAGAGAAAATTCACTGCTAATCTTGGCTGTGTATCTAGGGAGAACAAATGTAAAGAGCTCTTTAAACTAGAGCAGTAATGCTATTTTTTCCTTCCCCCTTGGCATGTTGTGTAGGTTTGAGCCCACATTTGAGAAAAGATCAGGAAAATATAAAAGCAACAAAGAAGCCAGTAGTACAGAAGATTAGGGAGGATAAGATTAAGGAGAATTTAAATCTCTGAAAAGAGCACACCAAATCTAGGAGTAAAGAAATCTAGTTTGGGGGTTTGGGTTGTCTCAAAACCTAAAAATAAAAATACAAACTAAAACACGTTGGTGCATGGATTTGCAAGTTTCAAAAAGAACGTTGAAATGTGTAGTCGAAGCAAATTTGTGAAGGACAAAACAGTCCATGCTGCAAAAGATCAAGGGGATGGCTCAAGTACTTTCTCCTAGATCTGACAGAAAGATGATATTCTAATGGCTTTAAACAAACTGTTTATTCAGATTTTTTCAGATTTGTAATTTAGAATAATCTTTCTTCCTTTTTGATAGAACAAAGAACAACGGTACAGGGACAGGTTTATTTTTTGCACACACAGACTGGAGTTAGCACATGGCATGACCCTAGGATACCAAGGTATGTATTTATAGTTACAAAGTCAAGGGGTTTTGGTGTGCGTATGTATGGCAGTAAGCTGAATCTTTAATAGCAAAAATCTATGAAATGGCCTGTCTAAATTTAAAGGGAGCAGAGGAATAATTTCGGATCTTTCTAGTTACCTTTTCACCAAACACTAAGGATTGCTCTTTTTGAAAGAAACAATTATCTACTTGTGAATCATGTAAAACAAAAGGGGGAAAAAAATACGTAGCCCTTCAGGAATTCCCATTTGACAAATTCTTTCTAAAGTGTCGATGTATCGAGTTTCTTTTTTGGTGAAGCTACAGATTTCTGAATCTTACCTATTTTTTTTTCTTTTATAAAACAACTTGGACTGCAAATTGAAGAAAAAAGTGACTACTTTTTTAAAGCCATTGTTTCTTGAGTATTGAACTTGTAACTTTTGCTCTAATAGTGCTCACTTACATATAACTGAAGCAGAGATTACTTGTCATCTTTAAACTTGAAGTGGTGTTGAGGTTTTTTTATGCTTTAGAAAATTTGAATCCTCCACATGATTCATTTAGTAAAGCCTCTTTAAACTTTAACCTGCAGTTAATCCAGGTTTTTGTGAGTAAGGTCTGGCGCTCTTCCTTGAGGAGCTCTGAATCTGGGCTGCTTCGCTGGACCACCTCCACACCAGATTTGAGAGTGAAACACAAAGTTTGTAACTCCTCAGCTGCTGCTCTGGCTGGATAATACATGAATACGATACAGGATATTAGAAAAATGATACAAAGTAGTGTAGGCAAAAGCGTTGATAAAACTACAGTGTATGGAAGGATATGAAAAATAAAGTTGAGAGAGAGAGAAAATAGCTGATGTTAGATTAGCTGGTATCGTTGGAAGAAGAAATGACAATGCTTGTTCTTCATGTCACTCGTGTCAGGCTTGTGTGCCCAAAGCCTTGTCTTTTCTTCCAGTGATGCTGGTTGGCCTAATGAAAGGTATTGCTTCTTCTCTCAACAAATGTTAGAGCCAGGTTTTCAGGACCAGCAATGTAAGTGGACACAACAGTGCCTTGTGAGTCACAGGTCACCCTTATTTTAGGTAAAGGTGGCTTTCATACTACCAACTTGCAGTGCAAAAACCTAACCTTGTCATTTAGCACAGATGTAGGTTAAAACTTGATGTAATCAGATCTCTACAGTACTTTCAGATGCACAGCTGATTGAAACAAATGGTTACAACCATAATCTTCTTTAAGGAGCCTAACAAAGGCTTGTCTGTCTGCCTGTATCCCCTGCTGGCTTATACTCACTCTGACACTAATGAAGCCTTTGGTGTACAAAGTGTTTCTACCTTTGTAAAGCCTCTCAGTTTACTCATTTATACTGATGTTGCATGGTTAGATTTAGGTAAGGAAATACATAGAGTGGTGTCTTCAATCCTGGATAATGGATGAATCCATGCCAGCTGTCTAGAGAATACTTTACTTAACAATAGCTTTTCTGTCTAAAAATAATCTTTGGGTTTCCCTCCTTACTTTTCTTGCCAATCTTAGCGTTTTCCTGTATTAGGTGGCTGGGGCCTTAAGTGTTTTCAATTTTCTAGGTGTAAATACATCCTATGTATTGAATTCAAACACTACCTGAAAGTGAGTGACTACCTTTAGCAGCACTTAGAATGATACCCAAAATTTATCTAGGATGAAAGGGATGAATGTGTTGGTAAAGCCTTACTCTCAATGATTTATCAGTCAAATAGTTAGGATTCTAACCTTGTCTAATTAAAGAGGAGGTTTTTTTTTGTTGGGGTGGGGTTTTTTTGTGATCTTAGTATTTGGCTGCCTTAGCCTCTTAACTTATTGGGTGTTTGGAGACAGTGGTTGGTTCAGAGCCCTTTAGTTAATTGTTTCGTTTTCTGCATGTGGATCACAATAGTGTTAATGGGAATTTTTCTGTGAAATGTTTGCTATGAAAAAATGTCTCTTCCTCCTTTTACAGCACTCAGAAGCCCTGTCATCACCTAAATGATGATGTTGCATATTGAGCTGTATGACTGTTACTTTCAAAGCCTTTCAAAGACAGAAGGTGTTTTCCTGATTTACCTTTCTATTCGTGTACAGTGCATATACAGGGAGTTGCGCTGCCTAGATTGAGGATTCTAAAAAGACAGGATTAAAATCGCTATTCTGTCCTTCCTAAGACTTTCATAGCCTAGAATCACTGAGCACCAAATTCATTCCCCCCTCTCCCCTGAATGTAAATTGGTTTCATCTTAACTTCAGATGTGCTTTAACACTTTGTTTGCTTTGCTCCTTAGAGACCTTAACAGTGTGAATTGTGATGAACTAGGACCTTTGCCTCCAGGCTGGGAAGTTAGAAGTACAGTTTCAGGAAGAATATATTTTGTAGATCATAACAACAGAACCACACAATTCACAGATCCGCGACTACATCACATCATGAAGTAAGAACCTTGCCTGATAAATAATTCTTGTGAAGTTTGGATTCTTAAACCTTTTATTTTTGTCTAGTTTTAACTACAGTCTAGGAGTCATGAAGGGTTGAAAAACTGCATGATAACGATATTGGGGAACAGATGCCACCAATGATCTAGTCAGGGTCCGAGCATTGGTTCTCAGTGCTGGTTTTATCTAAGCTTTTTGCAGAGACTCTTCAAAAATGTTTTTGCTATGCTTTGCACTCCTCAGATTTAAGGGAGGGCTTGCTTATTTCAGCACAACACTGATCTCTCTAAGCTGGTTGATAAAATTGCACCAAGCTGTGCTGGAGCAAATATGCAGTTCTGGAAATGCTGGGGTGTGGGGTGGAGGGTCTGCCAGGCGGTTCCACAGCAATCAGCTCATCCCTGTCTGGATTAGTAGTTCTAGCTCTGTGCTAGCTATGCTAGACCTGAACTGGCTTCATGCTCCCATGAGCTCCAGGCAACTGGAGTACAAAGCCAGCTGGAGTCTGGTTGCCTGGTGCTGTGCAGAGCCAGCTCAGGTTTAGCAGGATTTAATAAGCTCAAACTCTGCATCATGCAAAGGCAGCTGAACTGTTACAGAATGGACCCTGGAAGCAGCCTGGCGGTGCTTGTTGTGCCCAAGATCAGACTTTTTCCTGGATCCAAGTTGTCTGTGGTTGAAACCAGCTGGGGAATCTCTGTATCTAAAAAATCATTGCTCCATAACCCAAATAAAGCACTGATAGGTGAGGATAGTTGAATGTATGAAGCTGCAGCTATTTGGGACAAGTACATCTTTCTCTTTTAATAACCATAGATGCAGTACTTTTACTGTGTCAAGAATCCCTAGCTTTATTTTGCATGGAGCTGGAATAAAATTCATTGCAGTTGTTAGATAGTTCCATTTACAAAGCTGTTGTTTGTTCCATTAGCGGTCTGTTTTCATGTTATAGTCTTGAAAGTTGTCGCTATATGGGACACACAAACTTTTTAATTACTGCTCAGTTAGCATTCAGTGATCATGCTCCACAGCCTTCCACAATGTATTGCCATATAAAAACTGAGCTGAAAAATGCTGAAACTCTTTATTGTAAATACCTGCATTCCTTATGTCCCTGAATGTAGGGTAATGATGCTATAGAAGATACCCAGCTGAATATACATTTCACTCCAGGTTCCTCTTGCAGAAGCTTAATCAGTTCTTCCATTATTGTTTTACATATTCCCTATTGTTATGCTTCCAGAATAAATATTTTACTTTTCTTTCACAGCCATCAATGCCAGCTAAAAGAGCCCAGCCAGCAGCCTTTGCCAGCTCCAAATGAGGGGTCACTAGAAGATGGTGAGGAGTTGCCTGCACAAAGATATGAGAGAGACTTGGTACAAAAGTTGAAAGTTCTTAGACATGAGCTCTCTCTTCAGCAACCGCAGGCTGGTCACTGCCGCATTGAAGTATCCAGAGAGGAAATATTTGAGGTATTTGATTGGGTTTTTTTACTACTATTAGCAGCTTTTGTAACTCAAGACTTAAGTAAAACTGATTATAGCAAGTCTGCTTGACAAAAGAGGTGGTGAATACCACCAAGTGTTAGAAAGTTCTCATTGGCATTTGCTTCAGATTAGCACTTTAACAGAATAATGTTTTCTGTAGTTGAGTAACAATCTATGTATTACAGTAATGCATCTTAGTAGACTTAATTATAGGAAGGAAATAAAATGTCTAACTGTAAAAATACACATACAGGAATCGTACCGTCAGATAATGAAGATGAGGCCAAAGGACTTGAAAAAGAGGCTTATGGTGAAATTTCGAGGAGAGGAAGGCCTGGATTATGGAGGAGTAGCAAGGTGAGATTTGGGGGTTTGTCTGACACTTTTCAACTGTAAAGTTTTCCTTACAGTGACCTGTGGCTGATACAATTCCCTTTCAAATTATCTGTTAATAGTATATTTGAGTTATTTGTCATCTAGTTTATAGGTAGTGGTCGTAGGTTCAGTCTTCGTTTCACGGTAGATTGGAAAGTGGAAGCATGTGATTTAACAGTTGTCCTACAGCCCTCCTGGTGTCAAAGGCTTGCACTACATGATTTGGTTTGCCTTGCATTTGGGAACGTTACTGGAATTGTCCCAAAAACTTGGGTCCATCACCCGATGTGCATTGCCCAATTCACACACAGAGTCGAGGTATTTTCCTTTATTACGTAAATACGCGTGCATGTACAAACCAGCACACCATTGATGTAAACTAACAGTTATTTATACAATCATCTAATACATGTTCATTGTCACTTTGTTAAATGATTGGTTAAAATTCTTTGCCTGCCATGTAAATTACTACACATGCTTACTATGATTCTCAAGACCTTTACTTCCTTAATCTTTTGGGTCGGTGGGTTTCTTGGGTGGGTGGTCCTTGAGTCCGTGGTCATGATCTCCCCCTGCCGGAATTACCTTTCCCCTAAATTCACTTAACTTTGGCAACACTAAGCAGTCCTTTACAGACTGTTAGTGAAGCAAACTATCATTCACTTTAGAGTTCTTTGTTATGAGACATATACCCGTTTCATGATGCCATAGTATTGTTAGGGTAAAATGAGCAAGGTTAATCTTTATCGACATCAGAATTAATGCCACTTTGAGGTGTTTCTGTTTCCCCTCTTCCCCATACGTACTCTGTTTTCATCACCATTACCCAGTGAGTGTAAAAGGCTTGTTTAGGATAGGCTATTGATCTTATTGCAGAAAGTGCTGATCCCAGCAGCAGGCTCCAGTTTCATAAGTGAAAGTGTGATCAGCTCAAATTGTGAGGTCTTTCAAGAAGCGTATAGACTCTGAAGTCAAATCCAAATCACAGTAGAGGTTCTGTTAAATACACCTGTCTGATTTCCAGCGAAAGGATTGCAAGACAGCAGGGGTTCCTGTGGGTCTCAGCCACATTCAGGAGAGTCCTCTGATCTGTTGGAGCAGGAGTGAAGATGAACTAATCCTAAACAAAGGCTACACCACCCACTTAGGTGTCTTTCAGTAACACATCTCTGGACAAAGGAAAGAAGTTGGAACATTCTGAGCTGCCTTACCAGAGGCAACCTTGAGTGTCTCGGCTGTTGACATCCTGTTGCCCTGATGGCTTTCATAATTGCCCATTTGCTGCAACAGACTCTTTCAGATCAGTACTGCTCCACTTGTAAGCATTAAAGTTGATAGCGCGCTCAGAATATTTTGAACCTGGGCTGGGCATCCAAATTTAATAATAAAGGGGTATTTGTCACGGTGAGTTGGGAGGTCAGAAATAGCTTTAGTTCCATTCCTGTCCTTGTACGATACTGAGGTGAGAGAATTTACCTAAGCCCTCCTCTTTTAATGTGTTTGGTCTCTGTGCCCCTTCTGGGCTCTCTGCTGAAAGCAGAGTTTCTCTAGTCATCGAGCATTTGCAGAACAGCTTTTCTAAACACCTCCAGTGACTGAGCTGATTTTAAACAACAGACTTTTTGCATATTTCTTTGTACTGTACAGGTTGCAGAGGAGCAGATCTCTTAGTCTCCAAATATCTGAACTCTGTACAAAGTCAAGATTTTTCTGGAAGTGGGTCTTGTTCAGACTTAATTTGTTGATGGCGTTGTCTAACAGCTTGCTATAGCTTCTCTAATTGATGTTAATCCCTTCAGTACTTCTAAACTAAAACAAGTCTGCCTGTGAGTGGAGTAAGGTACTTTATGGGTTTTTATGCATACCTCTTTGGTCTGCAAGTGGAGGGCAGTACAAGGTGATGTGATTTTGAAGTAAGCATTTCATAACTGATGACTAGTTTGATGCTTCACAATAATTGTGTTGCCTGAAACTTAAGTGGAAGTTACACCCTTCTAAAATACTCTTTTTTTTTTTTTTTTTTTTTTCTTCCCCAGAGAATGGTTGTATTTACTGTGCCATGAAATGTTGAATCCCTATTATGGACTCTTCCAGTACTCCACGGATAATATTTACATGCTGCAAATCAATCCAGACTCTTCTATCAATCCTGTAAGTACTAACTTCTGAGCAACTTACCTACTTTAACAGAGGTCCCCTGCAGTTTTTTGTTGTAGCTGTTCTTCCATGACAAGAGTGTAAACTGAAGGGTAAAGCAGAATAAGAATGTGTTAATGAGTCTTATATTGATATAATATGAAGCAGAGGGGGTTTGTTCAGAAATGAAAAACACGAGACAGGAGGTATCCTTTGATAAGTATCTGATTTCTTTGAGACTCCTCGGTACTGACTGGGGTGGACGATGATTCTGAGAAGATATCCGTAGGTGAAATTCATCTTCACAGCTGAATGCAGGCGGTTGTGTAAACAGTGTTGCATCCTAAGCAGTGTTCACCCCATGACTGTAGGGACTTGCATGCCTGCCTTGCCCTTTCTCAATAAGCTGCTGTGCTTGCTTTTTTTTTTTTTTCTCTCTCCTTTCCTCACTGGAGGAGTTGTATTGATGCAGACCTTAAAAGGAGCAGCAATTCTGTATTAGTACAGGGGAATTTTTTCTGATGTGACATTTCCTGACATTTGCTCTGTAAGATGGGGGAGATAGATTGGAAGAATCTCAACCGTAGGACTTATGCCTCAGTTTTCAAAAGTCAGTTTATAAGCAACATGGAAGACATGAAGGAAATGAGCATGTGGCCTGCTTCCTCAAGAGCAAAAAGATTTTGATGGTTAATCAAAGAATAAACTAATTTGTTTGGAATTGTCGTATCTTGGATTCTGGGGATTTTATGGGCATTTTCTTTTCCCGAGTTTTGCCCTTGGAGAGGTCTGGAGGACTTGTATCCAATTTATTAGTCAGGTAATGCACAGAGACTTGTTTGAGGCATTTAGTCCTTAAATGGTTCTGTTCTTGGTTATGTTATGAGGAAAAATGGTGGCTCCTCTTGCCCAGAGGGTTGCAGGTAACTTGCACTGAACATACAACTGATGGCGCAGATACAACCACAAGATGTCAGTGTCTTCCCGCTGCCTGATTTTCCTCTCCTCTCTCCCTGCAGGACCATTTGTCTTATTTCCATTTTGTTGGTCGGATAATGGGTTTGGCTGTGTTCCATGGACACTATATCAATGGTGGTTTCACGGTTCCCTTTTACAAACAGCTTCTGGGGAAGCCCATTCAGCTCTCAGATCTGGAATCTGTTGACCCAGAATTACACAAAAGTTTAGTCTGGATCTTGTAAGTACTGTATTTATATATTGCCTCACTGTAGAGAAGATGGGGTAGAGTACGTTGGCAATAGTGAGATATGCTTTAGAGAAAATGTTCGCAAAAATATTGTAACAGGGGAGATCTGGACAAAATTATTAAACTACTGTTTCTGTGTCAGCAAGCTCAAGGTTCTTGAGGAAAAGTTCATCCTGCAAACTGTGTTAGCTCTCCTTGCAGCAAAGCAGATACTAAATTATTAAACATGGCATGGGTGTGGTGGAATATCACAGTATCAAAATCCAAACTCGGGACGGAGTTCTGAGGGAAAGTACAGCCTTGTTCAAGAGAAAACCAACTTCAATTAAAAAGGAAATAAATTGAATTAATTTGGGCTTCTGTACACTTACAGTTCAAAACCAAATCCACCATTTGGTGTAGCTCTGGGACTCTGCAATTCTGCTTTGTGTTTAAAGTTATTGATGTCTTTGAAATTCACTGCATGCTCTCTCTTCTGTGCTTCACACTGATATATGACAGCAGATCAGTTTATTGCTCTGTGTGTATATATATTCTGTTTTTTATATATATATTATATATACGTGTATGTGCATTTGTGTATATGGGGTTTAATTCATTATTGTGAGTACTACTAGAATTAGGTGGATGACTCATATCTGGTCAGACTCTTCAACATGCATTAAGCTATACAGAAATTGGTGATCGTGGCAATATTTCTCTAATGGTGTGAAATACAGATGGCTAGTTACTAGGTTTATCCTGAAGACTACCTGTGTTCAAATAACAAACTGTCAGCATCAGCACTAAGAGTTATCAAAACATCAAAAATACTAGGTTTACCTTTTATCTTTCCATTGCCAGAGAGAACGATATCACCCCCGTTCTGGACCATACTTTTTGTGTGGAACACAATGCTTTTGGGAGGATTTTACAGCATGAACTCAAACCAAACGGCAGGAATATTCCAGTGACAGAAGAGAACAAGAAAGAATATGTCAGGTATTGCAGAACAAAAATATATCCTGCAAATGTAGTGGAAAGAAGGTAGTAAACAGATGCATTTTTTTTTTATATAGTGAAATTAATGAAATAAGTATTTTGGGGGGGAAATACCTGAGTCATAAATGACATGAACGTTTTCACACAATGCCCTATTGTAGGACCTGGGAAGAGGAAGCTGTGAATTGTACTTTGTTTTTTCTGATGATGGTGTAGTAATTAATTTTTGATGGAAAAAGGAATGGATAAGCACTTCTTTCATAATACAAAATGTGTGTATTAAACCAAGTTCCTCTCTAAAACAAGCATTTTCTAGCTTTGCTCTGTAAAGCCCAGTCCTATCTAGCTCATCATCCCTGACTTTTTCCCCCAGGTTGTATGTAAACTGGCGATTTATGAGAGGAATAGAGGCACAGTTTCTGGCTCTGCAGAAAGGTTTTAATGAACTTATTCCTCAACATCTCCTTAAGCCTTTCGACCAGAAGGAACTTGAGGTACGTGTTTTATTCACATGGAATAGTGTTTTGTAATTCGTTTGATTCACAATCAAGCACTGATTCTAAAAACCAAACCAAACAAACCCACAAAACTTATTCCAATTTACGTACCAGAAAGCTGTGTATTTGTTTAACCAAACCCTTTTTGGTTTATTCTAGACATTCTTTGGGTTAACATTATTGAGAGGCCTACTTAAACAGGGAAAGACAAATACACCATGTTGTCTAACCAAAGACTAATGCTCAAAGCACGTGGTCTGAGCAGGGAGGGAGTACTGCAAGTTTGAGGAATTGTTGGCAAGACCTAATGTGTTATCTACCCCAGAACTTGTTTTCTTCAGTAGCTGTTTTCATGCATGGCTGTTTCTATATTCATGCAGGGCATGGTTTACAGGGACTAAAATAGAAGTGTAGAGCATATAGAAAAGAAATGAATTTGTCTTCTCATTTAATCCTGAGATGCAGAATGCTGCCTCTTAAAATAGTTCTTGTTAGAGCAATTTTTCCTTTTTTTTGCCTTTTTTAAAAAAAAATAAGGCAACCTGTGGAATATGGACCATTTGTGGTATTGGAAGCACTAGCTTCGTGCTAGTTGTTCGTGCATGCTGATTAATCCCATGAAGTTATTGCATTCCATTTGCTAGCTGCTTGAAAAGGCAGATTAAAAATCCATTAAATATTTCAATACTGCCTGCGTCAGAACAGTCACAACTGTCCTAATAATGTAAATGAGTGTAAGTTGGTGCTGTCTTGGTGGCACAAAAAGGCAGCTGTTAAATGGTAGCTCTCAGAAATGTGATCCTCAATATGGAATATGGGAAATTTAGAATATGACGCACATTTTGCTTTGATGGATGAAGTCTTCTCTATGCCATTTACTTGGCGTTGCCAGGGGAGGTGGTTAGATTCATGGCCAGCAGTGACTTCCTTTTACAGTATTTTGCAACCTGGTGTCATCTGGAAAAGAGATTGAAGTAATATGTCTGGTCTGTGTTAGAGCCTCTCACAAACGACATCAGAAAACAGATGCAAAGTTTCTGTAGTTTGTTGTGGAACAACAAACGAAGTAGGATGTTACCATAAACCAAGCAGAATTCTGTCGTAGTTGGCATTGGCACCTCTAAGACAAACCTGCATCAGGACAATGACATTGTGTAGCGCAGTAGATGGCATGCCTTCTTCCAAGTCTGCACTGTACCCTCATAAAGATATGCTGTACTTTTCAGGTAGGATAGATTTAACAAAGCAGGTCTTGAATGGGCTTCTGGCTCTCGTTTCTTGTGAAAATTCTGGTTTTGGTAAGTGTACTCTTTGGCTGGTTTCATTGTATTTTAACTGGGAAGATTTACTGCCTGTTCCAAGCTGTTTTGGAGCGTTACCGTGCACCAAAAAGGTGGTTCAAGCGCGTAAAGAATGCTAGGCTTTGTGAAATGGTTGGATGTATGTTTTTATAGCTGCAAACCTGAAACAACTCTGAATGTTAAAGTGTTTTCTAATCCTTTAACAGCTAATCATAGGAGGCCTGGATAAGATAGACCTGAATGACTGGAAGTCAAACACACGTCTAAAGCACTGCATGGCAGATAGCAATATCGTGAAGTGGTTCTGGCAAGCAGTGGAAACATTTGATGAAGAAAGAAGGGCAAGGTTGCTGCAGTTTGTGACAGGTTCGACGCGTGTCCCACTTCAAGGTTTCAAGGCTTTACAAGGTGACTGATGTGGAGGCTGAGTTAATCTGTGGTGGGAGACAGAGATAAAAATCGTGTGCTATTTACTAGCCCCTTGTAGAATATCAGTGTATTACGGGATAACTCAAGCACTTACAAACTTCAGACCCAAAGAGCAGTTTTTCATTTGTGAGCAGCTCTGCTGATGGTGAACACTTTAGCCGTTGCTGATAGTGATACAAGCTGGTCGATCTGTCATCGTGTAGCACTTTGACTGGTGTCAGTATTAGCTTATCAGTCTCCTACAACTCTGTGGACTGTTAAAATAATTGCATGCAAGCACACACATGATTATAGAGCTGACTGAACAACTTCTTCACATGAAAATTGTATTCCCATCATTGTTTATTTGGCAGCAAATCATTAGACTAAAACAAGTTCCTGAAAATTGCAATTTTTGTCATCAGGAAAGGTGGCAGTGCCCTAGGCTGTTGTGATTCTCCTGGTAATGTTTCATTTATTGGCTGACAGTAAACTTATGTTCAAAATTAAAATACAGAGTTCTGTTTTACAAGGAAAACCTTCTTGCACTTAAGTCTTTTCATTTATCAAGGTGCACCTTTTGTTAATATAAAATTTAGCAGCTTTCCAAAATACTAGTCTGCAAATTCATTGTCATGAACAGCCCTAACACTTCTGCCATCCCTTCATCAGCTGCAAATCTGATCTACAGATTTAGCCTATGACATACTTATGTTTGCAGCTGGAACTGTAATTTTCTCTCTTGCCTTTTTAGAAGTAGCAAAATCGGTGTGCATGAATGATGTTTTGTTGAAGTGCATTAACTAGAATGTCTGTCTGTAAGGTTCTACAGGCGCTGCAGGACCCAGACTGTTTACCATCCATTTAATAGATGCAAACACAGACAACCTTCCAAAAGCCCACACTTGGTAAGATGAAAACATTCTGCATGTCGATGCTCGCTTTCCCTTTGACTTGGTTTAAAGGAGTCATTTCTGTTGGTCCAGGCTATGGATTAGCTGTGTGACATGCACAGATGAATCCAAGTGTGCTGTGCTACCTTGGGAATATCTGTACTCTGCAGCCAGCAAAATAATCGACAACTTATAGTTTGATTTGTCTTCTATATTATCTGTGGGTTTTGTTTATCCTGGAGTTGATTATTCTGGATAGTGAGAAGTTTTTAAGTTTATTTCTACGTGTTCAGCAAAAGTATTCACCGAGAAATGACTCACAGCAGTGAGCCCTCATCCAGGGTTACAAACAATAGCTTTCAGATGTAAAATGTAGGAAGAGTGTGCTATTGGTACAGTATAGGCACAGAACTGAGCTCTTGTATGGAAGTCTCACTCTATCAGAGACAGGAAATCATTTCAGCGGAGGCACAGATTGTCTGCAGGCAGAGCAGGGAGTAGGCCTGTCTGATGTCTCGCTTTATTTGCAAGTCTCCTGCATCTGCCACCTGCCTCCTCTCCCAAACACTGCCCTATTAAGTTGTGCATTCCTGCTGCAGAAGTATGGGGTTGGTTTTTTTTTTTATCTTGTCTCCTTTGGCCACCGAGGTGGCTGAGGTTTTCTTTGATTTTTACAAATTCTGTCTATATGTAGCTGATCTAGATTTTTTTTTTCAATAAGTATTTTAGATTCATATGCTGCAATGTGTTGTTATTTTACCTCTAGCTTTAACCGGATTGACATTCCGCCTTATGAGTCATACGAGAAGCTTTATGAGAAGCTGTTGACAGCTGTGGAAGAGACATGTGGGTTTGCTGTGGAGTGAAAAAGCAACCAAAGGAAACAGATGCTAGCTCATGGACCACCAAATCAAAAGCTAGAAGAAGCTTGCTGTGAACTTCCTGCTAAGCTGTCTGAAGCATCGGAACTCTAGACAACTTAGAGATGGGGCTGTTTCCCTTCCGCCACTGGTGGATGAGGGTGGGGGTCGGGGCTTTTGTTGGTGGTTTCCAACTCTATTTTCTCCCCTTTGTTACAATAACCCCTTCCCTCTTCTTCCATCCCCCATAAAATGAAATGCAGCCAAGTTCAGCATTTGGCTTTGATTACACAGGATATTCTGCTAGATTTGTAACACATATTGTGATAGGGTCAGTGACCTGTGGGTTTTTTTAACAGGAGAATCGAAGTGTAATTAAGAATGAGCTTGATTTGCTGAGGACTTGCAACTGGTAGGTGTACCTGGTTAGTTTGTCTTAAATCAAGCTTGAGCCCTTGTAGAGTCCGGCGGGTGCAGAGTGTCTGACTGGCACTGGAATTTGCATTGCACATTTTAAACACCTGTTTAAAAAGTAAACTTCTAGCAGAAAATACCTCCATATGAACATTTAACTGACAGGTAAAGAAATCCAAGCTCTGCCTTAGCAGGAAGCTCCCAGTGGAAGCCGTGGCTCACCGTGAGAAAAGTGAAGGAATCTGGGACAGCTTAAATGGTATTGTGTGATTTCTTTTTGGTTGTCCTGGCTGAAATCTAATTGTTTTGCACATGAAAACAACTATTTCCTCCTGCAGAATTACTTTCCATAGTTCATTCAGATGTAAGTACCTTGCAGAGAAGCCTTGAAAGGAAGAGACGGAGGATAAAAATCTATTCAATCCCAAAGCTGTGATTTCTGTGCCACTGTTTTACCAGAGCTGTGTTTGTGTGACTTCAAATTCTAAAACTCACATGGAAATCGCTGAAAGCTAAGTTAACAGAGCAGACTTCTGTTCTGAAGTTTTTGGCCTTGGGAAAGGTTTATTTGGAGGTTGAGGTAAAAGGGTAACTATATAGTGAGTACATTTTAAATATTACGGAAAGCTATTGGAAGAATTTATTACTTCAGTTCTGTAGGGATGAAAATTTCTCCAGAGAGCCATATAAGGCAATTTTTTCAAATATTTGAAACTAATATTAAAAGGTTTGTTCTCTAACACATTGCTAAAATGACTTCCCGGGGGAAACAAAAGCAAATCAAATACCTGAATCACTAACATTTTTTTCCAGTTTGCACACCAAGATGAGACAGTATTTTAACAAATAACACAGCTTCAGAAAGACCCGGTTATCTGTCAAACATGTCTAAGCTTAAGTAAAGCAGACTTGCTTGTATAGGATTTTTTTTTCTTTGGCAAGCCTGATTTTTAGAGAGATTCATTACTGAAACATTTAACAGATGTTATGTTTATGAAATAGTGCATTGAAATTCAGCTGTGGGTAAGAGACCGTTCTTAGAAGATGTCTACTGGAATACTTCTATTTTGTCTTTTTTTAATTGAATTTGATAATAGCTTTAAACTGTGATAGGACAGAAAGTAGACACTTGTCAAAACCCTGGCATCTTTCTCTGTTTTGTTTGTGGTTTTCTTTTTTCCATTGACCATAATTGTTGTGATTTGTTGTTGGGAGTAAGGATTGCATTGGAGGTGTAAAATTGTACCATATTGTAAGATTTGCACGGGGTGGCTAAAGGTGCTCATCCTGCAAGACTGTACAGGAGAGGCATACTTAGACCCACATTCTATAGGAATCTTTTGGCACTTGGGGACCAGTTTCTGCAGCACTGGTTGTTGGGACGTAAATGAAACTATGTGACTTGCAGAAAAGAGAGGAAATGCGACTGTCTGCAGAGAAGCATCTGTACGGTCTTGGGCTGAGTAGCAGAATCCTCACAGCCCTGGCTTTTCAAAATGGCTGTGAAGTCATACCTGTTCATAGAGTGTATTTAATCCTTTCAGTATGTTTGAATGTGCAATAAACCAGTCAGATAGGAGGGGGGAAAAAAAAAAAAGGATTGTTGCCCAAAAGCTTTGCATGCAGTCTCATGTGGATTTTTCACTGAAAGAGTTTAAAGAAGAAAAACCCCAGATACTAAAGCCCACTACTAACAAAAATCCTATCACGCAAGCTCTACGTGCGGCACAACTGGCTCAGTAAAAACCAAGCGAGGTGAAGGTAAAGGCCCTTGATTTGGAGATCTATAGGTCAAGTAGCTTTATGTCAATGACACAGTTGGCATATGATAGTTCCTAATGTCTTTGCTAGGTCAGTGTTTTATTGAATGCACAAAATAAGAATAGGCAAGGATTGTTGTTTTGAAAAGTCCGTCTGTTTTTTGCTGTATTTAAAAGCCCTTGTCAAGGTACCTCCTCCATGCTGACCGTAACGAGAATAGGGCACTGTCTTTTTAATTCTTTCAGTTCTCTTTTGAACAGCTTCACCACCTCTCCCATCGTGTTGTCTTTGCAATTTTGTGCCACTTCAGTGACGACGAGGACATTTTTTTTTGTATTGTTCTGTACATGCATTTGAGGCAGGCCTTAAAGCTGGTTGGGTGGATGGAGGAAAATAAAGTGAGGCAGAATGAGTTTTAAGCGCTGGCTTGTTCTTCCTACGGCTGGTTTCAAGGCCAGGGAAGGCTGAACTGCAAACAAGAGTTTGCATGGCTTGAGCCACTGACTCTCTGAGGTCTCGGGAGCTGTTCGGATAACCTCAGCTGTCTGAATTTGTATGTTTATTCCCACTTGGTCTGCCAGCACTTGAACTGGTTGTTACTTCTCAAACTTGCCCAAAGAATAACATCAAGTCTGGTGTTCATTTTGTCATTACGCGTTCCACCTTGTACACGGATACTCTTGGATCTGACCTGAAGGAAATACAAGGTACAGTGCGTCTTTTGTTCCTGTCCTAAAGGCAAACCTAAAAGCTGGTCCATTGGCACAGACCTTCCGTGCTTGCCCTGATACTGCTCATCAGCCTATATACTATATGCTCAGGGATGTAGGAAACCACCACTTTGCTCGTGTTTTAAATCGGGAAGAAACGAGACTGTTTTATGAATGTTAGCGTTAACTTGGGCATTATGTTAGACGAGACCCTGCTTCAAAAAGGCTGCTCGAAGCTCCAGATGGTGAAATCAGCGTTTGCGCAGCAGTATGTACTTAGTTCAAGTCGAGGTGGTTAGGAAATCCAACAGATCTTGTAAATTAGTGATCCAGCCACCGGGCCCTCTGGAGCCGGTGCCCAGGTTCAGGGCTGTGTGGCACAGCAAGTTCCCAGAAACACAGTATGGATCTGTTTTTAATTTGTTAATTTTTTGTTCCTCAACCACTTTATAATGTATTTTTTTAATTTATTATTTTGTAATGTCATGTTTAAGTATTGCTGCTATCCTTGTTATTCTTCCCACTGTTTTTATTGCAGATTTATTTTGTGAAAGTTGTACACTAATGTTTCATTTTATGTCTAAATCAAAGTATTTAAAGAAAAACTAGTTCTATTTAATGTGGTTATGGAACCAGCTGGAATAAACAGTGATTGTATAGTAGGCTGGACCCAGGAGGTCATGTTCATTTTTGTTACATATGCAATAAACTCACAACTTTAAACTCTTGGTATCCACCACTTTGTTTGTTAAAATATTTATGGAAGTCACAGGAAAATTGATATGCTCGTAATTAAAGAGTGTGGCAGTGCTGTGCTTAGCTTAGCTGGAGATGGGGGTGGAGGATAAAGGCAGCAACAACAGAAAAATATTGCTGTCATTAAAAATTCTGTAGTATTATGAAATACTGAGTAAGATTTAAAAAAGAAAAATCGTTTGTTTGGCAGATGCAGAGTTCGGTGTGATGAAGCTGTCCTGGTGTTAGCAGTGTCTCATGAATATTGAGCATTGGTGCTTTCTCGCAAAACTGGCTCACGCTGATCTGAGTCCCAGCACCTCTGCAGCGGGATTGTGGTTGTGGTAGCTAACTCGGTGGGCAAGGAATGGAAATGCAACGGATTTAACAGATTTATATGGGCTGCCCAGACAGAAGCCCTCCTTTCCAAGTAGAACACTTTGTTTCATTCATTCTTTAATTACCAGCCTTAATCTTTTTCCCTTCTTACCTTATTATTTGTTCTGTTATTTTTCCAAAACCTCAGTTTTCAGGAAAGAAATTACAATCCCCCTCTTTAATGAGAGTTGGAGGAAGATTCATTAATACTGATGAATCTCTGCTTTCCTGTTTGTTTGTTTGCTTGTTTTTCTAATTAGTAGTGTTTTGCAAGTGGAGAAAGACAGGTACGAGTCTGAGGACGGTGCTGGCAGCGATCATTCAGTGCTCAGTATTGGTGTGTGCTGCAGCAGAGCCTTCCCTCTCTAAAGCTGAAAGCTAGGAGTTCTTTAATCTGTGCATATTTGGTTGGTTTTTTTAGAGGAAAAAAAAAGGGGGGGGGGAGGGGACACAATGTTGGTTTTTATTCTTTGAGTAACTTCAAAATGTGATCAAAGGCTCTAACATACAATGAGCCAGCGACTGGGGAGCTGGCTTCACCCAGCCCCTTGTTTCAGCCAGCAGCAGGGATGAGCAACTTCTGCTCGGTGGCTGGGAGTAGGAAACGCTGTCAGTCCTTCAGTGCCCTGTCAAACGCTGCTCCTGCTTTGTGTGTTCTTTAATCAATAGTTTTTGGGAAGTGTTCCTGATTTCTGGTATCCTTTTCGTATGCAGACATAACAAAGAGAAAAGAGGATTCCGGTAGCCTGCTCCAGTGGATGTGGTATGTTGCAGAGGGGTTGCTGTAGGACATCTGCACTATGTGAACTTTTTGAAGACATGATAAAAAATTAATATTTCTCTGAAGAAATCTTATAGAGCTCAAATAATTGACTGTCTCTCTTGTGGAAGCTTGGCAGGTCAATTAAATTCTTCAAGTTGAATTTTCCAGTCTCTGCCTCTTTCTGCAGGATGTACAAAGCCAGACTATGAGCAGGAGCCCTGGTCTTGCAGTGGCAATTTCTTTGCTGATTTATGATGATGCTCCTGTGTCCTGGGCAGTCTGCCTGCTTGGGGAAAGACAGCCCCTGCCCACTAGCATGTACTTTAAAAAGACATGGCAGAATGGGTTTTAATTCACAAGCTAAACCTCTTTATATTTTCTGTTGGTCCTTTACAGTTTGATGCCTAGCTACACCCTCCCTCTTGCTTCCCTTTTCAGCCTTCCTTCACATGTGGTTTAGGGTAAAACTAAAATCCCAAAGCTTTGCCAATAAATAATTACAGGTGAAATCCTTTCAGGCGTGGTGGGGCATGGAGGGCAGGAGGAGAGGATGCTGCCTCTCTTTCTGATCATGCTAATTTGAAACAAGATCAAACAAGATCAGAAGGGGGTTATAAATGTATATAACCCCCTTCTGCAATCTCACAGCTACTTGCTGGATGGACGATGCAAACAACACCCACCTGTCCTGCGGACCCTCTCCCAGCCTTGGCCACAGCATTATTTCATTGCTTATATCCCTCTAGAGAATAAGAGCCCCTGACGTGGGACCGGGACGCTGCTGTGTTGCACAGACATGCAATAAAACAAAATCTGCCTGGAGAGCTCACGGCTGGATGTAAGATGACGGGAAGGAGGTTAGGCACCAGCAGGCCGAGAAGGACAGATGTTTTCTTGCACCACAACCTGGCTTTTATGGCCTGCAGAAGAGGGGTGTTTCAGGGGCAGGTAAGCGTGGCTTTGCAGATGGCTGCGGGAGAGTCGTGCCAAGTTTGCTGATTTCTGTCCCAGATCCAGAAGCAGTTGGCACCCGAAACGGAGGTCAGGCTGTGGCTGGAAACCATATGGCTGAGTCACAGCGGTCCCTGTGGAGGGAGCAGGGAGAGAAATGTTCCTGGAGGGCCAGGGAGACCCTGGCACTGGTCGTGGTATTTGGCCAGGTTTTAGGACAAGATCTGGGAGAGAAACCTTCTGGGCATGGTGATGGAAAAGATAAGCAAGCAACGTGAGTCTTGCTGGTCCAAACTGGTCTCTTTTACAGAGATAACCCCAGTCAGAGAGCTACCGTCCACTGCATCTTCCTGGGCTGGTGTAAAGCATTTGGTCTGGGAGATTTTGAAATTAAATTTTAATTGGATGCTGATTAAATGAGTCCAGCTGCCTCCCCCGATTCTGGTCTTGGACACAGCCAGGCAAGACCTGTTATCGAAGTCCTGCAGGAGTCAGGTCCGGGACCTCCCAAAGGGAGGTGGCTGGTGGTGCTCCGCTTGTGCTGAGAACGCGAGAGACTGATGTTTTGTATTTTGGTACGGATCTGGAAGGGGTGGGGGCGGTGACATGTCTGCACGATGTGGATCTGGGCTGGATGCTCTGACGGGTAGATCCGCTTGGTCTGGCTCTGCAGGAGAGTAGCAAGCAAAGGTCCTTTATCCGAAGGGACTGATCCCTGCTGTCTGATGTGGGCTGCGTTTACTGTCACCAGGTGCCTGTACTGTCCTTTGACACGGCCTCGTGTTTGGGCACTGGGAGGGCCAGGGCTGACCCCCTGCAGCACCAGCTCCTGCAGCCATGGGTGGGCTGAGCCCAGGCTCCTGCCTGAGCCCCTGCCACCTCCTGGCACTGCCCCATCGCGGGGTCCCCGCCTGAGACAGCCGCTGGCCAAGAGGGAAATGCGACGTCCTGGGTGGCTCCATGTCACTCGCTTCACCTCCATGAGCATCGATGGCCATGGGGTGGGGGGGGGGGTGACAACAGGGTGGGGTCCCCAGCACCCACGTGCATTGCTCAGAGCAGGGACTCCCAGTGCCGGGGCTCCTTCTGCCTTTGCCTTTTGGTGGAAATGCAAGAGGATTTCCCCCGCTTCCCAGGCACTGAAATTTCATCCCGCTTTTGCGGGATGGGGGAGATGTTGGTGGCGCATGGGCAGCGTGGGAGGACGGTCTGCAGGGAGACCTCGGAAAATGGCTCATCTCAAAGGGTTTGGCTCAAATGATATGGAAAAGCGGTTTCCAGAGGACTTGCAGTGGGAGCCCAGAGCCCCAGTTCACTCTGGGAAATTGTTTTTGGGGCTAATCTGGCAATAAATTAGTTTTCAATAGAGCTCCCAGAGAAAAACTTAACTGTGAGAGAGGCGTTTAGCAAAAGGCTCAGGGCGAGTTCAGTGCCGCAGGGGAGCCGCCTTTTATTTATTACTGTATTCAATATCTCTTACTGGCCTCACACAGGTGGCAACAGCACCATGTCCCCCGCAGAAGGGCTTAACCTGATAGCACACTGGCATGCAACACGGGCACCCACTACTCACAGGGAGCACCCGTCTTCTCCAGAGCCCCCCGGCAGCCAGGCGATGGCTGGGGGGGACAGCAGGGCTCGGGGCAGGCAGGGTCTTGGCAGCCCGGTGCCGGCTCCGCAGGTACTTGCTGTAATTTTTGGAGAGCAGCATGTAGAGGAAGGGGTTGAGGCAGCTGTTGCTGTAGGCCAGGCAGGTCACGCGGAAGCTGATGGAGATGACAGCAGTGCCACCCCGCTCCCCCTGCTCGTACCAAGAGATGCTGAAGAGCTGCCACAGCCGGAAGGGCAGGAAGCAAGCCCAGTAAGCGAGCACGATGCTGAAGATCATACACAGGACTTTCTGCTTGGGACATCGGCTGGTTTCCTCGCTGCTGAGAACAAGAGCCCGCTGGGGCCTCCAGTAGGTCCTAACTAGCTTGGTGTACAAGCAGCAGATGATGATGTCTGGGGTGAGGTGTTGAAGAGGACAGTGAGGCCCCAGCTGCCAGGTGGGGTGGCACATGTGCTTGGTCACTTCATTACGGTTGCTGGTGTGCAGGTCCATGAGGATTATGGTGGGGAGGGCGAGGAGGAAGGCCACCGGCCACACCAGGCAGGTGACCGCCCGCTGGTGGTCCCTTGACCTGCGTAGGGTGTCCAGAGGCCTGACGACGGCCAGGTAGCGCTCGGTGCTCATGATGGTGAGGATGAAGATGCTGTTGTGCATGGTGAGGAGATTGAGGCTGAAGAGGATCCTGCAGCCCAAGTCTCCGAAATACCAGTCCCGCACGAAGTACATGCAGACCACAAAGGGAACAGGGGGTAAGTACAGATCAGCCAGGGCCGAGGTGACAACGTACACATACGTGGAGACAGTGTGCTTCGTGGAGATGGTGGTGACCACCAGTGTGCAGATGTTTCCCACCGCCCCAACCCCGCACATGGTGGCCAGGATGCAGCCGAGGAAGGAGGTGACCAAGAGCTCCTTTGCACTTTTGGAAGAGCTATTCGTCTGGGTGGCGGCATTTCTGGGGCGGCAGTGCACCGAGACGCACGTGCTCGGCTCCATCCTGCCTCGCCGAGAGCCGCCCCGGGCAGCTCCTCTGGTGGGCTGGCAGCGGGACGGGGCAGCAGCAGCGGCAGCAGCTCTCTGCTCGGGATGCCAGGACGCCCCAGCCGCCCACCAACCCTTCCCGCTGCCCCTGGGCACCTGCCCCACTCCTTCCACAATGTGCATTACTGCAGACAGATCATTTTCTATGAGATTTGTTTTTAATTACTATTCTTTTCTATTTTTCCCCGTCTCCCAGGTCTCTCCAGGTCTGCGGTGCTGGTTTGGCCTTGGGCTGGGAGGCTTCGCAGGAGAGGGATGTGGCCCAGCCCTCACCCTCCCCAGGGGGCTCAGCTCCCTGTAACCAGCTGTCAAAGGAAAAATTAATGTCATAAAAAATTCACAGTGGTGTCTTGTCCCCAAAGCTGTTCTGGCCTGTGGCCGGGTGGGGTGGGGTTGCTGCTGGATTTTAGGGAGTTTGTAGGATCCGGTGCCAGGCAGGAGGCAGCTCAAGGGGCCCAGGGAGGCGAGAAGATGACTCCATTGACCACCTTGGGTCCTTATTAGCAACACATGGGAGACAGAAAGCTCGGGGCTTCACCCATGCTTTTGGGCTGAATTAGCAACACTGGTGCCAGGGGAAGTAAACCCACCCTGGTCCACAGGCAGCGAGGGCACAGAGAGCCCCACGGCTCTGTCCTAGAGCCGCTTTGCGCCCCAAAACCGCGATTTAAGGCCTCTGAAAGGCAGCAGAGCCCTTGCAGGGGTCACCTCGGGCTCTGGCTCCCACCCCACAGCGGCACCCGGGCCGGGCCCGGGTTTCCCTTCCAGCAGCTTAACCACTGCGGTGGGACTGCACCCCTGCACCCCACAGGGGACCTGCCCCCGCAGCAGAGCACCCTATAGGGGACCTACCCCACCCAGCAGAGCACCCTATAGAGGACCTGTCCCCCCAGCAGAGCCCCCTATAGGGTATCTGCCACCCCAGCAGAGCCCCTCCATAGGGAACCTGTCCTCCCCACCCCAAAAGCATCCTACAGCGGTCCTGAGCCCCCAGCAGATCACCCTATAGAGGACCTGCTCCCCCCCAGCAGAGCCCCTCCATAGGGGACCTGCCCCCCCCGCCCCCCCAGCAGAGCACCCTGTAGGGGTCCCGAGCCCCCAGCAGAGCCCCCCATAGGGGACCTGCCCCCCCCATGGCAGAGCCCCCCCACCCCTAGGAAGCACGTGCAGCTCTCCGCCCCGCCCCTTCCCCTCAGGCCCCGCCCCCTTCCCCCGAAAACACGGACCGCCCGGAAGGGGGCGGGGTGGGGCCGCCTGGAGGACCGCCCTCCCCCGCCTCTATGGTAGGTTTGCCGAGACGGGACCGCTCGGGCCGCCCGTCTCTCCCTCGCCGCTCCCCGCTTCCCCGCCGCTCCTCTCTATGGTGCGGGGCGGTGCGGTCACGTGGGGCGGGCAGGCCGGAAGGAGCCGGGCAGCGGCGGCTAAATGAAGCGGGGCCGGAGGGGCGGCGCGGGGGCGGACGGGCCCGGTGAGTGCCGGCCGCCTGCGGGCTCGGGGTCCCGGGCGGGGCGGGGGCGAGCGGCGGCGGGACAGGGACTCGCTCGGGACGACGGGGTTCCCGCCGGGGCCCCCCTCCCGGGCCTCGCCTCCCCCCGGCGGGGTCCCGCCCCGCGTGTCCCCGCCTCAGGCCGGGTCCTTCCCCCTCTCAGGGCCGGGGTCCTCCCCCCGCTTCCTTTTCCCCCTCCCTGGGGCCGGCCCCGCTCCCTTCTCCCCCGGGGTCAGCGGCCGGCCCCGGTGAGGCCCTCGCCTCCCTGCCGGCCCCGGGGTCCCGCTGAGGTCCCGTGTCCCCCCAGAGCGGGGTGGGGGGCACCCAGGGGCACTTCCCGGCGCTGCGCCCCGCCGGCTGCCTTCACCGGCTCCTTTCAGGTTCCCCGGGCGGCATGTTTGTACTCGGGAAGAAACCCGGCGTGGGCCGCGGAGCTGGCGGGGCCAGGCGGGTGTAGGGTTGTTGTCCGCTTCGGACCCCCGTCTTGTTGTGGAAACACCGGGTGCCGTTGGGGCAGCTTGACATTTCAGGCATCTGCGGTGGGAGCTGCTGCAGAAAAGAAACCCAAAACACAGCTGTCCTCAGAGTTGAGGGATCTGTGTAAGAGATACTCCTCCTCCTCCTCTTCCCCCTCTCTCTATCGATTTGAGTGCTAGCTCGGCTTGGTGGGAGAGAGCAAAGGCTGGAAGCGCTAATGGATGCGGTGTTTATATAACGGAGGTGTCCGATGGCTGTTCCTGCCTCTGGAGCTCCGCTCGTTCCCCCAAACAGCTGGAGGAAAGTCAGGTTTTCACGCAAAGTATTCCGAGACCAAAGAGTTGTAGCTAACTCCGGTGTGTGCGTGCGAAGAGAGGAGCCCGAGCTCACCCAGGCAGCGCTCCCCCACGTCGCTTTGGGGTGGGCAAAATGTAGGTCGGCTTAAAAAGTCGCCGTCGTCTCGCGGATCCGCTGGCTTTGCAGCTGCGCTCGCTGGAAGCCCTGTGCGGCCGTTGGGTGGATAACGGCCCCTTGCACCTGAGTCTGGCCTGGGAGGTTTTTCTTTTTATCTCACCTCCGATTTATGACCTGAAGCGTTGTCTTTGAATGTCTTCTAATACCTTATCTCAGAGTTTTGTTGAAAAATACTTATACCAGAAGCATAGCTTTCATATGAATAAGTTTAGTTGTCCATGTTTCTGTTCAGCTTCCTTACTGCTGGTCAAGCAAGGTTCAGTTTGTCACGTGAAGCATTATGGTTCGGTCACTGGTTTGAGACCTCTGATGCTTTTTAAAAAAGAAAAGCTAATGTTGCTGCTGTGCACTTTTATTTCCATTATCGAGGCATAATGCTGAGGAACTACAGCTTGGTTGTCTGCGTGTTTTCACAGCGTCTCTTCTGGTGTTTTTTTTCCAGCTTACTGACTGCTATGCAGGACAGCAGACTCTTCTTGCTTTATTTTGGGCAGCAATACTAAAAGCAGTAGCTAATTGCCTTGGTGGCTGACAGGCACAGGCAGCATTAGTGCTAAGACCTATGAGCAGATCCTCGTTTCTCTCTTCTGCTCTGTGGTGGTTGGTTCCTCTTTCTTACAATTTCTGCTATCTCGGTTGATGTACTTTGGAGCTGTTGCAGGTTTCCAGCAGTAGCAATGGAAGAGAAGGCAGGCGTCCCTGATCAGGTGGGTAGGCTGGACTTTGTATGCTCAGCTATAAAGTGGCCTCCTCCTGCTTCCAGGGAGGATGGCATAAGAGCTTTTTGGCTCCAGCAACCTGTTTGGAAGGTGAAGGGGAATGTTGGAGACCCATCACTCTGCAGACCCAAATCTTGAGCAGGTTCTAGTATGTCCCTGTACGGGTAGCGTGCTGTAGGAGCGTGCAGCACAAACCATATGGTGGGACCCGTTTTCTTTAGGACTAGTAGAATTGCAGGGACAGCTTTTAATTACAGAACTGTGGGATTTACAGCTTTAATCTGAGCTTTTCGTTTCTAGGATGAATGCCGTGCAAAAATTCCACTGCTTTACATCAGGCCTTTCCATATTGTAAACATGTTAATAGATTTCATGTGCTGGGTGTCTGCACGGTGTGACTAAATGTTAATAAACAATCATCTTGACAGGAGTTTGTGCCTGGAATGCCAAGACTTGGGAGAGGACTCAGACCCACTTCCTGAAGATCTGTAGAGACATTCAGCCCACTTGGTAGTGCTGCATTTTGGTAACAGGCCTTCTTCCATCTCTTCTTCTTTCCGTCCTAGGATGTTTTCCTGTCGGCCTGGCTGCAGGCATCCTTCTTGGGCAGCTGCATAAGTCAGGGCATGAATAACAGTTCCTGGAAGAGTGGTTGGGGCAGGCTTTACTGATGATAAGGTACTTTCTGGTTTCCAGCAGGGTGCTGGCAGCCTGTTCCTGGGCTTGTGTTTCAGAAGCTGCCTCGGAAGTCCAAATTCTTGGGTAGACCAATGCTTTGTCTGCCTGAGAATGCAGTGGGCGTTACTGCTGCCGGCGAGCTATGATCGCTGGCAGCGTGGCTTATGCTTTGAAATTGGACACAAATCGCTAAAAAGTCCTGTGGCAAAAATAGGTGGAGCAAGCACACAACTCTGGCGACTTCGGTGCAGCTGGAGAGAGGCAGGAAGCGTATCTCGGGGGACAGGAGCTGATTAGCAAGCCGGAGTAGCACAAACTCAAGCGTGAGAGATATGGAGCCCTTTGGGTGTTTTTAGTGCCTGCTGGAAGAAGCTCCCATTCATTAATTTGGAATGGGTGTCTTATTTTTATTTATTTCTTTTTAAAGTCATTGTAAGTGGTTTACTGTGTCATAGCGCCGGCAGCTCGGCGCGGCAATGGGCGTCAGGGCTTGCCACCGGCTGCATTCTTTTCGGGACAGTCAGAACTGTGCCGCTAATTCCTCTTGTCAGAAGCTAGGGGTTTTTTTTGCACATAGATTTGGTCTGGAGATATTTTAAGTCTCCGTTTAAATTATTGAATTCAGACATCTTCTTAACTACTTAAAGGAGAGGCACTAATAGTCTCAGAAGTCTGTGTGTGCACTAGAATAATAGTGTTGTGTATCGCATGCCTTGGTGGATGGGTGGGCTTTTCAAGCTGCTACATGTAACTTCAACAGCTCTCAGTAGGATCTGTCCCCGATGGGGTAGGTGCCTTTTTTAATACAGTGCACAGTGGAAGGTGTGAAACATGCAGCTGGTTCAGGACACTAGCTATCTTCCAGTAGCAGCCCAGGAGATAAGGTTATCTGTGTGCCGATGTGGTAGTTCCTGTGTTTGAAATGGAGCTAAATAACGTGCTGATCAGCACTGGTCTCACGAGAAGTGGAGTAGTTTTGTTTTAGGCAGGTTACTGGGACGGGGAAATCTGGGCAATTGGGGAGGGGTAGACAGGGAGAACAGGAAAGAGAAAAAAAAGACACTTACCAGTGTCCTGGTGGCTTGAATAAGTTATCCTTGCCAAAGCACTGAGATGTGAGATAATAAGGAATGTTTTACTGAGCTGGGATAGTCTCGCTCTCAGCAGCCTTCATGTTGCTTTTATAGTATCCTAGATTTATTTTGGAATATCTCAGGAGTGATGTTTTTCCTCTGGGTCAGTGCTTAAGAGCTTGCAGTCGTTTTAAATTCGTAACTATCCTTGAGAAGGCTTAATTCCTCAGGACTAGAAATCATATTCGTGCTGAATGACACCTTTCTCCTGATTACTAGCGCTGCTGTGGTTCCTTCCCTGCGTTTGTGAGGGGAACTGTCGGTGTCTGATTAAGTGGAAAAAGCACTGGGCTTTGGGGAAGGATTTCAACACAGGGCAGCTGCTACCCTGAGTCATGATGCCATCTCGCAGTGTTTCTGACCCAGGTCAGGGGAAATTTAAATTAAGCGTGGCTTCCTCGCTGGCTTTGGGGGAGCCCGACTCCTTTGCTGATGCCGACAGTGCCTGTCTGTTCACAGGGTGACTTTTGGAGGCTGTTGTTGTCACTTGTAACGAGAAGCAAAGTTGATGAACTGAAATAAATCTGGGAGCGTATGTAGGTGTCAGGGTGACCTGAAATGTTTTCAGTTGGCTTCTGAGGACAAGTGCTATATTGCTCACACTCGGTCTGCTTACCTCTCTAAGAAGGCCAAGGTACTGTTTGCATTGTTTAGATAAACATTTGGACAAGATCTGTAGAGGCATCATGTGATATTACTCTGTAGTATAAGGTGATCAGGATTTGTACTAGCTAGAATCTTTGGTTGGGGAATATAAGGATGTAAAATGGCCTCAAGTAATGTACTTTGTCTAAAGCCATTCTCACACAAGGCTCCTGTATTGCTTTGTCAATACTGACGTGCTCTTACCAAGCTGCAGGCACTGTTATTGCCGTTTCTCCATTGGAGAAAGGAAGATGGCAGTTGGCTTTTTGCAGCCTTTGCAAAACCAGAGTTAGGAATAGATGTACACTTCTACTTCCAAGCACCATCCCGAAGACGTGATGCATTTTTATATTTGATGGAGAGGGGAGGGGAGGGAAGCCTCTCTTGCAGATCATTTTTGCTTGAAGGCTGGTAGCGGAAGGAGCACTTACCCACGTACCCGTGGCAAGTACAAAATGTTGTTGGATAAACGTGTTAGAGCGGAATGGCAGAGTGGAGCAGGCAGTGATGTTGACAGCTGCCCACAGCAGAGCGGTGATGCTGCCGAGACAACTTTCCTCCTCTCCCCGCTCTCGCTGTAGTGCGCTGTAATGCAATTTGAGGAAGATGACAGCAGCAGCATAATGGGGAGGCAGGAAAAGAAGCTTTTTCTCCCTTCCAGGAAACCAGCAGCTTAGGGCGTTTCATACCTCCCCTGCTGCTAGGATTTCCAGCTACAGATGAACAAGACTGGCAAGACCCATTAGCAGTAACTTGGCTAGCATAAATAGTTCATGTCCTCTCTATATATTGTTAAACCAGAATCCTATTGTAGTGGAGCAGGCTTCATTGTGTATAAACTGGGAGGTGCCCTTGGATCAGCCACGACTAGCACAGACTAGCTTGCAATGGCTGGAACGTACCTCTGATGTGAACACAGTGTCTGAACAGTGCTCCTCAGCTTAATGTTTTTGTTTGTTTAGCAGTTTGTGGCTGCTTTTACTGACCCTCCATCCCAGATGGTTAAATAATCTGTTTGATGATGTGCTGTTGCAACACCCAGGAAAAGAATTTATGTTCTGCTATGTGAAGGCTTAAACAGTGTTGGACACTTGACTGCAATGACTAAAGGGTAGGCACGCAAATTTGCAGCCTGAAAACAGTCATGTCCCTAGCAAGCGGTCCGACTGCAGCCTGTGTAACCTCTTAGCTGTGGCCTGTAGTGATTTTCTTAGTCTTGCATATGCAAAATGTTTGTTTCTCTTGGAGTGAAATTTTTAGGTACCTTGCAGTCTCCTAAATCTGCATGACTGCGGACCTGGAGAATTAATGTGCCATGCTTCTTTCCTTGCTTTTTAGCTGGCCAGCTGATAACTCTTTCATTTGTGAACTTTAATAGTTTCAGAAGAGAATAATGCTGGATGCGGAGCACCTCTAAATCTGGCCACAATCTGATTTCGCTGTTTTCGGTTCTGATGTAGTGGTGTGCTTATCTCAAATAGAAACGCTTTGCTTTTCTCCTATTTTACCATATTCTGCTTAAACCCTGCAATGGCCACTGCCACGTGGCATGGATGAAGTCAGGCTGGACAACTGTCGTGAGCCTGGAAGGCTGCCCTCAGTTTCTGCTGCCGAGAGCCTGCTTGCTGGGCTGGAATCGGTTGGCCACAAGGCTAACGGGTGGCTGCAAACAAAAACGAAACCCAGTTTTACAAAAGCAGTTGCTGGCTAGTTTGAAAATCTTGTTACAACCGGTCATCTGCGGTGCTTGAGCAGTAAGGACATAGTTGCTGTTCTTCAGATGGGTTGGTGGCAGTCCTTCTCGTGCAGCGGTTGTTGGGTGCAATAGGCAGCTTTTTTACTCTTTCTAGCCGGAACTAGTGCAGAGCGTGGACTCGCTGCTCAAGTATTACACGTGCCTTACAAGGTTTCTGTTGGTGTTTTAGTCTCAGTACTTAAGGCAGTTTAAGACTCGTTTCACTGCAGAGTGAACTTGGCCTCTTGGCTCAGTATGGCTCTAAGCTGGCTCTTGTACCTATTTAAGCCCTTCAATTGAATGATTAAAAGCATCTTTCAAAAGTAGTGCCTGATCTTGGACTAGGAGCATGTATAGTTTGAGCACTAGTTAGGTATCAGCTGTGGTTGCATAGTGTCAACTGTTAGGCTGCAGTTTAAGATCTTCCCCCTTCTTGCAGTTTATTTTAGCATCTTAGTTCTGCTCTCCCACTTATGCTATGGTGGATGTGTGAGGAGAGAAGGTATCTGATCTGAATCTTACAAAAAAGTTTTCCAGGGCATTTCTTCTCAAAGCTGTAACAAATGCAGGCAGAGCTCAGTGTGAGAGGAGGCAACAAGCTGTGGTGTGGGAACATGACCATCTTAAGCAGATATTGCAGCGAAACCCTTCTTAACATGAAGCCACAGCTTCTGGCCACCACTGGCCACTGACCTTTGAAATTATGGCAAGTGCAGATACTTAACATAGCTCAAAAAAAGGGTATGGCTGTAATAACCAGAATACGTGACCTGTGAAGTCATTCTTTTTGGAAGTCTGGGATGTTTGACACCTAGAATGGCTGGTGGCAAGCTTTTAAGTTGATACTTCTAAAAGTACTGTGCTGGATGACACAGAAACCTCCCTTTTTGCTAAGGTGGGCCACTGCAGTAAGTCAGGTTTTTTCCCTTCTGTGCCACCTCAAGGTCAAGTCTTAGCTTTTTTTGTTGTGAGCAGCTTTGTGGAATGAGGTGAGGTGTGCTTTGCGGACTGCAGCCATCCTTGAAAACGGAGTTTCTTGTGGTAGGTTCAGGTCACATTTAAAATAAAATTAAAAAATACCCCCTTCCTTTCCACATTTGCTCCTGGTGGTGCATTATGCTTTTTTCTGGAACACAGCTTCCCAAGTGCAGCTTAGGTGGTTGTTTCCAGAGTTGATCTGCTGGGCAGCAGCTTAACATCTAGGATGCCATTGCAACCTATCAATCCTTCGCGATTTTAAAGTCCTCTGGCTGTTACTGCAACTAAAACTGACTCTTTGTGCTTTCCAGCCCTCTTGGCTTTGGTCTAGTTAGTCCCTCGCTGCTGCTTTTAATAGCAGTTTGCTGGTTGTGTGCAGCCTGTCTCTCTTCTTGCTCCCAGTGCCCCCTGCAAAGAGGGCTGCAAGCGGAGCAGGCTGTGGGTTGCTCATCTATGGGAATGTCAGTGCCCGTAGCCTGTTAGGGCTGCTCTAACCAGCAACCTTAAAACTCCTTTATTTCTCGGTTTCCTCTCCAGTGAAAAACGGTACTAAGATGGTAACCTGAAGACTCCTGAAGATGTGCATCCATCTTGTTAAATAACTACTTAAAAGGATGCACTTGGTTTTCTTTCTTCTGTTATACCTTTTAAAGGTGACATTCAGGATCCCTTAAAAAAGGAAAGAAAAAAGGAGAAAAAATACTAAGGATTTGGAGAGGAAATGCTGTGTCCTTTCTCCTGGAGAGCTCTATGAAGTACAGTAAGAGGAGCACTCTCATGTATATCCTGGGGCACGTAGGGCATTTCTCTTGTTCTTTTCTGTGTGGCCGCTGGGTTGATGGGGAAGAGAAGGCAGTTGCAATTTATGTTATGTGGAGCCCTGGCAGGTACGTGCAGCGCCTGGTAGTCCGTGGAGTCTGGCGCTTTCAGACACCAGTGGGTTTAATAACGGTGCTGCTCAGAGAAGGGATCCTCTGCCCCCTTCTCCTGGGATACATGTGAGTTCAGGGCAAGAAAACTGGAAGTAAAACTCGCTCTGGAAGTGGCAGATCTGCAAATCACATGGTTTCCTGTGCTCTTCCGTTCATCCCCACCCTTATACTACAAAATCAGAACAAAACAGTTCTTTAAAATGATGGTTTGGGAGATAGGCTGTGAGCCCAAAGAGGTTGGTTTTGTGTGTGTGTGCTGCTGTAGCTAAGTGCCAAGCTGCTGGGGTCTGAATTATTGCTTGTACAGGAAATGCCAAGCTGGCACCGATGTTTGTGATGTGGGAGGGAGGTTTTGGATTTTGGGGATTATACCGTGTGATCTTGTGCGTGCCAGAAGTCTGAGGCAGGCAGAGTAGTACCCTTTACAGGAGCTAATGGCAGAGATGCCTCTTCCTTCCTCAAAGTCTTGAATTTTCACTTTGCTCTTAAATATGCTGCTCAAGGCAATGGCATTAACTCTCCTTTCTAACCAGGCTTTGTAAAGTTAACTTTTTTTTTTTTAGGACTCAATTCAATAGGGGAGGTAAATGACTGATCCAAAGCTCCCCACCTCTTGTGCAGAGCGTGGTTTTTTGCATACATCAAAATTATCAATTTTATGCTGATCAGAGAGAGGTGACAGTGTGGAGCCCTGTTATTTAGCAGAAGGACTGACGGGGGTCATGGAAAAGCACTGAAATGTCCAGCAGTTGACTTTGATGCTAGTCATCAGGGAATAGCTCGAAGGCATCAGAAACTTACAGTTGAGTTGAATTAGTCGCTGCCCATTTTTAGAAAACAAATAACATCTGTTTCAAAACAGTCTTACATTTTAGAAAAGAGCTCACAGAGCAGAGATCGGTTTTGCTAGGAAAACTGGTATCATTGTAGGTGGCCAGCTGTTAGGGGAATAAGATAAAACTGGACAGATTTCTTTCCTCTTGTACTTTGTGTTAATAGATACAATAAAAATGGAGACTGGGTATTTAAAAAAAATATTATTAAAGTGATACGGTCACCTTAATGGAATGATGAACTGCAAGTGAGGTTGATTAGAAGTCTTGTGATGTACAGACAGTCGAGATGTTTCCTCTAAGTCCTAAGTTGACTTGCAAAATGGGGAAAATATAGTTAGGGATTTGAACCCAAGTGATCCCTAAAAATGTGCTCTCTTAATTGCTACTGACTAAGGAATTTTCATTAGACTGGAGCAGTGACACATAGATGTAGCTTGTGCCCTGTTAATCCATAGCCTCTCTTTCCAAAAAATCTTCTGATGTGTTCTTGGTAATGCTGTTGACTGAGAATTGACTGCAAAAATGCACAGCAGAGCTCTGCATGAAGCTACAACACATGGTCCTTGTTCTAGCCACAAGCAGGATTTTAGTAGAGCCAGACAGCCCCGCGTTAGTGAGCTCGTAGTTTGCTTTTTGTCGATACAATGATCACTAAGCCCTCTGCAGTTATTGAGAGACCTCGCATCAATGGTAGGCCTCAGTGGAAAGGGCATCGCTTGGTTCGGCGCGTGTTTCACAGTGCGGCTTTTCTTCTCGGGTAAGAGAGGGTGAGGAATAGGGAACTTTTGTAAGATGACTAGAAGGCGTGATTGCTGACAGAGAAGCTTGAAGACTCCCGGTCCCTCTTGTCCATCTCAGTAATGTTCTAGCCTGGAGCACTGCTTCTGAAGCTGGTTATGATGCAGAAATAGTCGGCGCTCTTCTGAGGCACTTTCTGAACAATGCATGTGTTGGCTGTCTTGTATGCATGGAGAGGTAAACATTCGGTTTTGATTTACTTGCCACAAAGCACTTCTAGTGTTATGTTGTCTTATGTTTTGGTGTGATAAACTCAGTTCTCTGGCTTTCTGCAGTAGAAGTCTTACCTGGCTCTTAATGGAGAAAAAATTGTTCACTTCAGTTTCGGTTCCTTGATTTTTCTCAGATCTCAGGAGTCCTATCTTCTCCTTCTTAGAGGGCGTACGTGTCTGTCTAAAATCATTTGGTAAACCAAGCCAGCTGCTAATATCTTGTGAAACACTTAGGGACTGTTTTAGAGCTTATAAGCTGATTCCGTTACTAAATGATCTTCTGGGATGTTGTTCCTCTTCAGCACATGCTGCAGGTCGAGAAATTGGTGGCAGAGCTACATGGATGCAGTTGTCATAAGTTTACTCCCATTCTGTGCTCCTAAGAGGAGCTTTTGTCTGATACATGTAGCTGGTTGTGCTGTTTTCTTAGCAAACTGACCTGCTGCTGGAAACCAGGTGGTCTTGCCTGTGAGCCACTGCCCACAAACTCCTATCTTCAGGAGGCCGGGGTCAGGCTTTTGGGCTGGGGCCAATGCTTTTGTTTTGGTGTGATTTCCCACTTTTGCGTGAGCTGAGGGCAGGCCTCCGTGCAAACCTGCTCAGCAGAAGCCCTGCTGCAGGTCCACATTTTAACCCCTGGCTTTATTCCTTTGCAAGGTGCAATGCAATGGCGGTTGCTGCTTTGTGCATAGCAAAGAGGACTTGTTTGTGCACAGCGGTTCTTGTCAGGCTTATAATCAGGGGATTTCTAATTTTCGGTTGGGATGATGCTGCTTAACGATCAAATGCTGTTAAACTCTCCCTCCTTTTGCTAAGTGACTGTTACAAGGAGCAGGCCCCAGCAAATCGTGAACCCTTTGAAATGTTTCAGTGAAATGCCTGACAGTAAGTCAGGCTGGTTTATTTCCCTTCTGTTGTGCTTTCTTTTTTTTTTAAAGGGCTGAATTTTTAGCTTTTCATTTTGCTGGTTGTCACAAGCCATGCATTATTTAAGTAGCTTCTCTTTGTTTTAGCAGCTTGAAATGAGCCAGAAATTCACCTTGCTCGCAGGCTACCAGCAGACACGTTTGCTGCCCGCAGGCAGAAAGCGGGAGTTGATGCTCTTCTGTCAACGTAGGTGAGCAACAGTGGTGTTGCTGTATGGGGGAGAGGATAAAACATACAATGATTTGATGTTGCTGACATCTCTTTCAAGTTGCTCTTTTTCTTTTTTTTTTTCCCCCCTGTTCGGTTGGGATTTCAATTCCTACCTCCCCGGCAGTGCTTTCTGTCTAGTTCTGTTGCCTTGAGCTAGAGCCAGAAAAGAGCACTTTGAGGCTAGTCCTGTCTTGGGTATGTGGGAGTTCAATATTTCAAATGCTATAAGTGGGGGAAAAAATACATGACACTCTGTCTAGGAGGGGGGTCTCCCCTTGACTGTCACTTTAAATTCCGGCACCATCCAAAGATGCTCATTGCAGCACAAATGCGAGGTGGAGGGAGCGGATTTGAGTTCTGCTCCAATTACTGCAGTCCAGAAACCCCTACATATACCAGGAATTTAAATATATGCACGGTACCGAAGCTTGCTATTTTTAGGTTAGGCTAAAAATATGTAATGTGGTGTTTGCAGGGATTTTGAATGGGTTTTGGAAATCCTTGTGTAAGCATTCTGTGCGTGCCTGAGACCTGCTTCACCTCTTAGCAACTGATCCGTCAACTCATAGTAGTGGTTGGGACCAGTGGTTTTGTAGATTTGTATTTCTGCATATATGAGAAGCTTGTTCAGAAAGTACGTGTGACTTTGACTGTCAGTCTGAGATCCAGTCAGTTCAGAGAACAGTTATATGTAAGTCCCCGATGGTATCTGATTTTTTTTTTTTTCCCCATTAGCTGTTCTATTAATGGGTTCTTCTCTCAAGTTGCTGTAGGAAAAACCTTAATGGGGACGATTTTATTGCCTGTGCAGTGAAACAACTTGGATATGCAGAGTCATGAATACATGAAGTAATGTGGAAAATGGAGGGGAGATTTGATGGAACCGCATCTTCGGCGTGGCGGTCTTCACGGCGCTGTCAGCGGGTGGCTTTGAAGTCGTGATGAGAGTTTTGTGTCACCCGGATGCTGTATAGGGATTCAAGTTCCAAATCCAGTTTGGTGTCCTGTAGTGCAGGTGGGAATTTTTAAGAAAAAGGGGGGGGGCAAGCTTGGAAAGTGTGTACCTGCCTGCTGCCAGGTCTTTTTCTTTTAAAGTGGTTCTAGTATCCTGTCCTTGACTGTATTGCAAAAAAGGTGATGGTCATGTTAGAGCTTGGTTATAGGTAGCCTTATTCTTTACCTATAAATAGGCACTGAAATCACTGAGGTAGCGTGGGATAGCTTCTTTCCATCTGTCTTGCTTCCTTTTTATTATGTTGTTTATGTAGGGCAAGACCCTAGGGTGGCTTTGATCTTGTTACTTCACGTTCTTGGCGGCCCAGTGCTATAAACATGAATAAACTACTTACTCGTGCCACTAGATGGAACTGGCCCATGCTTATAGATATTTGTTTAAACTTGAGCTCTGTATTGAGTATTGACAAAATGAATTGCTAGCTCTCAGTGGAAGCTTGGCTTTTACCCTCAAAGCAGTGCTTTATTAAGCTGCTTGGGTTTTTATGCAGCCTGTTTTGAAATAGAAAAGTGGTACATTGCCAGTTCTTTCCAGGCTTGGTGCTTTTTTTTTTTTTGTTGTTGCCTTGACTGTCTATTACAGTTAACGCTATTTATTATATTCCTGCTTTTAAACCACCATGAGTCTTTTGGTGATGTGTGCGCATCTTTCTCTTGTACGGGGGGGTAGACAGTCTGTTATCCCAAGTTTCATTTCAGATGAATTTCCTATACCTCTTTCTTGATGCTCAAGGTTGAAGGGTGCGAGTTCTTCTCTACAGGAATCAGAGTTACCTATAGAAAATACGATCTTAATGTTAGTCTTGTGGCTTATCCCTTGTTCTTGGCTGTGAACAGCTGTGGTTTAGCCAGCATTGGACAAAGCACCATTTGAGCTATTTGGGAGAAGATTTTTTTTTGGTGACTGTACCGAGTGAGCATTTGTGGTGTTGACCCACCCACGCGTACACACATACCTAACTCTGCTAACACATTGCATGCCCCTGTAGGGGAGAAATATCCAAGCCACTTAGCGTTGCTCGGAGAAAATCCGAGCAGACACCTGTCTAGCCTCTGTCTGCACCGCTTGATGCTGCAAGGGCTGATTTGTGGCTTTCATGACCGTCCTTGTTCCTCCCCAGCCAGTCTTGGAGTGATCCTTCGCTGGTTTTGCCTGCCAAGAGGTTCCTTTGTTGAGCATGAGCCTGCTTGACGGCAGCTGAGACGAGGCGGGTGCTAGCTGTGCAGGGGCTGTTGGTTCTTGCAAGGAGTGCTTGGTAGGACCAGCCTGCGGGGAAGCAGAAGTGGTTGGCGTGGGTACCTGAGCTGAAGAGGCCTGGGTGCCGCTCCTGGCTTTGCTGCTAGCCTGCTTGGTGGCCTTGGCCACACTGGTCCTTTCCGTGCTTCCATTTCTCCATCTGTTAAATGGCAAGAAGTGTACTGGTCTTATTTTCTAAAGTACTAAGAGGGCTATGAACGGAAAAATGCTATGCAGGACTAGGTGGTAGCTATTTACGAGTACCAGGGAAAATGAAACTGTAACAATGTGGATATGACCTTTTAAAAAGGACAGGGTTTTCACCAAGTATGCTTACAGTGATCCAGCTACTGAGCTGCTGCTCCAGCACCTGTCTGCAGTGATGAGAACAGTGCTTTCATGCCATTCTGGCAAATAAAGTAAGATTTATTTCTCCTTGCTTATAAGGCAGAAGCAGAAGAATGTCGCGGAAATGCTCTCAAAATCTTTGTTTTGAAGCATTTTCAAAGCATCAATATGCCTGTAATACTCTTGGAGCTGTTTGCTGGAAATAGGGTGTGCTACTGAGGTTTCAGGGCTCATATATAGGGGTAGTTGCGTATTTGTATTAATGCTGGTTAGACGAGGCCTCTGTAGTTCCCTAGCCCAATGTCCCATTCAAACTTGGACCGTCACCAGTGCTGGGACCAGGTGAGCGTGGCTGTTTGTAGCCAATCCTTTAGAGTGGAGGTTCCCTCTGGAGAAGGCTGCTTCAGGCACTGAGCCGTGCTGCTGGCACCCTTTGTGTGTGTTAAGCAAGCGTCCTGCCCTGCAAACGGGAAAGTGCTGCTGTCTTGCTCATTTATCCCGCTGCCTACGCTGCGACGCTTTGGACCGTGTCTGTGCAGGCTGTTCTGCAGGAGGAGGGTGCGTTCCTGCCCAAAGCCGTCTGACTCTCAGCGCTTTCTGTGAAGTGTGGCTTGGGTTTTGGCTTTTTTAAGTGCTAAATTATACTTTTTTATTTTTATTATTTTAACCTGTATTAAAGTATTTTGAAGATGGTAATGACTAATTCCTTGGGGGGGTATAGGTATGAGTACATAGTATGCATCTGAACTGATTTCTTCATTTTGCTCTCCTATCTGCAAATCCTGTTCCCTGCAGAGGAGGTTAAGTAGAATTATTGATGAGGAATTTATACTGCTCCTGTGTACTAGCAAACAGGATTTTATAGCAGACCCACCATTTTCTTCTAACTTATGCATCAGTAAATATTTAATAATACAGATTCCTCCGTGCTCTAATAATGAGATGAATACTTCTCAATAAAAAGACCTCCTTTCTCGTTCCGGTGATCAAATTGTGGTCGGAGTTCCTGTACGTATTCAGCTGCTCTGCGATAGCGGGAATTGAGAGCTATAAGCTGACAGAGCATAAAATGGAAACCTACTGTTCAGGATGCAGTGATTCCTCTGATCTCCTAATCCTGTTTGGGAGCCTCCAGCCGGCTCATTGTGCCTCTCTGAGAACAGGTGGGGGTAGCAAATTTTACTCCCAAAAGCTCAGTCCTGTGAAGGACCCTGATCCCTGTTGTGCTCTCTTTTCGGTTTGAGAGCAGGTGGCATATCCTGGAATTTGTACCAAACCCTCATCGAGGAGAGGATGTGTCATAAATCAGGGAGGTCTCTTTAAAATAACAGATGATGGCAAGAAAAGTATGCTCTGTAAATGTGACTTCTTCCCATGCCCTTTCACAGTGCAGGCACAAAACATGCGCTTATTTACTGCCCTGCCAGGGGTGCAGCTTCTTTCTGGCCTGTCAACAGCATGGACGTCGTGGAAGTGAGCTCAAAGCGTCTCTGGTCCCTCTGAAGCTGCACCTCAGCTTGGCAGCCCACAAGGGAATTCAGGGTTTGGTGCTGGTGTCTCCATTTCAGCAGTGTGGCTCACTTCATGGTTCAGCTACTCAACTGCTAGGCTGTCAGGTCTGACCCATAACATTGACTGTTTGCCTCGGTGCTAGCATTTCTGCAGCACTTGTGCGTGATGTGACTTCATGGCATTAAGTGTGATAGGGGATGGTTGTAATGACATCAGCTGATACGTTTGAGATGTAGGCTTACACGGTGTTGCCCTCTGGCAGCTCAGGCAAGTGGCTTTCGCTCCTCTCACCAGCAGATGCTGGCAGGAGCACCGCTATGTGAGTTGATGCATAAGGTTTTTTTGACCTCTTGGAAACAGAAGATCAACATATAGGGAAGGTTTGAGTCCTGGCTGGACAGAATTGCATCTCCCCCCCCTTTCTGTGATTGCATAGCTATAAGCATCTTGGTGTCCTGCAGAGAGGCTTCTTGGGTCTGATGGCACTCCAGTTGGCTGTCTTAGCTGGCGGAACAGAAGACAACAGAAACGTGTCTGCTTTTGGGCACTGAGAAGGTGGTATGGAAAAATATCCCGATGGAGAGGCTGTAGTGGGAGAGCCAGGAGAACACCCAAAATGATCTATTGGCTTAGTCTTGGGAGAGCCTGATTAGGGTGCTGCTGAGTTTGCCTTACTCTCTCCTGTTTTGTCTTCTAGTTCCTCATGCAAGCCTGACTGCCATGCCTGGGCATTGACACTTTCAGGTACAGCAGTTTAAAATGGCAGAGAGAGGTGGAAATGAAGAAGTAATTAACCTGAACAGCTTCCGTAGTCACAGAGGAAAAGGTGAGTACCGATTTGTGCATATTTCCAAAACTCTCTTTGTAAAACTCCGCTTAGAAGCAGCAGGAATCATAGATACTAAACTTGCAAGAGTGCTGTTAATGGGAACCTGCTAGTGGTCTGTTTTGCCGTGTCATACGCTGCTCCGTTACACTTACTTCACAGCCACCTACAGAAAATGCTCTCATTTTATGCTGACATGCAAAATATTTGGCTCTTGTCTTTCTCATGTTGTACTGCCTTAAGGCAGATTGCTAGCTTCTTGGGAACACCACGTAGAGATATTTCCGCAGATCTGAGGGGCTTATGGTGTTCCACCCTTCTGAGGACCTCATAGGAGAGAGGCTAGCTTTGCATTCCTGTCCTCATAGGGCTGTATGCGTTGGCACCCGTTCCTCCAAGAGTGGAATTCAAAATGATGCTTTCTGTGCATGCCTGAAAGGTGATAAATGAATACTCATGAATACTTATGCTGAAGCATAAGCCAAAACATTGTGTTAGATCGTAGGGAAAGCATGGTTGTATGCTGTCTCTGCAGTATGGAAACTCTCTGTTTCTGGCTGGAGTGTCTCTCCTGAGTTCCAGTAGCTCTGCTCAGTAGCATCTATATTTCACTCTTGACGAGCCTTGAGGGACAAGGTTGTCATCTAATAGCAGGATGTCTTCTGCGCCCACGGTCGGGGCCCTATTTCTGTCTTGCATAAGGTATTCCTGCAAAGTCACACTCTTTCAGAAGAGGCTGACTTGCACAGGGAACCTTCTCTCTCCTCTAGAATGCACTGCACATTAATAAAAGAAAATGTATCATCCCTGAGATACTGAACATTCAGGACTTCTCTGCAAAAATTAGGAAGTACTATGTATGTGGCTTGTTCAGAATAATTTTTGCAGCAGCTTGACTCGTGCTGAAGTTTGAGGTAGAAGCATTTCTGCATAAGTGTTGATGAGTGACTGTTTCATGCATGTGCCGTTCTGGTCTTTTGAGCTATGGTTTCTGCGTGTGTTTTGCTCAGAGGGCCAAGGGAGGTAGGAGTGGCTGTAACAGTAACCTGCAGAGGAACCAGTGACCTTTGAGCACTTCTTCCCTGTTGCTGCAATGCAAATGTGAAGATTGCTTTTTCAGATGTTTCCGTGATTGTGCCCTGTAATTTCAGTTATTTACTTTTAACAAATAGCTAACTTTACTTACTTTACTACAGACTGGATAAACCTCAGGGACGAAGGTCTTATCATGATATCAGATTCCTCAGATGAAGAATTACCTTTGTTGCTGGAAACGCCAGCAGAGCAGCAGCATGAGGAAGATGACGATGATGTAGTCATCTTGGCAGAGGTAATTTTTCATTCTTGTACTTGCCCTGCTTTATTCATGGCCTTTATAGCCAGCTCTTGTGCAAATATCTGGTGCATTCCTTTGAGAGTCCTGTCCGGTTACAGTAATTTACTTAGGACGTCTGAAATAAATGTTGAAATGATGGCATTTTGCTGGCTTTAAGTGTTTACTCGTATTTTGGGCACAGGAGGGGAGAACTAGATTGTTAAACTGCATTGTATTTAAATTTATACTTAACGAAGGCTGTAGCTTCCATAAAGTTATCTATGTTAATCCAGAAAGGTGGAGAGCTTTGTAAGACTGCTTGATGTTCCTTAGAAGGCGGGTTTTCAAAACATGCTTTGTTTGACTTTGTATGCTTTATATTCCTCTATGCTGTTTGGATTCTTGTTGGGCTGTTGCAGGCGCTTATGTTTTTGCAGTTTTACAAAGCCAGCCCACCTGATAAATCCCTTTCCACTGGCACAGGCAGTCACACAGAGGAGGGCCAAAGGCTTTAGCTTACCCTGATTATCTTAAGTGTCTAATTTCATATCTAAGCTATATTAAGAATATATTCCACTTTTCTGTTAAAGTAACCAGAGGCATTGGGAAAATCGGTTGCAAAGCTGACCTTTCTGTTTCTTAGTTGAAAACAGTAGCAGAGGATATTCAGACTCTGTTGGCATACAGTAGTCTGTCTGCCAGAGGCAAGAACAAGGCCAGAGATTGTTTTGAGCTTTGGGTCCTGCCTGTTTAAATAAATTGGTGAGAATGCAAATATGCCATCAGTTAGTTCCTCCTTCCCAGACTATTTTACTGGGAGGGAAGTGGGGACTGAGGTGAGCTCAGGAAATTATTCCAGTCTGAAAGTCCTGTGCATCCCCCATTCTGCCAAATGTTCTCTTAGCACCTGGGGACAGACTGAGGATGGAGTTCAGTGAAACAAAGATATGTGGGTTGCAGTTTTATGCCTTATTAAGCACCTTGCTAAACAGACTTCATCTGTTTCCCATCAAAAATTTGATTAGATGCAAAAGATCATCTGGAGCAAGGATTCTGACATGCAGACAAGAACTCCTACTTACTCTTGTCTGTCTTCTTTTTAGACCCCAAAGCATCAGCACCCTCTGCGTCCCAATGTCATCAGACCTGCTGCTCAATGGCAGGGTGCAAACACTGTGGGAGAAGGAGGATCTAAAAGTGCTGCCAAGCCCATGAGGAGCATGTATCTGCAAGATGAGAACTCAGCTCTGCTGTGCCAGGCAGACCAGTATAATCACATGGTGGAGAGCAGTGCTGGACCAAGCAGGGATGAGAATATGAACTTTGCCTTGCAGCAGCCTGGACCATCTGAGCTTAACGGCCCCAGGTTTGAACTTGCAAGTAACCAGGAGCCTGGCCCAAGTTTGCTCCCAGCAATAAAGATAAGTCCACAGCCTGTTGTTAACAAAGAGATCATTGGTCTGGAGAATGCAGACCTTCCACCACAACAGGAAGAAAAGGTGGAAGCCCAGGGATGGCAAGGAGAGGACTTGGAGCCGGAGCAAAACCTTGGAGGACCAGCTGCTGTGACTACCACAGACCAGGAGATTCACGAGAACAGCCAGCTGGATCACCCATACTTCCAGCCTTTGGAAGGCCAGCCATATGCTGTAGTAAATGGTTGGGCTCCTCAGCAAGGGCAGCCTGAAGCAGACCCAGGATCTTTGAGGGCATATGGAGAGGAGGCTCCTGGGCCAGCCTTCCCCCGACCCGAACCACAGCAGGATGGGATTCCAGGTCCCGCTTCGCCCCAGCCGGCGCATCCACCAGAAGAAACGGGTCAGCAGGCAGCGATAGACAATGAACAGCCAGGTCCAGCATTCCCCGCACAGGGCTCTCACGAACTTGGCTCTAGTAATGTGCCAGAACAAGGAGCTGCTGGGCAGGACCAAGACCTCACTGCGCTGCTCATCAGAGAGACGGTAAGTATTCCCAGGGCTTGTTTGCCTTCAGTGAGCATGTTATTTTCAGACAGGTTTTTCAAGGTGTGTAGTGTTTCACATGCTCAAAGCACAGCCCTATTGACTTCAGCTGCAAATCCTCTTCATTTTGGCTGAGACTCAGCTATGCACCAGGTGAGGAGCATGCAATGAACTGTCTTGGAGAACTTTGGTTTGAAAGACTAACCCCAGCCCTATGGCAGAAGTGGTGACAGGATGCGAATCTTGAGGGCACTGTTTGCTTCAAGGCGGGCTATTGGCCAGGGAGATTTAACAGAGCTGATTGCAGGGTCTCAAGGGCACAGTGAGGTAAAATAATATGGGTCTGTTCCCTTAAAGGCTACTGCCCTCTCAGTTCTGCTCATTTGTTTTTGTCTGGCTGATTCCTAACCCAAATCTGTAGAGCTGGTTTAGGGATGGATGTAGAGCTAAACGAGCAAAACTGGGACACTAAACACTGGTAGAGGGATAGAGGGGTGGGGTAGAGAAGGCTGAGAGACACATGGCTGAGAGCCATGGCTGCTTTCAGCTGCCTTTCCTGGAGTACTTTGGTCCATGGCTGTGTAAAGCCTGCCATCGTGGTCAGGGGTTGCCCTTGCAGTGTGGATTTCTGGTGGTAGCACTGAGGAATTACTCGATAAGCAGCGTGAAGACTCGTGTATGTTAACTCCACATGCTCCTTTCTGACTCTGCGTGTGAAGCTTAGCACGAGGGGCACTGCCTACAAGAACTGGACCACCAAGAAGGGTACTCCTTAACCTTTGGTATGTTCAGCAGCTTGGGCCACATGGTGTATATTTAAAACACAAAACAAATGTGGTGGTGCTTCACATCTGATGTTTTCCCTTCCACTGCACACTCCTCCCCTTGATTGCTAGGGAGGAAGGGTCCCTTTTGATACCTTATGGAATACTTTTTTTTGCAAACAAATGGACTGCATCTGTATCTTACACCACTCCCCCCATCCCCTCCAAGTCTTCCCTCCACATCCCATGTCTGATTCTGTTTGGGAAAACTAGGGTTGAGGAAAATATTCTTTAAGTAGCAGTCCAACAAAGTTCAGTTCTTTCCAAATGAGACTTTGTTGATCAGTGACATGCTTTGAGATGGGCAAGTAGATACTCTTGCATTGTCAGGGTTGCTTGACAACCCTGACCAGTCCAGTCTTGCAAAGCAAAATATCATGTGGTGCAATCGATTGCAATACCTGTACAGAAACCCAAGGAGAGAGAGAGGAGCAAAGGGTGCTCTTTGCTACGTGGCTAATGCTGGGAGAGCTTTCACAGAAATGCCAGTAGGGGTTTGTTGTCTGTTCCGATCTCATTCCTAGTGTGTCTGGGTGCTTTGGGTGGGTATATGTATTGTTGGGTTTTTTCCTTTTGCTTTGGAATGTTGTATTTCAGCACACAATCTGGAACTCCTTAATCTTCTGTCTGAAGGTAAATATTAGCTTTTCTTGTGTTGTAGATCATACCTACGTGCCTCTTTTCTTCCATCCAGCCTGAATCACTTGTTAGGCAGGCTGCTCTTGGCCATTCACATCACTACCCATACTTCTGAGAAAGAGCTGTTAGCAATCATCCTGTGGAGCAAAGGAAAGCCAGCAGCTTGCAGTATCCTGTCTGAATGGTTATAAATGGTCTCTTGAAAGCCATTTTGGCCCTTGTCTCAGGATCATGCTGGATAATTACTTATAAATCTCCATCTTTGGTCCTGTTGCTAGATTGTGCTACACAGCTCCTCTAATACCTATGTAACCTTTAGCTTTTCCTACTGTAGGAAGCAAGATTCCCAGATGTGAAGAAGGAATATATTGAAGAGCTAATCAGCATCAAGAACTGCTATGACTTAAATGTGTAAGTATAGAGCTAAGAGCCAGGGTGTATCATGCAACAGTCTGACTGCAGTCACATTTCCATTTCCCCACCTGCTAGTGATGCTGTTCTAGAGCATATCCAGGCTGGGAGTCAGCACTGCATTGACAGCGCCAAAGAGCAGAGATTTTTTTTTTTTTTTTCTTTTTCCTTCTAATAGAGCTTTTCTTAAATCCTCTCTAATTCTGACATTGTGCTGTAGCTTCTCTGCTTTTAAGATCATTTGCTTATTTAAAGATATTACATATAATTTCCTCTTAACTATTACTAGGGTTCTGAAAAAGAGTGAGTGTCAGGATTAAGGTATTGAGATGACTTCTATATAACATAGTACGAAGGTGGGTTGGTGAGCTTTGAGTTGGAGAAAATAATTTCCTACCTCTTCATTTCACTGGCTTTTGGATTTTTCCAGGTAAAGCTGACACCGTTTTGGACTCCCTTATTTAGTGTCATGATGTTGGCTTTTATCCCCTTTACTTAATCAAGTAGCAGTGGTACTGTTTGAGTTCTCTCACATCACTTTTTGCGGATAAAATAGAGCAAACGCATTTAAGGGCTGGTAGGATTGATTCTAGATATCTGTTGAGGGACTGATTTTGGTCAAACTAAGCAGAAACATGAGCCAAGAAGAGAAGTAAGAGAACTGGAAAAATCAGCGTGAGGACTGTTGTTTTCCCAGTTGTGTTAGCAGCTGAAGAATACCTTAGTGTTCATCATGCTTGATATTTCTGAGAGTCATGTTAGAATCAAAAGTTTAAAAAAAAGTCGGTAACCTTATTGATAAGTTGCATCATCTCCCTACTCTTTTGGGGAAAGCTTGCACAGCTGAAGAGCGAAGGATTGCATGTGTTGGCACCAGCAACACAGAGGGGAGAGTGGTTTGAAGTAAATCACTTGTGACTTGTGTCTGATGCTAGGTGACCCCTCTCTCTTTCTCTTTCTGCAGCTGTCACTGCTATCTCAAACATGTTGGAACTAGTTATTATGTGATACAAGAATGAAGAATAGGTGTTGGTTGCCAGAGTATTCGCTCTATCTTGTATGAATCTGATGCCCTTTCCAGTTAAGAAGGGCACTAATTAAGCAGCATTCAAGTGCGTGAGGCTTAGAATTAGTTATTGGACCATAAATAAGTTAACTGGCAAGGAATTAAGGATGACCCCATCCATTGGGCCCAGATTTCCTATTGTGCTGCCTTTGCCTGTGTTGTGAAGTCATGTCTCCATGGCTTCTTGGTTAGAAAGTCAACAGACTGTAACTTCTTTCTTCTCTTTCGAAAATGCTTCCCCTGAAGCGGTGGTGTGGTCAGCATGAGAGAAGCTTTCAGGTGCCCACACCACGTACTTGGTGCACCTCGGTGTGGATGGTTGCGTTGGGAGTATAGAAGACCGGTAGGGCCATTCCTTGGGGCAGTCGGGCTGTTGAAGTTAGGCATCTGGCTGCAGGACCCTCTCACAGATTGTGTGAAAAAACTCATTATTGTGTCCTGCGGGGATTTAGCGAAGCCTGAGAGAATTAAATCCCAGCATTGGCTTCTATCAGTCTTAATGTGTTCCTTCCCTTTTTGCTCCTGAAATCTCTCCTCTCCTATTGTGTGCCACAGACCCAGTGAGATGAAAAGGTGCTTACAGGCTTCCCTGTAGGCCATCTACAGTGTCTGCTCAGCGGTGCGTTACCCACTTACTGGATGATAAAGATTTCTTTTCCATATTTTTATTCCTTTAACCAAACTATCTTTTGAGTTGTCACTGCATCTTTTGTATGAGAACAAATGGGTCAAAGCACTGGTCAGCCTTGCTGGCAGGGTCTCTTTGATCTCCATGGTGTGTCAAGCTGAATCAGACTTGAAATATAATAAATAAGGGTGGCTGGGTTTGGGCAAGGATGAGGCTTTTAACTGGCTCTGTGTCCTGTGGTGCAGATATTAATGAACAGAGCTGCAAGTGTGCGTGCGTTGCGTGCTGGGACCCACTTAACTAATTGTCAGACATTGAAGGTTAACATCTCTGAAAACCCTGAGCATTGAAATGGCAACATGCAGAATAGTTCAAATGTATTCTGACTGTGCCCCAACTGAAACCCTTGCATTTGAGCTGCAGTGATTTGAGCTCCTTGAAGTTTCTGTTTTGTTGGATTAAAACAGTTATCTTTTACAAAAGGGATGGGGGAGCAGGCTGGAAGCTATTAAATGCTCAGTGCCAAGATATTTTGTTGTTTTCTGAAATGATTGTCTTAAAACTTTCAACTGATGTGAAAGATAAGATGTGGGAGCTCCTCTTAGCAGGGTATCATCTATTCAGCTTTTGTGTGCAGAAGCATTCACACTCAGTCAAAAGCTTCTGGCTCAATATGTCAATACCTGATTAAACAAAAAGAAATGCCTCTGCTTTGAATGTGAAAGCAGGGCTAAAGTAATCATGCCTTGATAGTGGGTTAATGCTTCAAGCCAGTTCGGATTTCTTAATTAGGGACTGATTTCTGACATCAGGAATGTAAATTAGCTTCAATTATGTCTTTGCTGCAACCTAGCACCTTCTCATTCGAAAAGTTTTACAAATGTTAATTGCTTGTCCCAGCTCCTTTCAGAAGGATATTATTCTACAGCTGGGGAAACTGAGGAACAGCTTATGTTACTTGACCCAGGTAGTACAGCTGGTTAGGGATGGTTGAGAATAAGCTGTGAAAGTCTGATTTAGACAGCCGACAGCAAGCTTCCCTTTCAAAGGGCTTCTGAAGTATTTGTGGATCTCTGGCAATGGGTTATTCTGAAACTACTTGCTAGAGTCTTTTCTAAGCTGAAATACTCAATTAAACTAAATTTACCTGACAAAGTTATGATTGTTTCTGATAGGACCTCAGGTATGCTGCATTTACAGGCTAGTACGCATTTTTTCCAGCAATTTTTGGTGATTATTTTCTAAATGCTGTTCTCACTAGACCAGTTTCTAGTGTGAATTGGACAATACTGGTGTCATTTCAAGCTTTATGACAATGAAATGTGTTCAGAGTACATGTTGTATGTAAACACAGTTTAAACTTGTTTCTATCTCTGCTCTAATGTTAAAGTAGGTAGAGACTGGAGGCTTTAATTAAAACTTGAATCTGTAAACTTCTGTCAAGGAAGACCATCAGCGTTTCACAAGTTTTGTAGGGGTTCGTATACTTTTTTCATAGATGCATTTGTATTAGTAACAGCTAGATTTCAATTAATGCTGCTAATGCTGTGACTGTTCTTTCTTGTATAGTCTTCATAATGTTAATTCCAGAACAGTAGAAAGTGAGTACACCTTGACTCTTAGTCTTGCAGGGCTTGACACGTGCTCAAAGGAGGCGTCGCTTTGCACGGTTTTACCCATGGGTGTGAGTGGGGAAGTAAGCCTGGGGCATGAGTGGGGAAGTTCACCTCGGGCATGGAGAGATGTAGGTTGGTTAGTAGCTCACCTGTACAAGCTTCTCTTATGTAAATGTAATTGTTGGAAGACAAAACCTATTTGCTTTTCCTTTTGCAGTCATACAGCCGATCATTCTTTACTGAATTCTCAGTCATTTACTTTGTTTGCTCTAGTCTGAGACCTCCCTTGGTTCTTACAGGGCAGGTTGTGACTTCCCTGCCCAGCCTCTTAATTATAAGGTACTAAAAATTGGACAAGCGAGGAATGAACTCGAGCTCCCAAACCCTGAATTAACTACATTTATCTTTTCAGACTTTGTAACTTTCTTCTGGAAAATCCAGATTACCCAAAGAAGGAAGGCAGAGTGGTTTTAAATCCCAGCAGCAGCCTGCTTGCCAGCCAAGATGAGACAAAGGCAAGTGAGAGTGTCTTCATGTACAGCGTGCCTCCCATCCAGTCTGTTCAACCTGAGCAGATCTTGGGATGTCTGGTTCTGTTCGTTTGAAGTCCATTTGACAAAAATTTCTCTCTGAGCTGCTTTGAGTATGTTGAAATAGTGTGTGTGGCCTCAGAAAGAGAGAAATGTCAAATACCTCTTTTTACTCTTGGAAGCATCTCTCAACCTCAAGTCAATAAAGCTGTTCACCCTTTATAGTTAACCTAAACGTATCCTCTCCTCACTGTCTTGTGCAGCCACACACAATGGCTTTAAACTACTTGGTGTGGGTCCTGCTAGAAGCAGAGCTGCAGTGTAGTGCAGCTCAGGGCAGGTTACCCTGCACAAGTGCATAGGCCAGTAGGCTATGCTCTAAGCTGAGGGTTAGATAGGTGCTCAGAACTGGGTGCCATGTAACCTGAATTTTGGGTGGTCTTGCAGGAGGTCCTGATCACCAAAAGAGTGGTTTGGGGTGTTCTTGTGTGTATTTATAGCAGCCTTTTTATATCTTTCACATTTTCTCCTTAGGTGCCTAAAGTGGACTACTTCGACTTTTCCAAACTTGCCCCACTTGATCAGCGATGCTTTATTCAGGCAGCTGACCTCCTTATGGCAGACTTCAAAATGCTGAGCAGCCAAGACATTAAGTGGGCACTACATGAACTCAAGGGACACTATGCAATCACACGAAAGGTTCTCCAGTTCAACTCTGTTTTCTTTCCTAGGGTTATCTCCCGTGTCTGTGGAGAGCAGCGCGATGTCTTTTGCCATACTGTACCATCTGCTAGTGTGTGGTTATGGGTTTTTTCATAATTTTCCTTTTGAGGAGTATTAATCCATTTAGTAGAGACTTAAAAAATTTATTGGCCAAACAGAATGCTGCAGGAAGTTTTTACTTTTCTCTAATAGGAGAACTGGGGAAACACTAGCTAGTTGATGGTAGGTGATGCATTAAACTGAGGAGTGTTCCTGTACGTCGCTGCTGAAGTGCAGTATAATTGCCAATAAAGCCTAGACATTTAGCTAAATCTTAAAACATTTAACTGCTGCTATTAGTTAACTGACTGCATGTCTTATTATAACTTGTGGAATGAGTCCTATATTCCTCATAAAAGAGTTTCACTGTAATGGAGCTGTGAAGAAACTTGGTTGAAGTATCAACAAACTGAATGTAAATGTGACTTCAGGCTTTCGACTTGGATCTGCTCCTCTGATATGCCCCGCTTGCTTGAGCTTCTTTCTCCACTATTCCAGGACTTAACTAAAAGACCTACTCCTTGTCTCTTCACTTGCCTGATTGAGCACCGAGTATTTGAACTTTTTTTTTTTTTTTTTTTTCTTAAATAAAAAAACAAACCCAACAACAAAAAAAAAGATAAACCAGCTCTGTTGCATCAGAGCGGACACCAGCTGTATTAGAGTTAATAGCAGAGGTGGTGTGCAGTATCATTCAACTATTTTGTTTTTATGGAATGATTGCTTTATGAGTACATAAAGCAACAAGGTGAGCAAAGGAAAGAGGTATCCTTGCCTCTGTATGGGGTGTTTGACTTTCCAGTTTTGGATCACTTATGCACATGTTTGTACTGTGCTTTGATTTGAAGTATGTGCTTCTGCTTTCTTTCAGAGGACAGGATTTAAGTCTGTATGTTGTTTTTAGGCCTTTTCAGATGCCATCAAAAAATGGCAGGAGCTGTCTCGTGAAACCAGTGGGAAACGAAAAAGGAGGAAAGAAATGAATCAGTATTCATATATAGACTTCAAATTTGAGCAAGGTAAATTCCAAACCGTATGTATCATGCTCTCTGCATGGTAATTGTAGGCAGAACTGGCTTGCAGCAGAAAGTACTGTTGTTGAAAAGGGATGTGGTCCCAAAACAGCTATATTTCTGTCACTGTTTGGTATCTGGTTTGGAGATATTTTTCATTAGTACCTCTGCTTGGTACGATGCTGTTTGAGATGCTGAAGTTAAGCAGCTGGTGGTGTATGGAGGAAGAGAGATTTAAGCTTTGTTCTGTCTGCTCCATCTCATTTTATTGTGCCTTTAACTCTGCTTTAGGAGATGTGAAAATTGAGAAGCGCATGTTCTTCCTGGAGAATAAGAGACGGCACTGGAGGTCCTATGACAAGCTCGCTCTTCTCCCACCAGTGCTACTGGAGCAGGAATTCTATGAGCAGAAAGTTAAAGAGATGGCAGAGGTGAGTGGTAGGAGCTGCTTTGATCTTGTGGTGCCAACGACTTCAACTACTGTAGACGTCTTGGCCCTAAACATGGAAATCTGCTTCTTAGAGAAATTCAAATGCTGAACAAAATGTTGAATAACTACCTTTGCCCCTTTACTACCTGTTTAACATGTATGACTCTTCCAAAATAACTTGGTTTTGGAGTGTCGTAGTTTAACCCCAGCTGGCAACTAAGCACCACCCAGCCGTTTGCTCACTCCCCCCTGGTGGGATGGGGGAGAGAACTGGAAGAGTAAAAGTGAGAAAACTCATGGGTTGAGGTAAAGACAGTTTAATAGGTAAAGCAAAAGCCATGCACGCAAGCAAAGCAAAATAAAGAATTCATTCACTACTTCCCATCTGCAGGCAGGTGTTCAGCCGTCTCCAGGAAAGCAGGGCTTCATCACGCGTAATGGTTACTTGGGAAGACAAACGCCATCACTCTGAATGTCCCCCCTTCCTCCATCTTCCCCCAGTTTTATATGCTGAGCATGACGTCGTACGGTACGGAATAGCCCTCTGGTCAGTTGGGGTCAGCTGTCCTGGCTGTGTCCTCTCCCAGCTTCTTGTGCACCCCCAGCCCACTCGCTGCGGGGTGGGGGGGAGGCAGAAAGGGCCTTGACTCTGTGCAAGCACTGCTCAGCAATAATGAAAACATTCTCTGTATTATCAACACTGTTTTCAGCACAAACCCAAAACATAGCCCCATAGTAGCTACTATGAAGAAAACTAACTCTACCCCAGCCAAAACCAAGCACAGTGTGTCATATTTACTTAAATATGTTGCTGCTGAAAACCTTCCGTATATCTGCTAATGACTATATATAGTCCATGATACAACACTGGTCTGGACCTTTTTTTTTTTTTTTTTTTTTTTTTTTTTTGCTACAAAGTAGTAAAAGCTCTACTAATTAATTATTTCCTCTAATTGTTAGCAGGCTTCTCCGCTTCTTTAGGGCTTGTAACTGCAGCTCAGTGTTGGTGGCGAATAATGACCAGGCCCAAGGCAGTCTGTCCACTCACTTTGCCTTCCACAGGCTGGCAGTCCCGTGTCTCCAGAAGGTGTTGTCCTGTGCTGAGCAACACATGTTTTGAAGCAGAACCCTCGCTGATGTGTTGTCTTCCCCTCGTCATCTGAGGGAAGACTGAATTCACAGCTCTGCACCTACAGTCCTTTCTAAAGTCGCTTCTTAAAGATCCTTGTCTCTTAGGCAGATGGATAGTGTCTCCTTTTAAACACAAAGCTAATGTTCCTTGGGGCTTTCTCTGGAGGGGCCCATTGGGCGACATCATCTCTGCCCATGGAAACCTGAACCAGCAGCCCTCCACAGTATAGAATTCGGTTCTCCCATCTTTTTTAGCTGAATCATAAATAGCTTAATGGATTGGAAGCATGGGCTGAGTGATGTGGTAAGCAGACAGTGAGCCTTTTATGGTGGTTTGTAAGTCCTGAGATAATGTAAAAGAGTGTAGAGGTGGAAAAATGCTTTATCTAGTCTGTAAATACAGATGCATATGTTTCTCTTACAGCATGCAGACTTTCTCCTCGCTCTGCAGATGAATGAGGAGCAGTATCAGAAGGTCAGTATCTATAATGTGGTCTCTTGAGTTCAGCTTATGCATAGACACTGTTTTGCACTTACTACTTCAGACTCTTTTGTCTTCTGGAATGGAGCTTTTCTGAAGCTGCGTTTGTACTGTGCTGCTTTTGCTGAGCTGGCAAAACCTGCATAGTGTGTGTTGGCTGGCTTTTAGAAAAGGTAGACAAGAGCTGAGTCCAGCAAGACACTATTGATGCATGTAATGATCTGTAGTAATTCAGTCAGCTGCTGCTTGTATCTTTACTGGCCAGAACAAACATTGCAACAGAATAGTACCAGGTTTGCTCTTGCTACCACCGTTATGGCTGTTTAAAACAGATTTGCTGTTGTTGGAGCTCTGCCAGTGGAAAGGCCTTCCTCATTTGCAGAAAGGACTCTTTAAAAACCTGAAAATCAGGTCTTTCCCTTTAAACAAAGAGAGAAAAGTTAGAGATCAGTTCAGCAGCTGTGGATTACCTTTTCGTTCTCAATGCCCATTTCTCTTCAAACTTTGGAGGAGATGTTGGACCTTTGAAGAACTGGGCACACTTACTCCTTAACAGTGGCAAGCTTCTCCGCCCCTGCACTGAAGAGACCAAGACAAGGTCTCTCCAGGCAGGTGGGTAAATGTTCCTTTAGAGGGCAACAGATCCGAAGCTTGGTTTTCCCCATGTGAATGGTATGTACTCGCTGCTGTTTCCCTGCGATTGCAGCTTCCCGAACTCTCAGGGTTTGACCCCAGCCGGCAACCAAGCACCACCCAGCCTCTCGCTCCCCCTCCCCCTCCTGGTGGGATGGGAGAGAGAATCGGAAGGGCAAAAGTGAGAAAACTCATGGGTCGAGATAAGAACATTTTAATGACTGAAATATAATAATAATAATAATAATAGTAATAGTAATAGTAATAGTGAAAAGGAAAACAACAACAACAAAAAAGAACAAAAACCAAACCCAGGAGAAACAAGTGATGCAACTGCTCACCACCCACCAACCAATGCCCAGCCAGTCCCTGAGCAGCGATCGCTGCCCCCTGGCCAACTCCTCCCACTTTATATACTGAGCGTGACATCATATGGTATGGAATAGCCCTATGGCCAGTTTGGATCAGCTGTCTCAGCTGTGCTCCCTCCCAGCTTCTTGTGCTCATGGCAGAGCATGGGAAGCTGAAAAAGTCCTTGACTAGTGTAAGCACTACTTAACACACTGATGTTTTAGTAGTTGCTATCAATATTATTCTCATACTAAATCCAAAACACGGCATTGTACCAGCTACTAGGAAAACAATTAACTCGTATCTCAGCCAAAAACAGGACACGAACCCAAGATGCTTCTCTGCGTGTGAACTAAGAATTATTAAAACACCATGTGTTCTGTAGCTTTTTGGAACCTGTCGAGCAGGACACGTAGATACTAAGTTACTTAAAACTGAGTTTCTGGTTGTGCTTAGTGAGTTTTGACGACCAAATAGGTTATCTAATGGAATGGTGTTTATCTGTTGCACTTTTTTGGAATTAATCCTGGCATTGTTTATGGCTTGCAGTTTTATGTGCCTGTATGTTGCTATAGCTATCGATGTTTTGATGATGATGAAGCTAATACCTCTGTTCATGGCTGCAGGATGGTCAGATGATAGAGTGCCGCTGCTGTTATGGGGAGTTTGCATTTGAAGAGCTAACTCAGTGTGCAGATGGTCACTTGTTCTGCAAGGAGTGCCTAATTAAATATGCTCAGGAGGCAGTCTTTGGCTCTGGGAAGGTAAGAATTTCCCAACTGGACGAGGGGAAAATGGGTAAATTGCTATTGGGAGATCACATTGCTGTTTGCATAGTGTTGTTGCTTAAATCAGGTGTAACTGCCCTTCCCAGGAAATAATTGAATGGAATTGTGTCCTAAAATGCAAATCCAACAAGTCAGTCTCACCATCAAGTGAAGCTAACAACTTCACAATGGGATCTTTGCTGAATAGGACTTCAGTTTTTCTAACCTCCATCTTTTGTGCTCTATGCTTAGTAACTTGGATTACTAGGAAAACTTTCTACAGCATTCATAGTAACAATAATAACATGCACTCATCTGGTTTTTATTTTCTACTTAATAAACCAATGGTATCTGCACAGAGAACTCTCTCTTATCTCTTACTTGGCCAATCTCCTCCTAGCTAAGAGTGTTTGTCCTTCATAAAATCACTGTGATCCCAACTTAATTTGGGGGTTGGTTCGTCTATGACACTACTAACCTTCTTAATCTCCAATTTAGCAATTATCCTGGTACTTAGCTGAGCTATAAACAAGCCATTAACCTGCTCTGAGGTGTGCATGCTCCTTTGTCTTGAGATATGATGATCAAATTGTGGGATGCTTTTGTACTCTGGGATCTATATTTCATGTAAACATATAAACTGGCAGCTGTATTTTATACGACTGTATTGACAAGAATGCAACATGCTGTTCGTGAGCAGAATGCTAGTTCTCAGCAGAGACCGTACAGTAATAACGGGCTGCTATGTGGTCACAGTGGACTTGAAGTGAGTGAACCAGCTATCAACATGCTGTTCTTCATGCCCAGTGTTTGTTTGAGGCCTGATCTGTTTAACTAGTCTTGTTCTTTCCATAGCAAACCTGTTCTCTGGCAGTCATCTGCTGACTTAAGCTCTGTTATCTTTAAGCAAGGCTCTGTGCTGGTTTATTTGGGAATGTTCTGGGTACTGAGTTTTGTTTGTTGCTAGCATCATACTGACCCTGAGCTCTCTCTTTCCAACCCTAGTCAGAGCTCAGCTGCATGGAGGGCAGTTGCATGTGTTCATTCCCCACCAGCGAGCTGGAGAAAGTGCTTCCAGAGAACATCCTCTGTAAATACTATGAGCGGAAAGCCGAGGAGGAGGTGGCTGCTGCTTGTGCAGATGAGCTTGTCAGGTGGGTGTCCAGCAGAGGATGCAGACTGCACTTACCATTGTAGAAAATTGTTCCCTGAAACCCTAAATGTGTGCTGACTGTGAGATAGGTAGCTTTCAAAGAGTTGTATTATAAATTCAGGCTTCTGCCTTCCCAGGTCTGTTTTTATTCAGGTTGGTCTGCCTTTGACTAGGAGGGGATTAAAATTCAATAGACTTGTCTCCCCCAAGACTTGCTTGCCAGCTCTGTACTGATCCTCTAAATTACATGGTCAAAAGCAGTGCTGAGCATATAACATTTTGATTGCAAAGAGGAAAGTGATCGAAGAAATATGAGCAGAAAGGCAGTAGTCAGCACATCCTGCCAGCAAGTGTTTGGTTGGCAGCATTATTAACTACCATGTAGCTATTTGACTAAATCGGCTTTCAGCAAAGATATGTTTGGCACTCTGCATTAATGGCATCTTATTTTGGGCTGCAGGTGTCCGTTCTGTAACTTCCCAGCTCTACTGGACAATGACGTGAAGCGGTTCAGCTGCCCTAATCCCCGCTGCAGAAAGGTAATTGGGGGATACTTTGCCATTTGGTGTCTTCTGGAGTGTTGGGCAGGAGAGCTGGGAGGACAACTCACACTTCCTAGTAGCAGGTGAATGAATATCTAATGTGGCTGCATGGGGCAGCAGCCAAAGTATATGCTGGATCCTACTGATGTTCTATAAAATTGTGTGGCTGGACAGATGAGACAACAGTATTCCTTTCTTTCCTTGGAAGATGTTGGCTGAAAAAGCTTCTAGATGCCTTAAGTTGCTGCCTGGCTTATACAGAAATGTTTTAGGTGAACAGGGAGCTGGGTGTTTAAAAGGCATAAAACCAAATTGTAATCCTTTATCTAATGAAAATTCTGGAGAATGAGCTGAAACAACCTTATGTGCTATCCTTAAGAGAATTGGCATCTGCATTTTTCTTTTATGCCGTCGCCTGAATACAGATTCAGTTTGAAGTGACAAAAAACTTGTTTGAAGAGCTCACTGAAATGTGTCCGTTCAAAGGGCAGATGATCTTTGTGCTTCTCTCAGAGTTTGCTAATAGCCATAACGGGAGAATTGTCAGGCCCAATGGAGGGACGGAGTGGGGAAAGCTTGCTGCTGCTGCTTCTTCACCATCTGTTCTGGGGAAAAATAGAAGCATAGAAATGTGTTTCCCAGTCTCCTGAATGTATGCAGAACCCCACTTACATCTGGTGCCAGTGAGCCGAGGCCAGTACAGCATCAGTGTTTAGCACTGAAGCTACAAGGCCTCTTGCGTAACTTTAGCCACAACAGTGAATTCTCGTGCAGTATTCAGGGAACTGCCTGTCCCCTGGCAGAGATTTCTGCTAATCACTGAAATTCCTCTTGAGTGCCTTAACCTTATGCTTGTAGCTGCCATAGCTTTGGGTTCTTGTATTGATGTGATCCCACTGTTTGTCTGTACTGAGAAAGTAATAGGAGGTAAAATTCTGTTGTCTGGAGAAATGGAAGTTGCCAGCAGTGAACTTTGCACTCTGTAGTGAAAATTGAACTTACTGGCAGGGGAAAGCTGCTTATGAAAGATGCACAATTCCATTTTAGATCTCTAATCTCCACATATGTTTTGCTAACATCCACCTCTAGCATTTGGGAAAGAAAGCTGATTCTGATGGATCATCCAAGTGTCATGAGCAAAGAGGTTTGCTAGTCACTAGGTGGCAATGTTGATTCACGTTTAAATCAATTTTTTTTTTTGGTGCAAAACCAGAGTTGTTTTCAAAATGTACACATGTCAGCACCACAGAACAGAATTCAGGCTTGAAGAACATGAACGCTTCAATGTGCAAAACAAATTGAAGTCGCTTTTTTTCCTAAAATGTGTAATGTGGCACAATAACTGTGGCAAGAGGGGTCAGTGCTGAAATGTTCCTTTCCTTCTGGTTTGCTGTTTCATTTCCTTCCTAGTATACTGCCTGTCCCCCCTCCCTGGGGTTGCAGCATTCCAGTGGGCCGGATTTCTGGTTTCCTGGACAGCTTGTGTTGATTCATTAGCTGAAAATCTGCTGAGTAGCTTTGTGCTCTTCTTAGAAGTCTTGAATGACTTCAGGATTTGAAGTCGAGGGTGAGGAATTCAGATAGCAGGATGTGGTGTTGTCTCACAGCAGCAACTTCAGTGTTTCTTCATATTCCCACTATCTTGTCTCTCTCCAGAATGAAAAATTTCAGTTAATGCTCTTGCTTGCAGGAAACTGTTGCCCTTAGGGAGGAAAGGGCTAATCTAGGGAACTCTACAGAGGTTGGAGAGGATGCATGGGCTTTGCTAGCAGTGCCTTTGGCAGACACTGTGGTGGTGACGACTGATCCTGGAAGGAGTCCCTCTCTGGTTGGAAGGACCGCACTTGCACAGCTGAACCTAAAGCAAGGGGAAGTGTGGAAAGGGAAAGGTCAAAATGTGCCTCTCCTGAAACCTCAAGGCTCTTCAAGGGAGGGGAGAGGAGGACCAGATGGTGGTCCTGTTGTATTTCTGTGCTCCATCACCTGGATCCTTTGTCTGGCTTTGAGAGTTCATGTTGATACTCTGAGGCTTTCCTTTAAATCTTGCAGAGAGCTTCGTTCATATTTGGGCCAGCTATGGATGTATCGTAAAGTAAGTGATGGGAACCAGCTGGAAGCCTTCATTTTGACTGTATATATGTATGTTGGGCTCAATAATAAGAAGAGCTCCAGGCATACCCGGGTCACTGCTTATGCATCTCACCTGTAGTTCCAGTCATTTGCACCTTGCAGGGACCAAAATGTGGCTAATTGTAACCTCAGCAACAGGCAGAGCTGCCAGTTGCCTTCTGTGACTGAACGGCTGCATGGAGAGCATGCAGATGAGCCTGCACCATCTGCCAGGGCCACTGTGGCTCCAGCTGTGTGGCGTCAAGTTTGGCTCCTAGTTAGGTGGCCAGGGCTTGAATCTTAATATCACGAACTGCAGGGTGGAGGAAGAGCTTAATTAGCCAAGGAAAAATGTTGCCCACGCCACCCTATGGATGCTTTCTGTGTTTGTGTGTAGTCTCAGCTGGTGCTAGGGGAGAGGCAGCTTTTGCTCAGACCTGTTTGACTTTTGAGGTTTTGCTCTATAACAGGTCGCTGACCGCACATGGAGCCAGGCTTCCCGGCGGCAGGAGGATTTGCCAGCCTGCTTGGTCAAGCTCCATCTTATTCTGTGCAGGGATCCCTGCGTGGAAGCACCACTTGAATTTCTCATCTGTAATGATGCACATTTCTCCTTCCTGTGCTCTGACAGAGCTAACCAAAGCTGGCAATTCTGGTAAAACCAGGAAAGGCACATGTTGCTTGTTGACTTGTGCAGCACTGGGAAGTGAGCGTGCACTTTTGCACGTTGGGGGAAGTACTGTTTCCCACCAGAAAAGGAAGTCCATCCTTTCTGCTCTGCCTCCCTCCTCCCAAGACCCCATATTGTTGGTGAAGACAAGGCTTTTGTTCTCGGGCTGCTTGCTGCTGAGTTGCGGGTGGGGGAGATCATCTCCCCTCTTTGCAGTCTCAGCACAAAGCACTGCAGGGCTTTCAGCCAGCGAAGAGATGGGGAGGTGAAAGCTGCCGTTGCCATGGAAATAATGCATGCACGGAGCAGCGCTGTCCCTCCGGTGCAGGAGAGCTCGAAACCCTCAACACTCAATTCATAGCCAGGCTACATTGCAGGGACTTGCATTTCCAAGACTTGTCCTTAAAACCCCTTTGTATAGCTTAAAATTTTTGTTACTTTATTGTACTGAGTTGTCGCCTGCCTTGGCGCTGGCTGGACGCGAAGAGGTGATGGCATATGGTTGCATGGTGCTAAATTGCATCGCCCTCGGACTGGGCATCTGCCCCTTGTGTTCAGGGCTCCTTAGTGCACCCTGTTAATGAGGCCGTGCTTGGGGAGCGGGTTTGCCTGCTGGGCATCTGAACTGTCAGGCTGGGAAACTGAGCATTCATGTGCCTGTGTCAGATGGATAAAATCTCCGCTCTTCTGCCTTTTTGTCTTCAGGTTAGGCTCTCTGGCCACAGCAATCCTTGTGTGTACTTTTAATTTGCAGGACTAAGACATGGTGTTTTAGGGGACTTCTTTTTAAGCTGCTAGAATGTCTCAGGATTGATTTCAAGGTGCTGGCTAGGAACAGATGCACCCAGCTGCTTTTAACCTTCATTTTCTGTTGGAAGCGAGACAGGTTTAAGCTTGTACAGTGCTCTGCCTAGCAAGCTGTGTCTGAACATGGCTTCTCTTAGCAGGGTGCTAACACTGCATCCACAACCTATGCTAATAAGCGTAAGTCGCATTGTACGGTTTGCAGCAGCTTCGACGTGAGTGGCCTTGCTGAAATAACAAGTTGTTGTACGATCAACCAGGCTTAAAGTTACAGAAGCAGCTAAGGAGCGTACGGCCATGCCTGTGATCTCTGTACCCGGTGTGGTAACGGGGCCCACAGCTGCTTGTGATTCAGAGGTAGGTAACAAGGCAGCCCCAGCCACCTATGATCCAGTTACAAGTGTTTTATAGGGTGCAAGGGGAAATGTTTGTGTAATCAATTACCCAGCAGCAGGGGATGTGTTCAGGATGACATAGCCTTCCAAGGATGTCATCCAACACATACCACAGGGCCCATTACTTCTGTGCTAGAGGCTGGCCCGTTGCTGCCCGGAGCTGCCCTGCCCGACTCCAGATGCGCTGTGGTTTTAGGCTTAAACCGTATCAAGATTTGTCACTGGCAGGGTGCGTGTGCAACATGGAAAAAAAAAATTGTTCTGGTTGGAGAAACTGAGCTTGTCCAAAATGCCTCAGAGTAGGATGTGCATATGGAGAATTACTTAATTCTCCTTGTTTTGCAACATGTTTTCCCAGCTGTTGAAGTCTGCTGTCTCATTCAGCTTCCTGACAGCAGCGCAAACATTTTGAAGGTCCCATGGCCCCATCTCATTCTCTGTACAGCCATTCTTATTGCTGTTCTCTGTATGCTTTTCCTTGGGCCTATTTATTTAGATTTGATTGCTACTTAGAGCTTAGCCCCACAGCTTTAGTGGAGAGCAGAGCCAAAGGTGGCACTCGCTTATGGCAAACCCCTGTAATTTCTTTCTAGTGGCAAAGACCTCAAGAACCATCTCCCTCATTTAAATTCCCATCCTCCTGTGTCTGTGTGAATGCAGCTTAGCAGAATTTGTTGGGATGAGGAAGAAATGCAGTGTGGAGGACCTTGCTACGTGTCTTACTGGGGGGTTGGGGAATGGAGCACTCATGCCTGCATACACATTTGTCCGGAGGCCTGTCTCCCTCTTGTCTGGACTGGCAGAACAGTCTAAGCCATTTTTTCATGAATCTGCCATCTTCCTCTTCAGGGCTGCATCCCTGAAACCTCCTGCTCTGGAGCTCTCAGCTTTCTCCTCCAGCTCAGCGCCTTCGCTGCACCCTTTTTAAATGAGCGGCGCGCATGGGAACACGCTCCACTCTATTACTGCCAAAACCACAACAAATGGCAAGTTTCCGTCTGTCATCTCAGCTCGGCTCTGAGACACTCCGTGGCTGGGCAGGCGATTTTCATTTTTCTTCCATAAAAGGACATTGAAACTCGTCTGCAGTGGCGGTGCTCTGTGCTGCAGGCAGGGCGAGCGGCGATGCTATCGACAGCAGCGCCAGCAGTACTGCAGCGGGAGCGCTGATGATTTCCGTATCACTCCTCAAAGGGATGGGCAGGAGGGAGGGACCAAGGCCAAAGGTGGGGTTGAGGTGATTGTAGGTAGCAGATAACACCCCAGTAGATTTTATTGCCAAGTCCTAAAGGAAGATAGATAACAGGAGAGGGCTCCTAGTATAGCAAAGCCTTAAAAGTAGAGTCCCATGTAGGAAGAGTGCGCACGTGCTGAACCACGTGGTTTATCCCATCAAGGCATGTAGGGTCAAAGTTGCATGGGGAATGCTGAGAGTCGGGAGATCTTCTCATCCCTGGCTTTATGCTGGGCAAGATACTTATCTTTTGGGGGGGATGCAAGGGGAACAAGGGAAAGCCACATGCCAGGGGCTCTCCCTGCTTCCGTGGAAGCTGGACAGCGCATGCCCACAGCTTGCTCCCTGGCTGAGAGGGAGCATCTAGGAAAGCCAGGGACCAGGAGTGAGTTGTGTCCCCTTGGGAACTCCCATAGCTTGCTTTTTGGTGTATCCTTGGTCTGGGCCAGGAGCAGCTACCAGAATTGAGTGGTGCCAGCAGTAGCTTGCTCCTAAATGCCCCCTTCCAGAGAGGAGGCACAATGATCAGCCCAGAATCACTCCTTGCCTTGTCTATATACCTGCCATCCTTCCTCAGGACATGTAGGAAGGGGCTGTAGGAGATCTGAGAAAACCTTACCTGGAAAGAGGGTAGGAGCAGGCTGGGTTAATTGCTGTGGTGGGGTGAAGAGACTCCATCAGTGGGAGCTCAGGTGCTGCTGCTTTTACAAGGTCAAGTCTATTTATGCAGTGGTATGTGGAAATGCTTCGCTTGATAAATGAGTCTGACAGAGGAGGAGAGGGCGAAGCCCAGCCTAGAAATGGACCTGAGGAAAGAGGTCAGTTTAAATGGGGTATCTGTCTCTTAGAGGGGAAAAAAAAAAGCTGCTGAAAGCAAGAACTCAAACCAGTCTCTTTAAAAATAGACCGTGTAAGTCAGTGCAATTTCAAGCAACAAAGCTTACTCCTGTGCTTGCTTTCTGCCTTATATAGCAATATCCATTCAGTGAAAAGGCAATTCTCCCACTGTTTACTGACCACTGAATACCTCTTTGTCAGGTCCATAAGAGGTAGCAGTGCTATCTTCCCTTCGTAGCTTTGTCCTTTGCCGAGGAAAGGTCCAGAGGTAATAAGCTGAACACAATTTCATATGGGGATGGAAACTTCAGCTTCCGCAGTCTCGTCTTGCCTTCTCTCCCTGGGCACAGCCTGCAGCCGTTTAGGCAAAGGAGCCACTGAGAGCAGCTGCAAACCTGTGGTGGTGACATGCGATGACAAGGTCTTTGGAGATAAGCTGATGGACTCTACCAGGGGTTGGATAAGAGCACCACGGGTGGGTGCTGCCGTGGTGTGAAAGGTCCTTGTCTGCCTTGAAGGTGGCAAGTTGCCAGAGTGGTCCTGTAGCCAAACTGCTGGGGCTGGAAGGACCCTGAAGGCTGTAGTTGTGCTGAGGGTTGAGCAGAGGCTGAGACCTGCTGCAGGCTGAGATGAGCTGTAAGTTTTGCTTTTTTCTCTTAGGTCGCTTTGAAAAAGAAAGGGAGGAGTGGCGTTCTTCCATTTCATGCAGGGAACAAGAGAGGGAGTAATGTAACATGATTGCCCTAACATTAGGGAGAAACCCTAAACCTCTGTATGGCCCAGAGTGCTCAGATTGCTTGATTTGTTTGATTTTTAAACAGTGAAGTAACTTAGCCTCTGTCACTTGTCTGTCCTCATAACAGGTAGCGATGCCACCGAGCTGCCCTGGGACTGCTGTGGGAGCTCAGGACAGGTACCCTTCACGGCAGCAGGGGCGAGTTTAAGACTAAAACTCTGCCTGGTGCTACTTGTATTTGCAGAGCATCAGAGCAGGGTTATCGTTTTGCTGCTGCAGTGGAAATGGAGGTTGGAGAGGATGGAAAAAGGCAGTTCCCAAACCAAATTAAAAACATTGTTCTGACCTTAGTCAAGAAGCTACATCTTCCCTCTCTTTCCTCCCCCTCACATTCCTGTCGTAGTAATCACTGATCTCTAACCTCAGCTTCATCTGCCACAGCTAACCACTTAAAAAATGCACTTAAAAAGCCCTGACTCTCTGCATAGACCTCGTCTTGCTGTACCTTAGCGCTTCCAGGGCAGAGTTATCTTTGGAGGGGCGTGAGTCAGCAGTGGAGGTTTTGAATAGTATTGTGTCAGGGCAGCTGATGACTGTCTCCTCCGGGCCAGAGCACTGCAATGGCCTAACCTGGCGTGTGTAGTGCAAGGAGGTGTTTTGCTTCTCCTTTCTGTTTGCACATAAACAGATTTGAGCAGATGACACAGTCATCAGACTTCCTGAGCTAATACAAGGCTCCTGCAGATGATGTCCATTTTGGAGGCTGTCAGTAGAGTTTGTTTCCTAATTTGGTCACAGTGTGCTCAGGGCTGGCCTGCTTTCCTTTTTTCTTTCTCCTTTTTTTTTTTTCTTCTTTTTAAAAACACCCATCCTTTTATATCATTGTTGTGGAGGGGAAGCTGTTTGTGTCGGAGAACCTCCAGCTTCTTTCGCTTCCTCTCTGCAGAGGAAGTGATACTTGAAAGGTCGCTTTGAAAAAGCAATGCAGTTCTGAAACTGATCTTTCCAGTTTGGTTTTTTTCTTGGTGGTTTTTTTTTCCTCCTCTGCCTCTCTTTCATGAGTTCATCTCAATGAGCCTGCTGGATTTTATCCCTTCTGGGTGGTCATCTGAGCCTTTAGTGCTAGTGGACTTTGGAATAGTTGTCTTAAGTGACAGAGGGAGCTGTGCTGCGGTTAAATAACAACATTGATAAGCTGATATATTGGAATGTATATTGCAAGGGGAGAGATGTGTGATTTCAGCTAATGGAAAGAGCACGTGCTTTGTTTTGTTTCATACATCACCATGAACGAGAGGCCTGGTAGCATGTAGGAAGCTGTAAATGCCAAACACTGGGAGAGAAATAGTGTGTCTGGGCAGCTCTGCTAAATGACCTGTAAAAGTTAGCTCATGTGTCTTGCAAATCCTCAAGAAAACTAGGGACCGCCAACCCCTTTAGAAGATGCCTGCTTTTCAGTGTTGGACTAGAGTCAGCCCCAAACAAGCTGCCTTCCTGGCATGCAGGAGACAGTTTAGCCCTTCCACTGTCAAGGTGAGTTTTCATTCAGCAAAAGGAACAGCTGAGGAATCAACATCAAACCTGCGGGCTCCTTTTTTCTTTTATTTCTTTTATGCAGCAGATCACCTTGAGTGCCATCACACGGCACGTACAGGACAACTAGGTGATCAGGCCCAGTCAGCACGGGTTTATGAAAGGCAGGTCCTGCTTGACCAACCTGATCTCCTTCTATGACAAGGTGACCCGCTTAGTGGATGAGGGAAAGGCTGTGGATGTTGTCTACTTGGACTTTAGTAAAGCCTTTGACACCATTTCCCACAGCATTCTCCTGGAGAAACTGGCTGCTCATGGCTTGGATAGGCGTATGCTTTGCTGGGTAAAAATCTGGCTGGATGGCCGGGCCCAAAGAGTTGTGGTGAATGGAGTTAAATCCAGCTGGTAGCTGGTCACAAGTGGTGTTCCCCAGGGCTCGGTACTGGGGCCAGTTCTGTTTCATATCTTTATCAGTGATCTGGATGATGGGATCGAGTGCACCCTCAGTAAGTTTGCAGATGACAACAAGTTGGGCAGGAGTGTCAATCTGCTGGAGGGTAGGAAGGCCCTACAGAGGGACCTGGACAGGCTGGACCGATGGGCCAGGGCCAACTGTATGAAATTCAAGAAGGCTGAGTGCCAGGTCCTGCACTTCGGTTACAACAACCCCATGCAGTGCTACAGGCTTGGGGAGGAGTGGCTGCAGAGCTGCCTGGTGGAAAAGGACCTGGGGGCATTGGTCAACAGCTGGCTGACTATGAGCCAGCAGTGTGGCCAAGAAGGCCAATGGCATCCTGGCTTGTATCAGGAATAGCCAGCAGGACCAAGGAAGTGATCGTCCCCCTGTACTGGGCACTGGTGAGGCCGCACCTCGAGTGCTGTGTTCAGTTTTGGGCCCCTCACTACAAGAAGGACATCAAGGTGCTGGAGCGTGTCCAGAGAAGGGCAACGAAGCTGGTGAAGGGTCTAGAGCACAAGTCTTATGAGGAGCGGCTGAGGGAGCTGGGGTTGCTTAGCCTGGAGAAGAGGAGGCTGAGGGGAGACCTTATTGCTCTCTACAACTGCCTGAAAGGAGGCTGTAGTGAGGTGGGGGTTGGTGTCTTCTCCAAAGTAATAAGCGATAGGACGAGAGGAAATGGCCTCAAGCTGCGCCAGGACAGGTTTAGGTTAGATATTAGGAAAAACTATTCACCGAAAGGGTAGTCAGGCCCTGGAGCAGGCTGCCCAGAGAAGTGGTTGAGTCCCCAGCCCTGGAGATATTTAAAAAGATGGGTAGACGTGGTGCTTAGGGACATGGTTTAGTGGTGGACTTGGCAGTGCTAGGTTAACAGTTGGACTGGATGATTTTAAAGGGTTTTTTCCAACCTAAATGATTCTGTTCTATGATTCTGTGCTGGACTTCGCAGGAAAAGGCGGGGGGGGGTGTTTCCAAGTGATGCAATCGAGGATGCAGCTCCAGCAGCTTTATTCAGTGCCATCAGGAGGCTTGTGTGCCTTAGATGGTGGTGAAGCTATTGCTGTTGAGGGAGCTGCTGTCTGTATTGGAGAAGACTCCCTGGCCTTCAAAGCACAGGGAGATGCTGGGTTGCCTACTCAGATCCAGCACTATTTTAGGTTCAGAGTACATGTCATAAAGAGCTTCAGCAGAGCCTCAGGTTAAGGTGCACTACTTGATTACTGGCGTTAAAGGTTTGGCTGTAGATGGGCAGGTATGGGCTGGTCTCTGCAGAAGTTCCTCTGGAGAGATGAAACTTTGGTGTGCGTCATCTGTTGGATGCCAGGTTACCGTTGACCTCTGAAACATGAGTAACGGAGAAACGGGAAGATGAAGTGGTGAGACAGCAAGTTTAGAGGGGGAAAGGGAAGGTGAAGCAGAAGTTTTCTTCTAATTTAGTAAAAATCACCTCTGTGTGTCATTCTTACTTGCATATTATCTTCTAATTAGCCATGACTGACTCACCCACCACTTCCACCTGAAAGGAATGCTATGTTTTGAAGTATATGGTTTATAATCTCAGTAGGCCAGCATTTCTTCTCTTCCTTCTCCCTCCCCTTCCAGTGCCCCCCAAAATGCATTCTCTTATTGCTTTTAACCTTCAAGCCTCTTTTCTTCTGCTCGCTCTCTGTTACTACTCTTGCATTATTAATGGGGCTGTAGCAATCCAGCCAGAACACTGACATTACTAATTACTACTTAGAGCAGAGGAACGAGAAGCAAGATAGAAACTGGTTCAGAAAATGTTGTCATCATAAAATGATAGCATCAGAACTGGGGAGCAGAACTCTTTGTCCGAGCAGGTTTGCATTGGAAACGGCCTCCTTCACCCGGTAGCATACCTGTGCACATTCACCATGTGTGTCTTCCTTGCGTATTTGCTGTGCGCAAGCGGGAAGACCTTCTCGCACACGCAAAAAGGTTAATGGACCTGTAATTTCCAGGAGCAGAGGAATGGAGTGATGGGTTGTGTTCTGCCTGGTAGCATGTCAAGCATCACAAAATTCATGTGCTCTTCATTGCTGGAGCTGTAGTTGGAAGCCCCTTCCCTTGTTGGTGTCAAAGGCTGAGGAAGCATAAGTGGCTGTGTTTATTTTTGCATTCAGTGAGAGCCTGCCGCACTCAGTGCGTTCAGATTGTCCTTGGTAGTACCAAGGGCATCCTGTAGCAGCAAACATCTCTGTGCTCCGTCTAAGAGAATATGGCTGCTATGAAATCAGAACAAGAACATTATTTTGGGGATGCAGCAATTAACCTGTGAATACTGAGCTGCTGTAAGCATAAGGAATTGCCTGTTTCTGGTTAATGGAGCTGTGCCTTTTCACTCAATTGGGCAGAGCATCCGCTTGGGAATCTGGCATTCCTTGGAGGCCTTGCGTGAACAGTTGTGCTGTCGCGTTAGCTTGCTCCTTGAGAGAGGGGCAAGTGTGAAGAGGGAAGTGTCATTAACTGTAAAATGTATTGACTCTTATGGTAAGTGACAGAGAAAGTAATCTCTTTAAACGCACGCTGTCTTCTTTGAAATAGTTCAAATGGCTAAAATACATAGGTCAGCAATAAAACACAAATACAAAACTGATCAGTGTGTGCTGGCAAGAGGCTGAAGTCCATCTCCCAAAAAGATGCTTTAAAAGAAAAAACACAAACTGAAGTCTAATTTCACCCAGAGGTATAAATTTGCTTGCTAGTGATGAGAGCATGTCTCTGGGTGAAATGGCTGGTTCAACGTGGCAGATTCCTTAGAAGTCTCTTGGAGACAGGGGAAGGGACTGTGTGTTTCTTCCCTCTCTGTGTCGCTGGTCCCAGCATGCGTGACCGCCTGTGCATGCATCAGTTGGGTGACACTGCTTTTGGATGAATATGGGGAAGCATCAAAGCAGTTCGTGCTCAGTCCCTGCTAGGCAGTCATGCATCCAGATAAACTAGTCGCGTGCTTCATTTATATTCTCGACAAAGCCGGGAGGCTGGCACATGAGCAGCATGACTCCCTCGCAAGTCAGATGGTAACTTGCACAAAGCGAGCTGGATGTTTAGGCTGGGCAGACTTGACAATATCCCCTTTCAAAGATTATCCTTTTAACTGTCCTAGTCGCACACCGCCTTTGGCGCCTGCCTGAGCCTTTTGTAAGGATGAACGGTGTTTAAAAGAGAGGCTGGCTACTCTAATCTCTTCTCCGTGGGCTGAAAAATCTATCCTGCTGTAGCTAGCCAACTTTATTTTTCTAACTGATCATAATAAGTGTAGGGCTCTTAAATCCTGGCTCATATTTTATCCGTAGTGTTGGTGGGGCTGTCTGTTATCTCGAAGCGAGCCCAAAGCAGAGCTTTGCTAGTGCAGCTTAGCGCATTTGAGGGAGAGCAGCCATTCCCGTTAAGTGGGAGCTGATGATAGGCAGTAATTTCTACCACGTATTTAATAACGCCATCGTGGAGTGGGAGAGGTCTAGAGTTTACGACCTCAGTATTCTTTTTTTAAAAGGCAAGTACTAGTTTGCCATTAAAACTGAGCATTGTCAGTAAGGCAAATGCTTTCTCGGTCCAAAATTTCATGTGCACGTATTTAATTAAAAAGCGACAGGGTTAATGAAGCTTTGAGTGCATAAGGCCTCATTCCCTGAATTTAATTTTCTTTAATTGCTCCAGAGATTGAAATTCCCAGCAGTGGTTGTCCCCTAACATGTGAATTAAGGAACTGGAAAGGGACAATTTGAATTGTCTCATTCAGTGCCAGCTTCTTCCTCTTCTACTGATTTTTCATCTCTTTGGTTGAAAGAGAATTAGATAAAAATGCTTTCTTAAGTCAGTGTGTTAGCTTTGTGGTGGAATTGGCAAAGCTGTGAGCTGCCAACACCTTGGGACACTGGGAACGAGGTGAAAAACAGGGAGTGTTTGTGCAGATCGTGTCACTCATCCCTAATGTATTACAGAAGATCAAGAGCAAATACGTTTTTTTATTCTCTTCCCACCCCAATACCTGCCATCGCATTCAGCCTCAGTAGGGTTGGGTTGGCTGAATTGCCTGCCACAGCCCAAATCAAACCAGCCTTCATTAGCGTGCAGTTTAAAAAATAAAAAAAAGGTGGTTTGGGGGTGGATTTCTTGCTTGTTTACAGGGGTGTTGGAATAGTGGTTTTAGTGCCTAAGACTTCTGTGAGAATCAAGGTCTTTTTGAGGTCCTCTTGTGTTAACTGTTCTGCGAGCTCACAGTCCAAGCTCTGCAAAGCTCTGTAAAAGGCAAAAATCTAAAATCCAGCAAATCCATGTACCAGCAAAATGATCAGTGATGGAAACAGCCAGTCACGTTCCTGACTTCATTATAATAAAAACTTATGACCCTTGCTGAATGTCCTCGTCTGTGGCGCGCTCCATCTCTGTCTCCATTTGTGACAGATGCTGTCAAATATTCCAAGGCTACTGTATGTTTTTATGTGTCCTCATGGGCTTGTTAGCAACTGTAGCCTTCACTAGATGGTTAATAGAAAAGAAAGCTTCCAGCAGTAATAGAAGGTTAATTTAATGCATATCTAACATTAGAACAATGGGAGCGACAAGTGTTTTAGGGTTTTGCCACAGGTTTGACTCCCTTTGGAGGTCTTGGCTGTCAAAAATCCTTGGGAAAATATGTAGTAGCATCCCCTTGACCTAGTGGAGACTTGCCATAACCAGCCGGCATGTGGTACTGATAAAGCAGCAGCCGCTACATGAAGAGGTATTTCAGAGCTGTCAGGCTTTCCCAGTAAGAAGCTGGTGGCTGCTGGTGAGCTGTGGTGTATAAGGCGGTGCCTGGGGTACATCTGGGGACCTGGGGGGATTGTTTTGGGCAAGCTGTGCTTTGCTGTCAGGAAGGTATCCTGTCGTCTCCCGTTTCTGCAGGAAGACCCACTCTGCAGGTACCCCCGCCCCGGCGGTGGAGCCAGAGGGGTGCGAGGGTGGGTTTGGCACCCAGCACCCTGGTGATAATGCATTTGGAGAGGAGACACGGAGAGAGGTGCGCTCCACGTGTGAGCTCTAACCTACATTAATCAGCCGTATCCACTGAATCTCTGCCTGAAGATATGAATCTGTAAAACCGTTGGGGTTAAAAAAATTGAATTCTTTTCTGGCATTCTTTAATTCTTCCTTATTTCCAATCAGCCTGTTCAGCTGGAGTCGACACCAATACCTCTCTCAAGCTTGCACTTCTGGCCTGAAGGAAACCACCTTCTTTGCTACTACATAACACCTCTCCCACACCTTGATGGTTTAGGTGACCTCTGCCCTGCCGAATAACTAATGGCCAGGTCGTCGTGCTGGGGGCCAGGAGGTCCAGGGCCTGGCCCGTGCGGGGCTGCTCCTCCTGCTGTGGGCTCGGGGAGCAGAGGTGATGCTTAAGTGGTCTCCGTGCTGCTACCAGTGTAAACAGAGCAGATGTTTCCCCGAGTCGGGGGAGCATTAATGGAATGCATCGGCCCTGGCTGATGCAAAACATCACTGCAAGTTTTGGGGATGAGGTCAGTGGTACTGAAAGCTGATGGGAGTTTAATGTCGAGTCTGCCTTTCTGAGCCAAGGGGTCAACAGAGAAAGCCGCAGCTAATGGAAATGCAAGTACACTTGTCATAAATCAGTGCCAAAATACTGAACAGGCATAGCTGCTGCTGGATCCTGCAGCCAGCGACGTTTCTGTAACCACCCATTAGCTATTTGGTGGCTGCTTTCCTTGCTGGGTGCTCGTCATGTTAGTGTTTGACTTCAGAAGAGACAAACAGAGGCTGAAAACGGAGGTTTTGGGGAAAGCTTTACCTCCATGTGCTGGGAAAGCCCTGCCTGCTTCACCGCCTTCCCCCCGGCATTTGTGGGGTCCTGTGGCTACTGTGTCCCACCCATCTGGGGAATAGCGGGAGAGCAGCTGCGATCTTGTTTTAAGCAAGTTGTCCTTCTAGTAAAAGGAGATGGATCGTGTTTCTGCTGCGAGGTTGCTAGGAAGTCCCAAGGCATCCGGGAAAGTACTGAGAGGCAGGCTTGGCACTGCATAGAGATCATATGGTTTTTTTAAAAACAAACAAATCTTGTAAAAAGTAAAGAGCTGCATTTTTCTAGACAATGAAAAGTCAGTCTGCTCTCCAGACCAGCCAACATATTTCCCATAAAGCTGGACACTGCAACATACCATTTGCCAACAAGATAAGATGGTCGTATTTGTTCAGTGATTTATCCTCTGTGAAGCTAATCTGAAAGAATGCTTTATTGCTCTATTTATTTTTTCAAAAGAAGCTTCTTTGACCTCATTTTTTGTGTTGGGAGCATGCATGCCTTTAAGCTAAATCTCAAAGCCCAGTCAAAATTGGGTTCTGTCTTCAGGGTTGCTGCTTAAAACACAATATCCGTGGGCTGTTAGTGGCAGAGATGCCATTCAGAAGCGGAGAGGTGAGCAACTCTCCCCAAGGCCTTTTCTGTATTGAAAAGCCTCACCACGATATCCAGCCTCATACAAACCAACAAAGCCAGTCTGCAGCTAGAAGGGTTTTGTTTTTTTTTTTTTTTTCCTTTCTGGGCCCTCCTTAAAGGGAAGAGGTTAAAACAAAACAGATGCTCTTGGATGGTATCTCTGCTCTGCTAAGAGGCAGTTGCTGTAAGAGGCCTTGGCTCCTGGCACGTGAAGCGAGGATGCTACCTCCTATTTGCAAGCGCATGTCAGGTTTAATTAAAAAAAAAAAAAAAAAAAAAAGGCAAACAAAAAACAATCTGAAAGAGGCAGATGATCCCCCCTGAGTGGGGCGAGAGAGGAGTATTGGTGGTTGTTGCATTACCTCCATCCTAAAGTTTGTGTATGCAATTATCCATGTAAGTAAAACCCGCAAGTGCCTCCTTATGGCACATTCTCCCCAAACAAGGGAAAGGATTGCAGCTATCGGAGCGGCCTGCGAAGAGAGGGATGGATCTTTCAGGTAGCTGGAAGCTGTGCCAGTCTGTGTGTTTACTGGTAGCCTGCTACTATATTTAGTTTCTCTTGGCCTCCCAGAATGAACACATTGAATCTTTCTAGATATGGAGATAGGCACAAAACCAAGCAGCTTGCCAGCTTCTCGGCTCTATAGTTGTTTTCAGCCTTGGTCCTTGCAGTTCCCGTGTTTGGGGTAGAGAGGATAGTTAGATGAGCTTATGTGAACAAGAGTTGGTTTTGTAGCTGTTCTGTCTGCAGATGAAACCTGGGGTATTTTTTAAAAAAAGCTTCTTTTTGGAGTATGTTTTTATCCTGTGACTTTAACCCTTTGTGGTGTGTTTCAGGTGTGCAGAGCGAACAACACGTGCTTGGTGGGAGTCATTAGGGAACTTTTCCAGTTTTGTACCGCAAACAAGCACGCAGATACTTTCAGAGGCAACTTTGTTTTACTGTAAGAGATCCCTGTCTTGAATAATTCTGACCTACCCATGTAATTAAATGAAGCATTTTTTTTCTCCTGGAACTTTATTCTGGTTGCAGCTGTTGTACAAGCTATAGATTTCTAGATTTGTGTCAGAAAACCATGACTTCAGACCACTGGGATTTTTGTGGGTGGGTGAAAGTGATAACAGATTAATGAGTTTTACTTAGCATCTCCATCTGCCAGACTAAACCATGTTCTGCATAGGAGATTTAACACAGCTGTTTTGAGCTGGTCTTCTAAAAGCAAAGCACCCTTTACCTAGTCAAAGCTGACCCGTGATCTAAAAAAACAAGCATTGCCCTTTTGAAAGGCAGTGCCTTATATGTAATTATATTTACTTTCCTTTTCCTAATCCCAAGCGCTGTGATGAACTCAAAGTGTGCAAATGAGGAAGAGCGATGATACGAAGAAATGCAGGTGATCCCCTAAGGACCGGGTACAAACCCCAGGTTATTCACCAAACACGTGGATCAGGTTCCTTGTCTGAAATTTGAACTCTTGCGTATTGCTGTGACACTTGCAGTTGCCTTCCTTATGCTTTACCTCCATAAGCAGACAAATTAAAATGTGTAGTATAAAATCAGTTGTCTCGGTTCCAAGGCGGGTGACTCGTACCAGAGGAAAATGACTGGCAAGCGATAGCTGTGCATGCCATATGTGTAAAATGTACGCGCTTTCTCAAATTGCAGTTGGCTCAAATCTCTGTCGCTGCAAGGGGCAGCCTTAAAGTCCAGCTGCGAGCAGAGCCAGGGTGAGGAATGAGATGACCCGATCAGGCAAAAGCTGCTGTGCATTAGCTGTAGCTGTTAGCTCTTCTGTTCCCTCCTGTGAGCTCTGAAAGTTAAATGGGAATGAAGTAGCTGCTGAATAAGAGACATGTTATCCTTTGCCTCCATCCATTTATATGTAGCAAGTTGCCATGGCTAAGACACCCATCAATTATTGTTATTTTGAAATCAAGGATTATTCTTCAGCTTTTTTTTTAATAGAAGTGGGTATCTGTCATCTCCAGTGTCCAGAAAGTATCTGCAAACGCGAGTGTGATGTTAATGTGCGTGTGTTGTGTGTGTTCTGTGTGTGCCTGCACACACACACTCCCCTGCCGTTCCTGCACGCCCTTTCTCTAAATTTTTCATTGCCTGCGAGACTGGATCAAAAGCCCTGACCCTGAGGAGCCCAAAGGCACTGGGGAGTTGGAGAGTGTGGGGGAAAGGCTGGCTTGGCTGATTTGGCTATGTAAAACTGAAAGGTATTTACTCAACGCATTGGGTGGACTGTTCTTGTATGTAATGAGTTGTGCAACTGCACAGCTGTACCAAAACAGACCGCGGTCCTCTGACTTGTCTCCCACATGGACTCATTACAACTGCTTGTCAGGAAGATGCAAAATTCCCATGACCTGTTTGCATGTGTTACTCCAGATCGCTTTCCGCTCAGAATGCCTTTCTGCTTGGAGTGTCAGTGGCTTTCTCACTGCTTTCTATGGGCTTGATGACAGATGCTATCCTAAAAATTTGGACTGGATAGTTCCTCTGAAGTACTTCACTTCACCATGGAGAAGTGAAAGCAAGCAATGCAGTTACCAGGAAAGCTGCTGTAGTCCTTGGACTTGCATGCTGGGGCATGTAGAGTTGGAGAAAGATTGTATTTTTTTTATATTATGGCATTAGTGACATTACGTGGTTTGTTCTGATTCTTAGTCAAGAATGACAGGATGCTAGAGGACCCTGAGAAAAAGTTTAAAAGTATTCTCTGCAGTCTAGAAATCCTGCCTTACAGTAAGATGTTAAAGCTAACTCTTTAAAGAGAAATGTTAGGAGATCACTTGGTAAGTCTGTAAACGTACACCTTCAGAGATGAATGTAACATCTTAAATGTAACAGGTAATGCTAAGATAGCAATAAAAGTCTAAAAGGTAAAGCTGGTTAAAGACCTGTGCTTTGAGTCAGCCTGGAGCTTTTGGATCAAGTTGGATATCTTGATTGAGAAGGAAGAAGGGAGATTTTAGACTTAGTTGTAAATGGAATTTTTGATACAGGGAATAGATGCTTTTACAGGACTCCCTACTTTAATGGTCACTTTTGGCTTCATTCAGGGTTGAAGTCTATTGCTTTAACATCATTACAATCTGTAGCCCCACCATTTCAAGCTGTGATTTAGCTAGATTGTCCAGGCCAAGCCAGACTAGGTGTGAACAGACGTGACTGGCTGACGGCCAAGGAGCCGAAGAACTGCAAGAAGTGGTAGCCTGGATTCAATAGGTAATGGTCTCCTGGGGATTGTGCGCTGTGTTAATTAGCACTACCAGGGGAGAGAGAACCTTGGAACATGTGTGATTCAAAGGCCACAGGACAGACTCAAAGAAGAAAAATTTATAGAGAGCCATTAGACAAAGTACCACCGATGGTGCAGAAAGTCCCTGGCCTACGGAAAGCGGCATGCAGGAGCAGCATGTCCACAGGATCAGGTCTAGATGGGCTTCTAGTGCAAGATACCATGCTAGGTCATCCTAATTTTGCTGGTGGAGAAAACTAACACCATCTTGATATTCAGAAGTAAGAGATCTCTATGAAAAGAGCTGTAGGTAATCATTGCATCTGAAACTCCGCTTTTGGCCTGAACTCTGCAAAACAGCCTTCACTTTGGCATGGTGGTGTGTTAAACAGCTGCTTTTCCAGGCTGAAGGTAGGCATTTCTGTACATGTATACTGAGAGAAAGGTTATGCTATAAACTAGGGTTCCTTGATTTCTCCTGCTACTGAACTGATGCACGTGGATGTGGGCATGCGGGAAGGTCCTGCTCTGGGTTCTTCTCTGCATGTTTCTGTTTGCAACTCTCCGCTTAGCGTTGAATACAGATGTTTATGCATGTACTTAGAAAAGGCTGGTCTGGAAATAAACTTCTCTTTGCAGCACTCCACCTCCCGTTTCATATTTTAAGACTCTGTTCTCTCATAGTAATTTTCCAAGTGGATTAGCACAGGTCAGCAAGGCATCCACATCGGTAAAATACAGCGAGATGTTACTGTCATCTCCTGAAACACTCCAGCACTCCGTCCCATTGCTTATCAACCCACACTCCAGTAATCCTAATAGCTGTGTCATAGTAAGATTAACAGAAAATCCAGGCAAATATTTATGGTTCCCTTCAAGGTACGTATTAATTCGAGAATGTGAAGTGGGGTAGATGCATTATGAGGAGAGCTTGGAAACCTTGCTCACGTGGGCTGGGAAGGGATTCTGCCAGGCTGGGTAAGCTGCTGCTGCCGCCGGCTTGGGGAAGAGGCGTGGGGCGGCCGATGCTGCTGCAGTGCGAGTGAGGGTGCGGGGGCAGCCTCCATGTGTCGCATCCCCCAGGTGGGGATGGGGAGAGGAGCAGCTGCAGCTCACAAAGGAAAAACGGGGGACAAGAACCCATGTCTTAGTTACCCTCAGTGCTATAGCAGCATCATACAGCAACGCAGGGGTGAGAGTAAAGGAGAAGAAACACTAAGGCAAAGCAAAGGAGGAGCAGCTTGAGGCTGGAAGAAAGAAGAGCCATACAGCAAGGTGGCATCTAATACATGACTGGGCAGGCAGTATGGGATGGGAGGTGAGAGTTTTAATCATGGAGAAGACTGATTCTTTTTTGTCAGTGGGGCTATGCAGGTTTCTGGAGTTTGGGGAGTGATGTGAGAGGGCTAACAAGGTACGGCTTCCTCCCCCGGAGTACAGCTAGTCCCAAGGTCATGGGGTGCCAGACTCCAGTCTAGCTAATGATGAGGATAGTTTTAAAATCCCTGTGCTCATAAAAAGATCTAAACTAAGGTTTTAATAGCAGCATGCCAACACTGACCAGAACCGCGCACTCAGGAGCTGCTGTGGAGGAAGACCTAGGGAGGAGTGTGAGGGATGTTGCAGTTCAGCTGAAGTCAGGCAGAGACCAGTCTCCGAAGGGGAGAGCTGGAAAAAGAGGAGACTTTTTCTGGCTCTGGCTCTAAACTCTAGGAGGTACTTGTAATGTTGTTAGCGTGCTATAGTTAAGGAATGCTTTGTGCCTGGCAAGGCCATAGTAATCGCTAATGCTTGTAAATACTGCCCCCTCTTCCCCAGAGTGGGGGGGAAAGCAGGATTCCTTTTAGTTTGTGTGGGTTTGGGCAGTGGTTTTGTTCTGAATCAGCTGCAGAGCTGTGACACCAGAGGGAGCAAGTGAGCCTGAAATAGTTGCTTTCAACAAAAACCAGCAGCAAATAATCACAGCCTTTGCAAGAGGTAAATTAAAACCATCTCCAGCCTGGGAAACATGCACAGCTCAGCATCTTTCCTCCATAAATATTTCCCTGCTGTCGAATCCTTGTAACCCCTTCGGCACCCAGCAGCTGTGCTCTTCCCTGCTAGCAGCAAGCTGCCTCCTCACCATGTGCTCCCTGAGTGCTGGGCAGAGGTTTTGACCTGTCAATAACTGAGCTCTGTGGCTCTGTTGGACCTTACTGCCCTGGAGAAGTCAAGAAAGGGTTGGTATGAAACTAGTCCAGCCTTCCTGCATAGCACCGGGCAGCCTGACATCCCTGTGGAGCAGTCATTAGTACTGGAGCAGTGGATTTTGTAGTTTCCTTAGCACCCTTCATGCATTTCTAGAGCTAAAGCAGCACCTCAGCTTTGGAGGAGGTTGGTCTTGCTGTCTTCTGTCACCCCTTTTAAACATGGGGGTTGTCCAGTCTTTGCCCACTCATCAGGAGTAGTCAAGTAGCTGGAAGTGTGGGGTTTTAACGTTTGTGTTGTCAAAGCTCGGTCCCAGCCAGATGATGTTCTTTCCCACCCTCTCTCAGTGGCATTGAATCCTTGTCTACACAGAGACACTATGAGGCATACGTGGGATGTTGCTCTGAGGAAGCTGAGAGCAAGCTGCCATAAGAGGGCTCCAGAGCCCTGTTCTTGAGTACGCTCCTTTGTGGAGCGATCTTCCCCTTTTTCTTTACCAGTATGTCCAAGCTGCCTTAGTAAAACTCTCTTACACCTGCTCTAAATATTTTTTTTTTTCTTGCATTGCTCAGACTGGTTATGAACCTGGTCTCTTTATTTTAACCAGTACAGATGTACATACTACAAAACCACCTTGTACTAATGAAGCTTATTTCTTTGTCTGAATAGAGGAATTTGACTTAGTAAGACTCCTTCCTTTCTACTGTTGTGCCTATACCCCATAGCAGGAGCTGTGTGGGTACAGCTGCAGGGAGAGGAGGCCTGAGACCACTTTGAGAGGCACTGTTCATCTGTATGCAGCATGCTGTGTGCCTGTCTGGTAACCAACACAATGAGCCTCGGGGATGGGGTTTGGGGCAGGGGAGGGAGCTGTGTTGCCATGACAATGCAAATTGCAATGGGTGACTCTTCAGATAAAAGCATCACATTGTTCAAAGAAAAAAAAAAAAGTAGTGTAAAATAATAGCAGTTGAAATATGGTGTGAATTCTAGCTTCAAGTAGATATGGCTTGCTAGAAAAACATGGGGCTGTAGGTGTTAATTTTGGAAATGTTCTTCCCCTTGGGGTGTTGAGGGAGCGTTAAGAAGATCATGGAGGAGCCAGGCATCCTATGAGTAAGCGTCCAGCAAGTTTTTCATGCAAATATTTGGACGTGCAGTAATGAGTTCCAGTAATAGCTGACTGCTGACTCGTACCATGGGAGATACTGGGAGGGTAGGGACCGTGTGCTGAAAGCATGCTTACCAGTGAAGATACAGCTGCCAGTCTGGTACATCGGCCGCAGTGCAGATGGCTAACTATTTATATTTCTGTTGTGCCTAGAGCAGATTCCTCCATGTTACCACTGTCTGGGGGAAAGTAAATGTCCCCTGGAAGCCAGAAGCGGTAAGGATGTATTTACAGGAAAGAGAGTGAAGTCCAATAGACCTAGTCCTGCTCTAGGGGCTTTTTAGGAATCTCCTTGTTGATCCTGTTTAGGTGGAACATTTCTAATCCTGCTGTGAATCCCTGTTAGAGACTGGTTTTGTTTTCAAGTATGGCCAGTGTAAGATCTGTTTCTACTTTGACCTGGCACCTAGCTGTAAGCTTGTCCCTTTTTAACATAGATTCCAAAGACCCCAGTAAAACAGGCTTTTTTTAAACTGTTGTTCTCCCAGAATTGTTCGCAAGGAGAAACTAAACTTATCCAGTTGCCTGTAATTCAAGATGTGTGATGATTGCACTGGTGAGGCAGCCTGTTGTGTCTTGTTAAGCACAAATAGAAATTCCAAGGAAGGATGGGATAATTAGAAGCAATCCAGTGATTCTTGTGACTGTATAAAAATAACAGGACTTTTTAAGGATGAATTATTTTTAGCAGCCTTATGTCAAAAAAGCTTTGTGAGGTTTTGCATCTGAAAACAGTAAAGTGAGTTATTGTACCTGCCTTTTTTTTTTTTTTTTTTTTTCTTCCCCTCCTCTGAGTATGATGTGTGCTGAGGCTCTTGCTTCATGAAGTAAATTGGCTTCAGAAATTGTTGGGGTAGCTAACATAGCCCACTGGCTTGCTTACAAGGGGACATCAGCACCAGGTTTAGCAGTGGGACCCACAACTGGCCAAACACTTAATGGGCAGTGAAGATCTGATTTAAGAAGATTGTTTTGAACAATACACCCAAAGAAACCTTGCAGCCTGAAGCTGTCTGATGTCTATCTGATCTGTATTTAATTTTGGTGTTTTATTGTGTCTCGGGGAGGCTTAACTTTTTTGCTGTTCACCTGTCCTGTAAGGAGACTCTTCCGTAAGACAAGGTGTTTTTCAGGCATGTTCTGAAAAGCTGCTCTTCTAAGGGAGAGGTTCCAGATTGGTGGCCAAAACCAAAACCTGAAGTTTTTGTGGGTTTTCTGTTATACTGTATCCTCTTTGGAAAGTTGAGTAGTAGTGCTTATATATATATAAAAAAAAAGTGGGGCAAAAAGGGTTGAGGGTCTCAATAGCTGCTCACTCTGGCTGCCAGGCAGCATCTAACCTGCCACACCAAATCATTTCACAAAGGTGCTCGGTTGTAGTGTGTGTGTTAACCAAAATCCAAGATAAACACTGGAAGTGCTTTTGGGTGCTGTGCTGGGGGGACTTTTGCTGGAGAGCAATTGGTGATGTTTGGGAGCTGCACAGAGTGAAGCAGCTTGTCTTAAGGTCCGGCGTGGGACAAAGCAATATCTCCTTCGGTATGAAGGAGAAGAATGCAGATGCTTTAGTGTTGTCTGGCTCCCTTCTTGCTGAAAGTCTTCTGGTTTGAGAGGCTGATGCTGGGGAGCGGGGACGCACCACAAGACTCGTGCATGTGGGAAGCACAGTAGGGAAGAAACTCGGAGACATTGCGAGTATGAAATGATGATGCTTTCACTTTCTGCTTTTTAACATAAAGGTCCAACTAGGTCGTTTTATCAGTAATAGCAACCTCCTCCCTAAAAAACTACGACAGATGATGTCTTGGGATCTTAACACGCCCTATGAGCATTACGCTGACTTTTCTCCCCAAATGCTGTCTTAATAAGACTTGACAAACTGAGGCTGGGGTTTGTTTTTAATTCTGGAGTCATAATCAGTTTTGTGGTTTCCACCCAATACTGCTGTGTTGTTTTATGTGATTCTGAAAGTGAAACTAGTGCCAAACAAAAAAATGACATTGTCCTGTCAGCTTTTGTTGTCGATGCATCTGAAATGCAAGGTGTACAGTGCTGATGGCAATCAGTGAGTGATTTTAAGTGCAGCGCCATTTGGCCTTCATCTTTGTGTAAGTGGGTTTAAGTATGGCTGTGTTTAATGGTGTAAAGGTAAGAGAATACTTTTTCATTTAAAAAAAAAAAAGCATAAAAGCAAAGTTACTGTTCCTGAATAAAATTGCTTCTGACTGCTCTTATTTTTGGATTGAGCATGTCTGCATTTAAGCTCAGGAATTCAGAATAATATCTGATGGAAGAAACTTAAGGGTTTGTTAAGCAAACTTAAACATGCACTAACTAAAAGGGCAAATGCGTTCCTGATTTAAATGAAATTCTCAGCTTGTTAAACATCGTTTTCCAGCAGATGCGTAACTCAGATTGTGTGGAAAGAAGCATGTTGGGTCACCTGGTAAAATGGTGCATCGTGCATATGAAGTGCCCTCACAGATATTTCCCGGACCATGCACGGGAGCCCTGGGCAGAGCTCCCCGAATGCTGCCCAACTCTGCCTGTTCGCTGCCGTCTTTTTTTGTTTTCCTCCTCTTTTGTGTTCCTTTAAAACGGGACATCTGTGCTCCTCTACAGTCTGGTGTCATTGCCCATGTGCATCCCTGACAGAACCGGGAGAAAAACCCTTTAATCCTTATGGGGGGACGGCGGTGGCCTCTGATGTTTCCGGAGTTTTAAGGAAGTCACTGAAGTTCCTCCTCGTTGACTCCCCTCTGCAGAAATGTGGCAGATGGGTCTTTTCCTTTTATGGCCAATAATGCTGGTTTCCCTTTGCAATAAAATCCTGGGTCAGAAGTGGAAGCGAGAAGTTGGGCGGGGGAAGGGGCTGGTCTTACCAGCTCCGAATGGGTGGGGGGGTGATTTGCGACATAGTAAATTCTAGGCTAAAATAAACCAAGTTACAACATCTACCCAGAGGTGCTGGTTTTGTTTGCTTGAGGGGTTTATGTTTGCCTTAAGTTTCCAGTCCCGTTGCTTAAGACGGCAATTAGGAATTGTGACTCTCCTTAATTTCGTGGGGAGAAGTTGATTTGGTTCAAACCCAGGATGGCTTCAGATAGTCTGATTGAGTCTAGATAACTGATTGAATCTAGGTAAGCACAGGAAGACAATACCCGCTTCTTTTTGACAATCACCTTCAGTCCTTCAAGCCAAGCGAAATGTCTTGGCCTCTTACGGATGTCTCGGAATAGTTTTCTTCCTGGACCCTGAAGAGACATTTTCTACAGCGGTTAATGTTGTCTTTGTGCCTGACACTTGGCACTGCCTTCACTCATTAGCTGAGAACAGGTAATGTCTCTCTAGGTGGTAATTGCCGATGGTGTTGGTAAGCCGAAAGCCAGCATTGTCGGCCGATAATGTCTTTTACAAATCATCCGTGGCTGCAAATAGTTCGATGAATTTGAACCTTAAAAGTATTTTTCTAATAAAGTGAATCTCCTGTTTCTTGCTACAAAGTGCTTCATATCCTGTTTCATGACGTTAATGCAAGTGGATTGTTTAGCAATTGGTTAGACTGGTTGATTTTTCAGTGATACTGCTCGCATTTCTTCCCTGCAAAACCTGTTGGCTGCTGCTTTAGTTTTGGTTCTTATTCAGCACTTGAGCTCTGAAAATAGGAGGGGAAAAAAAAGGAGTAACTGGTTAGGAGAGTCTGTTGTGATGTTCCGGGGACTGTCCGTGAGCCTCCTTTGCTTCCAGTAGCTGCTGACCCAAACGAAGTGCTTCATTCATGGGCTCCCCCGCTCTTTCCTCTGGCAGGCAGCTGAAAGACCGTTCTGACCCTGGTCCAACTGGTTGCTATTTCCCTAATTGCACCTTTGAACAAATGAGTCGGACATTCGAAGCGAGAGCGGTGGACGTAGGCTCACACAACCATCTCCGTATGTTACGGACCTCGTGTTTAATTCCAGCCGCCCCTCACTAGATCACCACTTCCAGTTACGGGTGCACAGTTGGGGCTTGTCTTTCAGAGAAAGGTGTTTTGAAGATCTCGATTCCTTGGTGGTTGACTGTAGGAAGGGCAGTGGGGTTTGCTGACATGGAAATCCTCTTCCCCAGAGATACTAAGTGGTCAGTAGGAGCTAAACACTTCCCCACATGTTGGGGAAGCACTTTGGAAATCGTTTTCAGTACCATCCGCATATTCTTCAAGTCTGTTTTAATGATGGTGTGTTTGTGATCACACTTTCCCCCCCCCCCCCCTTTCCTCTCCTTGTCTTTACAATAGAGGTCCCAGGAAAATGAGAACAGGATCTGCAAGCTGCTCTGGGGCTGGGGAAATGGCCAAAACCAGGCCTGTTTCTAAATACTTCACTTGTGCTGCCAAAATTGTTGATTTAATCTTTCGGTATCCCACACTCTGCATTTTTGTCTGTGGTTTGTACCTCTCTGGGGGTATCGTACTTAATCCTTTCAGAGGAACTGCATGTACAGCATAACTTAATAATCCGCCCTTTTGATAAGGTAACCCCCAAAGCACCAGTCTTGATCCGTACCTACATTCAACCATACCAAAGCACTCCCTACTTGCAGTTCTTTTTAATTTTTTCTTACTGTATGGGTGTAGAAGGAGGGAGATGGTCTGTGTGCAGTAAAGGTGACCAGTGGACCCCTGTCTTGCAACAGGAGCAGCATTCCTCGGGGGCCCAGGGTGGTAGGATGGCTTTCCTTCTCCTGAACCAGCCAGGATTCTACCCTCAAAACGAAATTGATGTCAGCAATACAACATGAAATACTTGCTGTTGTAGTTGAGTCGCAGCAGAAATGACTGTTGCTACTTGGGAATGAGCGCCGGGTCTCAAACAGATCCCTGGAGATGAGGTGGCTTATGCTTTTTTGGGAGTTGTGGGGTTTTTTTGGTTTTTTTGGTTTTTTTTTTCTTTTACAGAAAACAGGCTTGCAACATCTCTGGTTTGTAGACAAGTCATGCCATGCAAATAGTTGAACAGTGCGCTTAATTAAACTGCTTGTGTGCCCTACTGAAGCAGGGGGAGAAGAGGGGAACCAGTCTTTCTGATCAGAGTTTGTAAGTGTAACAGAAAGGGAACTGCTTGCCTTGGGATTTCACAACGCCGAGGGTTGCAGCGCGCTCTTCCCGTCTCACTTCTGTTGCGATGGGCTGTCTTGTGCGCCGTGCTGGGACCTCGCAAACGTTTCAGGGCTCAAGCGTTGTTTTCTGACTCGCTTTCCCTGCCTCTTGCCTGGTCTCACATGATTGTGCGGAAGCGAGCCTGTCGTGCTGGATTACCAGCTTTTGTTTCAGAGCTGGTGCAGGTGGAGAGGCTCCCCTTGGAATTGCTGACTCAGTTTAGCTTCGATGTCTGCAGATCCAAGGTGGTCCTCCTCTTATTCCAAAGTGCTTCCAAGCCCCAGATTTTTCAAAGAATTTAAAGGGATTATATGATTTAAATGAAAACTAAATTACAGATTAAACTCGTCGTCTAATTAGAGGACGAGCGTGTCCTGAGTTACCCTTGTTTGGCAGGATGTTGTAGCACCGCTGTTATTAACCTGCCCGTCCTCCCTCAGGAGTTAGGGCAGCTGATCAGCTTTGGTCAAGGTTAGACGGGTCTGGGGGTAAGCAGGTACTTCGCGCGATGGCCTCGGGTCGCTGTATCCCCGCGTATATATATGTGCTGGGCGTTCCTGTTATTTCAAAACCTTAAGGCTGGTATGGTCCTGCCTGCAAAATACCCCTATTCATTCACACGGTGCTGGTGCAGTGACCTGCGGGGATGTGACAGCGTACACCTGGCAAGGGCTGAAGCTGGTGTCTTCCCCCGTTGCGAGGTGTGCTTGGGGTAAGAGATGCTTTTGATCGCTGCAGCCTCTGTCCGATGGTTTTGGACATCACTTTTCTCACTGCATCTCCTTCCCAGTGTCCCTCTGCTCCCTGCAGCCCTGGGGAGGCACGTTGCATCTACTGAAGCTGTGGGGCCAAACAGCCTTAGCTGGGCTTGAAAAACCACCCCCAAATTGCAGTTTTGAGGCTTCTTTGCCACCTCTGCACCAAAGAGAAACCCAGGCCCAGCTGGTATTAGTCTGGGCTCACGGGTGCTTTAGGTATAGGAGGGAATGGAAACATCAGCTGGGGGCTCTGAAAGAGGAATCAGTGAGTTGCCGGCACATCTATTTCCCTGATTAGTTTTCAGTACTTCACTCTGCTTTATTTTGGTGCCTACTCACTTGCTTGATATCTTTTTTTATTATTATTATTTTGAACAGGCATCTGAATAGCTTTTGTTGTGTGGGAAGAAATCCAGTGCTTGTCTGCACTGGAGCTTCGGGTGTAAACTCTTCCATCAGGCTGCACTTCTCGGCGGTTTTGGCTTTTTAAAATCTCACACAGCGCTCTTTCCCGCCAGGATGCTTCAGCGGGCTGCTGGTACAGGCCATCGGCTTTGGTTTTACCACTAGCTTATTTTAGCATAGCAAATGAGCTGCAGATGACTCACTGCACATTGGTGAATTTGGAAGATGGAGGTTAGCAGTTCAGAGGGCCATTTTCAGTTTATCTGCCGTAAATGCTATAGCTATAAATACTATCGTTACAGGGCTGGCTGTGTGGCTCAGCTCAGGGGCTGCAAAGCTGTCCTCTTGCTGCCTGCACGGAGCTCTTGTCAGGAGCAGCAGGTAAGAGGTAGCTCTGGACCACGTAGGCATTAAAACAATAAATCATTTGAACTTCTGAGATTTCAAGGAGGTCAGGAATCACTTTGCTTTCATTTTTCTTTATCCTTGCTAGTTCCCCAACGGTTTTTTATTTATTTTTGTTTTACTATGGCCAGTAAAAAGCTAGGAGCATCTTAGTTTGGAGTTTCCCCTCATTTGAGTTTAATTTCCCTGGCAAAGCAAGCTGTACTTGCCCAGTTTCTGAGGGTGTATTTGTACCTAGACTAAAGCTATTTACCAGCATAGCTTCTCTGCTCAGACAGTTCACCTTTTCTCATCCCTTGTTGGTTTTATAATGACCTGGAGTGTTAACTTCTGCTGTAGGTAGAGTGTACAGTTAAAAAGGCTCTAAATTGGAAATGAAGTGTGTTAATGCTGCTAAATTACCATCAAAATTGCCATATTGCAGAGGCTCATTAAAAGTGGTCGTAGGTGTGTTACATAAACCTGGATCTCCACGCAACTGTTGATGGAGGAGAGGACATCTGTACCGAGTTCCTCGTGTGATCCTTTCATAATACAATAAAATCTGGGAGACGGTAGGGGGAGAGAGAACCACGAGAAAAACAGGACAGGTCTGGAGGAGGCTTTCTCCAGTTCCTGCCACCGAAAGCCCTGGGTAGGGATTTGTGTCTGGGGTGTGGTGACAGGGGCGGTATTTGTTTATCCTGTGGTGGTGTAAGAGGGAAGTTTCAAAATTAACTTCAGTATTTGTTCCTCCTCTCAGTCTTACAATGCATCGTTAGCAGGTACCTCTGCAAATAAGATACCTTGGTTTTGTTACGCCTTAACCTTCTTGATGTTGTTGGGTGCAACCCCTTGAGTAACCTTCCAGAGTTATCCTTTAAAAATTAGATTGCTTGTCTTGAAATCTAAATCTGTTCCTCTCCTAAGGTCTCTATTGTTTCCACCAGTTCCACAGTTGCTGCCGGTGTTGTTTAGCCCTGCTAGATTTCATCAGTTAAGAGTTCCAGCTATTGGAAGCAGCATCCCTTTCTGTGTGAGGTTGTGCGTAGGATTAAGTGGATAACCTCTTAGATCTTCTCTGCTGAATGGGGTAAGGCAATCTGCATTGGGGGAGAGGCAAGAGGGTCAGCTGCTGAGTGCTTTGAACTAGGCTGCTAGTATTTAATTATTTACATTGGCTGGGAAGGCATATAGCTATTTTCTGCATTCAGTCCAACAGATCTAAAAACTGTGGTTAACAACTACAGATGTGTTTCCAGTAGCATGTACTGAATTTGTCTGAACTTTCTGTCCTGCGAAGGAGCAATATGACCTCAGGTATACCGATTTAGACAATATCTTTGGTGTGAGGTCGCAGACCATATTTAACCTGCCTTTATAAAAAGCGACCAAGCGGTGATTTCCTCTACCTGTACTGCAGGCTGACTCAGGTTGGTGGGTGACCGCCTCTGGGTAGGTCACAAAGCCAGTCCACGTTGGCCGTGTCCAAACTTCCCGTGGGCTGAGCAGGAGACACGCTGTGTGTGACAGCAGTCTGCTCAGGACAGGGGACTAGCTCCTGAAAAATGTTATTTTGCAGGGGAGGCACGCTTATCCTTATGCGAAACACTTGTTTCTCAGTTTAGGAGAAGGGATCCTGGTGAGATGAACGTGTGATGCAAATACTCCAGTGCTCATTTACGCAGTTGACCTGCCACCTGCAACTTTTGATACGTTCCTTGCATCTCTGGAGCTTGAGAGGAAGTAGCTTTGAAACAAAACTGCTTCTTTCAAAACATTCCAAATAATGAAATTCTTCAAAGTTTTGTACAAGTTCAAAGTAAAGCGTGATCCTTTTCAGCGAAAGAGCTGTTTCTCTTGCTCCAATTACAGTACAGTAAGCGAGCATGAGATCAGCAAGCAATTTCTCGTGCTAGCACAGTTTCCACCTCTGACCAGCTGTAGGGTGATACTGATGCTGAGCAGCACTTCTTGCGTGAAGCTGCAGATATTTTTGCTCTGTAGGTCTCTAACCACCGCACCCAAAACAGCAGTTGATCTGCCCTTTTAAAGTCAAGTTCTGGGGAGGTAAAAAGCTTGCTTTGGTTTGGCGTATATGTTTCAGGAACTTCTGAATTACGGATATGAGATAGTCCTACTGACTTAGGCAAACGTGGGGTGGGAGTTACCACGTGTTTCTGGTTCTCAGATTCTAACGCAGATGACCCAAACCTCCATGGGAACCGGCCTGCTGGCGTGTTTCTGGAAGCAAAAGGGCATTGCATATCTCCAGTGTCTTAAAGATGGGGAGGGGGTGCAATATGCTTAATTTAACAAAAACATGCAAAACAGGAGGCATTGGTTGGGATCATCGTTTTTGGTAATGGGGCCTAACATATGGCCATAAAAGCTTTAGCCAACCCCCCTGATGGGTGTTGGATATAAATGCCTGTTTTCCTTATGCAGTCTTTAACTATCCATCACTCGTAGGTCTCTCTATTTACACCCTGGCACGTTCTTACAGCCTAGTCCCAGGCTTGTGCCTTTGCTTTATTTCTTCCCGCAACCTTTCCCCTCCCAGAATAAATCATGGCTGTACTAAGGAGAGGAGACTCCAGCTTTTCCTGGGTTTCTCTTAGCTGCTCGTCTCCCCCTTTCCGTCCCAGCTCCCGGAGCTGCGCTGTGGCCGGTGGCCGCTGAGCGGCAGCGCTGCCCGGGGAACAGCCTTGCTGGGGACCCAGCACAGCTCCCCGGGGGGACCAGCACACCCACCCGGCACCGATGCCCTTCCAGCCCCTTGCTCCTTGTCCCCTCGCCCATCCGAGGCACGGCATTCGTTTCTCCACGCTGCATGGATTTTGAGTGTTTGGAGTTGGTACCTGCTGCCCATCTCGCCTGTTGCACGCAGCAATGCTGGTGGCTCCGGAACCGGAGAGCTGCCGCAGCACTTTGTGCTGGAAGCAGCACTCTGTGTCCTGGACGGTCGGGTACCTGCGGAGTTGGGGTCCTGCATCCCTGCGCTGGGTGTTTGTACATCTCTAACGAGGGGTCTCTCACCAAAATGGATTGTCTTGGGCTGGATTATAGCCTCTTTATCCCAGCTTAACGTATAGGAAATCCCAGAAACAGTCCTGAAGGAGTTTGCTCATGAGAGCTTATCCGTGCTTAAAGGTTGCATTCATTTAGCTACTTCTGCATCCATTTTTAGTTAAGGTCAGTGCAGCTTTATGGACAGTGGAGACTTTGTGGGGAAGAAGACTGTGTGGTTCTTTGTTTTCCCATTAACTCGTCTGGTTGGGAATTGCAGCCCTTTAATTAAACCAGCGCAGTATGGACTGGCCCTGAGGTGCTATTCTAAGACTATTGCATTCACATCTGCTTTTGGGTAAAACTTGGCCTGTTTGAGGTTAGCCTGCACTATTGTGTGTCTAAAAGCAGGAAGAAGCAGGGAATCAATCACTGGGGCTCTGTCCCACCGAGCATCGAAGGGATACACAGCATGTTTTACCTCCCTCTCGCTCCTACCAGGGAGCACAGCAGCAAATGTCCCCGTGTGTGCAATCAGTGGAGACCACTGGAGTGTGCAACTCGCCCTTCCTGGGGGATGCAGGGAGTCGCAGGGTGCAGCGGCAGAAGGATTTAATTAACCAGCATATGGAGAGCTAAGGCAAGCGCTGGACTCAGCTCAGAGCCACCACTGAGAGCTGGAGGGCGGTGATGACAGCCCAGTCCATCGCCTGCTGTTGTTTAAGTTGAGCTTCCCCTCCTCCCTTTGCATTTTGCTCAATCAGTAAAAGGCTTCGTGTAAACTCCAACAGAAGAAGCGGGCACGCAGGAATGCTGTGGGCAGTCGGTCAGTGATCTGTGTGTATCATCTGATGTTTTTGTCCATGTGGCATTTGTTTGGGTTGAAACCAGGAAAGCTGGTGCCTCTGCATTGCTGGCAGGGCATACAACAGCCCAACTGTAGCCCAAAGGGACATGAAGACTGTCAGGGAGAAGTTGATTATTTGGGTTTTTCCCCCCACTGATATGTGGGCTGGACCTTGGAGAGTTATTTTTAGTAGATGGCAGAATGAAAAAAAAGTTTAGGCTGTGTTTTAAAACTGTAGTATCCATTTCAAGTACCAGTAGAAGTGCTGACGAAGGTGGTAGGTTCCCATAAAACACTCCCTTCCACCTTCATTAGGTGCTGGGACAATTAACAAGGATGTTTAAGGATTGCAATGTCCGTGCCAAAAGCAAACTGGCCACCCTTAGCCAGGCTGGCCCTGAGCACAGAAAGCTGCGTATCCGCACTGCTGACCCTGGGAACAAAGGATCCTCCTGAACCCAAACATGTTTGTGTTAATCCCGGCTGCTTCCTGGCGGCCAGCGAGAGGAAACGGAGCCACTACCTCTAACAGATGTACAGTGAGGAGATTACAGTGTGCGATTAAACACCCTCTCCATCACATCCTCCGCTCTGCCGTCCCAGCCCGGCGCAATAATGGACTGTCCCAGGCTGCCTGCCAAGCTCGGGCAGATGTAACAGGCAGCAGATACTTAATCTCCTGCATCCGTGCCTGGTTTGGAGCCTTTTGCTGATGCCAAGGCTTCTGCAAACACGCCGCCCCTCACACCGAAAGCGTGAGCTGTGTTAGCTGTACCTGCCTGCCAGGAGGAGTGGGCTGGGGAAAAGAGGAGAAACACATGGAGTTCACACCGTCCAGAAACGATGAATTTAACTGAAAAGCTGTTAAAACTAAAACAAAATGTGCTTTCCCACATCAGGTACCCCTACGCTGGTAGGCCAGGGTTTGCCAGTGGACAAGGCGCTGAAGGAGAAGTTGGGCAGGGTCTTGGTTTTGGTGGACTGACTTGCTTCTTGGCCATTAGGTTTGCAGTAGAAGATTTCGGGGCTGGGAAGGACTCGTTCCCTCTTTGTGTAGGTTTAGGTGCTTCCTTATATTGCAGTAGCCAGTCTTTGTGCCAATGCTGCTCTTACAATAGAAATAATCTAGGCTGGTTGCAAAAAATGAGCCATCCTACTGTGTGTTTAGGTTAATTAATATGGTAATGGGAGAGTATGTTTCTTTATCAAACAAAAAGCTGTTTGTAAAATAGAAGAACTCCCTGTGGAAATTGTAGAGATCAGAATTGTCATCACATGAGATGTGCAAAACCCTCAGCAGCCAAGTGAGTTGGATTCGAATTGGAGTAAAAATTTTAAAAAGTCACTTTTCTCGGGCGAGAGCTGTGACCTCAGTTATGGCGCTGGAGCAGTTGCCTTTGTCTGAACCGTGGGCTTTCTCCCTGCTTTTGTGCAAAGGGGTCCAGCACGGGTTCCTGTAACTGCCAACGATGTGCCGTTGTCTTGGGTAGAACGAGGGGAGAAGTCGCCTTGAGTTCTGCTCGTGGCACGTGTATTGTCCATTTTTCCCCTGCCTCTCTTTTGGAGAGGATGCGGCCTGGTCAGGAGCAGCACCAGGTGACACTTGGAGTTAGGAAGCCACGGGGACATCTCCTTCACGGGGTGCATTGGAACAGGCAGGCAGAGCTGCCCGTGGGTTTGCAGCTCCCCGTGGCCAACACGTCTTGGGAGGGATCCCAGAAATGTGCACAGCTGCGATGGCACTCGCTGTGCGGCGGTCACAGTAATGCGGGGAACCGGATACCTCCTATCTCATGCCATCCCCATGCGTTTGGGAATCTGCATTGCCGTGCCCCTTCCCTTTCTCCTCGCTTGCACAGGAATCCCTTTTCCCGGGTGTAGGAGACAACTGTTTGGCAAATAGCAGCAGCCTCAGCTCAAGGGCGAGCATTGTTTTTAAATAGCTGCAGCGTGCAAAGCAAGGATGGTGGCAGTAACAAAAGGCAAAGGGAATGACTTGGTATGAAAGTATAAGTGGCACCATCTGCTTCAGAAGGGCATCATTTCTAATTCGGCAGTGAAGGAGGCTCCTGGAGTTAAGTAATTGGGAATAGTAGGCTCCTGGCTGGAAAGTGTGCCAACCCTTCTGGCAAAAAGCTGTTAAATCTTTGTTGCTGGCATGTGAAAGTGGTTCTGTGTGGCAGGGCTCCAAAGACTGTTTTTAACCCTTGATGTATGCAAAAAAAAAAAAAAAAAAAAAAAAAAAAAGAAAACCTACAGCACTTTTGATCTTGGAGTGGCAAGTGGCCGGCTGTCGAGAATAAAAGGGGAAGGTGGGTCCTCATTGCGGTACGTGAACAGCTCCAAGTCTGATCCTTCCGTGGCAATAACAGCCAGACCTGGCCTGCCAACAAATGCACACAAAATGGTGCCTGTTTTAACAGCTTTAGCAGGCAAACGCAGTGTATGATGAATGATTCATGAGGATCAATAGAACTGAGGCATTTACTACCTTTAAAACTAGTGTCTGCCTGCCAAAGGGTGCATTTGCAAGGTGAGTGATCACAAAATCCTCTGCTGAGCTTTTGGGACACAGTCACACGCTTGGCTCTCCTCTTACTACAGCCCTTACCCTGCAGTCTGCAAACATGTCCGGCTTACCAGCCAGGACGAGGAGCCTTTAATTCTCCAGATGAAAGCACTAGCTGTTACGCATCTCCCAGCACGCACAAATACAAACAAGTCAACGTTTTGCACCCCCTCCTAGGGGTGGCTTCCTTGGAAGCTTTGGTCTTTATCCTGTTTGTCTGATTTGCGATCAAAAGCGTGTTGCTGCCTACGTGTGTCTTTAAGCAGTTACTTCTATCATATCTCATATAACCATCCAATTTCTTCATTAAAATAAAATTAAGGTAATGCAGTCAAAAAAGATGTGTGTCTGCAGTCGTCGTCTTTTGCTAGCAGTGCGACCAGAGCTGGGCAAAGCTCTTTTGGGACCTTCTTTGGTGTGGAGTGGAAGAGGATGCTTCACAGCCATATGGGTTTTCCTGCCAGGGGGAGAAAGTTGGATTTAAAAGCCTGAGCCCCAGCCATCCTGAAGATGAAACAGTTGGATTGTGAAACGTGTACTTTTTCCAAGTTTGATTTGGATGTTTTTTAATCTTCCTCAAATTAAAGGAAAATCTCTTGTTTGACCCAAAACAAAATTATGTTTTCTTTGGCCAGCCAACCGAAAAAATCAACTCTATCCCCAGTGCTAGTCCAAGTTCCCTTGCCAATAGTGCCTCTGCAGCTCTCCTGCTCCACACAGCTTTACCAGTCCTGGATTAGAGCCTCTTTGCTAAAGAGTTTACAAGAACAGGAGAGTTCAGTCACTTGCTCTAAGTTTAGTTCAGATATTCTGGTTAAATTCATACATATTTGTTCATATTCCACCTCTGTTTTATGGACATTTATCCACATCCTGCCTTTTTAATCTGTTTACTCACATAAACTGCTTTAACTTTATTTTGTGAGGTTTTACAAAGCATGATATGGGTTTGCTTGTATGCATGGTGAAGCAGAGTTTTTGTGCAGCTGCAAAGTTTCCATCGCCTGCTGAACTAGAAGCCCTTTGTATGAAGGTGAAGGATTTTGGTCAGGAAACAGATGAACTTGATGTCCTCTAGCACCATGTTTTCATCTCTGCAGCCTCCTCGGGAAAGTGACCAGTGAACCTGGTAGCTGTTCCATGAGTTTTAGGTGAACTAGGATTTACAGGCACATTTCGTACCTGAGTTCTTGTACCTTGGAAACCCCTTGGCTCCTGTTGTTGACAGCCTCATTCTTGGTAGAGGACAGACCTGCAGACCTCTATACCATACCGCAAGCCCCATCCTCAACTGAGAACCTGCAGCGTGGTGGGGGAAGAGATGGGAATTTTTCCGACTCCTAATGCTGTTAGTGGTGTGCTGGGTCTTCTCTTTCTTTAATACTTGTTATCCTCCTCAGGAAACATGTCGGAAGTGCCAGGGGCTGTGGAAGGAGCACATGAACCTCACCTGTGAGCAGCTGGCTGAGAAGGATGACATCAAATACAGGACGTCCATGTAAGTAAACTCCACAAGCAGGCAAAAATGGAGGGGTGGATGAACTCGTAATAGCAATACACTAGGCAATACGCTCTGGTGTGGAGGGGGTGAGAAACCCGTCTGTTCTCGTGACTAGCAGAGGCCCTAAAGTTCTGCTGGGTGTCAGTACCCTCCATCAGGGAGGTCCTAGGGACGTCAAAGCTGAGGGGTCAGAAGGTACCCAGGGTGGGATTTCTTTCTGTGAAAGATACCTGGCAGATGGATCCAGCTGGTAATTTGAGAGTGTGGAAGAGTTGTCACCAGACCAGCCTGTTCCTCTGGCTAGCCCGGTGTCTGGCAGGCTGGCACCTCGTCCTTCTCAGAGGTGAGAAACCCCCATTACTGTTGCTTGGGGGGGGGGGAGAAGGGAGGTGTTGCACAGAGGCATAGAAGTGTATTGAGTCACAGTAAGTCGTTATTACCCTTTGAAAATCTAAAGTGGAGACAACGTGGTTTGCTCAGCTGCTACTTTCTGGCTTCATGGGAGGGGATGTGTTTTCTTACAGAAGCTTGTCTGTTTCTAACCGGTTTGTAGGAATTGTTATCGAATGGAATCATATTTTGAAATATGCAGGTGTAAATCCTGAGTGTTTTCCTAAAATCTTTTGAAGTTTGATCTCTCTTGTTGCTACAGAAAATTACAAAATCCTCTGCCTTTAGGAAATAAGGGAAGGTTCATTCATGGAGCTGCATGTCTGGTGCAGTCAAATGGGACTTGCCCACATTGCCTAATCTGTTCCCCTCTGATTTAGAGTCTGTCTGGCATGAGTAGAGGCTGGAAAGCTCCACCACAAGGAGGCCGAATGACTGTTGCTTGCTCATCCCACAGTCCCTAATTCAGAACAAAATCTTTACAGATTTGATATGACTTCTTTCTCTGCCACTCCTTTCCCTGTAGGAAAGAGGGGTGAGAGGGAGGAGGAATGAGTTGTCATGTCCCTAATAAGGAAAAAAAATCAGTTTCAAAACCTTTAGCAGGAACATTTCTGTGGATAGATGAGTCTTACTGCCTGATACAATAAAAACTTCCTTTTGAAGCCCTGCATAAGGAAAGGGAAGCACAGCTGGAGCTCAGGCCAAACTTCCTGCCTTGCTCAAAGTTTCCAAAAAAAAAAATCTGCATCAGCAGCATCCTGTTGAGTAGCGGAGGGAAGAGCAGCTGCAGCTCAGAGGAAAGTCAGTCTCAAGTTGGTTTTTTTTGGTCTCTATTCTTAACATCTCTCCAAATGCCTGGGTGCAGGTCACGCCAGGTATAACTGCGTGGGAGCTTTGGGTAGCTGCAAGGCAGTTGAAGTTCCCGCCTCGCCATTCCCTGCTCCTCCGGTTGTGCTGACGGAGCGCTTTGTGGGGCTGTGCTGTAGCCGGGTTTGCTGCTGTGATCCTCCTCCCTGTCATCCCCCAAACATATGTTGACTTTGCAGGTCCGCTAAAGTAGTTGGGTGGAGATTCCTGGCTAAGGAAGATCATTCCCCACTGTCAGGTCAGTACAGCCAGAGAGCTGTGCTTCCCTCAATGAAAACACAGTCTCTTTACTCTTCTGTCATCAGATTTCACTTCTAGGTTGTGAATTAAATTGTAACGTGATCTCCAGCGGTCAGAAAATTGGCCCTTAGGATGACAACTTATATTCTTAAGTCTTCTAATTAAATGACCGAGGATTTTCTCCATTTCTGTGCCAAAATAGTATTGCTGCGACCTGAGCCTTTCCACTGGAGCGTGTGTCGCTGCCAGGATGTCTCTTGGGGACAGGGACTGTGCTTTGTACTGGATTTCCATTTGTGCTCCATTAGAGTAAAACCCGTCTCTTGAACCTAAAGCAATAACCTCTGGAAAATGTATGTCGAGAATCTGAAGAGAAGGGGGAAAGCCCAGTCTCTGTGGGGAAAGCTGTGATTATTTTTCAGTTACTGATTTAAATTTAACAAAAACCAAATAAATCTGGAGCATAGCAGCCAGGTTTAAAAAAAATATATATGGTTGTGGCAACTTTGTAGCCGGAGCAACGGCAAACATAAAACTAGCTAGCAGATGACAGCCAAGGGTTTTCTTTTCCTGAACTTTATCTCCCGGGCTGTATTTCTCCACAGCCAAGTCAAGCATCTACATGCCCTTTGGCCCTTCGACTTAGGGCTTAAATTCCTCCCAAGCCAGAGCCTGGCACTGTGGCATTTTGGCTCGCATGGAAACCAGGATTGGGTCTGCAGCATGCAGCCAGTGATTGACTTTCTTTCACTTAATTTGTTCTTGAGTTGTCATGGGTTGGCTCCAAGTGGAGCTGAGCCCAGACCTCCTTGGAACAGCGGTGGACCGTGGGGATGGCGCAGGAGGAAAGAGGAGGGGGAGAGGTGCGCTGGGGAAAGGGGGGCTAAAGCATTGCTGGGATAGCGTAACAGTAATTTTCCCGGAGGCTGGTGACTGCAAACACCCATTCTCTAATTCTTCTCCCTCCTCTTGCGTTGCAGAGAAGAGAAAATGACAGCCGCCCGAATTAGAAAATGCCACAAGTGTGGGACTGGCCTAATTAAATCGGAGGGTTGCAACCGCATGTCCTGCCGTTGCGGTGCTCAGATGTGCTACCTCTGCCGGGCTGCCATTAACGGGTACGACCACTTCTGCCAACACCCCCGGTCGCCCGGGGCTCCCTGCCAGGACTGTGCAAAGTGCTCTCTCTGGACAGATCCCACAGTAAGTAATGAAGGACTTTTGTGAATGATTCGCACCCTGATTTCAATTACTGTTCCATGCCAGCGCATTGAAATACATGCCTTCCACCAGAGGAAAACGGCTGTTTTTAGACAGCACAACTTTTTTCCTTTCCCAAGGCAGCGAAAAAACACAGTGGAAGCCTACATCAGCACAGAGTCACATCTGACCGCAACTTGGAAGGAACTGGTGTTGCTTTAGGGAAAAACAGCTCCTGTTAGAGGAGAGCTTTGGTTGGAAGTGCTCTGAGCGTTGTTCTGGGGAGCGGGGCTTGTGGAAGGAGCTGGTGGGGAGCGTGTGCTGGCACCAGGCACGGTAGCCAGCATTGGGATTACTGGGACTCGTTCCTAGTTTTGCAGCTGAATTGCAATTTGGTACGGCTTTGCGTCTGGGGGCAAGGGGAGTCACGTCTTTTTGGTGCCCGGATCATCTGCTCGCTCTGCGAGTCCCTTTGCAGAGAGAGAAAACTGCCTGCAAGCCAACGATCCAAAGTTACAGTTGGATCCGTTCTCACGGCTGTTATCAACAGCTGCAGAGGGAGAACTGAAGCATGGACTGAGCTGTAAGGGAAGCTGTAGTAACTTAATACAGCTCGTAGCTGTGACGAGCATGGGAAAACTTAGTGCAGCATCTCTGTAAATAGAGGTCTTCGATACCAGAAATCCAGAAGGAGTAGAGGTAGGATCAGGAGTTGAATTCCCTGACTTCAGCAAAGCAGTAGAGCAATGTGAATGTGGATTTCCCTTCCCAGGGCTTGTCTGAGCTTCGTTTATCCCAACACTTCTTTGTCTCAGGCTCTTGCAGCTTGCCAGAGGCTGCTACCAGCCCCTCTTTGTGCAGGGGATGCGCACAGTCCTGCGCCTGCACAGAGCAAAGGAAAAGCCACTCTCAGTCTCTCCCTTCTACCTGCAGACTCCAGGGGATCTCCCAGCAGGGTCCCAGCCAGCGTAAACTTCCTAGTCCTCTGCTTGCCTGTCTTTATTCCCTGCGTTATCCTATCAATGCGAGGTGTTAAACTGAACACAGACACTTCCTTCTAGGCACCCCTGTAGCGTTTCCAACACCTGGTTATGCACTCCCTGGATTCCTGTCCCGCTCCTCCCTGATTTCCACCAGGATGCGATGCAGGGTTCGGCAGCGCTAGCATCCTTTGTTCCCATCAGGCTGCTGACTGTGCTGGGTGATGGCATTTGTTCAGAGCCAGAGAAAACATGAGGTCTCTCAAAAAGCTCGTACTGTACTTTAAAATAAATAAATAAATAAGAAGCACAAAGAGGGCACTGTCACCAGGCACTTTCCAGCTCTCTAATTAACCAATGTTGTGGCAAAGAAAAATTTCCCACCGTCAGCAAAGAGCTGGCACTGCCTGCCTTGTTTTTTGGTTTTTTTTTTTTTGGATGACGGAGCACTGGTGGGCTGGGGAGGTGAAGTTGGGTGACTGTCCTCTTTGCGGTGCAAAGGATAACGTGAAACTCGGCTGTTGGCTTCTAAGACTGAAATGATGGGTACCTGTGTGCATTATCCCCCTTCGTAAGGGGCTTAGTGACACTGACCCAGTCCCACCTGGGTGATCTGCACTCTTGTATAGGATGTAAACAGGAGTTAACGTGGTAGGTGTGAAGAGGGGGAGCAAATTTGAATCTTGACATAAGGATATGAAAGAGCAAAAGGCCATTGTATCAGTAGTGTCTTTTTCTTTGTCAGGGATGGTGTCCATCCAAGGGATTACCCTATCCTGGCTCTGCCAGCTGCTGCATTGGCATCTTCTTGTGCCTTTCTCAACTCCTCCATTTCTGCTTTTGGCTCAATTTCTTTTATTCTGTTGAAGTCAGTAGATGACTGGCACTGCGCATATGGGAAGAGAGTATCTGTTGTGGGCTTGTGCGTGTTTGCAGCTATGCTCTGCGTGTGTGCAAGCACTGAGAAGACAAGACCAGGTCATCTTGTGACCTGTGGAATTAGCAGCCCATCGCTTAGGAGCTGGCGCTCCTCTCCCTGGATTAGGCTCTGCTGCAAAATGGGGAGGGCACACGTGTGGCACCAAAGCTTGGCTTATAGAGGGTGACAGGATGTTTTTGTTCTGATTTCTGATGCGTTCATGTACAGCCTCAACTAGAACAGTCTTCGCAGCAGACCAGTGGCATGGTTGCAGTACCATGGTCTTGTCCATTTGCATTTCACGGGTGTAGACTTCAGCGTTCTGTCAGACCTGGATGATGTCATACCTCTGTGAAGGATCTGGTTTGAGTCTAACTCCCCATTATTTACAGCAAAAGTCAGGTTTCTTTAAAATAGGGAACCTTTGTTCTTTTCCAAATGTTTAACGTTTTCTGAGTCTGAAATTGTTCTTGCGAAAGTATAAGTAAACCTATTCATTAGCTTGGGTTAAAAACAAATTAAAGACAGTCCTCTAGGAACTGCAGCATCTGTTCATCTTTGTCTCAAATGATCTTGAGTAAAGCAGATGCTTCAAAATTTCCCATAATAAAAGGTTAGTTAAAATCTTGTCCCTGTGCTGTAATCAGACTTGAGTCTAATTTAAAAGTATTGGTGCAATATTTGCTGGCTCAGAGACAAGCTGCAATCGGGCTGGGGTCAGCAGCTTCCAGGGTAGCAGGCAGTAATCGCTTAATCGCTGCATTTCTTCTAGAGCTAATCGGTGCCCTGCACCCCTGTAGTATATGAACACGGGCCAGGAGCTCTTGTCAGTAAGCTGCTTGGCCAAAAGTCCTCGTGTGCCTGTTCTGCAGCCCGTGCTAGCTTTGGCTCGGCTGGCTGAGACATTGCTGGCTGCAGGAGGGGCTGATGCAATATTGCCAGAGACAAAGCTCGGGACGGAGCAGTGAGAATTGGCTCTGCAAACAGCAGGCTCTGGGACTCAGGGGGCTGTTTTTTCCCTGATTCCTAAATATCTGTAGCAAACCTGAGGCTGATGTGTGCATTTTAGCTGGTTTGTACAAATCCCGGGATGCATTTTGACTAATGCATTCTGACAGTTTTGGTAAACCAGGTTCTGCTCTCCGATGTATTGTTTTTAATTTAATACTCCTCTTCGGACTATCAATAATGTTGCATAGCGGCTTTTTTGGCTTTAAAGTTTAAGATGTTTTCAGTAAACTCTTAAAACACTCCCAAAGGCCCATCATTAAAGTTCAAAGCAGAAGACTAATCATTATAAGGTGTTTGCAATTATCCCTCCTCCTAGTGTTATAAAAAGATGATGTTGAGCGAAGACTGTGGAAAACTTCAAATGCATTAAGGAAATGCATGAAGTACACAGCACTGCCTTTAGGATTTGGAGGGGGGGAAGCACCCCTAAATTTAGGGTGGTGGGGGTTTTGTTTTGTTTTTTTTTAATCATGCTATAAAATGCCCTAATCATAAGCATACAGTTAATCCGTGGCATTCACAGAAAGCCATCGATATGGAATGCCTGTTGCTAAAATAACTCTGCATTTCTTAAACGCCAGCGTGTGCTTTGTCCCCGTCCTGGCCCCCCTTTTCCTGCAGCACTGCGGATGCCCTGTTCCAGTTACAACACAGCCTGCTTTTATCCCCTGCTTCCTGCTGCATGGAGGAACATGCCGGAGACAGCCGATGCCTGTTCTTGCTCAGGCTCTCCGCAGCTGATCTGGGAATGATTTGAAACAAAACCCCTTAGTCCTTTGGAAGCCTCTGTCGTGAAAAATCATTTCAAGTTTATTAGTAACGGCTGCGGCCACACATACGTGGAAAAAGAAAGCAGTAAAAAGCCAGAAAGGGGGAGGCAATGGTGGTGCAGGCACTTTCTACAGACAGAGGAGGGGTTGCACAGCCCAGAAATAGTTACCGGGTCTCTTGTTTTCCCTCTTTCAGGAGGCAGGCAGCCGCTTTCCCGTGACACGTAATAATTAAAGATAATGAGAAGCGCAGTAGATAAAAACAGAGCTTTCAAAAGCTGCATGGATGGCACTTTTGTTCTGGGCAGAGGAGGTTTTATTTGGGGGGAGGTTGTCTCTGTGTGACTTTCGGAGCTCTTATCTCCTTTGCTGCTGTATTTTCTTGTTCCCGATGGGCTGTTTGTTTCTCCGGCCGCTCTTTCTGCGTGTGTGCAGGGCCCTGCGTGGATGCTGGACATGGCTTCTCTGTACCAGCATTGTTGAAACAGGCCTCCCTGCCATGAGAAGGTGCCTTGCTTAGCAACCCAGCCCAGCTCTTTAGTTAATCCATCCACAGACCTGAGCCATCCTTTCTGCTGTGATTGGCGCTGTGATTGGCTCCGTGCTCACCGCATTCCCTGGATTCAATGGGAGAGGGCTGAAAGGAAAAGCCTCCTCCATGCCGAGATCCTTTTGCAGGTGGGGAATCGCAAGGGCAGGCTCTCAGACTGGCCAGGGACGAACATTTTGGTTTTTTGGCTACAGGACTGGGGATGGTTCCTGCAAAGAGCATCCTGCTGTCAGGTTTGGGGCAAAGCTCAGTCCTGTTTTGCCACTTAAAAATGCAGCTGCTATTAATAACTGCGTTTGCTTTCTGCAGGGTTTGCAGATAAGAAGGGTGAATACATCTCATAGATCCTTTGCGTTTTTCTCTTGGCCACCTCCCTTCTCCCGGGATGCAACGTAGCATGGGGAAGGGCCACGCTATAGCATTGCCCTGCATTTTCTCTCTCAGGAGGACAGCCAAGTTACGTTCCTTGTTCAAAAAAACATATGGACTGGCCAGTGCTGAGACCCCCCCAGGGTTTGGGGGGGTTGCTTTTTTCTTTTTTCATTCTCTCTCTCTCTCTCTCTCTCTCTCTCTCTCTCTCTCTCTCTCTCTCTCTCTCTCTCTCTTTTGCTGTAGGGAAGGCAGCTGACAGGAAGATGACTGTTAACTTGACAAGATAAATCCTTTCAATCCACACAGCCTGTGAACAGGCTATTAAAATTATAATCTAATCCTTATTAAGGGACTTGAACCCACTCAGGAAAACGGACACAAGAGGCTTTTGAAATTGTACTGCAGCCTCCACCCCATGTGACATTAAATGGTTTCTTACCACAACAGCCAGCCCTAAGTGTGCTAATGAAAACTTAATTTTTGGTGTGGATGCTTTACTCCTAGATTAATCAGTCATCTCTCTCCAATTGCTGTGGAATCAAAAAAACAGCCTTTGCTTCTCAAAGAATTAGTGGTGTTTTGCAAAAATCACTGTTGTACGTGGTGACTATTTGCAGACTGAGATTTGTTTTTTAATTCTGACCTGCGCCGGTGCAATGTGTAATAGCCAGAACTTCTGGCATCAGCTTTCCTTCACGAATATCCAATATCCTAAAATTATCTTGCTGTGCACATATCATCAATTTTTTGTTCCAGCTGGGACATGGCTCTTTCCTAAATACAGCAGGTATTGAACTGTGCTGTGTATTCATCACTTGCCAAATTTAATGTCTTAAGTAGGAAGGTGCATATTGTGTGTAGCGTATTTTTGTTCTTTCTATATTAATGGATACGAGTTGTTCAGAAATACTGATGCAAAAAAAATTGTAAGCTAAGACTTGGTATGTGGGATTAAGTATAAATACTTCTTAAAAGTGTATTCTCATATTAGAAGGTTATCAGCAGAGAAGCAACAAAGCTGGTACCTTCTCTTCTTGGAGATGTGGTTTGTTATGCCTCTGCTGTGATTTGCAGTCGCAGAACTAGTCGGGAACTCGTCATCCCGATCTGGATCTGTTCTTGGCAGGTTTTTTTGCATCCAGAGTGGGCTGCAAGGTTTGCCTCCTCTTGAAGACCAAGAAGGGATGGGGTTGCATAGAGATCTCTGGACGTTGCATTTGACGTGATGTGTTTTATGTTGTCCTTGCAAGACAGACGTCATTTTGGAGACCTGGCAGATGGAGATTGCTGTTACGCATTTCCCCGGCGCTCTGGGAGCTGCAGTAATTGAAGCCAGCATCACCTTGGGTGTGCGTGCAGCTGGCTCGCCAGCCCAGGGGCAGATGGCTTTGTCGATCCCTCATTAGTGTGGAGGTCAGTTGCAGTTTAAACTGAGGGGGTCGAGTAGCCCTCGCTGCAGGAGGATTTTGGAAAGTTGCCTTGTTGATGTGTCCGATTCCCCGAGCTTCTGCAGGACCGGTATCAACAGTGAGGTGTGCAGGAGCTGCAGCAACACGGGTGGTAGTGGCAGGACAGTGGTGTCCCTGGAAGGCACTGTTTCAGAGGGTTAATCACAGACTCAGACTAAAGTAATTTTAAAATAATTTTTTTAATTAGAAGGGACTTCTGCATGTTTCTAGGCTTTAAGGTGAGGTTTATGCCTTTGTGTGAGTGAAGGAGATAGGATGATCTTGTTCAGTTGAGCTTAAAATGTTTCTTACTTGTCATATAACTATAAAAAACCCCTTCGGGAGCATCTTTTCCAGTAAGTGGCAATAAGATGGGAGAGGTGGCTATCTCCATATTCCAACAGCATTGAAAAAAAAATTCTGGGAAGGAAAAAAAAATTGGAATCTTGAAGCTTTGGGGCCACCCTTTGAGAACACTGCTTGGGCAGCAAAGGAGCGGAGGGTGTTTGGTTGCTGGTTGCAGAGCATGCGCAGGTTGTTTTCCAGCCAGGGAACGTGGCAATCTGATACTTGGGGGGTAATTAGAAGTTCTGTATAGGCTCAGAAGAGCCATTGTTCAGCAGTTTTTATGGAGATAGATGGGCTATAATTACCAGTCCATGGAAGCAGCCTGCTTGGAAAACAAAAAAGCATGTCCTGGAAAGTCTTAATTTTAACCATTGACTCACAGAATAATAAAAGGGAGGGAAGTATTGAGTTTGATGGCTTTCTGCAGATTAAGATAACTTCAGTCTCCCAGGGAAACCTTATCTGGTGGCGGGAGGAGGGGACATCTTAGCAAGCTTCCCAGGCGTTGCTGCTAGACATGTGCAGGACTGTGAGATTGGAATTGGGAAGCTGGCTAGACTTAAAATAATTTCAACGTAGCTGCACACATGAAGCATATTTCGAATTTAGTCCCAGAGCACTCTTCAAAATGGAGGATATTTTCCACATTAAGAGTGTTCAGGAAGAAATTTATGGGTTTTGGCAGTACTGGAATTAGGACAAATAATACAAAGCAGAGTCTTGCACATTGTGGGGTATGTGGGGCTCGGGGTTTCCCTCCTGCTCCACCGTTAGCGCTTGCAGATGAACTGCCGAAGCAAACCAAATGCTCCTTTGTATGCAGGTAGACCCAGAGTGGCTGATGCCTGTTGCAGGTGTTGTGTGTCATCCAACAGCTCCTGTTCTTGGCCTTCTTCCCTAATAACTAACATCAAGAGTACAAACACTGTCCAGGAGGCTTAGCTATCCTCATTTGTTTTCTGAAAGTGCCAGGTAGTGTTTCATCCCAGCGGACACGAAGCAGCAGCAGATGCAGCCCTGCAGACACCAGGAGGACCTCTCTTGTCATCGCTGCACATATGGCCAGCAGAAGCATCTGCTGCCTGGCACTAAAAGGGAGTTGTCTCTTCAGTTGTTCAGTGTGATCTTCGTTACGCTGATAGCTGTTGCATGCTGCGGTGCAGTGAAAAAACTCATTTTTCACAGCCGTTCTTGGAAGTGGACAGCTGATCCTCAAGCATGAATTGGGATGATTCTCTGGTTTCATGCCAACACTAGCATGGCCTTGTGTAAAGCCTGAGAGCTGCCTGGACCCTATGGGCTGTCGGTGCCTGTGACCGTCCCTCCAGGCAAGCCTCTCCTAGCTCAGGAGTTGCACAGTCTTCTTCCAGGACTTTGTCCATCATGCTCCCTTGATCTAATAAAAGGTGGTATAAATGCTATCTCTCTTGATACCTGCAGCCACATGAGGCTTCACTGTGTTGTTTGGTCTCACTGCTGCTACTTTGGGTTGAGAAAACTGAAGATGATGAGAGGCAGGATGCTTTCAATTTCTGGCTTGCCCTTGTGTTCTTGTTGAGCAGCGGGTCTGAATATTTTTGCTATAACCTCTAGATAGACATTAAAGAAACATATTGCGATTTATGCCCTTCTCAGAGTTACAGATAAGATCTAAATGGCCTTGTCACGGCACCGTTTAGCTACTAGAGCCAGGATTTAAGTTGTGTTAATTCTAGCTGTTGGGCCAAAAACTCTAGAAGTGCTAGCATAATGTAAATATTTAATAGACTATTGCCATTTAAAAGATTAACAGCTCTCCAGCAACTCTTCAGATGGGCGGAGCTGGGTTGCAGTTCTCTGGTTTCCATCAAGTCAATGAATTTTAGCACTGATCTCCCTGGAAAGCTGATCTAGGCCTCTTAGTCATACTCCACAGAGTAGGCTTGGCTCTGTGCAAGTTGCTTGTCGTGCAGTCCTCCATCACAGCCTTGCTTTTGACTAAACCTGGGTCAACCCCAAATGAAGACAATTCAGCTGCATTTACCTTTTTATTTGCATACAAACGTGCTGAAAAGAAAAGCAGCATTGAGAGAACAGAAGGTTGCTGCAGCAGGAATTAGCCCACTGACTCTTGATACTCCTGTGATTTCTAGGAAGATGATGAGAAGATAATCCAGGAGATTCAGAAAGAGGCTGAAGAGGAGCAAAGGAAGAAAAATGGAGGTAAGTCACAGTCCTTACCTGTGCTTTGAGATCAGACTGAGGACGACAGGAGAGCACAGGGTTCCCAGCTACTGACAAGTCTGTGGATCTTCATTGGATTCTTCCAGCCACCTGGCTGCTTGCAGGCTTCTCTGTGCATTGCTCTGCTGCACCAAGCATCACCCGAATCTTGCTCCAGAGAGGAGTGCAAGCCATTGCCCTGTTCCTCCTGGGAACCGGTCTAGCTTTAAAGTGCTGTTGCCTGCAGGCTTTAGCTGGGACCATGGGGAGGCACAAGGCTTGTGTCCAGCTCTCAGTTGGCGCCGGGTGTCATGGATGTACAGGCCTGTCTCCTCTCTGCTTGGCAAAGTAACTGAAGGGCAGCATAACCTCTGTGCTCTGTGGTAGGGAGTACAGGGGCATGCAAGGGGCTGCTCCACATCCCTGCAAAGGGAGGTGTTCCCCCTTTGTGGTGTGGTATGGATGAAAGGAGCCAACCTGGAAAGCTAGTGCTGTGCTCCATGGGGCCTGGAGCGTGGAGGGGGCAAGCAGTGATGCTGTAGAGAGCATGCTTAAGGAACATGCTGGGGATGGAAGATGCCAATTGCAAATGTCAGACCATGGACCAAGCTTGGTGAGTTTTCGTTTGTGGGATGACTGGTTCTTTTCTCTCCTCCCTCTGCAGAGAACAGCTTCAAGCGGATCGGCCCTCCTGCGGAAAAGCCCATGGAGAAAATCCAGAGAATTGAAGTCATCCCCAGACCTGTTCCTCAGAACCTCCATCAACCTCGGATGCCCCCTTACCCCTTCATGCACCCTCCCTTCCCACTCCCTCCTGTCCGTCCCATGTACAATAACATCCCCCTCAACATCGGCCCTATCCCTGCCCCCTACGTCCCCCCATTGCCTAACATGAGGGTGAACTATGATTTTCCCCAGATCAATGTTCAGCTGGAGCACAACTTGCCTATGCACTTTGGCCCTCAGCCTCGACACCGGTTCTGACCTGGTTCAAACAGCACTTGGCGTAGAGTCACTGCAGGGCAAAGCCACCCCAGTAACATCGCCCCCCTTCCTGCTCCAGCCCCTCTTGGTTTAGCCAGCTGCAAGGGCACCTGCTCTGACTCACGCGTACCTGCACTGCACCCTTCTCTAGAGCTTCTCTGAACCTTTGCAATCAAACATTTCAACCTGTGCTGCAACAGGGCTTGGTGCTGCATTTCCAAGCAGTCTCTCCCTATGTTGAGCATCCAAATATTTTGATTTGACAAAGCCTGTTCAGGCAGCTGTTGGGAGGGAAAGTGAGACTTTGTGGAGCACAGGGATGCAGCCGTTTCTTGGGGACTTTCCAAAAATCCTACCTTCCTGCTGGCCAGAGCAGCTGCTGCACAGTCAAGTGAGTCTTGGGGGAAGGAAGGAGAGACTTGGCATCTGAATAAGACCTTCAGGAACAAGATCAGAGGAGTCAGCTGCCCTAACCTTCTGCCTGCGGAGAGGCACGAGGCTGGGGTTCCCATGTTCTCCAGCATCCCTGTAACCTGCTAGCACCTCCCAGCAGAAATAAATTGTTCAAAACCAAGTCGATCTAGTGGTTTTTAGCATTTCTCGCTCTGCAAGTGGAGTGAGGGGATGCAGCAGCCATCTCGGTGCTGAGAGCTCGGTAGGAAGCCTGGGGCCATGTTCTGTCTCAGGGCTTTAGAAAGTAGCAGAAGACTCGGGCACCCTAATCTTTGGCTGAACTGAACTTGTCCCCTTTGAAAGGCTCAAGTTTTTTTTCCCCCCCGAGGTGGGTGCCTCTCAGCTTCCAAAACGTGGCCTTTGCTTTGCTCTTCTCATCTGGCATCCCAAATCCTCCCCTGCCAGCAGTCGTCAAACAGCTGGTAGAAACACCCGGAGCCTAAGCTGCACCCTTCATTGCGAAAACTGCTTGGGCAAATACCTGGTTGTTAGATGCGTAGGCAGTGATGTGTGCTGTGGCAGAAAAATTAGGAACTACCCCTGTAGTTGGGCAGACAGGGAGCGGGGAGCCGGGAGCCCCCTTAGCCGAACCCCCTGCAACCAAATGGGCAGCTGTAGCCTTGTGCTGCAGGAAGCTGGCTGCTTCTGCGGTGCTTAATAACTTCTGAAAAATGTGTGTTTCAGCTTAATTGGCTTCTGAAAAGCGTGTTAAAAGGCAAACGTGAGTATGGCTGGGCTTAGGAAGCGAGGGTTTAGGAAAAGCAAAACTTCCTTGTAAGAAGCGCAGGGGGGGTGGGTAGTTGCTGGGCTGCGGGAGGAGCATTGGCACAAAGCCCTTTCCCCACAGCCCTTGGCTGTGCTCTCTGGTACAGGCCCCCTTTAGAAAAGAAAATGGTTGGAGTGGGGAAGAAACCTCCTCCCAGAAATGCTGGGCTGGCTTTTAGCAGCCCAGTTGTGCTGCTGTTCCCTGAGTGGTTTGGTCTGGGCTGCATCCTGCTTGCTGCGCTGCCCCTCCTGTTATTCCCCCCTGTATTTGAGCATCTAGGTGTCTTTTGGTTTTATTTGTTTTTCAGGTAGAACTCCCTGCCTCCGCCTTGCAGCGTCTGCCAAACCCTTGCTTGCAGGCCTCTCTAACTGCTCCCAGCACAGCATCTCCTCGGGCGTGCAGTGAGTGACGGGCGTGGGGCTGTCGGTGGGATGCTCCCGGAGAGAGGCAGCCTCCGCCATGGTCCAGGACAGCATCTGGGGACCGTTGTCCCCAGGAGGGTCTCCCAGAGGGGACTTCCATGCTTTTTGGAGCTGAGTCAGCAATTTCTCCCCTCTCGGGCATTGCCTGTGGGTTGAACGTACCCTGCGGAGTACTCTGTTCCAGCTCCTCAGTGCCGTGGTCTCTCTAGCATCAATAACCAAGTGGTATTCCCTCGTGGCTATCATTTTCTTTTTTAATTTTAATTTATTTCTGGAAGTAGTCTAGGGGCTGCAGGAGCTTATCGCTTGCTGCTCAGCTGGGTTTTAGCCAGGTTTAAATCCTGGCTTGCATTGAGTGATTTCTGCAGTAGCCAGGAGCAGGGTGTCCCATTGGATTTGGGAAGGGCTGTGTTCACCGTGTTAGCAGGTGGCAAGAAAATGGACCCAGGTCCAAGGAAGCGCGAGTGGCTTCCCCTTGCAGAAAGAGAATCCTGGGTTTTTAGTAACCGGGATCTCGTGGGCTCAAGGGCCGGCTTGGATGAGCCCTCCAGGCTTTCTGAAGCGTGTGCCTTTCCCTGGTGGGGTGCTGATGGTTGTCCTCCAGCTCCCGCCTGTGCAGCGGGGGGTCAGGCAGTGGAGGTGGGCTGGACAGCCGGGGCACAGCTCAGCTGCTGAACCGGTGGCCCAAATGACGAAGTAAACGTGGCATGACATCTTCCAGTGTCCCATGGAGCTGCGCGGCTGGGGGCACTGGCAAAAATAATGGTCTAATCGCATCTTTTGGTGCATGACTAGAGATGCACGGGTGTAAAGAGCTAAGCCGTGGCAGAGGGAAGTGCAGAGATGGAGCAAGAGGGATGGAGAAGCATTGGGCAGAGGTGGCAAGGGGAGGTTGGTGTCCGTGGTCCATCCTTGTGGTTAGGATGTGAGGGTCGTCTTCTGCCATGGTGCAACAGTCTGGTCCTGGAGGAGCCCGGTAGATGCAGGGGGAGAGGACCACTGTCCTCATGTCCCCTGCCAAATCCACCAGCTTATTTGTGTCTGAGAGAAGAGAAATCTGTGCTTGGTCTGTGGTGCGGAGGTGCACCGCACCCAGCAGCCCCGAGCGATGGGCTTAGCCCTCCACCCGGCCCTGCGGCAACGCTGGGCTCCTGTCCTGCTTCTCTCCCTGAGGAAACACCCATTTCACTGAAAATTACTCCGCAGCCAAAGCACTTGGCTGCTCCTCCCCTCTAACCTGAGAGACCTTGAGGTGTGGATTCTCATAGCGCTTGGGGTCTCTGTTGATTTATTGAAAAAAAGGGGGGAAAAAAAAAATCAAAACTTACTGCACAACCACCAGAGCCATCCACGATCCGGTCTCCAACTCCTGCATCCCGTTTTCCCTCCCGCCTCGCGGTTCTTGAAACCATTTGTCCTCTAAAAGGCGACAGGGAGGTTGCTGTGCCCAGACTGATCCCATAACAGGTACTTCTTATGGTTAATTGCAGTGTCCCATTTTACTTGCCTTAAAGGTGGAGAGAAAAACTTAGTATTTGCACTTAGCAAAACATTATATTAAAAGAAAGAAACCCTGTAAAGATGTGCATGTTCTGCAACTTTGTATAACAATAGCTGAAAATAAATAGGTGGTTTATTAAAAAAAACAAAACAAAACAAAAAATATTTTTCTTTACCTTCTGGTAGTAAACCGTTCTAATATTCTGTGTGTAAAAAGTTCCTGTATTATATTGTAATTTGAATTTTTGTAAATAAATTTGTGCACTCTGGCCTTTACCTCTGTGCTTTCATTACAGCCGAAACATCATCCTTCCATCCCAACTGCGCCGGCTCGGTGCTGGGGCTAATGACAGGCAGCAGCAGGGAGCAGGGACAAGCAGGCAGGACTGTTTTGCCAGATCTCGGCCTGCACGATTGAAAACTCTGCAAGTTGCAAGGCAAAACCCATTTGACCCTTCTGGAAAAGCTTAATGTGTTCCACATGCTCCTGAGGAAAAACTGGACGGGATAGAAAATGGTTTCCAGTCGCTCCTTTAAATGGAAACCAGGATGTGCGCTTGCAGGAGCGATGGTAAATACAGAATCCGGCCTCAAAAGCAAAAGGAAATGGGGGAGGTGGGAAGGGTGAGGGTCCTCCCTGCCGCGGCGCAGCAGCTCCGGAGCCCCTTCGCTGCGCGGGCACCCCCGGTCGCACAGCAAACCTCCTCCTGCCTCCTCCCCAGGCCGGGTGTCACGGCCGGGTGTCGTGGCCGGGTTTGCTTGTGCACACACGGATGTCACTGGGGGGGCGAGGGCGAGCGCGTGGCAATCAGAGCTGCTCAGCGTTTCCTGCACAGCCTTAATTTCGCCCTGTTTATAGTAAGGAACGAACATCCTTCCTTCGTTCGGCCCTTGCTGCGGTGCTTAAACCCATGTCTGAAGCTGGAGGTCCCTCCTGGCAATGCCCTCCCGCTGTCCTAATTGGGATGTGCTTTGGGGGGGCTGTGCAGCCCTTCTTTCCCAAAATTTGCTTCTAGCAAACCAGCTTTAGATTTTAAAAGCCAAACAGGAGCCCGTTGGTGACCTGCAGGTGCCAAGCCGGGCTGTGGGAAATGAAGGGCAGCGAAGGGGCTGGCTGCTCTCAGCCCGGGGGATGGAGTTGGCCGCCAGCCCTTCCATAAGCACGTGCTGCACCCCATCTTCATAGCCAAAACTGAGGTTGGCCCCAGCATCAAACCTGCGTGGGTTGGTTGAGTTTTAGGGCTGGTTTCAGCTGTCTCGGGAGGGCTGGGGTGACATCCCGGACATCCCGGCTCCTCCGGCCGGACGCCATGTTTTGGCCTGGGCTGAGCTGCAGCAGATGGGCTTCCCACCTCCTTCCCGTCCTTAGCTGTTTTTTTATCTTCCCGTTTTCCGTATCACTGAGCAGAGGAGGGGCTTTATTGCTGACCCCAGCCATGCCATGCACCTGCAACCAGCACCCCGTTGCTCCCCTCCCGGTGGGCACATCCCCCTCAGGGCCCTTGCATGGGGGGGAAATATCTGAGCCAGGGGGAGAAAAAGCAGCTCCTTCACAGCGCTGCCAGGCTGAAAGGGGACGCGGCTTTGCTCCTGGCTGCAAGGGTGGGAGAGCTGCTTTGCAGGAGAGATGGTTTGCTGGTGCATCTCCCTGACCCACGCACAGCTCACCCGTCCTCAAAGCTGCCCGTGGGCTCGGTGCCTTTGGTGGCTTAGGGCCGCTCCGTGCGTCTCAAGAGGTGACCCAGCCTCCAGCCAGCTTTGGTGCCGCTCGGTGGAGATGAGCCTGTTGGTCACCATTCCCTTCCCACCAACTCATCCGAGCCCTCTAGAACCAGCTCAAGCTTTGTGAAGCAATTTGGCCCCAAGGGCTCCTCCACACCGAACGCTCCATGCTCAGACTCGTGCCTCTCATTAAAAGGCTGTTGTAGCCCCAGCCGCGGTCGCCCCGACAGACCACACACCACTGCTTGTATCCCAATGCAGGTTTTATTTTTTATTCATCTTTCTCCATTTGAAGCTATTTTTTTTTAAGTTATACAAATGGCACTTACAAAAAAATAATAATAAAAAAAAAAAAACAAAACCAAAAAAACGAACAAACCCAAAACTTAAATTTTCAGAGTGAGATGTTTTCAGAGAGTCACGACACCCGATAGGAGGAGACAGGAGAGATGTTGACCTAGTGTCACACGGAAGAAGCCGGAGCGGGAGTTACATGGTTCGAACTGCGACGGGGGACGGGGAGGAGGCGACGTGGGGGGGGTGAAGGCCAGCGAGAGGTGGGTGCCAAGTCACAGGGTCACTCAGGGCTTCATCAAGACACTTGGTCCTTCGAGGGGCATCGTGGTCCCCGGGCAGGCGTGCGGTGCCCGTGCGAGCGCAGGCAGCCCCTGGATGTGAGCGCAGAGCCGAGGTAGAGTCCCAGCCGGGATCCCCTGCGCCGGCGAGGGACCCCGGCCTGGAGTTGTTCCCCTGGCAGGGGACGGGTCGCTCGCTCTCCCGGCTGAGTTTAGCACCAAGCTCCTACGGAGGGTTATCTCTCCACATGGCTTTAAGGCTGACGAGCCCCTACCTTGCCTCCGGCAATAGGGACCAGGCCCTGTTTTGGCACGGCAGCGATGCCGCAAGCACCCTTGGCGTGGGGTGGGGTGGGACCAGCGCTCCCTCCCCAGCGGGGGCCCACGGGGGAAAAGGCTCCTTGGTGTGTTTGCAGGGAGCAAATACCGGCCCCGGGAAGGCCCCAAAGGATAAAGTGCCTTTCAACACCCTAACGAACACGTCAGCATCACCCATTACAAACAGCGTTATACTCTAATGCAGACCTAGTACAGACAACAGCTGGTAACACAGTGCCATGGAGAGCATATATAAATAGAGACTAACAAAAATACTGTTTTGGTCTTTTTTTTTTTTTTCTTTTTTTTTCCAGTAGGGTTGCGATGGCATGAGAGCCGAGCCCAGGTGCCCCGGCAGCAGCGGGACCGGGAGCTGCCCTCCTCAAGGGAGCCCGGGGGGACGGGCGCTTCCTAATTCAGCATTAGGTGTTCAGCGATTCACATCACTGTTCCAGTATTTTATGAGAGAAGAAAAAAAAAAAAAAAAAAAAACAAAGGTACTGAGCAAATATCACTGTGCAAAGTTTGCTAAGGAACTTTTCTATTCTGTAAACCAAAATCTGCTTATGCTTCCAGCCGCCAGCCGGGGGGGGGTGTATCGGTCAGCCAGGCTCCTGCAGGGACCAAAGCCCGCCAGCGCTGGAGGTGGGCTGGATGAAGCCCCCCGCCCGGCACGGGCTTGCTCCGTGTCCCCCCCACGCCAGCCCCTCCCAGGCACAGCAGCAGGACCAGCCTCGGGGCAGGCGCCTGCCAGGCTGGACCCACCATCGGGGTCTGCGCTGCTCCTCCAGAGCCAGAAGCACAAGGAGGGGCAGAGGGACAGAAGGAGCGCGGGGCTCCGTGAGATGAAAGGCTGAGGCTTTCCAGACAGGATCACCCTAAAAAAATAATTTCCAGGTGCATGTGGGGGGGGAGGGGGGGCAGCTTGCTGGCCCTACTGCAGGGACGGGTGCTGGCATATGCCAGCCCTGTCCCCGGGGATGCTGCGATATGCAAAGTCACCTCTTATGGCTCAGCTGGGGATGAATCCTGCCCCGAAAGCCAGGAGCAGAGAGAAGCGGCCAGGAGGAGCCGGCTGAGCCCAGCAGCATCGCTCTGCCCCTGGTTGGAGTGGGGCGAGATGGGACGGGTGCTCCGGGGGGATGCTGGCAGCACAGACCAAGGCGGCGCCAGCGCTGATATGGCAGAAGCGAGCACAGAGGCGATCTTATTCCCTTTTTTCAATCGAGGAGGAAAATAAACTACCTAAGGTGATGCTTGGGGCCGGGAGGGGGGTACGGCAGTTTCCAAGCCCAGCAAACCTGGAAGGAGGCGGGGGGGGGGAAGGATAGAGACAGACCCTTCTATGAAGCTATAGGCAGGCTGCCCCATCATTTTTCCAGTTCTTACAGAGGTTTATGGAGACCCACCTCCCACATAATGCACCGACTCTATGGCAGGAGGGAAGGGCAAGCCAGTCTGAAAATCCTTTTACAGAGAGGAGAAACAAAACCCAAAAGAAAAAAGGACAGAGGAGGGGAAAGAAAAGTTGGCAATGGGAGGTACGCTAAAGTGCATTAATATTCCCAGAGGGTGGAGGCGTCAATGGCGTCAGCAGATGCCTTGAGGACCCCAGCATGGTCACCCTTCAGGTATTTGCCATTGATTTTGATAGCCACTTTGTTATAGTCGCAGAACTCAAAAAAGAAGTCCACGGGGGTGTCGCTGCTGCTGGTGACGGACGACTCGCTCCCCACCATCCAGTACTTCCCAGTGGCATCTGCAGGCAGAGGGAGAAGGAACAAGGTGGCCCTGTGAGCTACCACAGGGAACCTAATGGCCATCACCCCCCCAGCCTGTACCCACCCCCAGGGACTCACCCTTGATGTTGTAGGCCCCGTCGTTGAACTCCAGCTGGAAGACGTCGTAGGAGGAGCGGTTGGAGTCCAGGGTGCCGGTCACCTTCCGGCACCCAATGAAGCCATGCTCACCGCGGAGGACGATGATGGGCCTGTTGATCAGCTTCATCACAAAATGCTCCGTCTCACCTGTGCCAGAAGGGAGAGGGGCCGTGAGAGCAGCCTGGGGGGCGCAGAGCCCGGACCCCGTGGCTGGCAGGCAGCAGTGGGGGGTGGGGTGGGCTGTGCCCCCGGCCCATTTCTCACCCACCCCATCTGTCCCCCCATCCCGCAGCACCTGAAGTGGTGCGGCCATTAAGAAAAACTTATTGCCTGCATCCCTGACCATTGCTTAGAAGAGGAGCCTGGCTTGGGGAGGAACTGTCCATCCCCTGCCACCCCAGCGCAGGGGCAGGGGTCCCTAAGGGGGTCCGGTCCCTTACCCGCCGTCTCCATGGAGGCCGCCAGCTGCCCGTTCTTCTTTGCTGTCACGTACTTGCCGTTGGCAGCTTTCAGGGTGATGCGCTTGTCGCACCATTCGATGTCAAAATAGCAGCTCGCGTTCCTGTGGGGGGAGAGAGGGCAGTCAGCGGGATGCGACAGACGGAGACCCTGCTGGTGCCACCCCACCAGCTCGGAAAGGGCCATGGCTGGATCGGGAGACCCCGATTCGATCCATTTTTGCGGGATGAGCCACATCGTGGTGGCCATCCCAATGGGAAGTGCTCGCCCCGCAGGCAGGAGGCAGGCAGGCAGCCAAATGCACTTTTGGGGTTTCCGCCTGGCTCTCAGCTAGCATAGGGTTGAACTGCAGGGTAAAGCATTTCGACAGCCCCAGCTGGCCAGGATTACGTGGCCCGAGGGACTTCCTGAGCATCGTGGGCGGCAAGCCTCTCAACCCGGCCCCGACTCTCCGGGGAATTCACTGCCTTCACTGGAAAGCATTTTGGGGCAAGCGCCTAGGCTGGAAAATCCCCCTTAGATTCCCCTGGGAGACGCAGAGAGGTCCCCGAAGCCTAGGCGTGACCCAGAGCCGCCGGGGACAGGGGACTCACTTTGTGGAGGCGGTGGACTGGATGCCCCCGTTGGAGGTGAGGGTCCAGTACTTCCCAGTGTAGGTCCTGAAGGCGCATTTCTTGGTGTCCTTGTTGATCTCCAGCTGGTAGGTCTCCTGGTCACCCTCCTCGTCTTGGTTGGCCGAGAGGTCCATCCCTGCGGGGCAGAGGCAGATGGAGGTGAGCGGCACCAGGGGGGGACCCCAACCGACCTCCAGCGGGTCCGGGTGCGGGGGCAGCCCAGGAAACCCAACTGAGAGGGGCTCCTGCTCCCCTGGGTGAGCTTTGGTGACTCCCAAATCCCTCGTACACATCTCCCCTCTGGCACTTTGGGTTCAAATCCAGGTTTTCATTTGGCTACTCAAGTGTTAAGGCCATAAATGAGGGCTGGCCTGAGCTGAGGCAGCCATGAGCTTCAGCTCAGGACTCTCCAGCTCCATCACGATTAAGCACCAAGCAAAAGCCAACTTAGATATTTCACACTGAAAAGGGCTGTAGTTTTTTCCCCGAAGGTGACAGCCAGGTTATTCAATCCATTAGCAGAGGCCACCACACCACCTATGAATCCCTGGCTCGTGGCATGTTTAAGGACCGTGGCACTGTTTTTCATCCATAAATTGTCACAACCCGTTGGGGCGGCAAGGTTTGCAGGGAGAGGAGGCTCAGGAAAGCTCTGGGGTAGCCAAGCCTTTCCCTGGCTCCCAAAAAACCATCGGCACCAGCCTGTCCCCCAGCTCTGCCAGCCAGGATGACCTGTCCCTACACCAAAGGGACCAGAGACAGCAATTTTTCCCGGCAGCCTCGGAGGTGGATGCAGCCAGTCCCAGGGCCACCGGCCACAGTCCTGGGGCCACCGCCAGCCCCCCCGGCCACGTGCACATCCACCCACAGGCACTGAGCCCAAGCAAACCTGCTTAGTCAGGGCTAGCAGGGCCAAATCCTCTCCAGCACTCTCCCGCTTGGTGGATTTCTGCCTAAAAATACTTTTGGGATGCGAGTCACAAGCCATAGCCTGGAGCCAAAGCAAAGCGGCTGAGCTGCCATGCCGGGTTTCGGGGAGGGAGCCGAGGTGTGGTGCTCAGCCCCGCTCTTCCCTGCCTACCTACAGCTGGGATGAGTGGAGACAAGCCCCAGTACCACCAGTGGGGCATGGGTAACCAGTGAGAGCAGCCCAGGAGCGGACAGCAATACAGACCATGGTTTAGTAGAACCAGATGAGTTTTTTAGAGCAGAAAGCACCCGCGTCCCTCCCCTGCTGCATGGGTGCTACAGGCTCGAGTCCAACCACGCACCTGGTCCTGGAAAGGATGCAAAGCGTGCGTGCAACCATTCTGCCCAAATCTGCCTTTTCCTGGAGCCAAGAACCTGCTCATAGGACTGGCAACGTGTTCAGCCCCTTGCACCTCCATGGTGCATTGCCTCCCAGTTTCTCAGCTGCTGGGATTTCCAGTACCACACTACACGGTCGCTGGGACGACTTCAGGGACTTGGTGGCCCTTCCGCACTGGAAAGCCACCAGCAAGTCCTACCAGCTGCACCCAGCGGGTGCTGACCCACCTGGGGAGGGACCATCTACCTCCACACACCAGCTACGGGCCTTGGAAATGGAGATGTCTTTCCCCAGATCCCACAGCTGGGGAGACACAGCTACCTGGCGGCTTCCCATCACCCCGTCTGCATCTCCAAACAAACAAGCATCGGTGCCCAGTGGCCCCCAGGGAGCAGCCTCTGCTTTGCATATCAGTCTCCCACCTTTCCCAAAGGGATTAGGCTTTGAAGGTTTTTCTTTGTTGGCTGTAATCTTATCTCCCATGCCCAAATTGCCCTATGGCTGCCACACGGCTGCCTGTTCGCAGCATCCCCTCTCCCGCCAGGCATCCTCCAGCACCTTCTGCAGCTCCTGACCGACATGCAGCCACCCCCTGCTTTGCTCCCCAGGGTACTTGGGGCAGCGCGGGGGGCAGAGGGGTGGCTGCACGGCCACCAACCCTGGCCCCACCAGCCAAGCCCTTGGCTTGTGTGGTTGCCCCACTCTCGCCGCTTCCCAGGGCTACCGGGGGCCGAGCCAGCGGTTGGTGGAAACATTTGGTTTTGATTTTGCACCCCCGCCGGGAAAGCAGCGCTGCGGCAGGCTGCTCCAGCTCCTCTTGAGAGCCCTACGACTGCCTGCTCGCCGGAGCCGAGCGAGAGAGGGGGAAGAGGGGCTCTGTGGGGGCTCCTGGAGAGGGACTGGGATGCAGGAGGGGATGCAGCCCTCCACCCAAGGCTGCTGACACCTCCAAACCTGCAAGAGCTGCGGCTGTGGTTTGGGGGGGGGGGGGGGGGGAAGCAGGCTTTTAGGTGAGGATCTCCCTGACCTGCAGGCGATGGGGAGAGCCTGGGGGGGACGCCTTGTGCCGCAGAGCAGGATTGGATGGACCAGAGATGGGGCCTCCCGACACGTCCCCTCTCCCCCAGAGACGCCCACTAAGGAGCACAGTGAACCGACCAGCCTCCCCCCACCCCGCCGCCATGCGATTGCCCACGCTCCCGCCTGGCTTTCCCCGGTGCCTCGCAGGGCCCGGCGGCAGGAGGGTCTCCCACCGCCCCCTCCCCGAAAGCAGGGCTGGGTTGGGTTACATCGACTCAGCAGAAAGGAATGCAATTACAGCTGGGGCAGAAGGAGGCTTCAAAGGGCTGTAACTGAGCCGGAGCAGGAGGTTTGGGGGGTCAGCGGCGGTAGGACCATGGCAGATCCAAGAGAGATGTCCCTGTCTCCCGGTGGCGGAGGACAGAGGCTGTCCCTCCAGCCACCCCCAGCCACCACCCCTGCTTTTTGCAGCCCAGGGCTGTTGCAGGGAGCTGGCGTCTCCCGCAGCGCCCAGCCGAGCCACTGCCGCTCCAATCACGCTTTAATTACCGCTCTTGGTAAATTTACAGTCTGGAGCCGGCAGGACTCTGCCTGACCTTGACAAAGCTGCTAATTACAGCTGGAGGCGGGAGGGGGGCGAGCACGCCATGGCTGGGAGGCACTTTGGGAGGGGCAAGAGCGGAGGCACGCCTGTGCCCCCAAAAATTCCCCATGTGGGATGGCCTCCAGCTCCATCTGCAACACGGGTTTGCTACGAGGGTCTTGGGGAGGCTGGATAGGCTGGAGGTGGGAGCAGTTCCCGCCCCAGGGCTTCCTAACACCAAGCCCCCTCCAAACAAAGCCCCTGGGCTGGAGGTCCCTGGAGAGGAGAGCCGGGGAAGGGTGATGGGGAGGAGAACCAGTGCTGGGGAAGGAAAGGGCTTCCCAAGTCCTCAGCTGCCAAGGTTTCCAGCCGCTGCCAACCCCTCAGGTCTGCAGGATTGATGCCCCAGCCCTCGCTACTCTCCAGCCCAGGAGAGCAGATGAACATGGAGGACCATGGCCATCCCAGAGCACGCACGTGCCTTCCCGCATCTCCCAAAGAGACAAGCTTCTCCATCTAAAGGAGCAGCAGTTTGCTGTGGCTGTGCCAACCTCCACAGCCGTGAGGGGCTGCAGTCCCAGCATGGGGGGACATCTACAGCATGCAAAAGACTTTCCCTCTATATTAAGCTCACGCAGAGGGTGTCCTACAAGCCGTCCTGGCATGCTGGTGAGACCCAGTGGGACACAGTCCATGGAGAGGAGGCCAAGAGCCTGGAGGACCATGGCCAACTGGTGGGACAAGCCAGCTGGAGCCCGAACCCAAGGGGGGCAGACCCACACATCAGGAGCTGCCTGCACACGGGCTCTGCTTGCTGCCTTTCATATGGCTGGGAGCCGGCAGGGCCTGCAGGCAGCTGCCAGCCCTGCCCAGCACCAGGAGCAGACGGGAGGCTGCACCTTTCCCATCCTCCAACTCCCCAGCGGCCAAGAGGCTCCTTTCCAAAAAACCCACGGTTATGCCTGAAAAAACCTGAGCCTGTCTCCCTCCAAGGGAGCGCCGGCAGCACCCTGAGCCCTTGTGGGTGGCTGGGCAGGATTTTGGGTCCTCGTGCCCCAGCAGCCAGGGTGGCTGCACTCAGTTCTGCCTGTGCAGGTCGGGTCCAGTCTCCCTGCAGAGCCCTGGCACCCTCCATCCCACGCTGCAGCCATGCAAGTGCCCCAAGACTTGTCTCATCCTGCCCTTCGGACAGGCTTATGTTGCACCCGTACATAAATCCAAGCATGTTTTTGTCCAAAAGCAAAGCCTGGAGCACCCAGGGACCATGCAGCTCCTCTGCTGGAGGTGCTGCTCTGCAAGGGGGTCACAGGTGGGGGTGAAACATGGATTTCCTCTCCTTCCCTATGGATTTCCTGTGGCTTCATGGTATCACCAAGTACCAACACGCCACTCAGCATCTCTGGATGAAAACCTGCATCCGAGCCTACGTGCCCCCAGCTGTGCCCCTGGCCCTGGAGCCACATCTCCCCACCTCGCTGTGGCACCGAGATGAATCGGAGGGGCAGAACGGGCCACCGGCTACAGCCAGCACCAAGCCGCCCCATGCCCGGAGGACTCCTGGCCCCAAAGCAGAGCTCCCCATCATCAACCTGGCACGCCCAGGCGTGCTCCTGTCACCGCACTGCTTGCTCGCCCCCCTCCCCAGACCCCTTTTCCCAAAATGCTTCACTCCCAAGTCAGCCCATCCTCTCGCCCCATCAGGGTGGGGGAGGCAGGCGGCACACCTCGGCTGGGCGGGGGGCTGGCAGGGGCCCAGCGGAGCGGGGAGGACGCCAGCGCTCTGCCCCCGGGACCCTCGCGCCCACAAAGGGCCCTTTGTTGCCGCAGCCGGGGCTAGAAAGGAGCCATTGAACCAGGGAGGAGGCTGCTTTCTGCTGGCAGCACCCCGACTCGGCTCCGTTTGAAGGTGCAATGGGGAGATGGGGGCTCTCACGGAGCCCAGGGCTCCCCAGGGACCCCATCCTTCTGCAGCTGGAGGCAGGGGAGAGGTGCCAGGGCCACCCCCAGCCCCAGTGCGGAGGCAGGGCTGGCACCCACCTCATGTCCCTCCCCCGGATTGCTGGCATTGTGGTCCCCAGTGCCCTGTGTGCAGGGGATGGTGACGCCGGCCATCCCAGGGACAGGGAGGAGGCTCCAAGCCAGGAGCTGACTCGGCACTCGTGGGACAGCGCTGTCCCAAGGCTGGACCAGCTCCAGCTCCCAGCCAGGGGAGCCACAAAAGCCCCGTGGCCCCATCCCCGCTCCTCCCGTGGGGCAGCGGGGGGACAGCCACTGCCATCTCTGCTCCCTCCTCGACCCCACACGGGCACGAGCTGCCTTTTCCCACGAGCCTGCGCCGAGCCCCAGCCGCTCCCTGCCCACATCCCGCATCCCCGGCGGCCTCTGGCGCATCTGCCAGCAGCGTGGCGCTTATCAGCTCGGCAGGGGGAAAGGGCTGTCTGCAACCGCTTCCTCCGACAGCTGTTTTTTCGGCTGCCTTCTCGGTAACCTTGGGACAAGGCTCTTTCCCGATGGAAGAAGGGAAGGCAAGCCCCAGAGAGCAGCAGCTCTCAGCCTCTTGCTGCTGCTGGGCAGGATAAACCGGGTAGAAATGGCTTCTCTGGCCAAAACGGACTTAATCGAGGATGTGCAGCCCCAGCGCACCCCTCCCCGCTGTGTTTTGCTTGGAAAAGGGCTGGGAACAGCCCAGAGCCCCCTGTTGCTGGGGAGATTTGTGCCCCCCCGCCTTTCCCACCCACCATCCATTCCGAATCACACAAAGCCGGCGGGTCCGCCAGCTCCCGCCTGCGCCATGGGGTCCCCCACCGCCATCCCATCCCACCATGGGGGACCCCAGCCTGCACAGCTCCCCCCCGCATCTGGTTTTCCCATCTCCGGTGACAAAGGGCTGCAGCAGCCCTTCCCCCACGGCGCAGCGGCAGCCTCCCGCCATTGCCATCCTCCTCCTCTTCCACAAACCCCTGCGCCTGGGTAAATAGTCCCCACTGCCCATCTCTGCAAGCATTTTTTTTTTTTTTAAAGGGGCTGCTTTGCAGCGCAGGATTTGCTCTCAGAAAGGAGAAAGGCAGTGAGCTCCCTGCAAGGAGCTGCCCAGGCATGGACGAGAGTTAAGCTGCAGCCTTGAAATATTATATATACACACTAAAAAAATTCCCCGCTGCTTGTCCCTCCAGGCTTTGCTGCAGCAAGACATGCTCGCACCCATCCCGCGCCCGGCGTGCGCCGGCCTGACTTGGCACGCCGGTGATGTGCCCCGGGGCTCCCACACCAGCCCGGCCGCGGCAGGCAGCCGTGCACCTCCAGCACCGCCCTGCCTGCAGAGCGGGGACCCCCGTCCTCCAGCAAGCACCCCTCAAGCTGGGGGGGCAGGATGCACGCTGGGTGCTCGAAGGCGGGCGGGCGGCCATGTGCCCGGGGAGCTGCGCCGTGTGGCCACGACGCTCGAGGCCGGCGGCGCGGTGGCCTCTCCGGCGAGCGGAGGGGACGCAGCGGGTGCGGAGGAACAGCGGCCTTTGTGCCGTCACGGCTCGACGCGGGCGTTTTGGTGAAGCCATTTGTGTAACACTGCCAAGGCCAGGGGGGTGGGCGGCACCCAGCCCCTCACCCACTGGAGAACGCAGCCCCACGGGGGGACCTACAGCCCCACGGGGCCCCACTCTGCAGGGCGCACGGCTCAGCGATGCTCGGGGAAGGGGGAGTTTGATGGAGGCTTTGTTGGGTGAACAATGAGCTCCGCAGGTAGGAAGGCGATGGATGGCAGCCCTGCCTCCTTCACGGCAAGGGAAGACCCCATCCGCCCCCCCCCAGCCCCCCCATCCATGCCTGCACCCCAAGGCAGGCCCCTCACCATTCCTCCCCCATGCAGGGTGCCCTGGGGAGGCGATGCTGCAGGGATGGGGGTGCCGGAGGGATGGGGCCCCCAGGCAGGCGATGCTGGAGGGGGAAGGGAGAGGGATGTGGGAGGGGTGCGGGGGGATGATGATGGAGGGATTGGGGGAGGGACCATGGGCAGCCATGCCGGAGGGGTGCAGCAGGGTGCCCTGGGGAGAGGGTGACTTCAGGGGAGGGGTGTAAGGATGCGTGTGAGAGGGGGTTCAAGCGTGGGGGGGAGAAACCCTGAAGAGGCGATGGCAGAGGGATGCAGGGGGGCACCCTGTGGGGGTGCTGCTGCAGGCAGGCAGGGGATGCTGGAAGGAGGGGGGGCTGCCGGGGGGGGGCACTCCGAGGTGGCGATGCTGGGGCGATGCAGGGGATGCGGAGGCGGCGATGCCCGAGGGATGCCGATGCCGGAGGGATGCAGGGGCGCACCCCGGGGCGGCGACCCCCCAGCGACTTCGGGGCGGCCGAGGTGTGCGTGTGCGTGTCCCACCCCCTCGTACCTTGCCGGGTGGAGACATTCCTGTCGTTGCCGGCCCGGAGCACGACCTGCGGGCAGCTCTGTTCGAGGGCGAAGAGCTCGTCCTTGCCCACCTTGGCGCTCTTGCCCGCCTTGAGGGTGCCGCTGGGTCCCGAGGGGGCGAGGTAGCGACCCTCCCCGTCGCGAAAGGCCACCTTCCCGCAGCGAAACTCGAGGGTGAAGGCGGTGCCGGGCTCGGCGGCGGGGACCAGGCGGCCGTCGCAGCGCAGCAGGCGATGGTCGCAGCTCTGCAGGCTGTAACGCTGCTCCACGAAGAGGAGGGTGATGAGGGCGTCCACGCCCCACGGCACGTCGCGGTCCACGGCCAGTTCGTCGCGGCGAGGCCCCAGGTGGGCGTAGCGCTTGCGGGCCAGGCTGTAGAGGTTGGCCTGGGGATGCATGGCCAGGTGGACGCTCCATTTCTCGGTGGCCGAGACGGCGGGGGCGAAGCAGGAGAGCCGGTCCTCGGTGCCGCCGAAGAAGCGGCGGTGGGGCTCGGACTGCAGCGACCAGCGCCCGTCGCCGTGAGCCACCACCAAGAAGCGACAGTCGGGCCCCGGCTCTTCGCTGTCGCAGCTCACCCGGCCGTCCTTGTCGGCTGCCAGGTACCGGCCCAGGTGGCTTTTGAGCAGCACGGCGCTGGAGTCCTCCCCGTCCTGCTCCAGCGTCCAGATCTGCTTCTTCTTCATGCTGGCGGCCGAGGCATTCACCTTGAAGCCGAAAGCCTCCGCCGTCAGGTACTTGTTGCTGCAGTTGATGAGCCCGAACTGGATCTGCACCGGCTCCGCCGTCCCGTTCGCCGTCATCCTGCCGCTGCTGCCGCCGCCACCGACCGCCGCTGCCGCCGCGCCCGCCCCGCCGCCGCCTTTATAGCCCCGCCGCCGCGGCGCCGCCCCCCGCCGCCGGGGCCGCCCCCCGCCGCGACCCCCGCCCGCCCCCTCCCCGCCGCCCCTCCGGCCGCCCCGGCCGCCGCCGCTGCGCCCCCGCCGCCCCCCGCATCGCTGCGGAGCCCCGCGGCGCGGCAGGGCCCCTCCTGGCGCAGCGGGAGCCCCCTCGAATTGCAGGACCCCCCCACATTTCAGGACTCCCGCTGCATTGCAAGACACCTCCCTGCACTGCAAAAGCCCCCTCGAATTGCAGGACCCCCCCACATTGCAGGACCACCACTGCATTGCAAGACCCCTCCCTGCATTGCAAGAGCCCCCTCGAATTGCAGGACCCCCCCACATTTCAGGACTCCCGCTGCATTGCAAGACCCCTCCCTGCATTGCAAGAGCCCCCTCGAATTGCAGGACCCCCCCACATTGCAGGACTCCCACTGCATTGCAAGACCCCCTCCCTGCACTGCAAAAGCCCCCTTGAATTGCAGGACCCCCCCCACATTGCAGGACCCCCACTGTATGGCAAGACCCCTCCTGGAATTGCAGGAGCCTCCTTGAATTGCAGGACCCCCACACACATTGCAAGTCCCCACTGCATGGCAAGAACCCCCTTGAATTGCAAGACACCCCACACACACACATTGCAAGACCCTACTGCATTGCAAGACCCTTCCCTGCATAGCAAGACCCCCCTTGAATTGCAGGACACCCCTGCATTGCAAGGCCCCCACTGCATGGCAAGACCCCTCCCTGCGTTTCAGGAGCCGCCTTGAATTGCAGGACCCCCCCACACACACATTGCAAGACCCTTCCCTGCATTGCAAGAGTCCCATTGAATCGCAGGATCCCCCACCACACTGTGAGATCCCACCACATGGCAAGACCCCTCCCTGCATTGCAGGAGCCCCACTGAATTGCAGCCCCCCCCAATGCAAGCCGCCACTGCATGGCAAGACTCATTCTGGCATAGCAGGGGACTCCTTGAATTGCAGGACCCTCCCCTACATTGGAAGACCCCTTGGCATGGCAAGACCCTTCCCTGCATTGCAACAGCCCCCCTTGAACTGCAGGACACCCACACACACATTGCAAGACCCCCACTGTATAACAAGACCACTCCTTGCATAGGAAGAAACCCGCTGAACTGCAGAACACCCCCCACATCGCAAGAACACCCCCTGAGCAGCAAGACCCACCCCCACATTGCAAGACCCCCCATGCATTGCAGGACCCCCCCACATTATAAGACCACCCCCTGCATTGCAAGACACCCCTTTGAACTCCAAGTCCCCCTCCTGCATTGCAAGAATCCCTCAGCATTGCAAATCCCCATCCCACTGCAAGACTCCTCCTACATTGTAGCACCCCCTCTGCACCCCTTTGCTCCCCCCCGGGGCTGTTGGCCACGCTGCAGGCCTGCAGGACAGAAGGGGAGAAGGGTGAACGATGCTGTGGCCCCCCCGCAATCTCTGAGCCATCTGAGCACCCTGTGCCAGGCACCAGTGAGGCTGGATCATCTGGGCCCCGGGGAATCTGAATTCCCCCAGCAAAGCCAGAAGCAAAACACAGGCACTCCTGTGCAAGGGGGGTATTTCGAGGCCATTTCTCAGGGTGTAGCTGAGCAGCGTTGCTGTGCACGTCTGAGGCCATGCTCCAGTCGCACGTACGGCAGGGCCAGCCCCGGGATGGGGAGGCACCGCACCCTGGAAGGGTGCTGCCCGCTGCTCCTTGGGGACAGGGACACTTCTCATGTCTGTAACATGGAAACGAACCCAGATAAAGAGGAGCATGGCTGGGGTGGCAGGGGGGAGCTGGCTGGGGGAAACGAGCTGTTTGCTGGGGAAACGTGCAGAAACAGAAAATGGGAGAAAGAGGGATGGGAGGGCCACGGGATGTTTTTCAGGTGGATCAGGGAGCTGAACCGCCTGCCCCGGCTGAAGCGGGACAAGGGAAGGGCTGGAGTGTGGGTGCAGGTGGGAGGGTGCGACGGGGTGTGCTCAGGGCTGGCTGGCACAAAGACTTCCCCCAGGCTCACAGCCCCCCCGGGGCAGGGCTGCCTCCAGTCCCCATCTCCCCAGGCCCTCCACGCTCCACTGGTTCTGCACTGGCCGTACTGGTTAGAGCCACTGTTCCACCTCCAGGCTGGCACAACTGCCCCCGGGGAAACCGGAGAGCTCTGGATGGGGTTTGTTTTCCTGGATGCCTCAGCCAGAACTGCTCTATGCTTGTGCTTGCCACGCAGCCCTGCAAATCCGGAGAGACAGACAGACAGGCCGACCATTTGCAACCAGAACCAACTCCACAGCCTCTCAGCTGGGTTGGAAACAAATCCCACCCCCCAGCTCCAGCGAGGCAGAACTGCATTTGTCTCGCAAAGCCGTTTTGCTCCTCTTGCTAAAAGCACCCGGGCGTTAGGACCCGGCCGCGAGGCCGAGCAGCTGCCCGGGCCCACAGCTGCCGGGATCTGCCTTCTCCTGACACAGCAGGCAGATGGTGGCGAGGCTGAGAAAGAAATGGCTTTTCTGCTTGACAAAAAAAAAAAAAAAAAAGCAATTATGCAGGGAAAAAAAAAAACCCGCCCTGTTTTCTCCCCACCGCCCAGCAGTGCAGCGTGGATAGCTGGCACTGCCTGGCTCAGTGGGGCCTGCCCTTGCTGAGCGGGCAGCCTGCCTGCACCCAGCCTGCCTGCACCCCGTGCTCGGGGGGGGGTGGAAGAGCCCCAGATACTGTCTGAGACGTCCCCACATATCACTGTGGTGGCAAAGTGCTCCCCAGCCTGGGGACGCAGCGGCCAAACCCTGTCTCCCAAGTGCATTCGTGCGTGCCGGGTGCGCGGGAGCAGTAAGAAAGGCGATGGGTTTCCCTCTCTATATTGCATTTCCCGTCGTCTTTGCAAGCCGCCGTGACTAAACGCTTCTGAGGCCAGCCCCCCTGCAGCCCTCCCACCGCCGCTCCCGCAGGAGACCCAATCCCTGGCGCACGGCATCCATGACAAGGGCTTTCCGGAGCGCGGCCGTGTCCCCTCTGGAGGGGTTGCGTGACTCACCCACTGGGACTTCAAATAAACCCCGGCTCCAAAAAAGAAAAGCAAAGAGAAAAGGAGCCCCGGTCATGGAGTGACCCTTGTCTTGCCTGCCTCAGGCACAGAAACGCCCTTGGATTTTCATGCTTGCCTGGACGCTTTTTGTTGCAGCTTGGCTTCGTTTGCAAGCAATCCCGGGGCTTTTAGTCAAGCTCCTGAAATCGGGCTTGAACGCAGAACTGGCGGCCAGGGCCGCTGCAGGGAGGGCAGGTTGCAGGGCACACCGGCACGGTGCCAACGACCCGCACGAGGGGCTTGGAAGGGGGGCAGAGCTGGCAAACGCAGCGTACGGCAATGTCTGATGAAGAACTATGGGGGTGCAGCGGGTTGTTTCATCCTTGTGTCCCCCAGGAGGAGAGAGGAGCCATCCCAGGGCAGCAGGAGACATCCCTGGGTGAAGGGGCAGCGTGGAGGCGGAGGCACGAGGCCGAGGCGCAGCAGCCGGGGGATGCTTTGGGCTGTGTGTCTGTCCCTCTCCTCTCCTCCGGCACACACAGCCCCTTTGGGCATGGCTGTGTCACGGGGTGTCCGGAGCCGGTGCGGCTGGGTCACCCCTCCCTCAGAGCGCGGCTGTCCTCTGGCTTCAAGCCACATCTCAGCCACCAGCCTGGCCTGAGCCCTCCTTGTCCTTGGTGCAGCCATTTTGGGCTTGCTGCGAGGGGGCTGCTTGCAGGTTTTCATCCAAGCGGCACCGTGATGGCATGGGGAACACAGGCTGGCTTACGGCCACCTGCTTCCCTTGGGACCCCTGTGTGTTGCAAACCCTGGCTTGGTGTCGCTGGCACGTGCAGACAGATGTCCCGGGGGTGTCAATGTCCCTTGTGGTGGTAGCAGTGGCTGCGAGATGGCCAAGGCTGGCCTGGGAAGCCCCCCCAATGCGGGTACCCCCCTTACACCATGGAGGGGCTTGGCAGAGATTGAGGACTGCATTGCTGTGTGGCCACCACCTCTCCAGCCACCTCCGTCTCCATGCGGGACAGGGCTTGGTGACAACAGGAGCCCTTGTGCAGGATGGGGTGACCTTGTGCAGCCCAGCAAGCTGTCTTCTCGTGGGACAAAGGGCTTTGCCAAAACCAGCTGGTGACCAGGGACCGCTGGACCGAGGCCAGGAGCAAGCCCCAGGCAGAGCCCCAAAACCCTGGCTGGAGGCTGCATCTCCCCGGGGTCCCCAATGTGTCCCTTGCCGCTGTTGGGGGCCACTGGGGACACCCCGGGGTGCCCGGCTGCCCTGGCCTCGCTGCCGTATGCCGCCAGGCAGCTCAGCAGAGGTTCTCCGGCGGCTCTCCCGACAGTTGGCAGGCGCCCCGGCCTCATTAAAATTGTATTAGGCAGTATTTAAAAAAAAAAAAAGCAGCAGCACCAGGGAAAACAAAGGGCAGCCCTAAGAGAGGGGCTCGGAGCAGCGGATCGCGCTCCGGGGGAGTTTTCCCATGGGATGCTGCCCCGAGGGGGCTTGCCCAGCCCCATGACCCGGGAAGCAAGGGATGGCAGCGGAGCATCGTCGGGGCTCAGACACGTCCCTGCGTCTCGCAGCCATTAGGAGTGGTCGTGGTACCAGCCGTGGTGCTTGCTCGGTGCTTTATTAGCCAGGTTTATCCTGTTAGCCTAATTTAATTGTGTCCAGAGTGTAATAAGAGAGGGAAATGCTTGAAGTGCACTGTTTAAAAAGGTTTGGGTGTTGGGCATAGTCAAGCCTCAAACAAATGAAGGAAGAAAGTGGATGGGAAAGCATGTATGGCCGGGCAGCCCTGGGCCTGGGGACTTTGTCCCTCTCTTCCTGCTCGAGCTTGTTTTCTGGTGTGTTTTTTACATTATCAGAAGCTAAGGCAAAAACCTGCCCCTTCCTCCAGCTCCCCCTGAGGACCTCACGGAGATGGGATGGAGGCCGGACCCTGGTTCATCCAGCAGGAGAATGAATTTTATTAAGAAATCTTAAAAGACCTTTTGTGTAGCAGTTCTTAACCTCGGTGGCGGGGACGATGCTCTTTGTCCTGGACCTAGAGCCCTGCCTGGTCCCTGGGGGCTCTGCCAAGGCACCCATAACCCCATGGAAGTGCCTGGAGCAACACATGCGAGACACAGGGCATTTCGTGGGCCAAAATAATCAGATAGCAGGGGATGCTTTCCAGCCTTCAAAAAAAAAAGACCAAAAAAACAGGGAAAAAAAAAATAGGGATGTGTCCATTCTTTGCTGCCTGTCTTGCAGCAAAACGCAGCACATTTTGTGAGTGGAGGGTGCGAGAGCCTTGGGGGCTTTTTCTAGTCCTTTAGGGGGAAAAATAAGCCGTGTCCATGTGATGGCAGGTTCCCACAGTGCCTCCCTGGCCCATGGGCGATGTGGCAGCAGCCCTGCCGTGACACGAGTGGGGGAGGCTCTTGCTGACTGTCACGGTGTGTTTGTCTCTTGCTGGCTGCCCACATGCAGCCCGGCGGTGAATTTTATCCCCAAAACCACTTTAGAGGAGGCTCCAGCAGCAGGCGATGCCGGCTGCCATCCTCCCCTGGGCTGCTCCAGCGTGGAGGTTTCGGCCAGGGCCGGGGTCAGGTCAGTCCCTGGCAGCAGGATGGTGATGCCGGGGGAAGCCACGGTTGTGCCGCTGCCCAGAGGTGCAACGAGTTTCCATGTGCTCAACTCTCGCCTGCAGCTTGCACCCATCAGCGCAGAAGCTGCAGCCACAACCCAAACCAGGGGCCCAAGAAGCAGACTTCAGTGCCAGCCCCACCGCCCAGCGCACATCCCTGCTTTTAGTTCCCTGCTGCAGCATGGAGTCAGCACGGAAGAATTTGCAGGGAAGAAGAAAGTGTGTTATCAGCATCTGCCCACTCAGCTCTCCAAAATAACACAGTCCCAGCCGCTCGGCAGTGCCAGGCGGAGCAGGTGATTCAGCTTGCGACAGCAGCTCCTTTCTGCTCTGGTTTTTCACTCATGCCCAGATCCATGTTTCCTGCTGCAGCCGGTGCACCATGCCTGATGCATCGCCCCAGCACCGCCTCCGCTCATGGCCTCATCCGGGGCTGCCGAAGGGTTTGATGGGCAGAGGAACAGCACTGCCTGAATCCCCAGGGCATGGCTGCTCTCTCCAAACCCACAGTGTGCCGAAAAGCTGGTCTGAGCATGGCTGGGATGGTAGTCCCCATCCCCACACAACACTGCTGTGATCAGACACAACGCATTGGCTCCGTCCTCACCTTGGGGTGGCACACAGCGCATCCCAAAGAGGACGTAAGAGGGATGGAGAAGCCTTGGAACAGCTGGAGATGAGTCAGAGGGTGGCAGGGATGGACATCAAGAACAGGGGACAAGGCAAGCAGGCCAGGAGGAAGCCACCCAGGATGGGGGATGAGGATGAGGAGGAGGCGGCAGCAACTCATGTGTTTGCCATCATCCCAGCATCTTGCTGGAGGCTCAGCTTTGGGATGAGTGCATGGGCACCCTTTGCAGGATGCTGCTGCAGGGGGTTGGCGCCGAGACCCCTGTCCTCTCAGGTGCCGCACCCTGCGGGTACACAAGTTTGTGTGCAAACCCCTCCAGCAAGGTAAGAGGGCTGAGGCTCAGTCTGGAGAGAAACCAAGACCAAACCCTAACAGGACCAGGGGGGTTCCCCCCCCCCCCCCCCAAACACCCACAGAGCACAGCAGGGGGCCCATCTCTTTAAGGATGAGGTAGCAATAATAGGAGCAGTAATAGGAGCCAGCTGGGAAGCCCTGGGGATCCCTATAAAGGACTGAGAGAGGCAGGGAGAAACCTTTTACAGTCTGTGGCTTGCAAGGAGGTAAGGGGTTTTTTTGACTCCTTTGTGGAGGTATCAGGGCACCCTGGGGTAGGATGCAGGGCTGCAGCAGTGCATGCACCCACACCCCCAGTGGGGAGCACCGGGGTAGGTGGGGGCTGGGGTTTTGGCCCAGGGAAAGGGCTGGAGGCAGTGGTCTGAGGATGAGGGGGGGTCAAACCTCCCTGCCTAGGCACTGCCTCGCCAGCTGTGCCTTTCTGGGCCTTCCAGATGGATAACTCCATTGTTGATGGTGAAAAGAGTCCATTAGTCAGGATTAAGAACAGGGCCTTTGGGGATTAGCCCTGCACCTCCCACCTAGCCCTCCCCTGCCTCCTGTGGGTGCTGGGCTGGGGGGGGCATCTCTGTCTCCTTGGGGCACTGTCCCCCCTTCTGTTTTTGGATGCAGGAGGGAATGGGGCTCCTGTTGAGCTGTGGGGCTGACAAATGGGGGAGTTGGCAGAAAGAGGTGAATTGGGACCCCAAGTGACTGGATATCCCGCTCGCCATTGCATCTCCTCATGTGCTTGCAAACCCACCCCAGCAGCAGTAGCAGCCCTCGGATGGGGGGGTGTCTGCAGCCCGTGGCACTGCTCGTCCCGGTGGCACCGCTGGCAGCCGGTGGACGGGACCATGCCACCTCGGCCACTGACCCACTGGCAGAGAGCGGCTGCTGGAAGGGAGGAGGGAGCCTTTGGGGTGAGCAGAGACCTCCCTGCTCTCGTTTGTTGCAGGTTGTGCTTCTGTAGGGTCAGGGGCAGCTGCAGGCCAGGGGTGTTCTGGGCTGCAGGAGGGAAGGGAGAGTTATCCCAGACCAGGATTTTGGCTCTTAGACAGCCTGGGAGTCCTTGCAGCCCCTCATTTCTCTCCTTGGGTACATCCATGCCCATCTCCCTTTAGTATCTGAGCTTTCCATGCATTCTTAGAGGGCCCCAGTGAGGCTGGAGGGAGCTTTGCACCTGGGGAAACTGAGGCAAGGGGAGTGGAAAACCACATCTGGAATGAAAACGGAGGCCGTCCTTCCTGCAGGGTCTGCAAGGAGGGGTGGTAGGGCTGGGGTGGAGGGGGGGACACCCAAAATTTGGAGCTGCTTGTTGAATTGAGCACGACTCCCCACGTACTCTGCAAAGAGGTGCCGGATCTGATCTCCAGCTGGGCAAACCTGGGGGCTCCTGCTGTGAAACTGGTGGCAATGGGAGCCGGGGGGGCTGTTGCCTCCTCCGTCCCACCGCTGCTGTGAAACCGGTGGCAATGGGAGCCGGGGGGGTGTTGCCTCCTCCGTCCCAGCGCTGCTGTCGCTTCCCATTACAGGGGCTGTCAAGCCGGCTCCGTCCGCGGGGAGGGAGCGCGGGGGGGCCGGCTGCGGGGAGGCCCCCGGGAAGGCAGGAATGCGGGGCGGGGGGGCCGCCGCTGAAACCCAAAACCTGCGGGCAGGGGCCCCGGGTCTCCGCATCCGGCCCCGCGGCGGCTGCCGCCGGGAGGCCGCGGGCCGGGGAGGGGCCGCTGCTCCGCCGGGACCGGGCCCTGCGCCCGCGGCGGCTCCGGCGATGGGGACCAGGGGGTGGCTCGCCTGTGCAGCCCCCCTTTTTAATGAGGGTGCTGGTAACCCCTTCCCCAGCCCCCTCCTGCCGTCCCCAGGGTTAAGCCGTGCGAGAGCTTCCCGGATGGAAACGGAGGGGAGAAGGAGAATAAAGCCTGGATGATGCGGGGCTGGGGGTCCAGGGGGAGCAGAGCGGTTCCCCGTTCTGGGCATGGGTGTGCGCCCAAAACCCGTGCTTCAGGTTGGGTTTCCTGCGCCCCAGCCCCCTGTGCAGAGCCTCCCGAGGGTCACGGGGGATGGGACAGGGACTGCTGGCGTTTTGCAGGGCAATGCGTTTGGAGGGGAGCAGGGACCACGTCAGCGTGGTGGGGCTGGAGCTGGACGAGGTCCTTGGTCAGTGCATGGTCCCATGCGTAGCGTGCACAATCCCACATGGAGCACGCAGCTCGCTGCAGGTAATTCCATGTGCAACATGCTTGTCGGTGCGTGTGATCGGTGTGTCGGTGCGTGCAGCGTGCAATTTCTCATGCAGCACACATGTTGGTGTATGCAATGCCGTGTGCAGTGTGCACCTTGGTACGTGATCCCATGTGCAGTGTGCACGTTGCTATATTCAATCCTGTGTGCAGCGTGCACCTCAGTGTGTAATTCTCTGTGTAACATGCACGTTGGTGTGTACAATCCCATGTGCAGTGTGCATGTCGGTACACTCAACTCCCGCTGTGTGTTGGGATCACGCACACTGAGGTGCATATGTGCAGTCTGCACTTCAGTGCATGCAATCCTGCATGCAGCACGCACCTCGGCCTGCATCATCCCGGCTGCAGCGTGCATCTCAGCACACGCAGTGCTGCATGCAGCCTGTGTCTGGGTGTGCAGGCCCTGCGTGCAGCTCTGCGCAGTGCAGTGTGCATCCCAACACTGCCACCCAGCAGCCCGGCCGGGCTTTGCAGCGGGTTGGGTGGGTGTTGCAGCTTGGGGAAATCCTTGGTGGGGTGGACAATATGGAGACGAACAAAGCGGCTAAGGGGAGCGAGCGCAGAGGCTTTGCTGGGGGCTCCCCGGCCTCTGCAGCACCAGGAGGACAGGGGTGTCTCTGATCCCGTCTGGGGAGGCAGCGTCTCTTCAGGAGCACATTCCTTGCTTGTGTGCATCGCTTGCAAACACAAACTAGGACTCTTAGCAGTCTGATTGCGGGTGCTGCAGGATTTGAGCCCAGGGTGGGATTGAGCATCATGGCAAAGGGAACTGGGTGCCCCAGCGCTGGCCAATTCCCACCGGCGAAGCTGAAGTCTCGGTGCTGCTGAGAGCAGACTCCAACCTAATCACTTGGGCTGGTTTGTCTTGAACTGTGATTTCACAAAGTGATGGTGTAACCGCTCGCTCCATCACGGCCTGATCCAGATCACGGTACCTAGCACAGGGACAAGAGAGGCTGTGGGTCCCCCAGTTCCCCACCCCACATGATGCTCTCAGCATCATCCCCACTGCCGCTCCCTGTGGCTGGTGGGGGACCTGGCCCCAGCACGGACCTGTTCACCCTTCACCAAAGCATGGAGGAAAACCGCACTAGAAAACCACAAACTGCCCCAAAGCAGCCCAGGCCATCCCTTGGGGCTCCCTTTGCTCCCAGGATGCTGCACGCCCTATGGCCCTACATGTGCCTTCAGTGCTGTGGGACGTCGCCAGAACATTTCCCCAGTCTTTTATCGCTGGGGTGAATCATTTACCAGGGCGGGCAGGCTGCCCGCAAAAGCCTCGTAACAGCCGGTGCCAGCTGAGCGTGGCCGGGATGGAGGGGTCGCTCCCCAGGTGAAGCCGCATCGTCGGTTCCTCTGTCCTGCGTGGGGGAACCGCTTGCAAAAGGGTAAATCCCCCTTAGGGGACAGAGCAGAGGGTGGGTGCATGGCCAAGATTGCTGCCTCCTGGAGTTAGGGCTGCCTGTCTGGGGTGGGTTTGTTTATCCAGGATTTGGGAAAGCTCTGGAGTGAGAACCCCGCTGAAATCCTGCTGCTGGGGCTATTATAGGGTCGGCTGTTGCCCCTTCGCTGCTTTGGCTTCTCCATCAGTATTTTGAGGTGTTTGCCTCATCGCGCAGGCGGGGGTGCCACCACCCCGATCCCCTCCTAGTCCCTTGGTCTGGGGGAAGGCTCTGAACTGCAGGGCACTGCCATGTCCCCGTGGTGAGGTGACAAGGGATGCAACGGGTGACACGGCCACCCAGACCGACACCCAGGCTGTCTCTCTGGGGCGATGGGAGAAAATGCCACTTCCTCCCTCACAGGCTGGGGCATTTGCTCCTGTGATGTAATCCCGGGCAGGAATGAGCCGAGCTATGGTGGCGCTGAGCCCCAGTCGCTTCTCCAGGGCTCGTTAAGCCATCCCAGGGCAAGTGGGCAATTAGCCCTGCTTCCTCCATGGGGAAATGGAGGCAGAGACAGGGCTGGAGGAGGCAGCACGGGGGAGACCCGGGGATGCTGCACATCCCACCCTGAGTGTGGCTGGGGAAGGATGGGCCAGCTTGGGGGTCACCCTTGGTGCCAGCCCAGCACCGGGATGGGACCAGGATCTGATCCCTGTGCTCTGGATGGGCTGGAGGTCCTTTATATTTCTGATGGGCTCTGTGATGCCTCTGCTTCGCCCACCAAACTCCAGGTGCTTCAACATGCTCCCAGGTGCATTTACACTTCTGTGCCTCTAGACCAAATTCTTTGCAAAAAGTGACATTTTGGTGCCTGACCAACTGCGGTACCACTGCACCAAGCTTTTTGCTTTCCCCAGGCCTGGCCCCAGGATGCGCATTTACCCCCAGACCTTGCGTGGGACCACGGCAGCATACCCCCGAGCCTGGCAAGTCCAGCAATGGCCCTTGGCCAAGCCTGGCGCGTCACGGCCGGCACAGGGTGCTTTCGGCACGGGGTGTTTGCCGAGGCAGAGACGCTCCTCCCTGTCCCCCCCGCGCGGAGGGGAGCGCGGGGAGGAAATTGCTGCTGACGGAGCTGCGAGCACTGCCGGACTGGGGATGACTAAGTTTGGCAGTGCTACCTGCCGGCTGTTTTTCCTTTTATGGAGGATTTGAGCGAGCCGCTGGAGCAATTCTCCGAGAGAACCCAAAGGGATCCACCCTGACCTTGGGGACGGGAACCGCCGGGTTGGGGACAGGGTGGCTGGGGAGCGGGGTGGGTGGCGAGACACCGAGGCAGCGTGCGGCTGGTGGAGGTGGGGATGGACCCCCTCTCCCCGTCCGGATGGGGCACCCGAATGTTTTCACTTTCTATTTTAAGGAGCTGGACGCTGGCCCCAAGCGGAGGCCCGGCCCATGGTGCCAGCTGGGGCTGCAGCTGCTGACACCCTCCGTGCCACCCACCTTCGAGGCCACCCCTCCGTCCCACGGCCATCCCGGTGTCATTTTCCTGCAGGCTGGGGGTCCTGTGGGCGCTGGGGTGAAGGGGAGAGAGGATGTGGTGGGACATGTCTCTGCAGGGGGACACATGGCTGCAAGGGGACACTGCTGCAGAGGTGGGGGCATCATCTGCACAGTCCATGTTGCTGCCAGGTGATGGCATTGCAGGGGACACATCCCTGCAAAGGGACACCCCTGGGGAGAGGGGGCACCACTCTGCACCCTGTGGCTGCTCCATGGGGCTGAGGTGGAAACGGGGCAGTCCAGCCCTGGAAAGTCCCCGGCTGGTGAGAAATGCAGAGAAAGAGAAACAAAAATAGCACCTTTCCTGCCAGCAGCTGGGGTGGCTTCTGCAGCTGGGGCCAGGCTTTGGCCGGGCTCCCCTGGCACCCAGGGCAGCCACCCCCATAGCCCCCAGCCCACGCCGGGGGGGCCAGGACCGGGCTCCTCATGTTGTGTCCTGCATTCTTGGCATTATTCTCCTTTTTTCTCCTCCTCCTCCACCCCGGGGACGGGCTCTCAAACCTCTCCATTTATGGACAGGAGGTTAGGTCAAATGGGAGGGTGAGGGGATGCCTGGGTCCCTGGGGAGGGACAGGGGTCCCACGTGGGGGATGGGGGCCACGGCCATCCCTGGGGGTCACAGCAGCGATGGTGTGCTTTAAGTTGGGGCACAGCCAAGCATTGCCCCTGGGACCCCCATCGTGATGCCCTGTGCCACTGGGGCCCCCACCCAGGGTGGTGGTTGGGGTCACCCTGGGCCCCCCCAGGATGCTGGAGCACCCTGAGCTGCTGCAAGCAGCCGGGGAGAAAACAGCCCCTGTGGGTGGGGAGGGGGTTTTCCTCTTGTTTTATCATTTTATTTTGAAGCCAAACACTGCCAGTTTGGGGGCGAGGCTGGATGTGTCGCCAGCCCCAGGCCACCGAGGAGTCACTGGGGCAGGGTGAGATGACTCCGAAGCAGCTCCGGATGATGAAATGTCCTGATTCATTCGAATCATTAATATTTAAAAACAAAAAAAGTGACTCAGGCAGTGGTACCCTACCATTTGGTGGTGACAGAGTGGCTGCTTAGGGTTAGGCTTTTGGGGTGGATTTTCCCCCAGTCTATAATAACACCTCGGGGTGTTGCTGAAGGCAATGAGCTGGGGTAGAGGCAAATACCCAAGGAAATGTGCTGCTAGGGACAGCCCTCTTGCTCTAGCATGTGAGGCAGGGCTGGAGAGCAAGGATGCTTTAAAGGGGGGCACATGCGAGTCCCCCAGCCCTAGGATATGCCAGATTGTCACCAGGGTAGAGAAGGACCTTGGCACCTTGTTGGGAAGGGTGAGGTAGATGAACCTCAGCTGTTCTTTGGTGTCTTAACCAGCCCTGCAGTCCCCCGGCCAAAACCCTGTCCCTGTGGGCTGGGGGGGCAGAGGGAGGGACCCCGGGGACTCAGCCCTGTACCCCATGGGGGCCCATCGTCCCCTCCATGGTTCCCGGCTGACTCAGCTGGATGGGATTCCCACAGTTTCCGTCAGGTGCTGCCTGGAGTAAATGGGGAAGAGATTTCACAAGCCCCAGTAATTAATGCTAATTACAGAGCAGCAACATGGGAATCATTTCTTCCCCAGGTGTCCTTCCAAAAATGGCTTTCTGCAGGTGTGGCACCATACTTCACTTGTCATTAGGCGCTGCTCCACCTCAGAGAAGGTGAAACCTTCGAAGGCTGGGACTGTGGGAACGGCGTGACGGAGGATGGTCCCCACAGTCCCTGCGGGCTCCTGGCCCGGCTGCAGCTGCTGGCAGCCAGGTTTGGCTGGAGGGCAGGGCTCGCTTAACCCTGGGTCAAGACAACCCATGGGGAAAAAAAATACCGTCCGACCTCCTTGAGCAGCATGACTGCTCCTGGCAGCTGCTGGCAGAAAAATAAAACCATGGAGAAAGGTCTCTGAGTCTTTTTTTTTTTTTTTATGGCTTGGTTCTGCTGCCTGCATTGGAGGGACGATGAGGTCCTCCCAGGAGCTCGTGCTGAGAGGTGCTGAGCTTCTCTGAGGCTTGAAAAAGATAGGGTGAGGGGGTTTAAAAAACTTTTTCATCTTTGTTTTTCTTCTCCTCGCTGATCTGGTCATGCTCAAACCCCCCGCGTGTGAAATATTAGAAATAAAGCAGGGTGGAGGCAACAGCCAACTGCTGGTGGTGGCATCACCTTTAATGGTGAAAATCAACTGCCCTGGACAGCAAAGTGCTGGACAGCTGCAGGGATCGATGGCTCTGCTGGTCTCCCGCAGCCCCATTTTGTTGTGTAAAACTGGGCTTAGAATTACGGGATTTAGGTCTCTACCCAACAGGGATGGTTGTGTCCTATTTAACTTAAGCCTCCAGACTTCCGTAGCAGAGGGAGATGAAGGGGCTGGTGCTTCCCTGTTTGAAGAAGAAGAGTGTATCCCATGCGGGAAACATCTCTTATTATTTAGCAGTGGAAACAATTTCAAAAGACTTGGTTGAAGCTCACAGAAGAGGAAATCAAACGGGATTAAATCCACCCAAAGCCAGTTTCCAGGTTGTTTCCATACTTCTTCTCCAGGAGGAAACGCTCCCAGTCCAGGTGCTGCAGGTGCTGTGACTCCCCGTCCCCTGGCCAGCCGGGGTGGGGACCCTGCGACAGAGCGGGGCTGGCGGGCGAAGCTTCATCCTCACCGGGCTGGCGAGCTCGGAAACCGGTCCTGGCACAGGAGAAACCCATCTCCTCTGCAGGCTCGATGAGAGCGGTAGGGAGGCGACTGTCTGTGTGGTTTTTAAATAATCGTGACTTTGCTGAGATGATTTCTTTTTGATGTGTGCAGACTTCTCCCTCTGACTTTCCCTTTTCAGATTTTCCCTTGCAGCAAGGGTTGTTGCTGCGCGTATCCCAACAGACGGGTCTTCTCCCACCGCTTGGTCCTCGCTCCAGTCTGAAGGTGAGGAGGAAAAGGGCAACACCAAAACCAGCATTCATGTGCGCAAGCCAATTCCCCCAAGGATGGTTGCTTTAATGAGATGTCATTGCTAATGAGTCTGCTGGCAGAGCTCTCATGGAGAAATGTGCTGGGAAATGGTAACGCAGCAAGTCTCAGCGTTGGGACTGTGCAGCTTTCCAGGCTGCCTGCCCCATCCCAGAGACATGAATCCATGGGAGCAGCTGGGCGAAGGACCTTGCTCTCCACCCCAGCATCAGCCAGGAGCGGCTTGCTGACAGTCCACTGCCCGCTCGCTATCAGGATGTGATTAGACCAAGTGTAAGAAATATGCTCGTCCAAAAAAAAAAAAATGGGATGGCCAATAAACCGGCCAAAGCAGATGTTGGGAGCTCCTGACACGCCGGTCACCAGCACAGGGTTCATTAGGTGGGATTGGTGATTTATGGGAGGAAATTCATGAGGCTGGTGGGCTTGTCCTGCACTGTGAGACCCCCCCCCTTGCCTACAACCCAATGAAGACCATCAGCCTTGCAGAGGGGCTCAGGCTGCCGGCAGATCGGTGGCTCTCCTTTACGGGTGGCTGGACTCGAGGGGGCACCTCGAAATCCTTGGGAGATGAGTGAGCATCCAAGCTCCTTTCCATCCCAGTACATGGAGACTTCAGGAGCTCAGAAATGTTTTCACTGCTGAGCATGAAGCGTTATCTTGGAAGGAAGCACAGGCCTGCAGCACTTCAGCAATTCGTGCCCCAGCATCTGCTGGATGCTAACACACAAGACCAGCAACCGGGGGTTGGGGGGGCTCTTGTCCTTCATTGTTCCTCGAGCTGATGCACAAGGGAGGGGAGACATGGAGATCTTTTCCCTCCCTGTGCCTGCCCTGGGAATCAGGGTGCAGGATGACGAGGGGTGCAGGATGACCCGGGATGCAGGATGATCTGGGGGTGCAGGATGATCCAGGGCACCCATCCCACAGGAGGACACGTCTGCCACTTGGACAGGGTGGAGGAGGGAGGGGTTCATTTCTAAGTGTATTCCTGGTGAATTTAGGGTTTATGAAGCGATGGGGGGCGGGCGGCAGGCCTCAGCTGCTCTCTGGTTTCCGGTTTCCGCTGCCTCTTTCTCTGGCTGGTTACGCGCAGACAGGGCCAGGTTTTGCCATTTAAGGCTTATTTCCCCAGGCCGGTGGCTGTGCTGAGAGCTGCTGGGTAGGTCGGTCTCTTGGCCACTCTGCGTTCATTAAAATGTGTGCCTGGAGAGGGGTGGGTGCTCATGGGTGAGGAGGGGGGACCCTCGCCATCCCGACCTCCCTCTTTCCCACATCTCCTCCTTTTGCTGACCTCCGCAGCAGAGGAAAAAGCCAAGGGAAGGGATCTTGGTTCAGGCTGTGGAGCGATGTGCCCCGTGTTGGATGGGCAGGAGAAAACCTTTCCCGGTCCCAGAGGCTGCAGCGTCCAGGCAGGGGGCTCCGGTCCCAGGGGCTGGGTGAGCGGCCCCCCTGCCCACCGAGCCAGCCCCGAGCGAGGGACCCGAGCCGGGCGATGCCAGGGTGAAGCAGGAACGTCCCCTGCCCTGCCAGGCTGTCACCAGGACCCAGCCCGGGCTGTGCTGGGGCCAGAGCTGCCCCATGCTCGGGGCTTCCTCATTCCCGGCACCGCAGCTGGTTGCTGCGTCTTCCTCTTGCTTGTCCCCCCCCAAGCTCTTGCAAAACAAGAACAAGGGCTCCCAGAAAGTGAAAGGTGCCTTGCAGCCATCTCACAGCCACGGGGAGTGCTGTTGGAACCAAGGGGGCTCCAGGCTGGGGTTGTCTCCTGCAAAGCCCCATAGGAAAATCACTCCTTGTTTTTCTGCTTGCTGGCTTGCCTCTTCCTTGGGCCAAAAATCTGTAGAGACAGCCACCCTTCGTGTCTCAGCTCATTTTCCATCTGAGCTCCACTGTAGCCCTGGTGGCCCCTGTATCTGCTTGGCTTCCTCTGCTGCTCTGCTGCCCGTGGTGCTCCAGCGATGGAGGAGCTCTGGAAGCCACCTCTGCAACCCCTCATGGCTCCAGCGTGGGGAAGGGAAGAGAGCAGGAACATGGATGTCTTAACCCCGTTTATCGTTAGGGGCTGGAGGAGGGAGGGATGTGTTCATACACCATCCTGCATGTGCCAGCACGGGGTCTCTTGGGGGATGCCCGGGCCAGGGCAGGCGGGGAGTCCCCAGGGCAGTACCATTGCTCCGATGAATGCCACCAGCGAGTCCTCAAGGTTTTAATGGGACTTAAGTGCATTTTTCAAATATTCTCAGAGTCGATAATGCCTCCACCACCCTGGAGGGACTCAATGCCCGCCCATGCACACATGACCCACATGGGACAGTGAAGAGGGCACCCAAGGGTGGCAAAGGGACCCTGGCACCAGGAGAGAGCAGAGATCTGCTGTCCTCCTCCTCAGGAGCAGGAGGGACCTGACAACTCACAAAACCACCTGAGTCCCATCACACTTTCTCCTTCCAGATTTCCATCATTTCCATCCCATGGACCAGCCCGCTGTGGGATGAACATTGAGGTGTCCTCGCCAGTCCCAGGTCAGAGCTGGTGAGGAGCGGGCAGGGTACCTTAATGTGTTAGGGGAGTGACAGTCAGCACATGGCACCCGTGGCTTTTGTTTGCCTTTCTCTTGAGATCTTATCTCCTGCCAGCAGGAATGTGTGAAATGAGCCAAACAAAGCACACGCAGAAATACTGTCTCTAGTGAGGGTGGAAACTTTGGGGGCAACAGGCTGAGAGGGTAATAAAATGCAGCGGGGATTGGTGCCTCTGCACACAGGCTTTGTGGTGGTGGTTTCCTTTTGTCCCCAGTTTGTGTGCGGAGTGGCCTCTGGATGATATCAGAGGGATGATATCGTTGCAAGCTCACCAGCTTGCCCCGGGGTTTGCTGGAGATCATGTCGAGAGCTGGACGAGAGGGGCTGGTTGGGAGTGGCATCACCCCACTGTTATCCCTGCCATGGGGACCAGAAACCTTCCTGGCACCGGGTGAAAACCTCCCGGGTCCTCCTCCCCTGCACCCGTTCCCCAGCAGGGAGCCAAGGCAGGGGGAGACGGATGGCAGCTGGGTTTCATTTCTGGTGGCTCTGGTGAAAGGGCTGTGCTCCATACAGGCTGAATCACCCCTGACGGTTTATTTTAACGCGGAGGAGCGCGGGGAGCAGATGGGGCATTGACAACAACAGAATCCACTCCTCCATCGCCGACTCCCCGCCTGGGGCGAGACGCTTGCGTCAGGACTCGGCACCGGCTGCGCAAACAGAGCCAGGGGCCAGCCCGGGCAGGGATGGGGCTGGGACGGGGCCCAGAGCGGCTCCAGCGGGTGCCTCCGCATCCCTCCTTCTAGGAACGGGCAAACCCCGCCTCGCCCGCCCATTCCCCCGAGCATCTCTGTGCTCGCAGGTGAAGGAGCTGGATGCGGGTCTGGGGCTGCCGGAGGGGTGGGGGTCCCCGTCTGTGGGCGCTCAGGGCAGCCCCAGCCCCAGTAGCACAGCACGGCTGTCTCAGATCCCTCTCTTCCATTTAACCGCTAAGTCAACGTGACCCCTGTTGCTGGAGATAAATGGGGATTATGCCCCCAAACCCAAAACAGACTTGCCTGCAGAGTCAGAAGCGCTTTGTATCACCTGGCATGGGTGTGAGAGCCCTTGCGATCAGGGGCAATGGGCATCCCCACTCTCTGCACCTCCATTTCCCACACCAAAAACAAAGGCAGCGCTCTTCCCTTCCCTCTCCGAGGTGGACAGCTCACCTCTGCCAAAGGCTTGAAGCCCCCAGATGGAAAGTACCATTAGCCCGGCAGAGATCAAAGCGAATTTCCTGACGTGCTTGGGTAGCCCAGGATCTGTTTCATTTCCTAGGTACAGTACGAGCGGAAAACTCCATCCAGCTGCCTCCCTGCCTTTACCATCAGCAACCGAGAAAAATCAATTCTCAAAGTAATTAAGAAACAGTTGAAAATACACTGTGCAGCTCGGCATAGCACCATGTAACATGTGCGGGAGCCTTTTGCTGGGCCAGGTAACCAAACCCCAGGGAGCATCCTTTGCAGGAAAGTGCCCTCCGGGGCTGGATCACAGCGGAGGGGTCATTCAGTGGTGCTTGGGAGGCGATGGGGGTGGGGTGAGTGGGGCCAGAGGGCTGAGCCTTGCAGAGAAAGCCCAGGGAGCATCAGCTTTTTCTCTTCCTCTTCTGTTTTTAGCTGGAGGAAATATCCCCGAAGCTGGTGCTGGGCCTGCTTGGAGGGGCAGGGCTGCTCTGCAGCTCTCAGTCCCTGTGGGGAAGCTCTCCACCTCGGGGAAGAGGCCAGCATAGGGCTTAGCTTATACCTGTCCCATCGCTGTGGGAGAAGCGGACCCCAAAGATGTGCAGGGCAGCCAGGAGGGCTGAGCCTGGGAGCCTGGCTAGCATCGCCCCGGGGGTCTGGCTGTGCCGGTGTAATCGTGCTGTGCTGGGGAATGACCTTGGACCAAAAACAATTCAATGCTTGGGCCTCATCGGCTCTTGCTGTCAAGGTCAACCAAGACAGCACCAGCAGCACATTTAACCTGTGGGGGAAGGGAGGGCTTTGCTCTGCTCTGGGCAAGCCAGGGAGGGTGGGAGGGCAGCATGGCTGCTGGGGGCCAGGATGGAGCCGGGCAGAGGATGCCCAGCCCCGGCACCAGCTGATTCCCCTGCCAGTGTAGTGTCCGCCAGCTTTCCCAGCTGCCTGCAGGGCTGGGAACAAAGCCCTGGTCTCCTGCTGCCTGCATGGACTGGGGGACCCTGGGGCCAGCCTCACGATCTGGAAATGCTGGCACAGGGATCAGCCCAGGGGTATGCAATGAAGGGGCTGAGGAAGGAACGGGGTAGGGAGAGATGGGGCTGGAGGCAGCAAGGACAGGCATGGCTGGGGAAATGCAGGGAGAAAAACCACTGCTCAGGGCTTCAACCCCTCCAGCAAAGTCCTGTTACCAGGGACAGCAGGCTATAAACCAGCCGCGTGTCCCCTTCTACCACCTCCGCTACCTGGGCAGGGCCGTGCCCTTTCCAACAGCTTCAGCAAAACCTGGCACGGGATGTCTATCAGTGGCCCGAAGATGAAATGCAGTGAATTTATACAGTTTTACAGTGTGATACAATATAAGGATTTACCTCTGTTGTGGATGGGGGAGATGCTCAATGCACCACGGACACAGCGGATCGGGGGAGAATGGTCCCTTGCACACAGAGGTCTGCAGAGGGAAAGGCTTTCATCTCTCTCTACAAAAGGCACTGATAAATCGGAGAGAGCTCGAGGATCAATACAAAGGAGTAGGAACCTCGGGGAGGGATGTATGAGAGTGGGGAGTGATGCTTAAAGGGGGAGAGGAGAGTCTGCAGCTCGTTGGAGATGAGCTAGCATTGGGGATGCAACACAACGAGTCGGCAAAATGTCAGGGGCTGTTTTGCTTCAGGTTTTAACGCTGAACGTGTCCCTGTAAAGGGAGAGGTGGGGGCTGTGGTGAGGCCCCCAAACACCTCCAAAGGGGGAGATGGGCCTGGACCTGGGCTTCCTGCTTAGGTTTTACCTTCTGCAAATTCCAGTTGGAGCTGATGCTGCAAGGAGTGAATTGAAAAAGAGGAAGGTGCTGGGATGGTCCCCATGCCTGCGAAACAGGGGATGTGGCCAGTGCCTGTCCCTCTTCCCCTTGGGGAGCAGGAAGGGAGGGGAAAAGCAGCGCTCCGAAAAACCTCCGCGATTTTTGCGGGAGGGTTATTTAAAGTGACCGGGCTGGTTTCAGAAGTTTTCACCTTTTTTCTCATTGTCACGAGAGCAAGAGGGAGAGAGCGGAGGCCCGAGCGCATGGTGAGGGCAGCGATGGAGGAGCTGTAGGGGATGTGCAGAAGTTCAAGCCATCCCCAAAAGCTGCTGGGATTATTTCCCTCCCTTGACCTGCCTCTCCCCAAATGTGCAACAGACGCCATCCCTGCATGAGCAAAGGGCTTCTGCTCTAGGGGAAAAGCTGGAAGAAGCGAGTGGAAAGGAGAGCTCACATGTTGTCCCACAAGTGCAGAAATTCCAGCCCGGCCGTATCAGCCAGTGAAGGGCAGGAGGATCCTCCCCCGGATAGTTTTGTCCGGAGCCGGGGTGAGCCGAGCGCCAAGGACAAGCAGGGAGAAGTGAAGCAAAACAGGGAAACTCGGGAGCCTGCGATGTCTGCCCAAGGGTAACACAATGGCTGGGGACCTCTTCGCTCAGTTCCCTTTTCTCTCCTCTCGGCTCTTGCAACACCCCAGGAGGAGACAGGAGGAGAGCCCTGAGCTGTGGCCAGCAGAGCCAGCTCAGTCTGTCACACCGTGCATGGTCTGGGTGGTGAGCACGGCGACTGACTGGTGGCTTCGCTGTCAAAGTGTCTTCAGGTTGGGAGGAAGCGGTGGCGCCTGGCCATGTGCTGCGGACCACATCCTGCCATCCCCACCGAGGCCAAATCCCACCGCCCCCGAAAGCCCGGAGACGCGGGGCCGGTGTTACTGCCCGCCGGATGCTGGCGGATTGATTGCTTTCTGATTCAGTCCAATAATCAAGAGATGCTAATTGCCTGGTAATTCCCCTCCCCGCCTAATGGGCTGTCTTGCCTCTGTGGCTCCCCAGCCCCGCTCCACCCAACCGGCTCACCGGGATGCAGCGGAGCGGAGCACCCCATCCGTCTGATACGCGCCCCATCCAGCTGACCAAGACCCCCATGAGCCACGGTGGCCTTTCCACCTGGTCCTGACCTCCGGCTGACGTTCCCCATCCCAAACCCATCACCCCAGTGCTATTGTAGGACCTTTTCCTCCTGCTGTTTTCTGCAGACCCCTTATCAGCGCATTTGTGGACCATGCTTTACACCCGCAAGGGCCATCAGCTGTACCCATGCCTTGTGGCTCCCCTTATTTGACGTATAATCTTCTAATTAATAATCAGCCTTTTCAAAGTGGAGTGCAAACATTAATTAATTCCTCGTGAGGTAGGTAATTAACAGTGATGACTCCCATTTTACTGCAAGGGAAGCTGCGATACAGAGATCTTGCCCGATCCACCCGAGGTGGCAGGGAAACGACTGTGCAAAGGCAGCTCTGCTCCGGCACGGCCCTGCAGAAACCCCAGCTTGCCCAGGCTGGGTCTCCTTCCACTGAAAGCTTCCCGTGGGGACAGTCCCCGTGCGCTGGGTTGTCTCTGCTCCATCACCATGGCCACCTCCAGTGTGGAGAGGATGGCATGGTCCTAAGGTGGCCTGGCAGGGTGGGTCCATCACCATGGCCAACTCTGCATCGAGGGATGAGGCACGGTCCTGGTGTGGCCTAGCAGAGCCCACAGGGCTCCTGTCCCTCTTCTCTGCACTGTCCCCACCAAAGCACCCATCTGATAGCAGCCATGGTGGCGGACGTTGGAGCACCTCTGCCAGCTCCCGGACAAGGTGCTCCTGGGGAAGGGGATGCCATCCCATGGAAAAGGGTTGCTCCTCCCGTTCCCATCCATCCCTCGTGTCCCATCTCCTCCCGTCCGCCCCCAGGTAATTGCAAATCTCTATCTCAGCAGGCTTTTGCAGGTTCCTCGTGCAGTTCTCCTCCTTTGTTTGTCCCACAGCGGGGTGCAATGCTTGGGGGTGGGGGCGGGATAACTCCTGGGTCCCCCCCTCGGCCAAACCCCACATTGGGGAGGGTGGCTGGCGGTTCGGGGAGGGACCCCCATCCTCCAGGCCCCATCCTCACGGAGATCTCTGCAGCTCCCCGGTGACAAAGAGCTCGCTGGCATGGGCTGCAAGACCCCTGTGGCAGGGCCGGCTCTCCCAGCCCAACCTGCGATGCCGGGCGAGGGGTGTCCTGTTGAGAACAGACATTTTTAGCATTTTTTTCCCCAGATTTTAATTTTTTTTCCCTGTCACTGCTGTTTTCAAACCGCTGGGATTAGACACGCAAGGTCCCCACGCCGAAGTCTGTGTGCTTCCAACCGGCAACAGATTGCGAGTGGCTGCTGCTACTTTACTTACAGGGCTGCTTAATTAACTTGATTAATCAGCCCGTGTTCGCACAACGCTCTGGCGACGTAAAGCCCTCTTGCCGCTGCTGCCTGCTGCTCCGCGGACGCTGCCCTCGCCTTTATTTCCAGCCGATATTTGACCATAACAGCCAAAGAGGGAATTGCGGAGAGGCAACCGGGGCAGGAGCAGCCACGTCTCCCACTCCAGCAAGGTTTGGATCAAAGAGGAAAGAAACAAATATTGCCCAAATCTGACCGAATCGCTGCTCCCACGGTGACCCCCGCCAGCCCCGGGGCAGGACGGGGAGCGGGGACCGGGGCCCCCCGCTCGCCTCGGTGCCCGCTCAGCGCCAGTGGGGCATTTCCTCCTCCCAGGTATCGCTGCCGCCGTAGGGACGCGGCCCTTAACGGTGCCCGGGGGCGACCCCGACGTGCCCCGGGCGGGTTCAAGGGCCGCAGGCCTGGCAGCGGGCTGGCCGCGGGCTGGCAGCAGCCGTGTCGCCGCTGCCTGCTGACATCAGCAGTGAACTTGGCCCCGCGTCCCGCTCCGGGCTGGGACCCGCCGGGGGCGACGGGTGCTCGCCTGGGGGTGCAGGCGACGGCCCACCCCGGGGCCAGGGCGCTGGGCAGCGCTGCAGGCAGGAGCAGGCAGGAGCCACCCCCCGCCCCGGGGGAAGCGGGGTCCCGCCGCACGTTGCCCCCAGGGGCGCCCCCTTCCCCCCCTGCGGGGCTCAGCTGCCCGCCGCTTCCCGCACAGCCCGGCCCCCCCCCCCCAGCCGCGGGGCTTTGTGTGAGGGCTGCAGCCGTTCCCCTCGGGACGGGGGGATGCGCGGGGGCGGCCAGACCCCCGGGGGGGAACCGAGCAGGGGGACACCCGGCCCCCGCCCCGGCAAAGCGCGGTGACCGGGGGGTGCACCCACACCCACGCCCGCGCCCCCCGTTTGCTCTGCCCCCCCAACCCCCCCAATATTTTTTTCTCTGTGCAGGGCGGGGGGCGCTGCCGCGCGGCCGGGAGGTGGGGCAGCACGAGGGGGGGGGAGGCCCGGCCGAGGGCCAATCAGAGCGGCGCGCTCCGAAAGTTTCCTTTTATGGCGAGGCGGCGGCGGCGGCGGCCCCATAAAAGGCGGCGCGCGCGGCGGGCGGGAGCCGCTGCGAGCTCTGCCTGCCTCCCGCGCGCGCGCGCCCCGCTCCCGCCGCCGCCTCGCTCCGACCGCGCAACTCCCCGAAGGTGAGCGGGACCGGGACGGGGGGCTGCGCTCCGCCGTTACACCCCTGCTGTCGTTAATATTTGCTTAATTAAGTTCATTGGGAGATGGCGTGCCCGCTCCCCGGGGGCGCCCTTTGTTTGCTGGGGGGGAGGGGAGGGTGTGGGGTGGGGAGACCGGCCCGCCGTGCGCTGCAGTATCTTAGGAGATGGTGCTTTCGGGTGCTGGTTGCATTTCGGGGGGGTCGCCGCCCTGCCGCCCGTGGGGGTTAATCCGCCTCCTAAGGGGATTGCTGGCGGCCGTGCGTGGGGCCGGGGGAAGCGGGCGGCTCGGCTATTGTGTTCCGGGGATCGGCGCGGGGGGAATGGGGCGCGGGGCTTTGTCTACTCCGCGCTGTCACCCCACCCCCGCCAGCCGCCGATGGGGGGGTTTGGGGGGCCCGCAGCGCGGCTGGGCCTGGGGGCGTTGCCTCCCGCTGGGGAGGGGCGCGGTCCCCCCCGCCCGGGGACATGCAGACGGCCCCGGTGGCTTTTTCTTGCAGGGGAAGGGGGACGGCACCCTCTCCCGAGGACGAGGTTGTTGCATCGGAACAAGAGCTGCATGCAAAGGGGTGGGGGGGAGAAGGGGAGAAGCCCCCGGGCAGCGGCGGTGCCCTTCTGCAGGCGGGCTGCCCGCTGCGGGCGGCGACTCCGCTTCCCGGGCTGCCCCGTGCGGGGCTGGCACACGTGCCGGCAGCTGCCCCCGCCCTGCCCGCGGATTAAACCGGCGCTCTCGGAGGCGCCGGAGCCGAGCTCGCCCTCCTCGGGGCGGGCGACATTTGCATAAGACCCTGGTTTTAATTCCACCCGTGCTGCCGGATGGGGCAGAGCCCCGCTCGCGCGGGGCTAGAGGGCCGGGCGGGGTGGCAACTGCGGCTCCTGGCGATGGCCCTCCGGGGCGGCGGCCGACCGGGGCGAGCGCCGTGCCCGGCCCGCAGGGGCTGCGCCGAGCCCCGCTGGCGGGCGGCGGGCGGGGCGCTGGGGCGTGGCCTCCCGCCCGCGGGGCGTGGCCTCCCCGCCCGCGTCCCCCCGAGCGCCGGCGGCGGGCGAGGCCGGCGAGGCGCGGCGCGCTCCATCCATTGCCTTTTATGGTAACAGCGCGAGCGGGCGCCGGGACTTCCTTTGTCCCGAGCGCGTGCGGCGCCGGGCCCGGCGGGCGCCGCCCCCTCTAGCGGGCGGCGGGCGAAGCGGCGCGGCGCCGGCAGGAAGGAAATGGGCGGGGGAGGCCGCGGCGGCACCGGGGACGGGGCTCGGTGGCCGGCCGCGCTCACGTCTCGCCGTCTCTCCTCTCGTTCCGCAGCCAGCCATGGATGACGATATCGCCGCGCTCGTTGTTGACAATGGTTCCGGTATGTGCAAGGCCGGTTTCGCCGGGGACGACGCCCCCCGTGCTGTCTTCCCGTCCATCGTGGGTCGCCCCAGACATCAGGTAGGGGGCTGGGGTGCCCGTTACCGGACAACAAAGAGGGGCTTTCCGTGGAAGCGGTTCCAGTAGAGCCACGGAGCTTCAAGAAGCCCTTTTATTTGGCTTTATAACGCAAGAGGCTTCCGCATGGCAACGCAGCGGGTGGGGGTGCAGCCTCCTGCAGGGCTCTCGTGCAGCGTCTGTCGGAGCAGTTGGCTGAATTTGATAGAGTGGGGACAGTAACTGGAGACCTGGCTTCGGGAAAACGGGGTTATCCACCCAGTGGGGCTTGCCCTTCAGCTGCGCTTACTGCCTTCTCTTTGTTGTGCAGGGTGTGATGGTTGGTATGGGCCAGAAAGACAGCTACGTTGGTGACGAAGCCCAGAGCAAAAGAGGTATCCTGACGCTGAAGTACCCCATCGAACATGGTATTGTCACCAACTGGGATGACATGGAGAAGATCTGGCACCACACCTTCTACAACGAGCTGAGAGTAGCCCCTGAGGAGCACCCTGTGCTGCTCACAGAGGCTCCCCTGAACCCCAAAGCCAACAGAGAGAAGATGACACAGGTGTGTAAAACTCCGGAGCTTGGAGCTACAGCAGATGTTGCTGCAGGCCAGCTCTCCTCTTTCATGTTGTCCTCTCTCCTCCTTCACCACTATTCTCCCTTTTTGCCATCTTTACAGGGTTTTCCTTTCCTGACCTGAGTCTGCTCTTTGCTGGACCTTGACAGGTTTTGTTTGCTCTTCTAAGCTGGCTTTCTCTGAGACTGAACTAGCAACTTGTCTAACTGCTGTTTCTGACTAGACACACTAATCGATTGACCAGCCTTGAGTGACTGTACTGTAGCTTCCTTGGCGTTCGTTTTGTTCCTTGCTGTGACACGTGGATGGGTCTGTTGTGGTGGTGTCCCTGCTCAGGCTCTGACCTGGCAGGTGTGGGTGGAGACCAGGCAAGATAAGCATGGACTTTGAGGGGTAGTGGAGAGAAGTCTCTCACCCAGGGGCAAAAGTAAAACCATTTGCATGGACTTGGTGTGGGCCTGTGGCAAGAACCCTGTTTTTTGCTGTTGACTCAACCCCTTCTTGTCTCTCCCTAGATCATGTTCGAGACCTTCAACACCCCAGCCATGTATGTAGCCATCCAGGCTGTGTTGTCCCTGTATGCCTCTGGTCGTACCACTGGTATTGTGATGGACTCTGGTGATGGTGTTACCCACACTGTGCCCATCTACGAAGGTTATGCCCTCCCCCATGCCATCCTCCGTCTGGATCTGGCTGGCCGTGACCTGACGGACTACCTCATGAAGATCCTGACAGAGAGAGGCTACAGCTTCACCACCACAGCCGAGAGAGAAATTGTGCGTGACATCAAGGAGAAGCTGTGCTATGTTGCCCTGGATTTTGAGCAGGAGATGGCCACAGCTGCCTCTAGCTCTTCCCTGGAGAAGAGCTATGAACTCCCTGATGGCCAGGTCATCACCATTGGCAATGAGAGGTTCAGGTGCCCTGAGGCCCTCTTCCAGCCATCTTTCTTGGGTAAGTCCAACTCTTCTATAATGCCCTGCGCCCCTCAATGTTCCTTTCTGTAAAGGGTGACCTGGAGACCGTGGCAGCCAGTGACCATACTATTGCTGGTCCACAGCAAGGTCTGTGCTGTCCCACCAGTTAGCCTTACTTTCCACACTGCTTAAAGCGGTTTGAGGGACTTGGAACAGCAGAACAGGAGGTTGAGCCTGCCAGAGCCATGGCTCTGTAGTGCCTTCCCCCTGAAGGGACTGCTGGTCTCTTGGTTGCTCTTCAGGCTGCTTTGGCTGTGCCTGAGCCCTTGCTGACTTGAGACTGCTTCATCCTCACAGGTATGGAGTCTTGTGGTATCCATGAAACTACCTTCAACTCCATCATGAAGTGTGATGTGGATATCCGTAAGGACCTGTATGCCAACACAGTGCTGTCTGGTGGTACCACAATGTACCCTGGCATTGCTGACAGGATGCAGAAGGAGATCACAGCCCTGGCACCCAGCACAATGAAAATCAAGGTAGGATGGAGTCAAGGGAACCTGTTGGCATCCCTGTTAATGCTGACATCCAGAGCGGGTGGAGGGGGGTAAGCTAAATTCCTACTAGAGAAGATAGAAACCATACTTTGGTGTCTGGTGCAGCCTTAATGGCCTTGCTCTGGACAAGATGGCATCCACCCGACCATGTGAATAATGGGATTAGTGTAAACGCTGGCTGCAAGGGAGGGAGGAGGGCGTGTGAGGTTGTGTCTTAAGCCTGTTTGGACTTTATGCTGTCTTGGCCAAGGCTAGGTAAGGGAATTCGGCAGCTCTGTCTTGCAGGGCTGTGCGTGGGCGGCGAGTGTAGTATGACACTGCATCTGACTGATTCCTCCTCTTCCCTGCAGATCATTGCCCCACCTGAGCGCAAGTACTCTGTCTGGATCGGAGGCTCCATCCTGGCCTCCCTGTCCACCTTCCAGCAGATGTGGATCAGCAAGCAGGAGTACGATGAATCCGGACCCTCCATTGTCCACCGCAAATGCTTCTAAACCGGACTGTTACCAACACCCACACCCTTGTGATGAAATGAAACCCATAAATGCGCATAAAACAAGACGAGATTGGCATGGCTTTATTTGTTTTTTTTTGGCGCTTGACTCAGGATTAAAAAACTGGAACGGTGAAGGTGTCAGCAGCAGTCTTAAAATGAAACATGTTGGAGTGAACGCCCCCAAAGTTCTACAATGCATCTGAGGACTTTGATTGTACATTTGTTTCTTTTTTTAATAGTCATTCCAAATATTGTTATAATGCATTGTTACAGGAAGTTACTCGCCTCTGTGAAGGCAGCAGCCCAGCTCGGAGGAAGCCGATGCCAGTTACTGGTGTTAGGTTATAATTGCTTGTCTGTAAATTATGTAACCCAACAAGTGTCTTTTTGTATCTTTCCGCCTTAAAAACAAAACACACTTGATCCTTTTTCTCTTCGATATGTCAAGCAAGCGGGCTGTGTTCCCCAGTGATAAGATGTGAATGAAGGCTTTACAGTCCCCCGCAGGGTCTAGGAGAAGTGGTGCCAGTATGCGGGGAGGGAGGGGCTACCTGTACACTGACTTAAGACCAGTTCAAATAAAAGTGCACACCATAGAGGCTTGACTGGTGTTGATTGTTCATTTTCTTTCTTCCATGCCACTTCTTTGACAGTTGCTGCATGCTCTGATCTGGCCCTGCCAGGCTGTGCATGTTGGCTGTCTGACGGGGGGGTGGATGCTGGTGCTGCGCAAGCCAGATGGCTTGTGGTGATACAGCGGGGAAGAGCTGAGCCTGCCAAACCTGCGGGCCTCTAAGGCTGCTCTGGGCTGTGCAGCTTGCAGCTGCTGCCAGTGTGTGCAATAGGGAGAAGCTGGGCTTAGTGGGGATTCAGCTGCACCCTCTGAAATGCTGCCTTGCGTGTCTCTCCAGAACAGTGCAGCATAACGAGCTTTGGCCTGAAGAAAGCGAGTGGGAGGGTGGTGCCATAAACATCATGCTAAAGTGGCTGGCTTCTCCTTTGGCTAGTCTGCAGCTGCCCATGGGGCAATGTCCCCTCTTGTCCCTGCCCTGGGTGCCTGAGCCTGTCCTGCTCCTGGTTTGCCCTAGGCCTGGTTCAGGCTAGAAGACTTGTGCTCTCTGCCAAACTGCTTGCTGGGTGGAGCAGCTTTCGGGAGAAGGCCAGAGAAAGTCTTGTGAAGTGGAAAAACGACTTCAGAGAGCAGGGCCACTGGGCTGTGACACAGGGGTGGGGCTGGGAAAAGGGTGTGGGGAGAGGAAGCGCTTGCATAGCGAGTGACACCTACAGCTGCAGGAGCTGCTGTGGGCAGTGCAGGTAGCTGCCTCTAGCCCAGCCGCTGCCAGGAAGGAGGTTTGCACAGCTTCTTGGCTCTGTCCCCATCCTCTGGGCTCCGGAGCCTCCTGTGAAGCTTCAGCCTTGTTTGGTGAATTGAGTTTTCCAGTTGCATGAAAAGGAGCAGCCACAGCGGAGACCCTCACAAAGCTGTGCTGGGAGCTGAGACCCTGGTGGGCACAGCAAAGCCTGTGAGCCCCAGGAGCTGGAGCCACTGCTGCGGACCAAGGCTGCCAGGTCGGGGACCAGGGAGAGCAAAGCCAGGTGACACCGTGCATTGCCAACACAGGCAGACCAGACCTCGGAGCCTCGCTCACAGGCATGCAGGCTTCCTAAGGCTCCTCCAACCTGCCTTTGAAGAGCTAATGGCCGTGATTGTGTCATGCTCACAGCAGATGAAAGGCAGGGAACAGGCTCCATTGGCTCTTTAATCCTCTGCCTGGCCTGATCCTGCGCCGGCATCACGCTGTGTTCAGGGTGGACCTGCCAGTTTCTGCCCTTCATCTCCCCAGCCTCCCTCCCGGCTGCCCCGGGTGCAGTAGGAGCCTGGCAGGGCTGTAGGTGCAGACACTGGGCTGGGCAGACGAGTTACTGGAAGCACCAGTTTGCAACACAGGAGGTGAAACAGGTTGGAACAAGGCCTAAACTGGGCTTATAACCTGAGGTCTTGGGGAAGTGGGGTGAGGAGGCAGCTCCTGGGGAGGGAGCTGGTGGGAGCAGGGCAGGAAAAAGGCCAGGAGGCAAGAAGGGACGATGGCCATAGGGAAATGGGCCTTTCTTCAGCCCTCCCTGAAATGGTCACCGGTCACTGTGGAAAAATGTGTTGAGACACAAAGAACAGAAGAGATGATGGTGGCAGTGAGGGAGAAACCACAGAGCAGCAAAACGCTGGGGGCCACGAGCAGCTCAGGTGAGGAGAGGTGTGGGCATGGGGAGAGGGTGAGCAATGGGCTGGTGCAGAGCCGCTGGGTGCAGGGCAGCCGGGCTGATTTTTGTGCTCCAGAGCGCAGCAGGCGAGGCTTTCTGTTGGCTAACACTTTGCAGGGTGTTTTTTTTCTCTTTTCTTCCTATTTCGCTTGCTGTTCCAGGCAACCACCCCCCCCAATAAAACGAGGCTGAGCCTTCCACAGCCCTTCCCGATGCCTCTCCGGTGCAAGGCCGTGGTGTGCACAGCTACTCTGCAGGCTGCTCCAGCAAGGCTCGGTTTATTCCTCCTCTGGGCCATTACATGCTGGAGAAAAGAATGTGGAGCCGGGCAGGGAAGCCTGCGAGCATTACTCACTGCTCCCAACTCCAGCGAGCAGGGGGGAGCCCAGGGTGGTTTCTTCTCAGGAACGCCAGGCGCTGGAAGAGGGGGGATTTTTTTTTTTTTAACCGCAGTTTCTCCGCGTTTCGGAGGGTTCGGTTTGCCCCTCGCTGTTTCACAGAGGTGGGGAAATGCCGAGGGGCCTGTCACAGGAAGGGCAGTAGAGAAGTTGGCTTAGCTGCGTCCTGGCTCTTGAAGCCACCAGCCATGGCAGACTCAAAGGAGAAGACACGTAGGGAATAAGCAGTTCCCTGGCTACCTCCTCCTCCTCTCCAGCTAGGGGCTGTGGGGGGACCAGGAGGTTTAAAACGGCCACCCACGGCTGAGCACGTCCCCCCGTCTGGCTCAGCGGCAGTGACAAACCAGCATTTCTCAGGCTGCAGAGACAGCAGGACTCAGCCGCAGATCCTTGCAAGCCACCCAGCCCTTTCTCGCCTCCCTTTAGCTGCCCGGGGGGAGCTGGCTCAGCTAAAGGGAGCTGAGCAAACATGTTTTATGCCCTTTCTTCCCCAGAGCTCCCAACTTTCGCTCCTGCTGGAGACAGTCACTGGCACTTCACCTGCAATTAGCTGGTGACCTGGAAAGTCACCTCGCTGAGCCGCTTATGGAATCAAGCCACCGCCAGGAATTAGTGATGTCCTTGGCAAAGGAGACGGTTGCGGCTCTCAGGATTTAGCCCTGAAGGGCCTCCTCATTGTCTCGTAGCCGTGTCAGGGAGTGGTGACCAGAAACGGTCCCCGGTTGGGGGGGGTCCCATTCTCTCGTTAGCAAGCGTGTGCTGCTTCAGGAGAGGTGCCAGCTGGCCGCATGCAAAAGTCCCAGGAAATCCCAGAGCATTCAAACAAAACTGGCCTCCTTGCGGAAGTCCCCTCCGAGGGTGCAAAGCATCAGCTTCAGAAAATGGGCTTTCCGAGGTATCAGTTCAGGGATGGGACTGTGGGTATTGGCCGTGCTTGCGGCAGGAGGAGTCCTGGTCTTTGAAGTTGCTCTTTGCAGAGGGATTGCTGACCTGGAGCCTGCCCTGACTTGTATTATACCCATCTGTAATCTACTTTAGCAGGCCTTACTCTAGTGAACTGTGTCAAGTATTGAAAATCGCTTACAGCAGTGGAGCTAGCAGTTCACCCAAGCTTACCAAGTGCTCTGGCCACTGCCGTCCAGCTGGGCTTTAGTCATGCTGACAAAAAGATGAGATGTCCAGATTGTATCAGTCTTAAGAAGAATCAGAGGCGAGAAATGACCCAAGACTTTCCAGAGGGAAAAACATAAAATCCCCAGGGCAGTCTGGCCTTGAACAGTTAAGAGATTTTTGTCTTATACAGAGCAAAATATCTTGATACTAGCATTAATTTGTTTGCTTGCCCTCCTGGACTGGGTCAACATGGTATGTGCCTGCCTGCTTTGGGCTAAGAAAACTGTGTATTAGTCATAAGATGACCAAAGCCTGCCCTGAGATGTCCCAGCCCTGAACTGAACCCATCTTCATGGAAGGCTCCCAAGTGCCCAGACCGAGAAGAGCATTCCTGAAGCAAGGCGCAGCAGGGAGGGTTTCTCCTCTCACCATCTGGCCACCTCCCAGCGACCATCAAGAGAAATGCCGGAGTTTGGTGTAGCTGTTCGTTTCTTTCCTCTTTCACTGCCCATCTGATGTCCCGCTGCTGCCTTGTATTCAACCTCCATGTCTTATCTACACTGCCACATTGCTCATTTATTTGGTGGATCGTGAGTCCAAGTGCAGCACCTCTTACAAACTGCTGCGAGCCTGGTTTCTCCTTGGGAGGTTCTTATACCTATCTCTGTTCCCAGCTCTTATTCAGGGTTGTCAGCTGCTGTCTGGTCCATGTACGCCCCAGGGCTGGAGGGAACCCGTGGCTAGTCCTAACACAGGCTGCTCCAGCCGATCTGGCTCTGAGCAGGGCTTCACTCTGCTTGTGGGCCCTGCTGGTGATTTGTTACCATTTGCATTGGAAATGCAGGTCTCCTCCACCCCGGTCTCTGTTTTCCCTGATGACTGCAAATATGGTAGGTTGGTATTTTTCCCAGATGTCAAACAAGTCAGTCTTGACTCCGGATTTAATTTGTCATTACCTTCTCTTTAAGTGGAACACATGACAAAGCAAGCAGGTACAGATTCTTTTACTGAGGCTCTCCCTCATCTAAGGGCTAAGAGGGGTTTTCCTCTTCAACTCCAGAGCCTTCTCACAGGCCTAGAAGCAAAACAGGTAATCAAGACTTGAGGCACTTGCTATTTCTAAGCTAAACCCCCAATCTACCCCTAATCTAATTCATGGCCTTAAATGGCAACAATCAAGCAGGAAGAAAGCACCAACCTATTCATTTTCCTTTGTGGGTCATCTTTAAAACACATTTTCTATGAACAAAATTCCCGAAGCATACACGTAACTGGAAATTCCAGCGCTCTGGTCCTGTCTGTACTTGAGATTTGGGATGAGGAGCTAACAGTAACAGAGCTGAGCCAGCTGCTCCCCTTGGACATTTCTGTGTGCAATGGCTGTGCTCACAGCAGCCCTGGATGACTTCTGCACGGCCCTCTGTGCATCAGCAAAGCAAAGGGTCGTATCTCACACCTGCAGCCAAAGCTAGAGTATTTAGCCTGGTTAGAACCCGGATTGATGATTGTTGCGTAAATGACCAGTGAACCTGAAGCCGATGGGTTTATATTTAGGGTTTTTCCTGGGAGAAAGGGGGTGGTGCCCCACAGCCCCCTTGTTAGCACCAATGCGTTCAGTGCTCATGGGTGTCCTGTCTTCCACATCCCGGCTGCTTCCAGCCCACAGTGTGAATCGGGAAAGGATCCTTCTCCCAAATGCTCCAATGCCTCCCCGGAAAACCAGGGCGCTAACCCAGTGAGCGCCCCGGGGGCCGCATTACAGCGCGGCAGGGGTGTCCCGCCAACCCGGCGGGGCTTCCTCGGCCCCCCGCTCGCCTGCTGAGTCACCGCTGCACCCGCAGCTCCTCGCAGGGCAGATTTACGTTTTCGGAGCCGACTCAGGGCTTTGCAGGGTGCGGGCCCGGTGTGAGTCAGCTGCAGGGGTGGCAGAGCGCCCGCAGCTGGGAGCCACCAAGGGCGGAGGCGGCCGAGCGGCCGCTCGCCTGGATCCATCTGTCTCCGATGCCTCAGCACCGGTGGCCTTGGGGCAGAGGTGAGGGAGCCAGGCCCTCTGAACAAGCCGGATTTCGCCTCCGCACCCGCTCGGGGCAGAGAGCTGCCGCCCTCAAGATGAGGGCGCCCACAGAGACGTGAGGAGACAGCACAACTGAGGCGGGCGTCCCAACATGGACCCGCCACTCCCATCATGGCGACGCCGCTCTCAAGATGGCGCCGAGCAACGGCTGACACCGCCCCTCCCTCCCTCCCGCCGCACGCCGGGCCACGCTCAAGATGGCGGCGCGGGGCGGCCGAGGGGGCGGCGGGGGTGTGGCGAGCCGCGGAAGCCGGGTCATGGCAGCGCCGGAAGAACCGTGCGGCGGCCGGGCCGGCGAGGAGCCAGGCCGGGACGCGGCTGGTTTGAGCGGTGCCCCGGGGAGGCGGCTGCGGTGGCGGCGGGACCGCGCGGCCGCTGCCATGTTCCGCTGTGGAGAGGTGAGCCGGGGGGGGAGGGGGGGGCTCTTCCCGCCCTCCGCTCCCCGCTCCGCTCCGGCCCGTCGGAGGGCCGTTAACCGGGGCTGTAGCGGGGCTCGCCCTCAGCCGCCGTCTCCCTGGGCTGGGGCTGGGGGGAGCCGGGCCCCCCTCAGGGATGGGGGCGAGGCGAGAGGGGCTGGAGCCGGCCTCGGGGGCGGTGAGGGCGCTCAGATGGCGGCGGCGGGGCCAGGATGTGCCGGCGGCCCCTCTCCCCGCGGGGCTCGGCCCGGGCTGCCCGGCGGCGGGGAGAGGCCCCGGGGAGCGGGTTGCCGAGGCGGGCCTGCCGCCGTCTAACGGGGCTGGGCACGGGCGCCGGAATCGCCCTCCTCCGGGGCGCCTTTGTGAGGAGTTTACAGGGGCTGTGAGGTGGGACCAGCTCCCCCCCTTCCCTTTAGGGGACGCCACGGCATTAATGCCAATTTGAGCTTCATTAAAGGTGGTGCTAAAGTCCCAGCCGCCCCCCGAAACCTCCGTCATCACGGTGGGGTGGGCTGGGGGCCGCGTCCGGTCCTCGCACCGCGCCAGGCAGCGCGCACCCCCTTGCCGCCATGTCAGGCGGCCCGGTGGGCCTGGGGGGCGATTGCTGGGGTGCCTTGGCCACCTCGGTGTCGAAGGCAGGCAGCTTGGGGTGGAGGAGCAAAGGGGCTCTCCTGTCCCCTTTGGAGCCCAGCTGTCGATCGTGGGGTTTCATATGGTTAAGTATAAGCATGTTGCAGAGAGCTATGGGTGATCTGATGCTGGACTGCAATTTTGTTTGTGTGTGTGTGTGTGTATATATATATATGTATATGTTTATATAACTCTTGAGTTTATTGAAATGGATGGCACTTAGTTAGAGGAAAGATGTAGAAAGAGGCTGCTGCGTTATATTTAGAAAGAATCAGAGACAGTCACTTTCCAATTGCAAAGTAAGTGGCAAAAGTGGAATAAATGTAAACTTTTTTTCCCCTCATTCTAAAGTAGCCAACAGCGAAAGAGTGAGTGAAGGTACTGTGGCTTTGTGTGAAGTTTTGCACTACCTCCATATTGCCTTCTAAGGGAAAGCTTTTGGTTTCTTGATGCAGATGGAAGTACTTAGAGATTGAAGCGTTTCTGTTTTGTCTCACTTTATAAATCCTTATGAGACTTGGGGTATATGTTTTCTCACAAGCTTTGCTGAAGTTTCTGAGCTAGTAGCTTTTTTTTTTTTCTTTTTCTCCCTCTTACCTGCCCCCAGGAGATCGTAAGTGGGGAGAGTGAGGAGGAAAGTAATGGCGTCAACTTGATGGAGTTCTCAGATGAGATCCTTTTGCACATCCTCAGCTACGTCCCTTGCACAGACCTTGTCCTGAACGTCAGGAGAACCTGCAGGAAACTCGCAACGCTTTGCCTTGACAAGAGTCTAACCCATACAGTTTTACTTCAGAAAGACTATAAGGTGGGGAGAGTAGCTTGCTTCTTCTGTTAGCTATGAAGACAAATCTGACTTCTGAAAAAATGCCAAGAAGTAGAACTTTCCTATGTGTCTCCATAAATGAACTGCTCTTGAACTCTGAAATCAAATAAACAATAAACTGTTTTATAAAAGCATTTGTTTTCCAGAATGCTTTGTTAGAACAGCTCTGTGCTCCCTTAGTTATATAAAATACCGTCAGTGAAAACTATCTTCTCTGTGTTTCTGGAAGCTAAAATGAAAGTAAACGTGACTTTCCATTTGTAGCTGTGGTTGTGTAAAGTTATCACTTTCGCAAAATACATTTTCCATGTTGTTGTGCAAAAAAAATCTTGTGCACATTGCTGTCAGGCATGCAGTCAGCTAAGCCAGAAATTGTATATGTGTTATAACAAAAATAAAGCTTGGGAATGAAGGGTGATATGTTTTATGAGAACTGTATCACCAAGCGCAGGCAAGGGGAAGCCTCTCTTACTCATTTCCAAAAGAGGAAACTGGATGAAGGAGAATGGAAACATTCTCCTTTCAATTTGAGTTTCCATAGATAGCTAGTTCTGCTGAAATAACTTTGCTGTTAGTGGAATGGAGGACCATCTCCATTTTCTATCAGTTGCTGAACAGATTTTGCCTCAGTCAGTAACGCAGAACTGCACAGACTAAGAAGCTAAAGGAATTGTAATCTTAAGAGTCCAAAGCATGGCCAACTAAGCCAGCTACCAGCAGTATAATATTTCTTAGGCTGTGCTAGCGTCTTGCGACCTTTGGATGAGCCACGTAATCTAAGTGCTAACCACTGTTATCCCCATCTTCAGATGGGAAACTGAGTCAGTACACACCATTGCCATATATCTCATTGAATCTGGTTTTGTTTGAGTACAGGTAAACAAAGACAAAGTGAAGCAACTGATGAGGGATATCGGAAAAGAGATTTACCAGCTGAACATGGCTGGGTGCTATTGGCTGCCCAGCTCCACTATTGATCACGTAACACGATGCAAGAACCTGGTAAAACTGAACTTGTCTGGGTGCCACGTCACCTCTCTCCGTCTCTCAAAGATGCTGTCCACGCTCCAGCACCTGCGCTCCCTGGCGATAGATGTAAATCCGGGTTTCGATGCCAGTCAGCTAAGCAGTGAGTGTAAAGCCACTCTTAGCCGTGTCTCGGAATTGAAGCAAACCCTTTACACGCCGTCATATGGTGTCGTTCCGTGCTGCACTAGCCTTGAGAAACTGCTGCTTTATTTTGAGATCCTCGATCGCTCGCGAGAAGGTTTTATGCTCTCTGGGCAGCTAATGGTAGGTGAGAGCAATGTGCCTCATTACCAGAACCTCCGTGTCTTCTATGCCAGGCTGGCTCCTGGCTACGTTAATCAGGAGGTGGTGAGGCTGTACTTGGCGGTGCTAAGCGATCGGACACCCGAGAACCTTCATGCCTTCCTTATTTCTGCCCCCGGTAGCTTTGCGGAAACGGGAGCCACTAAAAACCTCCTGGACTCTATGGCTCGAAATGTACGCCTGGATGCTTTACAATTGCCCAAAGCCTGGATTAATGGCTCTGGGCTCCTGCAACACTTGAAGTTCAACAACCCTTTCTACTTCAGCTTTAGCCGATGCACCTTATCTGGTGGTCACCTGATCCAGCGGGTTATTAATGGTGGGAAGGATCTTAAAAGCTTGACCAGTTTGAATCTCAGTGGCTGCGTTCACTGTCTGGCTCCAGAGTCCTTGTTTCGAAAAGCGGAAGATGACATTGACAGTAGCATTCTGGAAAGCCTGGTAGCGTCTTGTTGCAACCTGAGACACCTCAACCTCTCTGCAGCTCATCATCACAGCTCAGAAAGCATAGGGAATCACTTGTGTCAGCTTCTGTCCAGGCTAAAGCATCTGCTCTCATTAGCACTACCGGTTTGTTCCATCACAGATGTTGCTGCAAATGTGGAAAAGCCTCCCACGGCATCTAATTTGGTGCCCCAAACCTTTGGAAGGAAAGTCCGGATTGGGATACAGACATATCCGAGGAACTTAGCGGACCAGGCAAATCAGAAGATAGAGTCTTCGGTATTCTGGGCTCTGATGGGAAGCCTCCGATTTTTGGAAACCTTGGAAATAATTGGGTCCAGCTTTTCCTCTGCTATGCCCCGCAACGAGCCAGCAATTCGGAACTCGTTGCCTCCTTGTGTCCGGGCACAAAGCGTGGGGGATTCAGAGGTGGCTGCCATTAGCCAATTGACTTACTTGCAGAGCCTCACCTTAGCACAACTGCCAAATATTCTCACTGGCTCTGGGCTCATTAACATTGGATTGCAGTGCCAGCATTTGCGGACTCTTTCGTTGGCCAACCTAGGCATGATGGGGAAAGTGGTCTATATGTCTGCTCTCATGGACATGCTGAAACATTGCAAGTGCTTGAGAGATCTCAGGTGAGGGGCTGCCGTTGAACATCTCCATTTGGTTTGTGGATGTCCAGAAATGTAGCGTGTGGTTTGTTGTGGCTAGTGATAAAACTGCAAGTGTTCCTGTTCTGGTCAAAAATAGCTGCAATGGCTTGAAAACTGGGTATTTTCCTTCCTGACTTGTGGAGAACGGGAAGGCATTGCATGCTGTCCTTGAGGGCTCAGGACATGCCCTTTAACCAGTGTTTCAAGAGCAAAAAGGCTCTGTGCTGCAACTGCCTTCCTTTTAGATAAGGAAGAGTGGATGCTGCATATTTGGGAGCTAGCAGCCTGTCAGGGCTAGGTTAAATACTACATGCCTTTGCTGACTTTTTGGCTTTGTGTACATGTATATATCTTAAATTTCCAGGAAGGAAGAGACTCCTAAAATGTCTAGATAATGTAGAGTTCTTAGGTTTCCCAATGAGATATTTTTCTGCCTTTGGTTTCTATTAAAATCTTGCCTCTTTATTTTTTTATTTCGTTTTCTTTTCTTGATAATATATTGAAAACATTCCAGATTTAGAGTTTGTCCTGTTGCTGTTCCTCTCCTGGTAGGATTTAAAGGATCCTACCAAGGATCTGATCCTAAAGGGTGCGTAAAGGAGCTTCACAGTAACCAACATGTGCATATGAAAGCAAAGGGCACGAACCGTGATGGTTTCCTTGCACCAGTCCATATGAACACAAATGTTATTACTTTAGAAAGATGCTGTTTTTTCTTCTTTTTTCCCTAAATCAGCTTCTGTTGGTGAAAGTGCTAGATGTGTCAGTCCTGTTGTCATCCTCTGTTCACAAAATGGGTCTAAAATGCCTAACAGTAGTACCAGCAAGGTTGCTCCTGTGATCGCAAAGATAGTGTGACCAAAATTACTGCTCATCAGCTGAAACTGGTGTTTGTGTACATGTTCCTGATCCATTGCAATAGCTAAGGGAGCCAGGGTGGCTAAAACACCTCAGGAGGGTTTTAATTTTCCACGCCTTCCCATTTATAACAGGCAAGGAGTGTGTTGCTCTCTCATCCAAGTGATGGCAGCTGTTGGAAATTCAGTTGCTTAACGGCTTGGGTCATGTGAATGTATATTTAACCTTCAGGAGAGTAAAGAGCCATGGAAGAACTAAGATCTGGGGAAGGAGGTTTGGGTGTGCAGTGTTGCTTTGCTTGGTCTAGGCCTTGTAGTTTCCAGAGACTTTGAAATGGAGGCCAAGAGCGATAAAGATGAGAGGCAGGGTAGAGCCTTGAATAAAGGACGAACAAGGGTGTCTCCTTGTAACAGCCACGTGTTTCGTTGTAAGCTGTCATTGTTCTTTCTTGGGTAAAGTCTAAGGTTTTATATAGGTTTAAGAGGATTTTAACGTTTAGCACTTCCTCCTGATAATGTAGTTTCCTTTTCATTTGACTAGTTCTCTGCTGCTTCTACCCTTTTTCCCCTCCCCATTTTACAGGCTGAGAAGCTAGTTTAAGGGGATATTCCAAAGCAACATTGTCATCTAGCGAGGGAAAGGCAGTATTGCAACTATGGCTGTCGTGTCACAGAGATTAACCTAGAAACCTGCTGTGAGGAGGTTGCAGGGGCTTCTGTGCTTTTTGTCCTAAAATTGTAATGGACCAATAATGCTACTGAAAAATTTGAGAGGCTTCCCATTTCCTTAATATTAATTTTAAGCTATTACCCAAAGCGCTTGTGGGCTGTTAGGATCTCTTCAGGCAACGCTACCTGACCAGCAGTTGCAGGCTGAGACTCTAAAACAGAATTTATCAATTAACAGGATTAAGTTGCTGAGATACCCCCGCGTACTACAAAAGCCTACACAGAGATTATCCAGATCAGGTTGGGACCGACAGCTTGTTACCACCTAATGGATTAACCTTCTTGGTGCTCTTGGCCTTGCTGACCCAATGACTGGGATTCCCAAGTGCTCTGAGGCCCTGTAGTAAATCTGCGCTCAGCAGACGCACTCTCCTGGTGACACCGGCCCCCAGCAGGTTCTGTTTCCTGCAGACTGGTTTCTGTGAGGGAGTCATCCAGTTATGCTGTTAGTTAAAACATGGACCCCTTGTTGGTCAGGTATGGCTTCACCATGTCATTTTGTTGTCCTGCTCTGGGCTGTGATGTAAGATTGTGGATAGCCATGATAGAGGATCCTGTCTCTCTTCTCTGGGCCAAGTGTTTAAGATAAAGGTTGAATTGATGGTGGTGGTTCTTCCTGTGGGAGAGTAGTAGCTTTGATCCTTTGCCATCCTCTGACTGGGGAGGGCTGGTTGTGGTCACTCTCTTGGCTCAGATGCCCAAGTTCTGCATCACCATGTGTGCATTGTGAATTTTTCATGCCTGCTTCTCTAGGCGGTAAACTGAAGATGACCAGTTTGATCAGTGTTCGGTGCACTGGAACAGTAAGTCCCTATATCCACATCAGCTGCTCGCTGGATGTCAGGTAGCAAAAGCCAGGCTGTGCTTGTCATAAGACCAGAATGGATCTGCTGGTCAGATCTAAGGCCCATCTTACCCAACATGCTTTGTGGAAAACTTGTAAAACCAGGGTTGCTCCCTGTGGGTGCTGGAATTCTGCAGTTTAGGGCCTTTCTGCCTATTTGCGTCCTTGTCCTTTAGCACGCACTGTTCAAGAGTAACTAGCAAGCAAGAGATCTGAGCTTGCAATGTCAGGTTTGTTATGCCATACCGCTGGCACAAGCAGGTAGAAGGTTATTGCATGTCTAAGTGAAACAGGCGGTGGTGGACGCTGGCTGCTCGCATTTGCCAGCCCCCCATGAATGTGCTGTCTTCCCTCTTGTCTGAAAGTGGCCCAAGCATGAATTGCCCATTGACTTGGTTTTGTTTATTCTTGCAGGCTGGAACAGCCATACTTCTGTGCGGGTGCCCAGTTCTTCCAGGCACTGAGTCATTGCTCCTCTCTCCAGCGGCTTTGCATCGTCTCCCGGAGTGGGACTCTGCAGTCTGACGCAGTGATGTCATTCATGGCCAACTGCCTTGAGGTCATCATGTGCCACATGTTTATGGGAGAATCTCTTACCGTTTGCAAAAATCTCCAGCAATCTATTGTCCGGAGGTGAGTGCGGAAAGGGCTTGATGTGGGATTTCTGGAGCTGTTGAAGATTTATCTCCATTTCCTTGCCTGCCAAGGTTTATATGGCTTGGAGCACTTGTTCCAAGAAGCTAATAGGTACTGTGTAACTGCTTGGCACATGAACTAGCCTCTTATTTTAATAAGAGTGAATCAGTGAAATATTTGAAGGTATTATATGAATTTTTGATTCCATTCCCACCCATGTTCTCTGCAGTTCCATTGGCTGAGTTTAAGTTCTGGATGTAAAGCTTCATCATAAATCAAATGACACTTTTTGTGTAAACAAAACATCTGCCGACATCTTAAGTACTGAGAGATTTGACCTTGAAGCTTTCCTCCTTTCCCACAAGTGACTAAGATAATTCTTCGTCCTCTAATCACTTGTAAATGTCACTTACTGATAATCCTCTGGCAGCGCAATTCAAAGCTTTTAAAGGGTTGTTGTGAAGGGTTTTTCTTCGGGGGGTGTGCGTGGGGGAGAATTGGTACAAACTGCCTTTGCACGTTTGGCAGTTCTTAAATGCATTTTGCTTGGCCCCTTGCAGTGTTCTGAGGCTCACGTGGTGGGAAACGTTTGTGTGTGAGCCGTGAACTGCATTTGAAAAGAGAGCTTTTAATTACGCTTGGCTTGAAATCTTCTAATAGTGGCAGTCATCTTACAAAATATTTCCCATGCAACAGACTTTCCATTATTATTTTTTTGTCTATATGGCTTTTTCTCCGCCTTCAGTCTGTTTTCTTTGTCACCTACTGTTGCTTTGCCCTGTTAAGCTCTAATAAAAATTTCAAATCACACGGCATTATTACTGCATCCTAAAGGGTGCTCCTCCCCCCCAGCCTTTCTCCAGCTTCAAACTGACTTATTACACTTGGCTTGTTTCCGTGGATCAAATCCAGAAGAGCCTATGACTATATTAGCTACCTACCAAACTGCACACGAGATTGTTTGTTACAGCCTCTAAAAGGCTCTGTGTCCTTCTGGGGTAGTCATTGTTGGAAATATCTAAGTAAATTCCTTGCGATGTGACAAGGATTCTTTGAGTTTGTTTTTCACAGGGATTCATATCTGTAAAAACATTTCTTGGTGGATTTCAGTTGTGCTTTGGGGATCCTTAGAAAGAATCAAGAATCCACAGTTCCCGTTTTTAGTTTTGCCCTCCCCTCTGAGATGCCATTGCAGCACCGGCCAAAATTTTAATGTCCACTTACTGAGCAGAAATATGCTGTTCTGCGGTCTTTTCTCCCTCTTTTTCTCTGTCGTGGATGGATTCTCACTACATTCTGTACCTCTCAATAATTTAAATCCTGGGAACTTTCCAAAGAGCAGCTGATGCCTCATGGAAACGTTAAAAACTATTTTTATATTTAGCAACAGTTCTGGCTGTCATACTATTTTTCTTCTTTTGTATTTTATTAATAGAGACGTTTGTATGAAAACAGGATTTTTTGAAGTTGTTTTTTTTTCTGAAGAGAGCATCTGCTTCCACTGCAAATTTTACACCTGAAGTCATAATCCTCTATGACATTGTAATTGGTGGCTCTGGAAATGATTTTGATGTCACATAAGATTATGACTTCAGGAGGAGGATAAGCAGTGGGAGCAGATGCTCTCCTAAGCAACAAAGATCCCGTTCTCATGCAACTGTCTCTGGTAATAAAATGGAAGGAACAAAATACAGAAAATGATGTGTAAGCAAAGCCTGGAGTCTTCCACGAGCCATCAGTGAGTCTTTAACCACATGACTTTTCCAGTGATCCCATTCTCATCCTTGCACAAATGTGCCTTCAGATGGGGTCAGGAATTGACTTTCTCTTGACTGCATTTTGTCTACTACTCCAAGGGCAAAGAGATGTGCAGTAAAATCTATGTGCGAGCTAGTTCATTGCTTAAACCTGTGGATAAAGCCCTAATTCACACAGCATGGCTTCCTCTAAAAACGTGCTGCTAGTCGCTCTTTAATCCAAGTTTTAAATTGGAAGAGCTCATTGGGCAGCAAGTTTGAAGTTACATATCCTTGTGCCAGAATGAAATAAGGTGATTTATCTTTTTTTTTTTTTTGAATGTGTGCAGATGCTGCGCGTGTGGGGAAAACATGGAGAGTGGGTGGGAAGGAGGACGCAAGAGCAGGGAAGGCAAGGCTGTGAGCCTTTCTTTGTTTGCTCCCTTTCTTGAGCTGAGGGAATTGATCCATATTCCTCAGGTCCCATTAAGGGTTAGAGTTCCTGTTTTAGGGCTATGGAGATGGTCTTGTTTAGGCTGAGAGCAGCCAAGTGTTTTTGAACAGGGAGATGGGGCCAAAGTGACTCCCATTCTCCCAGTGCCTCTAAAAAGAGAAGAAATGCGAGCGGGAACTGGAAAGGCCTAGGGCTGGGCATGTACCAGTAGTTTGCTGCAGGTGGTAGAGCTGGGAGGGCTTGCAAATGCCATCTAGTGCAGTGCAATCCTTTTTCAGACATGGATGCACAGGAGGGTTTGGATCCAATTTGGGGAGAACAGACTGGTTTCAGCTGTGGAGTTGTAGTGGAAGATGGTGTATATACAGGGTGTGGTGATGGGTGCTTGGGTATTAAATCTCCTGCATCACACTGATGGCTTAAAGCCTGAACTGATTCTCAAACTCCTCCCTTTGACTGTAAAATAAGGTTAGTATTATGTATTTCTGTTCTACTGGCCTGAAAAGAGAGTTGTTCTCATGTCTGTCTCTCTAAACCAGGCCCTGTGGTGTCCAGCTTTCTTGTGGGCAGTTTTCTGGTTGAAGTTTGCTGCTATTTGGGACAAAGTAGTTTACGTATTTAAGTCATTAAAAGCCTCTGATTCAGTTCTGCCTCTTTTGCAATGGAACACAGTAAGCTGAACAGCACTCATCTGGAGCCCTCATCAGCAAACAAGAGGCTTGCAAGGGCAAGGTCTCCTCTGAGCTTTAGAGAAGACTGTTTCCCTCTGGGCAGATAAATCATTGCAGTGTTTTTCTTTATTCTTTTTCCTTCTGTGTGAATGGGAGGGGTAATCTCCTTTATGGTTCAGGGAGATACTTTGTGCACATAAGAAGGGCCTAGTGGTTAGAGTGGGAGATGTGGCTTGAGTGATCCATATCCACTTCCCTGATCTTCCTCAGATTTCACATATGACGGTGGTCTAGTCTCAGTTTCACTGTAAAATGACTTTTTTTTTTTTCCCCTATCACATGGTGCTCAGCTGCTGCCACACTTCAGATAGCAGCGGATCTAACGAACACAATGTTTTCCCTTTTATGCTTGGACCCTAACTTTGCCAAAGAGCTTAGCTCCAAGCACATGTTGTCTTTGTTTAAATAACTCTTCTGTTAAAACCACTACAGTGGTAATTCCAGAAACACTAAAATACCACAATTCAAGGACCCACAGTTGTAGGCTCAAGCGTGACCCCAGACCTGTTGCTGCGCGAAGAGGCTTCTTTGCAGAAAAGGGAGATTTGCTTCTCCCTTTTGGGCTGAGTTGCTGCGCTGGGATTCTTTCTAAATGCTTGCAAAGAGCCCTGTGTCCAAAGCCCGGTTCGAGGGGACGGGGCTGCCTTCGCACAGCTTTCCCCGAGGGTTTCCGCACTGTTATTTTGTGAATAGTCAGTAGATGGAGCTGTGACCTATGGAAGGTGTCCCACTGCTTACTGATGTGTTGCATACTAAATAATCGTATTTATACGCCTGTATTTCTCTGCCCCAGAAATCTTGCGGGCAAGGAATTTGGATGACTTCAGGGTTGCACAGCTACGTGGCGTGGTTAGTGGGCACTTCACAAATGTGCAGGAGAAGTTGCTTTTCTGGTGAAGCTTACCAGCAGAAAACAGGCTGGAAGAGGGGATGGGAAATGCTTTGGCAAATATCCCCATGGCCTCAAGGACAGATTTTATTTTCCAGTGTGTTCCTTCAGAATTTTGTCGGTTTTAGCTTAAGTGTTTAGATAGCTCCTATCATTGTAGTGATTTCAAGGACTCTGCATCACCAGACAATACAAGCCTGTGAAAAGTCCTTGAAAAAACACCTTGGAGAAGATCAAGAAAGCAACAGTAAAAAAAAAAAAAAGCCAAAGTAAAACAAAAAATCTCTGAGAGTGCGATGTCATTAGGGATTCTTCATACATAGGGGGAAAGTGTCACGGCATAGAGGTGGGTTGTGATTTATAGAAGCACAATCCAAGATAAGCCATGGTAGAGAGCGTGGTCAGGAAGCGAAAGATTGTGGTGCAGCTGAAGTGTGTTTTGGGGAGGTGGGTGGGTAGCTGGGCTCAGCTGCTCACGTCTCCCAAAAGCACTGTTGTCATCTCCTGCGGTCTGATAGCTGTCGGGAGAAAGTGCAGAGGGCTGGGGCCGGCTGGGGTCCTGGCGTAGCATCCCCCAAGAGCTGCGGGGTGGGGAGTGGGGGGCTGGCAGTCCTAGCTCAAGCTCTCGGCCCCTGTTCCCCTAGCCATGCTGGCTACCTGTATCCACCAAATGGCTTTGCAAAGCGACTGACTCAGGTGACTCTGAGGGTTAACCAGTGCTAGCAAGTGTGGAGAATTTTACTGTTTTAGGACAGTCTGCCTGTTCTGGGGATCCAAGACCCAGAGAAAGAGAAACACTAACTTAACCTTCTTTCTGCCTGCGTCAGGTATGAGCACCGCTTGGTTTGAAGTGACTTTCACGATAGGACTCCTGCCACTTTCCAGGAATAGCTATTTCAGTCTGAATTAGATCTTACTATTCAAGCTTCTGTAGCATTACCCAAATTTTCCCCTGCTTGTTATTGTCCCTTTTTAACATGAAACTCTTGGCTGAATCTTACCTTTTCTCAAACTGCTGATTCCAGTGGCCCTGTGTGGCTGTGAGAGCCATGATGCTCGCTGAAGGGATGAAGCACCCTCCTGGGATTCAGTTGCAGAAATAGGGCTTCCAGGTGGGAACATGGGGATGAAACTGAGTATTTGGAAAGTGCTGAGTGAGCCAGTCCCTCTCCTGGCATTTGGCACAGGACTGAACTATCACAAATGAATTTTTGCTCACCTCAGAGCTAAGCGTTCCCCGCTCCCTTGCTGCTGTTGCCCTGGATATCCCTGCAGTATTCCTCTTGCCTGGCTTCTCGTTGTGGGCTCGGCCTCAGAAAAGCCCTTTTGGGTAATCCTTTTTACTGTTAGATTGGGTGGGAGGGGGCTGTTAGGGCAGTAAGTGAGTGCAGGATCATCTTTGAATTCAGCAGAGTCCTCCAGCACCCCTCCTGCACTGCCCACCTGACCAGTTCAATTGTATTGACACTGCAAAAAGCTGGTATTACCACCCAGGGCTTATTTGAGATTTTTCAATCTGTTTTTGCATCCCTTCACCACCTTCTCTTCTTTCTGACCTTGAAAAAGTCCCTCTCAGTACACTGCTGGCTTTCCTGGGTCCCAGAGCCAGCACGGTAGCTGCCAATCCCACTCCGCTAGCCTAAGCATGTTGTGGGCTCAGGCCCTGCGTCTGATTGCAGAAGACTTAATGTATCGCTAGGCTGGTGTAGTGAATCATTAGCATCCTGTTCCAGCTTTCATTGTCTGTTTCATTTCCTGCTCTTAGAAACCCCTGAATCATTCTGTCACAGACTGAATAATAAACTGCATCTTTGTCAGCTTGCGTTACCCGAGAATTCGTTGGCGGGCTTGGCGAAGGTTGACTCTGCTTGAGGTGTGGCCCAGACACCTTTGCTTCTACCAGGGATGTTGTTTATGGGTGGGTTCAAATACTTTACAAGCCAGCACGGCTTGTGGGACCACCCCCAATTTGGCATATTAATGTATCTTCTTTTGGGGGTACTAACATACCCTTTTCTTAAATGCATTCCTGTGGTTGACCCAAATGGCTTGTTCTAACGGCTAGGTCATGTGTTTTGAAGGGAATTCAGTCCTGAAACCTTCCTTGGAGGGTAGATTGGCTTGTGCATGAAACAGGTTTCAAGGAGTGTCCTCCTCTCTCTCTTGGCTGAGAAATAATGTTGGAATAGTACTGTCGTGCTTTCTCTTCATGAGGGTGTAAAAGGCTGAACGGAAGCATTAACTGCAGCTTTAAAGCATTTCCATAGTAAAATAAATCTAATTGAGCAGTTATTGCAGTAGCTTTTTAATTTGTGGAAGAGATTAGGAAATAACTTTCAGCTTGCTCTGGCAGAGCACTCCCCTAGGACGTGTCCTGGGCGCTCTGGCATCGCTCTTTGGGTTCTTATTCCCTCCCCCTCTAGTTATCTGGTCACATTTGACTGATGCAGAGTTCAGCTGGCAAAATAATGTAAGAACCTCAATCTGTGAGCATGTTTGATATAAACCTCAGTTCACAGGAGAAGTAGCGGAGTGTCATTCATGTCTTACAGAGAGGAACCATGTTAGAGAGATGTAATTTGCCTCTACTTGGGATGAGTCTGACGTGTATTGCTCCTTCCCCATGACACGGTGCAGTGGCAGAGGATGCTGCATTGAAGATAATGGGAGAGTTGGCAGTGTTGTGTGCGAGTGACTTCCAGAGTCCCATCTACGCCCCTTCATCTCAGGTTGGAGGCTGTGTTTAAGACACCCTGAAAGGAAAACATTTTATGGAGGAAAGATCTCATTGTGTGGAGTTAAGAGCAACCTGAGGAATCACAACAGCTTTCCTCAGGAACTTTTGAAGTCCATTTCTGAGGTTAGAAAATGAAGTGTGCTCAGCGCTGGTACTCTGGCAGGGTTGGAAGTCAGAATGGCGCTAACGAACGGGTTTGTTTTAGAGTCGGTGCATGGAGGCTTTGGACCCCTCTTGAGAGGCTTCTGGGGGATGAGTGGGGGGCAAGGGTCCTGCCTGCTCGCGGAGGAAGGGGCCTGGGGGAATCCCACCTGCAGCTTTTTTTTGACGTGGCTGGAAGATGCTCTGGAGAAGCTTCATTTTACGCTGTTGGCAGTCACTGTAAGCAAGGAGAGCTTTTGCAGTTTCCTGGTACTGGGTTCAGGGCACGGCCAGTGGAACAAATTTTAAGTGTATGTCTGGCCTTCCCTGAAAAGATGAGAAAAGTGTGTGTATGTATGTTGGGTCATGCCACTTGTCAGCTGCTCCAGCTTGTCCTGGCACTTCCTCCATTCCACTCTGCCATGCTTCAGGGATGGGAGTTTCCAGCCTGGCTCAGGTATGCTGGCTGAAGCTTTCAAGACAGATGCCACATTTGAACTTTCAGATGTGCACGTCTTCCGGTGAAAACAGACTTACGCTGTGCCTGGCAGAGGATTAACAGGGTTTTTGTGCATGTAGGTGAAAGAGCTGTGTAGAGGGCAAAAAAATGAGTTGGTCTCAATTCTCTTCTCCTGGGAAACTTGTGCCTCTCCGGAAGCAGCTCACCAGCCTGTGGGGAAGTCAAAACAGAAGGGGAAGAAGGTGTGCGACTGCAGCAGAGATTGGTTTGCATTTGTGAGAGTCGTGCAAACCGGTCCCTGCTGTGCTGTGTTCCCCCAAATCAAGCTTCTCCTGGTTTCCTTCCTTACTTTTCTTCTCTAGAGCCTCTTTTCCCATAAGCTCATCAGTTTGTTGAGTTCAAAAATCTGGCCTTGATCCGCTCCTGATACACCGTATTTCCTCATTTTATCTAGTGTGTGCTGCTTTTGTTGCCAGTGCTTAATTACACCACCTTGCGTGCCCTTATTCCTGCTTGCCAGCTTTTGTGAAGTGGGATGTGCTGAAATGTCTGAATTTGGCGTAGGGCTTTTCTTAGGTTTCTCTGGAAATCTCAAGGGGAAATACATTCTTCAGTCCTGAATACTGCCTTATCCTTTCCTTACAAGTAAGAGAAGGTAAGTTTGAGCAGCACCTAATGCAGTGGAGCTGTCATCTTTTGGGGTCTGTGGTGCAGGGAATTGCAGGGGGGCATAATCCATCGTTACAGGCTTGCTGGTGAGATTCTCCTATGGCTTTGGGCTGCCCTTTAGCTCTATCAGCGCATGGAGTCCTGGGGACTCACCGGCCTCTCTGGAGAGGTATGCCTGAAAACACACACTGAGAGTGTTTGCCAGGAAATAACTGCATTCCAGGGGGTGACTCTTTTGTCTAGCTAAAATCGAGGAAATCTGATCAAAGTGCAGCCTTTTTTTTTTTTTTAGACTTTTTCTCTTTCTTTTTGACTTTGTCCCTGACCTACATATTGGATCCTGCCACGCTGGTTGGAAGTAATTGAGACCGTAGTGTTAGGCTATTTACCAAGCTGTTCACTTGAAAATAACCTTACTGTGTCCAGTCCACACCTGTTCTGGGATAATTTTGGAGGCAAATAACACAGCACCATTAACCCTTTCAGCAACCTGTTCAAGATCTAACTGTAGAGTGATGTTATACCTCTGCTGATGCCAGGAGGAATTTGTGATACAGGGTGCGCTTCGCTGTTTGTTTCCCAGCTCCATGAATGATTCCAGCCAGCTGCTGAAGCCAGGCCCACTACATGTCCACATCCAAGTGAGGACGCTTCGGAGACCTCCTTGTAAAAGTTCCCGCTGGGTGGTTGTTGGTTTGGTGTTGAGTCTGCTGGACCAGAGGCTATGCTGGAGAATGTGTGTGTGTGTGTATTTTCTTTGTTATCCCAGTGGTTGTTTCTGATTAAAGGATCTGTTTTGAAGGGGCTGCTAGTCAGTTGCCTAGAAAACTTGCTTTCATTTAATTAATCATGATGAGTTTAGTCTGGAGGTTTTGTAGGAGAGAGCAAGCAAGCATATCCTTGGCTTCTTTCCCTTGGAAAAAAAACAGGGTTTCATGTCTGAAACTGCAGCTCTTTTGTCTCCCCAGGTCGACATCCTTCTCTGTCCTTCGGGTTTTAATTTTACAAGCCATGCGCTTGCAGAGGTAGATCCAGTTTGAAGTCCATCCAGGTGTGGAATGAGGAAAGAACCGTCAAGAAGATTACAGGAGCTATTCTGCAACTCATTAACTCGATCTCTTCCCCTTCTTGTTATCTCCTCCCCATGCCTGGGGCCTTTTGAACTAGTGCTCTGAGTGTTTCTCACTTAATCTAGCCCACCTGGACAGGTGTATGAAGAAAGGAATTGCCTTCCGGGGAAGGACTAAAGGAGCATAGATTGCGGAGGGAGTCTGCTTTTGGGAACTGCTAATCCCAGTTTAACATTATGACAGCTGCTCGTTAAAATCAGGGTGTTTTTTAACAGGCAGTTAAAGGAGAGGCTTTGCACGCACGTTTAGCTGAGAATAATAGTGAACCATGTGCATTTGATTTTTTTTTTTTTCTTAAATCACGCAAATTGTACATGGAAAGAATTCTCCGGCGTCAACTTGCTGGGGTATGGAATTTACAAGGTTTGCAGTAACATACAGTTTCCTGTTGAGGGGGGGGAGAAAATTACAAAGCTTGCTTTTTTCCTTTTTTTTTTTTTTTTTTTTTTTTTTTTAAGATCAAGTTCAAACCTCTCATATAAATCCAGCGTCTTTGGAAGGTATACTTACTGTGTTGGGGTTTTTCAGTTGTCTTGGTGGCAGATTGTCATGTAAACTTGTCTAGGTTCTTGTTTTTATAGCTACATGTAAAGGCTGCTTCTAAACTACAATTTTGTATAGGGTGAGAAGGCAGCATGCAGATCTAATTTAGGAGAGTCTATATACAAAGAAAGAAGCAGAGGTTTCTTTGCCTTAGGGAGATGGCTGTTTCTTCCTAGCTGAACTTCAGTAAACTTGGTCTATTAACATGATTTTCTCTGCAGGACTGTGGTGTTGGATAAGAAACATGAAGAGCTGAGGCAGAGGAGGGACTATCAAAGAGACATTTGCTGTATTTTATGTAATTTCACTGCAGACTTTACCAACTGCCTCCCAGATCAGTGGTTATTTGCTGGTTGAATTCTTGTAGGCAGTGCTGTGGAAGTAAGAAACTGCGCAGCTCCTACACAAGCCCCCAGATCCACTCAAGGAGCAGTGTCCTTTTCTGCCAGCCCTTAGGCATGAGGCATGAAGGGCAGGTCTGTGATGCAGAAAGATATAAAATTGCCCCGGGTGGTTTTGTTGCTGGAAATCCTTACTCCTGCAGCTACTTAGGTTCAGGCAAATTAATTTAACCCACCAGGACTGAGCAACTAGCCTTGGAATGGGAGTTTCTCTGCTACATTTTTGGCAGCTCTACTCCAAATCATTTGTGGATGGGATCATCCTTTCTGTCTCCCTGGGAAATGCCAGTCTCTCGTGGCCTTTTCTTCAGCTGGCTGTATTGCTACCTGGGATTTTCACGTGTGTTTCCAGCAGCTGAATCTCCAGCCGTTCCTTCTCTGTTTGACAGAAATCTGTCCGTTTCAGAGCTAGAGATGAGCCGGGAATTTTCCAGACACACATCTGTATAAGAGAAGTTTGTTGAGCAGTGAACTCCTCTTTCGACCCAACACAACTTGGTTCAGCCTCAAGGGCCTGGTGCTGCCAGTTTGACTCTGCCTCCTTTAGAGCGATAATGAACTGGGCCTTGTCACACGATTCGGAGGAAGCATTTTGGTGGCATCAGGCTAATAGTCACAAGTCTTTTAATCTTAAGGGTGTAACTTTTAAGCTGTAGCATAACTTCCCTTTACTTCCCAACTTTAAAAGACTGAACTCTTGTTATGCTACACTGAGTAATACTATTTCTCTTCCCCCATGTTCTCTTACTCACCAGGTTGCTATCATGTAGAATACTTGCTGATGGGGACTTGGATTATTTTTGTATGGCTCTTTTTACATTGTATAAATGGCTTTAATTTTTGCTGTTCTCTTCCTCTGCTCTGTAGTTATAACCCTGCTGCTCCTCTCTCATGTTGTCATATCGGGCATCTCGCTCGCAAGGTCTGGGACGTGTGCTGGAAGGCAGACCCAGCGGTGTGATGTAGGCAAGAAGAGCTGGGAGGGCAGGAGGAGAATGCAGATTTTTCTAAGAGGGGACCAAAAGGCTAAGGCTGTAGATTCAGAAACTGGAACCCAAAATTCAAGTGGCAAGCAGGGATACTTGTGTGTGTTTCTGTTAGGGCAAATTCCTGTGATGCCAAGACAGGTTTTGTGCAACTTTGATTGAAACAGAGGCTGCAGTGTGTTTGTATGTGTGTGTGTGCATGCACACTTAAATGCTTATCTGCAGATCTGAGCTTTCTAAACTTGCTTGTGCTCTAATTGCAGAGTGTAGACTGCATGCAGAACAACCCAGCCTGAAGTGATAATCCCAGGCTCATCCCTGAGGGAATGCCTGGCACTGCTCTGGCCTGATTTTCTTAATGGCTCTCCAACTTGCTGCTGGTTTGTAGGTAGTTTAAATTGTTATCTCTGAGCACCTTGCCCAGCTTAGGCAGAGCTCTTAGGATCTCTGGTCCTCTAAGAATACCTGTATGTTGTGATTTTTTTTTTTTTTAAGAAAAAACATCTTCCTCCCTCCCCATGTTAGGCCTAATTTGGGTTTGTGTCAGCTCAATAGACTCACTGAAAAGGGCTGCAAGCCCAGCCTGCGCTCCCTGCTGACGCACAGGAGAGTGGGAGGCCTTGACTTCCAGCTGCCCCTCCTGCCTCCTCTGAACACCCCTTCCTTGCCCCCACCGCTGCATGATCTACATCCATGCAATCCCCTTCTTCTGCACTGGAGAATTCGTGTTTCTACTCGACTAATAACCTGTGTCTGATTTAGTTTCCAGGCGGACCGCCCTGCATTAAATGTCGTCATTTTCCCTCTACTTCATGAGGACTTGACAGAGGTCATCAGAGATGTCCCCATGCGGCATTTGGATGAAATTACCTTGTTTAAAAGCAGAGTGGCCGAGGAACCTCCCAACTTGTGGTGGTGACTGTCACAGCATGGAAAGGACAGTCAGCATGAACAGATGAAATAGCTTCTTGTTGGCCTGGATTCCCTATCTTCAGCTCCTGGCCACCTCACTGGATGCTGTACAATCACTTTAAATAGGTGCAATTGCAAAATAAAAAAAGCTGGTCCTTTGCAGTGGGGAAACATCTATTGGATATTGCTTGCATCTGAAAATCGTGTCTCAAAGGCTTCTGGAATCTGATGAGTATTTCCTTGTGGTTAATATGAATTTCTTTGTTATTTTACTGAAGTTAAAGGTAAGAGAAACTGACTTAACGATGCTCTTTTCCCTGTGTCGCCTGTATTTCCTAAGGGTCCCTGTGTATTTTGGCAGTGTGCTTTGTGATATTGGTGGAAATCATTCTTTGCTTCGGTCAGTTTTTGGCAAGGTAGAAAGCCTAAGCCAGCTAAGAGGCACAAAAATGTGTTGCTCAATTGAAGTGCATCACATCTTTTCTATGTTACAAATATGCATTTGTAGCCACGCACATGCAATCACAGATATTTAAAGGTTTTTTTTGATTGAGAAGTGCCACAAGGACTCTTTTTTTATTATTAGTTTTTTTAATAAGAAATTAAGGTCATTAGCGCCTCGACCATGGTATGTTCTTGCTGATGCCATTTCCATCAGTTGGTCTGGTGGAAGAAGTTCTCAGCTCTTTTGGAAATCCTTGTCCTAGGGTAGATGGTGCCTACAGTGAGTAAGTCGAGGCTCAGACCTGATTTAAATGCAGTCTGTCTTGCAGTGTAGATGGGAATGTAGTGTTCCAGTTCTGTCCTTAGATCCCATGCCTTGAGCTCATGCTAATTTTAGAGATGTTATGAAGTATTTTCACAGTGTGATTTCAGTCAGCTTCTCTGCTCCACAGAACTTCCTCAGGCATCAGTAGTGGTCTGGATCACTTTCATATTGCCTTATTTACTGAGCACTTTTGAAAGCATCAGACAGCTGTACCAAAAGCCAAGTTATGAACTCCTGGAGCGACGTTTCTGGGTGGCAGTTGGATTTTCCTTTTGCTGGAGTATTTTGTGGTAGCGCACTGGGTCTGTCTTCTGCAAAACAGCTATCAACCGGAGCTAACTTCTCCACCTGTAATCTCCTAAACACTCCCTAGTGTGTTGAGCAGTGCTTTTCTGGAGAGACCCAGTGTCATCCAAAGATGATGTCTCCATTTCCTTGTCAGCATTTTCTACACAAGATGCCATCTCCCAAACGCTGTTCTGTGATCAGTGGTTCGTAGGAAGCCTGGTCTCATGGGACAGATTTTAGAGCAAAACGCACCTCACAGCTTTGGAGGACTTTCCCTCCTTACTTTCCCATCAGTCAGGTGTGAACCTGCCTGGAAATCTGTCTTGCTGGTGTAAATCTTGAGCCAGACTGTGGTAACCCTTGTGCTCAGGTAGTTCACGGTGTTAACGAGCAGATTAATGTTAGCCGCCTACTCGCACAAGTCTGTGTGTTGCTAAAACTAACGCCTGCATGCGTTTGCTGTCTGCCTGGAGTTTCTCTCCCTTCCCCACTCAGGACAGGGTGCCAGCAGCAGTCTCTGGTTTGCAGCTGGCAGCAAGGTGCTGAGGCCAGCTCGTGCTCCTCTGAGAACGGCTGCAGCTCAGCTGTGATCGCTCCTGAAGTATTTGAGACTCTGCCTCAGGTTAGACACCGTGCGGGTGAGTGCGAGGAGCTGGTGCCCTGCTCTTGGCATCCTGCCACTGTTTTATCTCCAGCTCTCCCGACGAGGTCGTTCTTTCTACCTCTTGTCATATTACTCGCCTGTTTGAATCCCTCTTTCCCCTCTCCAACAGCTTTCTTCTTCTCCCTCACTTCTGCAAATCAAATGCACTTTTTGGCAGGAACACGAGCCACTGCTCTGTCCAGTTCAGGGCACTCCAGCTCTGCCTGGTTTTTGTCTGTGTTTCTTTCCTAGAATAAATAGCGAGGGTTAGGCAGCAAGCATTTGCAAAGCTGCTTTCTCCTCCTTGTTTGAAGCATTAGCAAAGCTGCTTTCTCCTCCTTGTGCCTCTAGCCTCAGGGCAGGGTAGAGGGAAGGCTGAGGGTATGGAGCCAGCTCTCTGATGCCTAAGGGGACCTGTTTTGTCCTGTGGAGGAATCCTGACGTTTGGTATGTGCTACAGGAGTGAGGCCATTCCCACCCTCAGCAGGGATTTCCCCTCCATATACACGCTGTGGCACTGGCAAGAGTTTGGCAGAACTGCCAGCTCGCCTGTTCCTGTCCTGCTGGAAAACCTGGGCTGGGGGACAGTGGTATGCAGAAAACACCTGTTGCTTAATGGTGGTGTTAACCCTTTGGTCTTGGGGGTTAGAGTACCTGATGAAACATGCTGTACCTTTTGCTTGGCAAAGCGATACCCATCTGCCTCGTGTCTTGCTAGATGGGGGCAGGCCATCAGGCATGTTTTATAACACCATTATTCTGTTGCCTGGAGTATGATGTTTAGACATCTGTATTCATGCAAGCGGGTCAGAAGTCCTGGTGCAAATGCTGCCAGTTGTAATCGCGGCTAGGAAAGGTCACCCACAGATATTAAAGACAGCACCACAAATAGTGATAAAGAGCTAAAAACTCCTTCCACCCCCGACACCCCAACTCTGGGCCAATGCTTGATATCTCTACTACAAATCCTCTTACGGTGAGTGAGAATTTCCGCTGCTTCTGCACTCCAGGCAGGATTCACCAGATGTTAATAATGTGCTTATTTTCTCTAAGTGCTATTTTGGCATCGGTGTTAATTACAATTTATATTCTGCAACATTTACACTGGGAAAAGAACCCACCCTAATAGTCCCCAATTGGCAGAGCTGGGCTATTAAACATAGCACCATATGTTCTGAGCAGAGCAATATATGGGACTCGGAGCCCACTCAGCGCTGAGACTCGGGCGCGCAGCGTTAGAGGAGGAGAGGAGAACGGAGAGACGGGTGTTTTGTTCCTAGCTTTTATTTAATATGAAATTCCCCCTCCTTTTCTTTGGTCTCTGTCCCCATCTCTCCAGAAATCTCACTCCCGCTCTCTGTGAGCATCTAATGAGGTGATCTCTGAGCCTGCTGATGCCACTGTCCGTAGTCTAAAATAAATGAATTCAATTACAGAAGGTGCCCTTCTCGCAGGGGCTGCCTCTGCAGGATTCCCAGTTCCTGCTGGCGTGTTTCTTGCTGTGCTCCAAATGAGACCTCCAATCTTTGGGGACTGCAGAAGAAATCTTTGCTTTCACCACCAACAAGGTGTCCGTGCTTCTTTGGGAGAAGAATATTCTGGGACAAGTGCCATTAGTGGGTAAAATCAGAAGTTTTTTGCTGCTCTGCTGACATCCAAAGTCTTGTTTAACAACTTGGCATTTGGTTCCTGCAGGCTGGGAGGGTCTAGACCCTGAAGAGTGACAGTGGTTTTGGTGTGGGGAATTTGGTCGGCTTAAGTCATCAGTGTTTCAGTAGGTTTCTTAGGACTGCAGGTTAAAGGATTGCTTCCTCAGCCGTTTTGCAAAGCTGATTTCATGGTCTCTTTAGAAAATGGCAGTGTATCCACTGCTCAGTTTGGAAAGGGGGCTGCGTGGCAACGGCCTCTCCCTTCAGGAGAGCTTGGATTGTAGTTGCTCGTCTGTCGGCGAGATGGTTTGTCAGGAGGAGAAGAGATGGAGTGAAAGGAGGCAGGGCAGGAGTGTGATGTGGACCTCGAACTGGAAGTCAGACATGCATTGTGAGACTTGGCCTCAGTTTCCCCACTTGTGAAAGGGGAGGAGGGCTCTCCGGCCTAGCGCAAGGGAGCTTGCAGGGGTGCAAAAGGCTCTGCCCCCCTCCAGGCGAGGTGGTGCTCCCTTGGGAGGAGAGGGCAGGGCTGGGGTTGCTAATGCAGGTAGCAGAGCAGCGACCCTGCTCACTTTAATTTGCATGACTACCTTCTCTGCCGAGGCATGTGAGACTCCCAGGCGAGCAGAGCAGGATCTGTCCCTTTGCCTTGCTGATCTTCAGAGGCATGAAAGTCCCGGGGCGACGTACAGGAACGGGACTGTGTGTTGTGAGGTGCTGGATGCTTTCTCCCAGTGGCCCTTTTTTAGGATGGGGTGTCCCCTCGTGGCTGCAGAACTGTGGGGCTTTTCCATTTGCGTAGCTAGTCGGTGCAGAAGGGTTGTTTCATCTGCCTGTGGGAGATGCAATCCCCCCTCGGCCGGTCCCAGTGGAGAGCGTCCAGCCACAGCTCCTCGCCTCTGTCTGCAGGGAGACTGGTGCAGGGAGCCACGCGAGCCACGCTGGGCATTGCAGAGCCAAATCTTCCATTGCAGCTCTCCTGCCTCTTTGATGAGATGCGCAGGCAGCCAGGGTACTCTAGCAGGAGAATAATTTCCATAGAAACCAATTGGGATGTTGTACGGGGAATAATGATTAATAGTGAAGGGATGTTGCCTCGGGCCCTTTTCATTTTTTAGGGGGCAGTGAGGGACAAACCAGAGCACAGGTGGGGGGACAGGCAGGCTCGAAAACTAATGAAAACCATCCCTTCCATTAATTTCCAGGGCAGCTTCCCCTCTTCTCCTCCTGCCCTGCCCCCCACTGCTGCTTCCCAGCTTTCGTCAAATTTTCAAAATGGCTAACCTGGTTAGAAATAATCATAATAATAAAAAAGGATGGATGAGGTCTGACTACTAACATTGTTGCTGTTAGCAGCAGGATTTCAGCCATAAAACATGAAGCAAGGGAGGCATTGACCTTTCCGCTGTTTGAAATGAATGGAGACATCAATATCTATTGTTTTGTGGCATTGACCTCTGACGCTCTCGTTTTGCCCTCCCCTTTCTTTTTTTTTTTAATTTTCCCCTGACACTCAAGGAAAGGGGTCAGTTTGTACCATCTATTGATCCCGATCTTACTTGGTGATAGGGAAATAATTAGAATTTTAAAGATCGCCGCCGCACGCTGGCGAAATACATACACAGACGCGCACGCTAAGCCCCCGCTTCCTATGTTGCGTTCTCCCCCTTCCTTGCGGAGATTCAAAGCCCTGAGATCTGAAGGAAGGCAGATCAATATAGGTTTAATCATGATGGGGTTTTTATTTCAGTTTTTTAAATGGTAAAGTGTAACGTTTTATGTTAATGTCGTTGGAGTCTGGCTGCCTGGTGCCTTGTTTTATTTATTGTTTTAAGTAGCCCCTTCTTTTGTGAACTTCATCTATGTACAGAGAATGTGAAATCAGGCATTGCTAATTAGCTATATGACAATTAAGTAATGTAGCACAAAACCATTAGGACACTGGATTTGTTTTTGAAGTTTGTCCTTTGAAGTGGAAGCTGCAACTCCCTGCCCAAGGCTGCTGGGGAAAATGTTTTTCTATCAAAACTTTCTTTGAAAATAAAATGTCAGTGTAAGAGTCCCTATTTCTGTCGTCTCTCCCTATAAACAGCGGGTGGAAATTGTTTCTCATTGTAAAAACTGCTGGCATTGATAGAAAGGGGAATTTAGAAAAGCATTACATGGGCAGTTGGTCTCCAAACACCCTCGGTTCTGGTAGAGATGTTACCAAAACTGCTTGCTTAGCCTGGTGAAAGAGAAGGCTGCTGCCTTGGGAGGGAAGACCCCGGTCACCACCAGTGCCCCAGAGATGGCAAAGGGAGGCGGCCCTCAAAACTGCGGGTTAGCCTCTTGATGCCTGAAGTGCCGTCGCGGTGTGGTGCAGCCCGATTGCAAAGACCGACAAGCTCCTCGGTTTGGGCTCCTCCATCTGTGCGCTCGTTTAACACTTGTGTTTGCATCTGGCCCTTTGTTCTAGTAGTGAGTTGAATTCTGAATGTGCAACTTTCATGTATGCTGGTGGCATGTAAAACTTCAAATAAAGAGTGAAACTGATTTCGAACCAAGTCCCTCGTTGCCTCCTGCCTCTTATTTCCCTCTAAAACCAAGGCCCAAAGCCATCCTCCTAGGAGGCACGCTTTGGTGTCGCGTTTTAAGTTTAAGCGATGTGAGGCGAGTCATTGCGGCAAGGTGTGTGTGGGCAGGGATGTGCCTCGGTGTAGCCCCGGTCTGGACTGGGAGCTGTGGAAGCGTCACCCGCTGGGAGTGCTGGGGTGAGCGGTGCTAATGGGATTTACAGCTCTGTTCCCCCAGGTCTGAGGTTTGCGGATGCTGCTCTGCGCACCTCGGTGCTTGTGGCCGTGGGCTCAGCTGCATGTTAAAGAAGGAGCTACTTTGTGTTTAGGAAATGCTTTTTCTCTGTGGATCTCTGAGCACTCAACTGCTGAGCCGTGTTGCTGTGGGACAAAACAAGCCTTATCCCTGGGTAAGTGAACCAAAGTGACTTGCAGAAGGCCCGTCACTCTAAGACGCCCAAGGCTACAACCTATGCCTTGTGCTGACCACTTCAACCCTGGGGCAGCAATCTGGACCTGCACCACTTCTTTGCATGAAGCCAAGAGCTGAAATCGAGGGTCTGGTTAAATGTGGACTGGGGTGGCCAAAATCCTGTTAATGCCACCGTGACTGCATGGATGTAGTTGAGTTGGGATGGCTGAGGCCCGGGAAGGGGAAGCCGGCATGATGGAAGCAGGCAGCACGGGCTGCTCGTGATGAAGGAAACTGCAGGCATTAACCTGCCCTGGCAGCAGCCGTTCTGCCCCCGCAGCCGCGGCAATGCGTGGTCCCTGGGTCCTGGGGGCCTGCGGTGGTGGCTGAAAGCGTATTGCCACCAGATATTGAAGGGACGGAGGGGAGTGGGATGGATGTGCTGGACCACAGCCCTGTGCTCGCTGCTGCTGGAGCAGTGCCAGCCGCGGGGCTTGCCTGTGTAGAAAGGCTGGTCAATGCTAAAGAAAATATACATCCTATTGAGCTGTCTCTTGTGTCGCTGTTTCTAGGGCACAGGATAGCGATACAGGGGGAAGCTGGGCTTCAGAAAGAGCTTGGTGGAAAACAGCGCAGCTCATGTCCGCACGTGCTTAAATCAGCTCACCCCAGGTAGGTGAAGCACTAGGAGATCACTCAAAATCGATGTGATCCGTTTTTAGAAGGTGAGTGAGTCTATGCATGGCTTCTGGTGGGACTGCAGGAGAGCGCACGTGCTGCGGTCTCTCCCTGCAGTGATCCAAGGTCCTGCACCAGGTTTTATTTCAGAGGGGATCATGGGCTCTCCTCTGTTGTTTTTCTGTTCTGGCAGGTCTGCTCACCGGGTCACGGAGCAGAGACCCTCCCTCCATCCCTCCTGCGCTCGTGTTTAAGTTATGGATTTTATTGTTCCAATAACTTTTATCTAAACATGGTTTTGGGGGAGGGAGGAAAGAGATAAGGAGGGAGGAGGCTGAGGAAAGAATGTGCTTTTGGACTCTGCTAAGCCTTCAACTTATCGCCGGGGCTTGCTGCGGGGTTTCGGCATTAACGATCCCAGAGGAGGACTTAAAGGGGAAATGGCTGAAAGGGCCATGGTCGATATGATACACTGGTGGGAGGAAACCCAGGGAAGGCCCATGTGGAGCAGCCCAGTTCCCATTCGGTGCTGATCTTGTGCCTTCTGCCAGCTTATCTGTTGGCAAGGAGGGACATGACTCAGTTTCCAGGAGGGGGAACTGGAGTGGAGGTATGAAAGGGTTGAGCGGTGGAGAGCTCAGCTTGGCAGGGGGAGAGATCTCCCACGGCCCCTTGGATGTCTTGGTGTGTTTCTGGTTTTGCCCTCACCTGTACAGCCAGTGTTTGGGCAAATAGAGTATTAATCTCTGCGAGGGGGAGTCAGGGAGACAGGGCAAGAGGCACTTCGGCTTGCTGTGGGGAAGGAGGAGGCTGGGCAAGTGCCTCAAATCAGGTCATGGCAGTCTGGGATGTGTTTAAAGAGAATAAAAAATAAAATTGGGAAGGTTACTGGCTTGCCCTGTGGGTTTTCTCTCTGCTTTCCTGCCTGTCTCCCAATGCGGGTGGGTGACCGCAGGGCTGGAGCCTTGCACCTCCAGAGATGCTCGATAGTCCCCGGGCTGTTAGAGAGCTTTGGGCTAGCGGCAGTATGCGGACGTGCAGACCTTGGAGGACAGTTCCCAGATCGTCGTCGTCCTCCAGACCCGGCTGCATGAAGAGGGTAGGGTGGGACCTGCTGGTGGAGAACAAGGCTGCGCCTGTCTTTGCCATGTGAAGGGGAAAGGAGGCCTTGTACGTGCTGGTCTGGGTTGTTAATGATTTCCCCCGCCTGCCGAAGTGCCGCGCAGTGGGGCAGCGGCTCGCCCCTGCTCTCTTCCCCACCTTTCTGCTTCCATTTTCTGCCCAGCTGTTTTTTTTGCTGCCTGGTTTAACTGGGCTTGCTGGGCAGCAAGTACCAGCCTGCTGGGAAAGCGGCAGGTTACGGCTAACACCGCAGCTCTGCAGCCTGTGTGTGTCGGGCAGAGGAAGGTCAGTGTGGGGAGCTGATGCACTTAGGGTGTGAAGAAGTCCTGGAGATTCAGCAAGGAGGCAGGGGTGAAGCATCTTTAACAATATCTTTAGCCATGGAAAGAAGCTGGCTGGTAATTGTAGTTAAGGGTTTGGGGAGAACATTTAATTGGACCAGATGATGCAGTTCTCTTCTGCCTGGAGATCTGGTCCTCTTCTCACTTTGCAGAGTCTCTTGCTACTGGATACCTGAGCACTGCAGGTCAAAATGGGAAGTGTTGGATGAACACTAATGCTGCTCTCTGGGCTGGTCCACCTGATCTATTTTTCATATCCCACCCGCTGCTCTTCAGCATTCGATGCATCTTGGGTTGAGAGCACATCAGAGGGGACAGGTCTGCAGGGTGCTGGCTAAAACACCTCCCAGACCCTCACTCTCAGCCTACAGCAGCAAACACTTGTTCTTCCATTTCCTGGGACCTTGTCTGGGAGGTCTCTAGGCTTGGGATGGCAGGAGGAGAGGTCCTCTGGGTCTGTGCTCTGAGTGCAACTTCTCACCCCCTGGATCAATTTGGGAGCAGCTTGTGCATCGCCAGCTCCAAGGTGGAGGCAAGGGAGAAGGGAGTATGGAGGAGAGAAGCCAAATTGCTTCATCTCCCAGAGGCTTCGTCTGTGGCCGCAGGATGCAGCTGACAATTTCCAAGGTGCTCATTTTGACAAGAGACAGCCTCTGCCTGGGGGCTGACAGGTGAGGCAGAGGACATGTGCACGAGTGAGAACCTGTGTGTGAGCGAGGTTCTGATGCTGGGATAGGTGGAAAGTCTTGGGAGGGACCAGAAGGAGAGGAGAAATGGTGGTGTCAGGACATGGACAGGCTGTTCATTCCCTATGACCCAGCCTTCTTTGTGCTTTCCCCATGGGACACGTGATGGTTATCATGGTGGTGTGGACTGTCCCATCAAGCAGAGATTTGGAGTGGGGTGGTCCTGTAGTGTCACCCTTTGGGGCTGGGGTCCATGGTGGCTTTCTGGTTGGCATCAGTGTGGGTTCCAGTGTCCCGTTCCCAGTTCACCATGCTTGGATTTTCTTTCTGGTGTGCCAGTGAAGGCCTGCATGGAGTGGGAGAGCCACAGCGAGTGGAGAAGAGGAGGAGAAGGATGAGCTTTCTCTCTCTTACGAAGCATGAAAGGATGGAGAAGTATTTCTGAACAAACAAGTCTCTCGTCCCTGTCTCCTGGAAGCTGCATTATCAGAGTACCATTGCTGTCCTCTCTTCTCCTTCCCCGCGATGAACAGGAATTAAAAATACAACTAATAAAACCCTTTTACTTTCTCCAGGAGGAGAAAAAAAAAAAAAGCCTTGAAAATGCTAAAGGACATAAAGGGCATTCATGAAAGGGTTGGATGGTGGTTATTGCAGCAGGGGGAAAAACAACATTATTTCACTGTGCAGATAAAAGGAAGTGGAAAAGCAGCATATTTATAGCTAGGGAGCCTGGATTCCTTGTTAAGCCGCTATTATCAAATTAATGTCAAAATGCATCAAACAGGCACGAGTGTTCTGGGCCCCTTATGCAAAGTGCTTGCAAATTGGTTACAAATACATTTGTTTACAGGGTACGAGGCAGGAGCGAGCTAATTAGTCATTGTAGCAGCGTTGTTTTGTGTCTTTTTTTTTTTTTTTTAAATTTTTTTGGCAATTACACAAACAAGCTGTTTTGAAGTATAAATACGTGCTGCGTTACAGCCCCTTTAAAAGGGAATCAAATAGAAATCGTGGGATGCGGAGGGCTTGACGTGAGCAGTGTAGAGCATCGTTGCCTCTCCTCCCCAGCCTCCGTGCGGACACGGCGGCCCTCGCTGGGAGCTCAGCTCCGGGAAGCGGTGTGAAAATCCATCTGAGAGCGTCAGGAGGATGATACATGGGTGCAAAGGGAACAGCTTGTGTTTTCGGGTTCTCTGGGGGGACGACAGCTGCCCCTCATGTGGGGCATGGTGCTGGAATGGGGATGGCTGTAGCTGCCCCAGCTAGATGAGTACTTTGGATGCCATGAGGTTGCAGCCATGTCCCATGCTGGGGACTGGCCCTTTTGATACAGGTTTCAGCTGCCCACCAGTATTGTGGGAATTTACTTTGGGCCTGGGATATTTTGGGGCTCTTTGGCTGTCAGCAGCACCAGCTGCCAACTCAGGTTATGAAGAAGCTTGTGCCCAGCTAGTGGGTACCGACACGGTTTCGGAGGATGCTTGGATTTAGAGAGCATCCCATGGATGGGTGATGGCATCCACTTTGCATGAAGAAAGGAGTCTGGTGTGAGCTCCTCCAGGTAAAGGTGTCTTCAGGGCTTCTGTAACCAAACCACAGGCTGTGCCTCCCAAACCTCTTAATGAGGAAGCGAAGTAGGAAAGCTCATCTGATCCTCAGTAGTGGGAATGGCTGGGGAGGGGAATTTGGTTGGGGGGCAAATGGAAACTTCCCGCTGCCCTACATCTTAATGTGTCCCATTCTGGGAGTAAATCACACCTCTGCCACTCAGGGAAGCTGCTAATTGAATCTGCTCTGGTGGGGGAGGTTAAAGCCAAGGGGAGTTTACTACCATTATTATTATTTTTAATTTACTAGGAAAAAGAAAGGAGAGAGGAAGAAACAAGTTGTTGCCCCTCTCGTGCTGGAGGCCCCAACATTTCTTGGCAGAAGGTGTGCAAACAGCCCCGTGGCTGCTTCTCCGTTTGGATTTGTTTCTGGTAAATCTGCCCTTCAGGCTGGAATAACCCTTCTAAGCCGGTCCTGCACTACCAGAGGTGCTGGGAACATTGAGTTTAATGTCGTCGTAAAACCCTGCTGTGGTTTCCATTCCCTCGAGGGGGGCAGTGACCGTGCAGGACTGCTGTGTTCAACACAGCTTTCATACCGGTGCTTCCCAGCCAGCAAAGCTTGGGGTGCATCAAATCCTGCCATGGTGTGGATGGAGCTGGGTGGCTTCCTGAGGTCCCTTCTGGGATCGGAGCTTTCTTCTCAGAAGCATATGGGCTTGGTCCAGCTGAAGGGACGTGAGCCTAGTTGAGCTCCACAAACTACGTTCATGATGGTGGTTGATAGTCCCAAGCGTGATGAAGAGGTATTTTGTGTCTCCAGCCTCCCGGCTCTTCCATGGTTTGCAGATGTTGGGTGCAGCACATCACTAACCTCATCTGGGTGGGAAGTGAGGATGACCAAGCATGGTGGGACAGGGCAAGGCTTTCACCAGCCTCCTGCAGAAGCTCTGATTTTGCACCAGGTTTTATTCTTTTAAAACTCAGGGTAACATTTCTCTGCAGCTAAGACCTGCTTTTCCATGGTACCTTCAAACTCCAAATCTCTCATTACCATTTTCTTTCTTGTCCTGTTGACTTTTGCAGGCTCATTTGCCATGGGGAGGGTGACTGGCTCTGTCAAGATCAGGGAATATGATTTTGAGGAATGTTCCCATTTCCAGCGTAATCCTACCCCTGCCCTACAAGCTCTGCAGGAGCATGGCTCAGCTGGTCAACAAATGTGTGAGCAGCCTATTGCAATCAGGCTTTAACTAGGTGCCCAGTTGTTTTAATCAGAATGTGTCTCTCTCCATTTGTAGCAGGGTTAAGGCTGTGGTTTGACTGTCGTCTCCTGTTATTGCTGGTGACCATGTCAGGGGAGCAGATCCCGCTCTGTTTTGAGCAGCTGGGTGTTTCACGCTTGCTTTTCTTATGCAGGGGTGTGCCAGCATCTCCTTGCTCTGATAGTTGGGAGCAGACTTCAAATCCCCACCCTCTTTAAGTTACACTGGTTTGTACCCTTCTTGGATCAGTGATGACCTTCAGCTAGATGAGGTCTTCTGTCCTTCTCAAGATTTTACTCCCCTTGAAATATTTACCTTTCAGATGAAGTTCCCCCAGTGTCTGGTCTAATGGCGCTTGTATTCCTCTGCCTTTACCGAAAACGCTTCTCAAATTTAAAATTGCATTTGCCTTTTCACCCATCAGTGGCTCTCGGTCAGCTCCTGATGTCCCAACGCACCTGGGTCCATCCCTTCCTCAAGGCTGCCTTCGTATACCCAAAATTTGTCCTCGCTGAATGTGTCACCTTCCCCATTGTGCTGCTGGGGGCCACCTCCCTTCCATGGTGCTGCTCCTCAGGGCCACCCAGTTCCTAGGGGAAACCGTCTCCTCCCAGAGCTGCTGCCACAGACTTTTCTGTTTGTGCCAGGATCAGTTGCAATCCCAGGACCGATCTTCCTTTCTCAAGAAAGTCAGGTGATGCTGGGGAAATCCAATATGATCTTACTCTGTTTAGGTGTAGGTGACAAAATGTTGGTCCCATGTATATTTTTGCTTTACACAGCATCTGTCTAAATGGGCTTTAGAGCCTCAATTTACTACTGACATTGGCCTAGCAGTCTTTCATTTCTCCCTTGAGTTGCTTTCCCCTTTGCTAATGATGGGGAGGGCATTTGCCCTCCTCCTGTGCTGTGACAGCCCTCACATCTTGCTAACAACATCTATCAAAATCCATCAGTTCCTTGAGCCACCTCCTTCGATGTCCTTGGCTGGAGGTGGAGGTGGTCAGATCTTCTGCACATGTCCCTTACTGACAAGGGTCCATACGGACCTTCTGGGTCTGTACCGCCTTTCCTGGGCTGTAAGATGCACATAGTAAGAGCCAGCTACTCCTGATGGCCAACATGCAACTTGCAGCTCACCCCAGTGAGTGATGTGGAGGTGGTGGTGACTGCATGACTCGATGGAGCTGTGTTCGCAGGTGGGCTCACTGCGCGGACCCTGTGCTGGATTAACCACAGGAATCCAGCTCTGTTTGCAGTCTTGGATCAAAAAAGAAATAATTAAAAAACTTGAAGAAAGCTTTAAGTGGACGTGACTCAAAGGGCTTATAAGTTACAGCAGACCGGAGCGAAGGTGGTGCGGGCAGCCCTCCTCACTTCTCGGCAGTAGGACGCAATCTCTCCTTACATTGCCAGGAGCTGCTGCCTTTTTAAGACCACCAAGATGCTCAGGGCCTCCCCACTGCTCTGGTCCTCTGGGAATGCCACGTGACTCCCAGTTTGCTTTCTCCTTCCCTGCCTGCAGCCCTGCCGACACCAGCATCGCCCAGTGCCTGGATCAGGCCAGCTCAAGAATGATGAACGGCCGGGTGGTGGCGAGCCCTGCGTGCTGGTGCTGGTCAGGGCAGCGGGGAGAGCTGGGCTGGAGGGATGTGTGGTGGTGTGTGGAGTATTGCTTGGTCTCCTGGGTGCCACACCGGGCAGGTTTGGGCATTTGCAAATGCTCTGTGGCGATGCTGATGTTTCTTCTGTTAGGAAGAGCACAAACCACCTTGGGATCACAGACCATGGCCAAGTTAGTGCCCTCCGCTCTCGGGGCAAGATGCCGTCTTTGATGCAAACACCCAGCAAAACCTTGATTTACACTGAAGTGAGCGGGTGGCTTTAACCCGGGGCTTCTGCGTTGGCGTGTTGAAGGGTGCATGTACACGCACGCAGGCGCTTTCCTGCCTCTGGGCAAGGATGAGAGAGCAAACATGTGACAGATGTTAGTCACTGCTGGCGGTGGTGGGGATGCTGCGGTGATGAGCATGCCGGGAGGACCTGAGCAGAATAGCACCCGGGTAATGAGCGTGGGAGGGAGGATGGGAGTGGAGACAAGGGGACTGCGTTTCGGAGCGGATGAATTTTTGTCGCTTTCTGGTGAAATCTGTGGATTCCCTGGGATGGGGAAGGCTGGGAAGTGGCTCCGGGCAGCAGGAGCTGCAGAGACTGATGGTTTTGCCTTGGTGGGATGGGGCGATGAGGCAGGGCACAGACCCGTGCTCGGTTTTTCTTCTGCGCTGTTAATTAACTTAGCAAAGGTGGAACCTTTCTTGGAGAGACAGGAGCTGGTACTGTGAGCCCAGGTCAGTGTGGCAGTGACTTCCAGGCTGCCTTTGGAATGGAAACCCCTCAGTTTCCACATGTGCCCAAAGTACCCAAGGACCATACTTGGTGTGTCCTTGGATGTGTTCCCTGATGGCCTCCTCTCCCATGCCCAGAGGTGATGGCAGCACCGCCCTTTGGTTCTGGCTCCCGTACCCACCAGAGAACAGGAGATTCCCATAGGATCGAGGTGTCCAAGGTTTCTTAAACCTCTTGCAACAAAGAGGAAAACATCACAGTTGTCTGGTCCTTGTGCTTGTTGAGCAAATGGTCAAAGGATGAAGAGGTTTCCTCCAGGCTGAGGGACTGGACTTGAGTCCCGGCCATCGTCCGCCTGAGTAGCAGGAAGGGTGCGTAGGTACGGGGACAGACACAGCACCGGGGCTGGAGGACAGCACGGGCATGCAGAGAGCTTGGGGACGTGCCAAGGGTTTGCTCGGCTCTGTTCACGACCTGGAGCCACTGTCCATCCCCAGCATCCACCTGTCTCACCCCGCAGCTCAGCTCTGGGACCAGCGGTTCCCTTATGGCCATGGAGGCGGCGATTACCCCGAGCGTGGGAGCGAGCGTCGGGGTGGTGCGAAACTCGGCACACGCAGGGTGCCCGCCGCCCGTCTGATAAGGCTGCGAGTGCTGCTGGCAGTTAATATTAACCGGGCATCCTCTTCCTCTCCCCAGGGAGATGCGGGAGGGTGTGGGGGCCCACGTGGCCAGCACGAGGGCTGAGCTGGGCTGGGTGGCGATGTGGCCTCTCCTGATAAGCCACTCTGGTTTCTGCTCCTGCAGATTTACAGCCGGGGAGCGGAGAGGTGAGTGCCGTGCTTTTCGGTGCGGTGATTTATAGCGGCTCAGGGTGGCAGCCGCTTTCCTCTCCGGCAAGGTCTTGGCAATTGCACCGGGTTTTATGGCTGCTGTGACTAAGCTGTGGGCAAGTTAAAGGCTTGGCCAAGGTCACTGTGTGGTGGGACACTGGTGGGAGCTGGTGCCTTTCAGCCGTGGCTTGGAGAACGTCCCCATCTCGGCATGGGGAGGGCTGGGGCTGTCAGCCTCCCCAGGGAGGGGGCTGCTTCAGCTCTGCTGCTGTGAAGGGCTCGTTTCACGGTGGCAGGGATGATTTCAGCCCTCCGATCCCTGACCCCGCATGCTGGAGCCTGCTGAAGACACAGGTGAGATGAGTTTGAGGTTCTCAGCTCTCAGACCCATGTGGGAGGTGAGACCCCACCATGAACATCACCGGCCCCACTAAGCAATGCCTGCATGGCCCGGTTGCTTTTCCATGTGTCCCTTTGACGCAGACTGAGCAGTGCTGGGAGGGATGAGCTGTGACAGGCGAAGAGGAGGATGATGAGGAAGGAAAGGTCAGATGCCATCACTGCGCTCCCTTCCACGCACCAGCTCCTGCCCGGGTGAGCTCCCCAGCTCTTCTGTTTTGTTTTAGAGGCAGCGCGGGGGCCCCAGAGCCCTGCAAACCCTTCGCGCTCGGGGTTTTATTGGCATGTGGAAATAGTTTTGTCTGGTTTCAGATCTGGCTGATCACTAACCTTCCCGCCGCCCTCCCCCCCCGAAAAGGGCTGACAACCGCAGGCAAATCAACCATGCTCGTCTTCCTCCCTCTTTCTTTTTTCTCCCCACATTGTTCTCCAAAATCCCAGCTGCTGCTTTTCTCCTCCCTCCCTTCCCTATCCTTGCACATCAGCTGGGGTGGAAGTATCTGGTTTTTGTATAAAAGCTCTTTTTTTTGTTGTTTGTACTTCTCCCCCCATCCTGGGGGTCTTGGGGTGCCTTGCTGTGTATTACCCTCCTCCTTGGGGCTGTGCAGGGACAGGAGAAAGAAGGCAGCTCTGGGCACCCTCGCTGTCACTCCTGGGCTGGTGGTGGCAGGAGGAGAGCATTGGCAGGGGTGAGGGCACCAGCATCTCCAGAGCTCTCATTTTTCCTCTCTGATGAAGAAACTTGGCAGGTCCTGGGGGCCAGAGCCACCACATTCCTCCCTTATTTATCTCTGGTGAAGCACTGATGCAGGGCATTCCTGGCGAGCCAGCTCCCGTAGGATGGGATGGGGCAGGTCTCCTCGTGGCCATGGGCTGCTCTCCGATACACCGCAGGCTCCTTCCAGGATGGTGTATTTATGTGCCAGTGCCTGGCTGCAGCTCCTGCGCTCAGCAGAAGAGCTGCCAGGTGCCAGCCCCCATCCCAGCTGTGTTCAGGCAGCTGAGCAGATCCCCTGGGACCCCCCGGCATTGATGGGAGTCTCCACCCTGGAGGAGCTAGGAGGAATCTTTGGAAATGGTTATCCATCATCTTGGTGTTAGGAAAGCCTCCTCCTGCCATCTGCCTGGAAGGTCCTGCTGGGTGCACGGGTTGACCATGTGCTTTGTCAGCAGTGGACACGTAGGACACTGAGCTCTGGACACCCACTTGGTTTGGTAGGATGTGACCTCAGGAGCTGGTGGCCATGGTATGGGATGACACACCAGGAAAGATGGATGCCCCTGCTTATCTCGCAGTGGGGCCCAGTAAGGAAGACTGGTGAGATAAATCCATGCTGATGCCTTCTTTGTCCTTCAAAGAGTACCCTGGGGAAAGGGGATACAGCCAAGGCAGCGGACAGTGAGACCAAGCAAGCACCCGAGAGGCATGACCCAATGACCCACCTGATACCTGAAGAGATGCTTGGTGTGAGCTGATCAGGGGGTCCCCAATGTCCCCACCCACCCTTCCTGGCTGCTGGTTCCCCTTCCCAGTGCTCAATGGCTTTTTCTACCTCCAAGCTTCCCACCCAGCCCCTGCCCCACGAAGGCACTTGGGAGGAGATGCAGGTAGGAGCGGCAGGGAGGAGGAAACTTTCCTGGACTTCCCAACCTGAGCCCCAGGGTTGTTCCCTTTGCCCAGACCTCTGCTGGCGTCTCCTCTCCTGCCAGGGATGCTGTCTGCCTCTCCTGCCTGCTTACTGCCACCCCTGCCAGTTTGCAGCATGTAATAAATCACTCCCTCATGAAATTTGGGCCAAATTTTGTGGATTAACTCACCAAGACTGTCTGTCCGGGCTGTCCCAGCTGAGATGGAGATGGCTGCAGGCTGAGGACCACTTGCCTGAACATCCTGGGAGATGGCAGGAGCCAGGTAAGGGTGAGGAGCAAGAAATGGAGGAAGGCAGCGTGTGACACCCATGAGCGAGTCCCTTCTCGAGAAAACCCTCCTGTGGGCTTCGTCCTCCTTTAAGTGGGCTCTGGCAGCCCAGAAAGCAGCTTGCATTGGTCTGGTACCTCCTTCTTCCCCGTATGCCTCTCCACAGGACCATGCCTCTGAGTTAGCATCTCCCTAGGTGATCACTTTGTTTTCTTTCTCTTTTTTTTTTTTTTTTTTTTTAAATAATTTTAAATGCATGACTGGCAATTCAAGAGAAAAATAGAAGAAATGCTTATTATTGCTGAGGATCTCAGCCCAGCCGGAGGAGATGTGTTCCTTTTGTGTAATGAAACATCCGTCAGGGAACAGTCATGCAAATTTATTTCGCTTTTCTTCTTTCTACCTGTTTCATTGATTCAGACCCTATCGTAGTTGGCTCACGGAGAGCGAGGTTCGTTAATTTGGGAGTCTTGCAACGCCTTGGTTGGTGGAGGATGGGAGTTTGCGGAAGCTCCTGGCTCGGGGGGATGCTTTGTGCCGTGAGCGGGGACCGTGGCAGCGTGGGCTGGGACACCAGCCCTCCCAGGGAGCCGGGAGAGGTGTTTGCTCTGGTCCCTGGGCACCATGTGGTGCCTGGAGCGGCCCTGGGAAGGCAGGAAAGCGGTCGCCAGCTCTGTCAAAGCTGCTTTCCACCATGACAAGGGACAAGGACCCTTGGACATGCTGCTGGGACAGTCACCACCAGCCCCGGGGTGCTGGGTTGCTAGCCCTGAGGAGCCACTAAATGTGAGTTAAACACTTAAAATCACAAGATGGGTTTAAAAAAATCCAACCATGAGATTGTATTTGGTTTTATTATTATTATTAGACTCTTCGGTATGTCTGGGTGTTTGCAGGAGTCACCTGCCAAGGTTTTCTCTGCATTTGGGAGTTTTAGGGTCCTGTAGCTTGCAGTGGGGTGGGTTACTGCTGTGTCTTGTTGAAGAGAGGCAATTCCAGCCCGACTGCTATCTGGGCATCCACGGCTCTGTCTTGGGAAAGGTGGCAGGCTGCCTTGTGTGGTTTGAGTCTTCTCCTTCATCAGTCTCTTCTTCTGGGAATGAAGAGTAGATGGAGCTGCCTGGGCAAGGGCCAGAAGCTGGTGCTCTCGCTGCTGTGGAGGATCTTCTGCTCTGGTCAAGGGAAGAGCCAAACCTCCCTGGGAGCAGCAGCGGGTCCAGCAGCCGGAGCCCGAGGAGCCTCAGCACGAGGTTGTTGCCGCTGGTTGTTGCCGCTCTCATTCCCTGTGTCCCTGCAGTCCTCCTCTTCTTCCTTTCTGCTGGAAGCATTGCTTCATCATTCAAGAAAATTTCTTTTTTTGCTTGAACTGCGTATATTGGAGGTCCCTTACCCCCACCCCTCTCTGTGTGTCTCTGCAGGCCAGCTCTGCTCTGTGTGCAGGAGGCAGGGACCAAGCCCTTGGGCTGATGACTCCAGATGAGTTAAGACACATGTGGGTGTCCCCACAAGTGGGCTTGTGTGGCTGTAGAAGAGCCACCGAGCAGTCCTGCTGCCGAATGAACCAGGAAGATACCTCATTAAAACAATTTTGGAGATATTCATCCAAACAGAAATGTGAATTTATTTTGCTCATGCTGTCTTTCCTTTGGCGTCCTCTTCTATGAATCTCCCAGCAGATGAATTTGCTGGTAGGAAACAGAAAACCTGGGGATGTCCAGGGGCTCTTGGCTGGAAGTGGAGCTCGGTGGTGGAAATCCAACGATCCAGTGCCTCCTCTGCATCCATCCGCTCACTTCTGCATTGCCTCCGGGGCCCATTGCAGCTCTGGGTATTTCTTGCACTACAGATGCTTAAATAATCATAACAACGACGTGTCTTCCCGAGCTGCGGATTCACCCTGACGATGATTTTTCCTGTCGTTTCAGGTATCGCCTCCTTTCCCCAGGCTTTTCCTCAGCCCAGCAACGACTTGTCTGAATAATTCAACTAAAAATTCAGGATCACAAATAAATACAGGATAATTGCTAACAGCTCGCAGACAATCCGCTGCCAGAGGAAGGCTAAACTCCTGGTGAATTATTTATCTGCTATGAATTATTTGCTCGGCCCTGTTACGGAAGAAAAGCTCCTTCCCAACCTTTGCCTGCCAAATGGCCTGGCTGGGGGCGACTCTCCCGGTGCTGACTCAGCCCTTTCCCCGCAGCTCCCGGCTCCCGTTGCCTGCCTGCCCGCCTGCCTGCCTGCAGCTCCTGCTGCTTGCACCGCTCCGGCAGGGAAGCAGCTCTGGGGAGCTGACTCCTGCCCTGTGTGGTTCCTCAGCTCCTCTGTGGACCCACAGGTGCAGGGCAGGGGAGCCTGTGTGCCAAGCCTTGGGGCTGTCGGGACCTGACCCCTCTTTTTCAGCTGCTCTGGAGCCATCCCGCTTCCCTGTGGTGTGGCCAGGCCCTGATGTGAGTCCCATCAGGAGGTGAAGGCATCTTTCTGGTGGGGTCTTGCACCCTGTGCAGGCAGGAGTCCCTCCGAAGCAGCCTGCCTGCAGGATCAGTGCCCCCATTCCAGTCCCTGCCCGCAGGCTCTCCCTGCACCTTATGGAGAAGGTCTGGAAAGCATCAAGTCCTTGGGAAAAAGGCAGCTTGGCTCCGGAACGCTGCAGCCGATGGCTGAGCTGAACCTTGTCCTCCAGTGGTAGCACCAAGCAGGGTCTTCGTCTCTGTGTCTGGTGTCACACATGGTGCCACTGAGTGTTTTCAGCGCGCGGAGAAACTCTGAGCAAGCATCTCTTTTTTTGAGGGGCAATGTGGGGGTACCCCAAGGCAGCTCCAGCCGTGCTACTGGGTGCCTGGGTGGCTGCTAGAGCTTTGGGTTGCACTTGCATCCTTCAGGGCAGGTACCAGGGTCTTAGTTCCAAACCACCCTGTGGCTGCAGAAATACATCTCTCCATGGCAATCATGCGCTGCCTTACAACGTGAGCCTGAGCAGCTCTAGCTGGGGGAGATGGAAAGGGCTCCCTGGGTGCTTTTCCCACCTATGAGCCCTGGAAAGTGCAGCCGGTGTGGGGATGGAGTCAGGGATGGAGTCGGAATAGGGATGGAAGCTGGAGGTTTCCCGCGGGATGCTTGCTAGCTTAAATGCGGTAACACTGCAAAACGGTCCACGATGATGTCTCTCAGCCTGCTCTGCAGCAAGCAACTCCAGGCTGAACCAGGTGCCTGGGAGCTCTCCTCTGGCCATGGGTGATGGCCTCTGCGGAGCGGGACTCGCACAGAGCATCCTGCTGCTCGTTCCTCCCCCCGGGAATACAGATAGAAATTGCCCTCAGAGGTGTGCTGCCTGGGCTCATCAATCTCCATTTGCATCCAAAAGAAGAAAAAAAAAATGATTTAGGAGAAAGATCAATATTCAAAGAGCGTTTTTTTTTTTTTTTTTTTTTACATGGTTCTCTGGGGGTGGGAAACTCGAGGCAGGTACTGGGAATAAATCCTCCTGGCTACCTTGATGTAAATCAGGAAGAAGATGATGGATTTATGGGAGTTGTGTCTGATTTACACTCCTGTGTCTGGTCCCTGCAGGTCTGTGCGTGCCCCTGGGGAGGCAAGGTGCAGGATGGGGCCCGGAGCTGCCGCCGCACCTCCCGCCACCGGCCCCCCGTGCCGGCGTCCTGCTGCAGCCGAGGTGGGACTGGGGCTGGTGTGGTGTGTCTGGGTAAGTGTCTGTGGTAAGTTTTCTTTGCTTTTTAAGCCCAGTTCAGGGAATTTAGGAATTTTTGCTTTGCCTCTTTCTGCTGGTGTTCAGCAAAGCACATCCACTTGGGCACTAGTCCCAAAGTGTAGCGATGCCTTGCTGGGGGCTGACTTTCTGACTTGGTAGAGCAAAAGGCTTTCAAGTCGCTCCCAGCGATGCTCTCCCTCTCCATCCCTCCTTCTCTCCCATCCTGAGAGCCAGTGAGGACTTGCTGCCAGCAGGGTTGGTGTCTCTATGGAAAGGGGGAGACTCTTCCTTGGGAAAGCTCTTCTCTGAGGGCTTTGAAAGGCCCCAGGGGTGGCGATGGGGTGGCTTGCCCCGGCTCTGGGGCTCCCCTTACCAAACCATCCCGGGTTCCCGGCCGTGGCGGGGCTGGAGCTGGCGCAGGGGAGCTGTTGTTATTCCTCTCATGTAGCAGGAAGGATTTCTGCGAGTGCCATAAACCCGTCACGTGGGCAGAGCCTGGGTGAGCTCTAATTGCTTCTATTTGCATAATGAGGCGAGGCTCAGCATCCTGCTGATATTTGAAAGAAGAAAATCAAAATCAGCTCTAGATAAACAACTCTCCCCCTCACCCCACCCCTACCCCCACTTCTAATTTGCCCATTTTCTCCCTTAATGCAGGTTTTTCAGCTCTTTGGTCTTCTCAGGAGCGCCACGACCCCCCCCCCCTCCCCCGGGACCCTTCCCCACAGAGCGTGGGTGCTGGGGAGGTGCTGCCCCTCTCCCCTGGCTGCAGTGGTCTGGGGGCGTTGCCCGGAGCTGGCGGTGGGGGACGCGGTGTGGAGGTGTCTGAACAGGAGCCGGAGAGGATCAAGTGGTCTTGTGCAGGGCTGGGGCTGGAAACGCAGAGCCCCGGCTGGAGCCGGGAGCCCCCGGGCTCTGTGCAGGAGCAGGGCCTGGTCACGGCGTGGGGCTGTGCGGTGCCGGAGGGTCTGCGGCCAGCCTGGGGCCGGAGGGTTTCCCCGAGCAGGAGCCCAGCAGATGTCACTGCAGCCTGGTGTCACTGCAGCCTGGTGTCACTGCAGCCTGTGGGGGACCGTCCCGCCTGGGGGACACGGGCCAGCCGGGGCGCAGTCCTGCTCACGCACCCCGTGCTGGCCCCAAGTGTCCTGCCGGCTTCTGGGGACCTGCCAGGGAGGGACGGGACGGGACCCTTCCTCACCTGCGAGCCCCCCGGGTGGGAGGAAGGGCTTTGCTTGCTCCTGCCCTGGGACCCTCCGGGACCTGGAAGAAGCTCCAGAAGGACCTGGAAAAGGAGGTGACATCCCCTGGCTGGGCTGTGACACCAGCCCATGTCCCCAGATGTGCTGCCCCTCTGTAAGCCCTTTTCCCCACTCACCCACAGCCCAGGGGACCAGGAGCATCCCTGCCCCTCCTGTCCCCTTGGGTCCCCAAGGTCCTTCCCAGCAGCCAAACCCGGGTGTCCCCTTGGCCCTGGGGGGACCTTGGGTATCTCCAAGTCTTACTTGGCACCCACGGCATTTGGGACCTGGAGGGGCTTTTCTCCTGGTTGGGGTGCCAGGGGGGTTTGCACCCATCGCCCCAGGAGGGGACGGTGCCTTGCTTGCTTGAGGCCAGCTAGCAGATACCAAGCAGAAACATGCAGTGTCCCTTCCCTGGGGGACGGGGCAAATCGGCTCCTTCTTCCTGCTCTTCCTCCCCAGCACAAGGGCTGGTATCCTCTGAACCCTTTGCTGCCCTTCGGGGGAGAAGTGCTGACTCCAGATGTTTCCCTAAATGAGAACCCTCTGCAAACAGTGCCGGTTTATTTTCATATTGAAAGAAAATGAAAGGGCTGTTATGATGATGATGATTAACATTTTTGCAGCCCGTGTTTGTAGTGGGGGCTGCTGTGCTGGTGGGAGAGCAGACAGACAGACGGACGGACTCGTGGGGAAGCCGTGTCACCCCTCCACCCCCTGCTCTCCAGGTGCATCATTGGGCTGGTTTGCTCTGGCCAGCTCCATCTTATCCCAGCCCTCCGCGTTGGGGATGGGCAGCGAGCGTCCCGTGGCCATGGTCTCCCCTCCTTTCCCCAGCCCCGGTGGTCCAGGGATGAGCAGGGGGGGCGGGACTGGGACCCCTGGGAGCGGGGGCTGCGGCTCAGTAGCACCGGGAGCACAAAGCACCCATGCTCAGAGATGCATGAGGGTAAAAGGACAGGGGCAAGAGAAGAGACCTATGTGTCCTGGTGTTACCGAGAGCAGACCCTCATCTGAAGGGCTCCTGTGCCCCCACCGGGGCTCGGCCACTCGCTCCTGGTGTGACTGAGGAGCCCCAAATTGCTGCCATGGCCCAGGGCCCTGCCTGGTGTGGAAGGGCAGCACCAGTCCCCTCCTGAGCCAGCTCCTGTTTCTGTCTAAGCCCAGTCTCTTGCTGGGATGCTCTTGCTGCTCTGGTGGTCCCCTCCAATGCGAGCTGTTTCCTCCCCCTGACTCCCATTTTACTTAGGCTGGTGATAACCCATGTGCTCAGACAACATCAGCCAGATCTGATTTAATGTTTGCTTTCAAAACAGCAGAGCTCTGCTCCTCCAAAGCCACCAGCATCCCACCTGCTGACCCCCGCCCGCGGACCAGCTCCTGCTCTCATCCTTTTTGCTTTCTTGGCCCGTCGGTGTTCAGTGACCTTCAGCCTGCAGCAGGGTCAGAGGGACGGGGCAGACCCAGTGCTCGCTGCTCCCTCTGCTCTCCTGCCCATGCCAAACCCCTGGCCGGGGCTGCTGCCCACATCCCCATCCCGGACCGGGAAGGTCCCCCCTCCCCTTGGTCCTCATGGTGTGCGAAAGCCCCTCCTCGGGCTGGCGTGCCAAACAGGAGGGGAGCAGCAATGCTTCCCCCCAGCCCCTCCTCATCCTCCGGCCCCAGGGAAGCCAAGCAGGGCAGGATGGAGAAAAGGAGGAGGACCTTCAAAGGTGGAAAGAAATCCCCCCGGCAGCTCTTAATGGGGGGGAGAAGAGAGGGAACAAGATGGGAGGAGAGGTTGCAAGCGAGATAACTGGTGCTTGCAGCAAGTGAGCGTGTGTGTGTATGCACGCCGGCTTTCCATCAAGCTGATGAAAGGACCGGGAGCTCTTGAAGCTGAAGCCAAGGCGAGTAACCTGTGGCTGTCCCAGGGGCGGCGGGGGGGGAGGCCTGTTTACTCAAGAGCAGCAGGGATGCTCTGCAGCGGTAACAGCTTGCCGAGGAGGGGTTGGGTTTCAGCATCCCAGCCCGAGCCGTGAGGAGGGACGCCAGCCGGGCAGCTCCGCCATCAGCCCCTGAATTGGTGGTCCGGGGGGATGCATCGGCTGGGGGTGTGGGATGGATGGAGGTCTGCCTCCTCCCCGGCTCCCTGCAGCTGAGCGGGGGGTGCTGGGGCTGGTCCCTGCCATGGTGGGGCTCCCCAGGGCTTTGGCGGAGCCCAGACACCAGCTGGGAAGCGATGGCTTCACGTTGGCCTGGGCGAGGGGTCTCTGGTCCCTCCTACCCCAGCAGCGAGAGGGTTTTTCTTCCTCCCCTGCAGACAAGAAGCTCCCATTGCCGTTGCACAGCTCTTTTTGCCCTGCCCAGGGTCTCACTTGCACCCCACGTGCGAATTCCCAAGGGCTTCCTGAGCTCCCTTGTCACCCCCCCATTTGTATTTAATTCTTATTTATTTCTTCGTAGGTTTGTCCCTGTCATTGCTGCTGTTCCCGGCCTGGCTTTCCAGCAGGTTTGCTCTGCAGAGAGCTGCAGGTTGGCTATGAAATATGACAAAGCGTTCATTTAAATGCACACCATGATGTTGGCGAGTCCATTAGGGGAATTAATTTGAATGGTTGGCATTTAATAAACAGCCTTGTCCCTCCTCTCCCCCCCTGCTGCCATCTCGGAAGGGTTAAAAAGAAACCACATGTGGATATGGGAGGGAGGGGGAGCAAGTATCTGAGTCGGGGGGGGGGAATAATAAAAGAGAGCTGGTGTTATAAGAGGAATTGCAGTTTGTTTTGTTCATGGTAAAAAAAAAGCACATGTGGAAGGCGGGCGAGCCGAGCAGTTTGGGTTCACGGGGTGCTTGGTGCGTGTAGAAAATAGGGGGATGAAATGGTGGTGGGGCCAGCGAGGCCGCGCTCCGGCCGGGGGGTCCCAGCCTGACTCCAAACATGCGGGGCTGGGGGAAGGCGGGGGGGCTCGAAGGACGTTTCTCCCCATATGGTGTGTATTACAAGCTCCTTTCTAGTTGTAAAGATTAATTTAAAGCCTTTCTCACCTCCCCCCCATCCCTCTTTCATTGACAAATGAACATCTGGGCTGAATGCTGCCCAGATCCTAATCAAAGCATTTTTTCAGGGCCGTTGTCTGCCTTTATGGCTATCTGCTTTTTGGATTCTCTGCAGTTTCAATGCACTTGGTAATTCAGCCTGTAAATACCCCTCTCTGGGATTTATGATTCGGGCTAATGTGATTTTTCTCTTTGCCTCTTGATTCGTTTGTTTGGTTTAGTTTAACGACATTTTTCTTGTCTGTGCATAAGTTAAGGCACGAAGGGATTCTTTTTTTCCCCCCTCCCCTCTTTGCAGTAGGTTATCAACAATTAGCAAAAATGGCTTTTTTGGGGGGCTACACTGCTGGTGGGGGCACTGGGGGCCCAAAGCCAGCCCCGAATCCCTGATGAGCATCCCCTGGCCATCCCAAATTATCTATTTTTTTTTAGGGAAAGCTTGTTTTTTGAGGTTTTGCCGAGAAAGCAGCTTTCCACCAAAGCGAAGCCAAGCCCTTTCCACGATACTCAAGGGCTTCTCTGGCAGGGAGAGGCAGCACGAGCCACAACCCAATATGGAAAAGCCGTTCGCTCCCCGAAACGATGCTTGAGCGGCCGAGCGGGTTGCCTGAAAAACAGGGAGTGCTGTGGTTGGGATCCCATTCCCCTCAGTTTTGATTTTTCCTCTGCAAGCTCCAGTTTGGGAGTTAAAAGATTAATATTTAAAATCTAGCTGGGATGGTGAATAACGTCTGTCGTGTTCCAGGTGCTATAGGAAAGGATGGTGCTTGATCCTGTAGCTGGGGCAAAAAGGGAGCAAAGTCCCTTTAGGGCAAATACAGGGACTCGCAGGGCACATGGTGCAGGGTCCCCTGCGTCGGTCCCTATCCCTGAATGAGAAGAGAGCACAAAGATGACATTTTTTGAGGTATATTCAGAGCATATTCATTCCTGCAGCAAACCTGCCTCCTCGCCCTGGGCTTCCCCTTCCCTTTGGCAGAACGGCAAGGCTGGTTATTTACCCTGACAGACGCCTTAATTAAGGTGTGTGATTTTAGGCCATTTAAACCATCAAGGAGAGGTCTTGTTTATACAGCAAGTGCACGGGGTAATGGCAATATTAATTAAAAATGTTCTCCTAAGTGAGAGAGAAAATCACCGTGGTGGAAGGCGTTTTGCTGCTCCTCCTCAGCTCTCCAGGACGAGGGGTAACCCGAATCCCGGAGCCTCCTCCGGTGATGCGGGGATGGGTACCATCCATCACTGGGACCCTCTCCACCCAGGGATGTTGCTGGGGAAGCTGAGCTTTGGCTGGGAAACCGGAGCAGGTTGGGAATGATGGTGGTTTACACCGATTTCCAGCTTGAACCTGGTGTGGCTGTTTCCATGTGCAGCCAAAACTGCAGCTTGGGTATTGCAGGGAGAGCCGCGGATGCGGGGAGCATCCTCACTCAGGGCGGGGAGCAGTTTTGAGCAGATACAAGTAATTCCCCCTAACAGGCACTGGGCCTGTTTTTTTCCAAGAAACTGTGAATTTCCCATGAATACGATGAACCAGGACGCAGCAAGCTGGTCACTGGAAGTGGATTTGGGGGCATGAAGAGCCAGAGCCGGACTCCCAATGGGTATGGGGCCGAGGTGGCCCCAGCACTGACCCTGGCTGAGGACGGCTGCCCGTGCAGAGCTCCAGAGGTAGGGAAGCATATTCCTGAGCATCCGGAGAAGGCTCTGGTGTGGCTTTTAATTCCTTTGCATTTTTGCTGCTGATTTTTACAGCACTTGGCATCTCCTGCCTCTTTTTTACTCCCTTCCTCCTCAATACCCCCAAAATGAGCAGCAAGCGCGGCCGCCGACCATGGGTCTTCCCAGCAATACCATCACCTCCCTGTCAATCTCAAGGTCAGGGTGAAGCCTGGCGTCGGTCCGCAGCTGAGCCAGCACATCCGTGGGGCGAGAGCGGCCACCGGCAGCCCCGGGGCAAAGGTGAGGTGGATTTACGGGGTTTCATATCGGCGCTATCGATCGCCGGGGCTGTCTCGGCAGGGGGAAGTGGGATGGAGGGTTGGATGCCGAGGTGCATTGTGGCTGAGGAGGCTTTTTGGAGAGGGGGAGGAGGGAGGCGGTGGTGTCTGAGGTGCTGGGGAGCCCTCCCCAGTGCCCCATGGAGGGGGATGCAATACCTGGCAGCCGTGTCTCCAACCTCTTCCCTAACCCAGTGCATCGGGAGGAGCACGAGAGGGTGGCCGCAACCGCTGCCCTGCTCCGAGCTGCTGCTGAGCAGAAATTTGCAGCTGAACTCTGCTCAGAAAGTCGCTCTCAGCCTTTTCTCATTTCTTTCTGGATTTAAGGCAGCTTCCAAATTCCTGTGCAGCCAAATCCTGGCTGGGGCTGCCAGGAAACCCGGCCAGAAACAAGTACGTGCCGTTTCTGTACCCACAACACAGCCACTATTGCTGTTATTCTGTGGGTGATGATGATGGGACGAAGCTCCAGCCCTCCTGAGGATGCGATCCTGTCCCTTCCCGGGCTGCAGCCAGCACCCTGCCCTGGGTGCTGCCCCGGGGAGGGTGGTTGAGGCTGCGGCGTTGCCTCCCCTTTATCGCTGCCTTTTTATAAGCCCAAAAAAACCCCACCCCAGATTCCCTAAACTTTACCCGCCTGCCCTCCCGCTTTCCTAGTGCATGGAAGCACATTGGCTTTATCTGCTCCCGATGGGATTTACGATCCCCGGGACTTCCTGCACTGCCTTTCAACGCGCTCGCCTCCTTCCCGCCACCGATAAATCAAACCTGTTTGTTTCGGGTTGGTCCTTCCCTGTTTCTTTCTTTCTTTATTTTTATTTCTCCCCCTGCCGCTGCCTCCCTCGGTCCCCGAGGGTTTTGGGGGACACCAGCGGCGCGGGGGACGGTGGTGGAGCAGTGAAGCAGCCCTGAGGCTGCGGTGAGAGCACACTTTGGGTCTCCACATGAAATGCCAGTGGCTGGGAAAAGGGGGGGGGCTGGGAAAATCCTGCACCACAGGTAAAGACTTAACACTGCTCCCCATGTCTAAACACCACCAGGATGCAGCCCTGCGCCTGGAGGCCCTCAACACCTGGGCCTTTCCATTGAATCCATCCCAGCATGATCCCAAAGCAATTTTACTGGTGGCATTGGGAAACTCTCCCGGAGGGGTCTGGCATCCCGAGCCGGCCCAGGGCTGAGAGCGGCGCAGCAAAGGTGCACAGGGCTGCACATGCAGCATCCCCCAGCCGAGCGTCCTGCCGGCCATGGCGGGGATGGGGAGCCGGCTCCAGCCGAGCCCACCCGCGGGATGCCTGAGCTGGTCTTTCCACTGGTGACTCACGGAAAAATATTTGTTTTGCAGCGGCCGCTTGGCATGATGGGTGTTTCTGCCTCCGTGCCTTGCTTTGCCTTTTTTTTTTTTTTTAAAGATCTTTGGTATGAAAACATCTGGGATCCTGACCTTCCTGCGGAGCTTGCCTCACCTGAAGGCATTTTTTTCCCCCTGCATGTGTGCAGGGCTGGCTGTGCAAACCACGCTCCGTCGGCTGCCTGGGAAGCAGCCTGGTCGCACTCCCAGGGTTGAATTTTTTGGGGATTATTATTTTTGAGTAGCTCTTACACAACGGCAGAGGAAGCTTGGAGGGTTTCCACCGCCCCATGCCAGCTCCTTGTGTGCTGGTTTCGGCATGCCTGCCAGCGCCGCCAGCTGCACGGGGCCCTCCCGAAGCCTCTCGGCAAGGTTTGCGGCACAGCCTGGGGTGATGGAGCTGGGGATGGGGTATAAGTCAACCTGGGTGTTTCTGGATGTCCCTGCTGTCCCCAGGGCTGGGCAGGATGGGACAAAGTGGGACCTCGCCACGTAGTTCTGCTCCTTGCTGCCTCGTAGGTAGCAAGCTGGACCCACTTTATTTTCCCACCATCCTTCAGAGGGCAGGGATGGAGCACGGCCCCTTCCCAGTGGGACCAGCCCGTCCCACCCCTGGCTGGTCACAGAGGGAGCCCGAGGCAGCTCTATATTTAACTGAACTGGCTTTTTAAAACGCTTTTTCTTGGAAACGGGCACGGAGAGGGATTCTCCTTGGTGCTTGCTGCTGCGAGCTTTCCCGCCTGACTTTTCACACCTTCACCCTTTTCTTGCAGAGCACCGACCCCGCCGCTGCTCTCTGGGAAGCAGATTAGTAGTTCTTTTTTTTTTTCTGGGATAGTTTAGTTTGGAAGCTGGGATGGAAAATTATTTCCAACCCCCAAATTAGAAACAGAATAATAATAAAGCGCCTTGTTTTGGAGGGGGTGGTGTGTGTCATCCCGCAGCAATGAGAAGCTTGTGCTGAAGAGGAGCAAAGAGCTGTGATTTATTTTTTTTTAACGCTACCCTAAGGACTGACTTGGCTCTGGGATGCTGCTCTCGTACCCGCCGATGGGGATGGCTGGGCTGCCGTGGGCAGGGGACACCCACGGGTGGGTGGCCTTCCAGTGCGGGGGGGCTGTATCACCCAATTTAGTTGTCCTTACACTTGTTTTTGCAGAGAAAAGGGGATTGTGCTGTGCGGTTTTCTGCCCTGCTCTTCCCGGGGGGAGCCCGTCATCAGACGGAGAGCTGATGTTAAGTGATGGGACAGGAGCCAATATTTTGCTGTGCTGGGGTGGAGGAAGGCGTGAGCAGGCGATGGTTTCTCCTGGGGATTTTTTTTTTTCATTGTGGTGGATTAGAGAGATTTCACTGTGGGTTGCTCTCTCTACGGTCCCTATCCCCAAAAAACCACCAGGTCCTATGAAAACTGCGTTTGACTCTTGGACAAAGAAGTTATGCTGGGGCAGTAGCTGGTCCTGCCTGGGATGAGCTCGTCTCTGCAGTCACCAGCCACCGCGGCATTGCCAGAAAATCCTTAAAAATAATATATTTTCAAAAAATTGCAAGGGATTCTCCCTGCGTGCAGGGGCAGTGGCTGCTCAGGAGCTTAAAGACCTGATTTAAAGGCTAAATTCCTGCTGCAGAGCAGCCTTCACCCTGCTATATTTCTCTCCCCGTTGGGTATAACATGTTGTGCACCCAAAAGCAGTGCCTGAGCTGGGGTGCCCCGTCTGCCTTTGTGGTACCCCCAGGGCAGGTTTGGGGGGAGCGGTCTGTGTGGAGCCAGTCACTGCGATTTAATAAGACACTTATTGTATGTTAAATATCAACAGCTGATAGGAAACATGTGTCCCGAGAATTAACAGCCGTGTAAAAGATAAAGCAGTGAGTTAAACCTCCAAACAGCATGTTTCAAATAACCCACCGCTGCTGCAATATGTAATAACTGGGGTAATAAGCAGTGGGACGGGGAAGGTAAAATGTGTATCGCAGATCACCGTGTCCCAATAACCTCGGGACGGGGCTGAGGCTGGGTTTTCTCCCAGCGAGGTGATGCCCAGGGATGCCGGATGGCACAGGAGCAACGTCAGCTCCTTCCCACATTTCTTCCTCCCTTTCCACCTCTCCCCATTCTTATTTTTTTTTTCCCAGGCCCCAATTTCTCCCCTGTCGAGGCAAACGCTTTGGCTAATTAGCAAAACGTGTCAAAGAAAATGATTAATGTCCCGGGAGGAGGTTTAGCTGCCTTTGTGCCGGCATTGCCTGACTTCTGCTCTTAAAGGTTTTATTAAAAGATAAGGGAGCTCGTGACGGGCAAGCAAAGTATGTGCTCTCCTGGGTGTTAAAGGGTCGGAGAAGGGGGGGACGCGGGGCGGATGGGGTCACCCTCGGAGGGACAGGCGAGGGCTCGTGTTTCTCTGCCTCTGTGTGCAACCGTCACCGTGGTGTCTGGCCTTGGCAGGGGAAAAGACATTAAAGAAATGGCTGAAAGCCTCCTTTATTCTTCCAGGGGCAGGTAATTTAATCTCATTGGCCAGGTTATGAATGTTTCTGTGTTATGGGGTTTTGCGTGGGTGCGTGCTCTGGCAGTGATGCTTCAGGGGGTCTCGGGGAGGGGATGCTGGGGGTGGGTGCTCCAGGTCGGTGCTGAGTCCAGCGCCGGGGAGTGGGGACAGGGAGGGGGCCCAGCTGGGCTCCTGTCCCTCTTGCTGAGGCCAGTGGTGCTTGGGCACGGGTTTACTGGATCCTGTGGCCACAGGGGTGCCCATGGTCAGGCTCGAGCCCCACGGGACGTCCCTGACGCTATTTGCTGTGAGCTGAAACCCTCCGTCCCAGCTCTGCCCTCGGGGCTCCTGGGGCTGGGTGGGCAGCAGAGGTGTGGGCAGGAAAACTGAGGCACGGTCCTGCCAGGCGCCTGCCAGGATCGCCATATGCAGCGTTCGACTGTCCTCATTTCTTGCAGTTTTGGGCATGTTTTCAGCAACCCCCAAAGCACAACCAATTCAGCAATCCCCAAAACGCGTACTTCCTGCAACCCAAACCCCTGCAAACCCCCCAAAGCCAGCATCCTTTGCAGTGGGGTCTTGCAAAAAGCAACAACTACCTGGAGGTTACCACTGCGGGATGATACAAACCAGAGCCGGCAGCACCGCGGCACCCTTGTGCCACGCTGAAATCCCAGCCGGGATGTCGGCCACGGGAGCAGGGAGAGGATGAGGGCAGTGGGAGCTCCATCACCAGCACACTTGTTATTTTTTTAAATCATGAGTGACTCCAAAACCCGTCAAACACCAATGTCTGCAACCGCAGAGGCCTGAGCCGCTCGATGCATATCAGAGGGGCTGGAGGGGAGCAGCAGCTGGCAGGAGCCTCGGTGGGGGCTGCAGGGGCGGCTCAGCGAGGTTTTCCTCCAGCAAACAGACCTCTGGGCTTAATAAGCTATTTGTAAAACTCGCTCTGGATAAACAAGAGGCCGTGTGTCAGGCTGAAGGCAGCCTCGCAGGGCTCCGCCGTGCGGGGTGGGACCTCAGTGCAGAAATATTTTCAAGATAAACAGAGGAAAATGAGTCCTGGAGGAGGCCGGAGCCGCTGGCAGCGGCACGCTGCTCCTCTCGCAGATATTTCAAGGCAGGAACTTGGCTTTCTGCATGCCGCGGCTGAAAGATGCTTTCTTTTTTTTTTTTCCTCCAAAGGGAACCTCTCGCGCTTCTGATTCAAAAATAAACCTGAGGAGTGGTTGGCAGTGAAGCCAGCGGTGGGGAGAGGTGCAAAGCCCGGGGCTTGCAGGGGAGTTTTGGGATGAGGGAGAGGAGCTGGGATGCACAACTGCTGGTGCAGGGCCCCCTCGGGCAGAGCTGCCCTCCCCGGGGAACCCCCATGGGGCAGCGCCCTGGGCCGAGGTGGCAATAGGGGCAATATTAGCAGCAGAGCTACCTTGCCTGTCTGCTGGTGCCTCCTGCCCTCTGTCTGCTCCTCCGTTCCCCCACGCAGGTAGAGGCAATGTAGCGGTGCCAGCGGATATGGGCATTGCCCTGCCCTCTGCCTGGCCCAGGCTGGACCGTGGGAAACGGGCTGGGCTCCATCTTTCCATCTCTTCATCCCTCTATCCTTCCATCCCCTACCATCTGCTCCATCTCTCTCTCTCTCCATCCCTCTGTCCCCACCACCCCTCCATCCCACCATTCCTCCACCCCCTCCATCTCTCCATCCCACCATCCCTCCCTGCCCATCTGGAGCAGCAGCAGCAGAGGTGATGCTCTGGTGAGGTGGGGACAGGGGACAGGGTGAGTGCCCTGGGGCCCGGTGGGCTCTCACTGCAGCATCTCTGCATCCTGACAGCGACGGCCAAAACACAGCATCCCTGCTTGAGGCTGGGGATGGCCCAGTGGTGGCTGGGGTAGCGCGGTCCTGTCTGAACGGTGGCAACCTGGCCCCCTGGAAATGCTAAAGTGGGCAAACTGCGGGTGGGGGATGCTGTCCCTTCCCCTTGCTCTACAACCTTGCAAACCTCCCTTGGCCGCGGGGCTGGGTGATGGTTTCCTTCTCCCCCATTATGTGCCTGGTCTGGAAGCTCTGCAGCCACGGGATGATGCCCGGCTTGGGGCGATGCCCGGCTTGGGGCGATGCTCGGCTTGGGGCACCACGGCTTGGACCCACCGGCAGCCCCAGCAGCCGAGATCTCCCAGCGTATCTCTCCCTCTCTTCCCCACCCCCAGCAAATTTAATTAAAAGTCATTCAGATTCCTTTGAAAGAAAATGTCATCCGTCGACACAATTACACTTTAACTAACCAAAGCTGTTACAGTTCCTATATATATTGGAATCAGGCTGTCGTTATTAGTTCTAAGTAAGTAATTTATTCCCATTATTGTGTTCAAATTACAGGATATTACCCCCTGGGGAAATAATCCTGTTATTTGAAATGTAAAAAAGAATTCACATGGACAACAATAGATTCCTAAATGAACCCAACAACAGTCCCCAATCCAAGTGCGGCATTACTTGCCTCAGATAGAAAAATATGAAGTTGCTTTTAAAAATGCTCTTT